>NC_044014.1:10752500-11354375 GCF_900496995.4 Aquila chrysaetos chrysaetos
GGAACTGTTTTGAATAAGCAGAAAAGAAAGCCTAATTTTTAAAAAACCTGTTAGAGTGTTGGATTCTCGTCAGATATTAAACATCATCCTAAGGTTGCTCTCTCTTTAAAACTACTGTTCTTAACCAGGTTATGTCTATTACGATAATTCATGATCGGGAGTTAGTCACAGGAGACAGGTTCACTTTCTACATCATTTGGTCTCTGCTTTACTTATATTCTCTATCACAGAAGGTCAGATACTGTTTGATATTCATACACCCCGCATAGCACAAGAAAAGTGCAAAGACCCCTCTTCCCCGGCTAAACTCCGGCAACTTACAGGCTAATTGTCTGGGGTAGAATTCAACACACGTTAAGCCTTTTTATACCGGAACAAGCCCTCACCCCAGCAAATACTAAGATTCTGAAAACACTCAGATAAAGACAAAAAATGTAAGAAAAAATAATCAACCTCACATGCCATCAACTATGCCATCAATAATACAAAATACTTTACACCACTTGCACCTGAGTTGAAGAGTGGAAAAGAGAGGGAGACTCTGTCAGTGCAAGAGAATGATTCATGTGACCACTTTGTCTTAATTACTCAGAACAAGCAGTTTGTTGCTGTTTAGTGAAGAACAAAGATATCAGCGTCCCTTGACAGAAAAATAAATAGCCATCGCGGTGGTGAAGATGATGATGACTGCCAGAACAACGATCAAAATCCGGTTTTGGATGATCCTGAAAAAAAGTAGGAGAGACAAAAAAAACAGTGAATAAAACAAAATAAAACAAAATAGCAGAATATATATAAAAATCATAAAAAGAAGCACACAGATAAATATCTTGGAGAAAAGAGATATGCCCACAAATTTAGGTTTTCCTATACCACTCTGAGTTATCTTGATTGGTTTTTACTTCATTCAATTTCCAGTGCTTCCAAACATTTCTTTATTTAGCCATTAAATCCAACTTTTGCATTCAGGAAAGAATTGGACTTTTCTTAATTATTCATACACTTATATACATATTAGAATAACTGAAATACATCATGTTACAATTTATGAACCTTCTAAGAACAAATGAAATAACTAGTCCTTTGTCGATGCAATCCAAGCAGTGTGGTTTGTAATAGTAAATACCATTATATTTTTTTAAAGCCATTCTGAAATCTTCACAGCTTTTTTTAATCTGAACAGAAACAATTTATTAATTTTCAAGGGATTTTTACTATTAAGGTACAAGATTTCAAGGAAACACATGTCAATGAGATACTTACTTGTACTAAAATACCAAGGGAAAAGTATAAAAGATAGTTTTGAAGAAAAGGATGATATAAAGAAGCAAGTGTCAAACTGTGAAGCTTATGTTGTAAAAGCATCTCCTGTCTCTGTAGCATACCTTTACTTATGGTAATAGGCAAATGTTACATTTTCTATGTACTATAAAAAAAATGGAAATTAGTAATAATAAAAAGATGCCAGAGGTAGAAAGTCCTAATATTGTTCAATCATTTGTTGGGAGAAATCCCTGCTTCTAAAATCACACACCACATCGCTTCAGATTTTGCTTGAAATTAATAGGTCAATTAAAATTAATAAATCAACAAACAGTAGAATTTGGGGCATTTTACGGGAGGATTCTGGTTTGTAAGAATTCAGCGTTTGTTAGTCCATTCTCACAGAGGAGGAAGAAAATTTTCATAGGCTCTTCATGAAACAGGAACTTTTGCAAAACGTATTTGTACATGAAGCATATCACCAAAACTGGGGATGTACAGCAAAAAAACCCCAACAACTAAATGCAACAAAAGCACCTTAAGTTATATTTATTTTTATTTTTTCTCATGCTTCTACAAAACAAAACAAAACAAAACAAAGCCTTCACCAGCCAAACAACAGGAAGAAAAGGTAAAACTGTGTTTTGTGAAACATCAAACCAAGTACAAGGCTCCAACTTGAAGGCAGGGAATGTAATGTGTTAAAATGAGCATATTTCACACAGTGAAAGAGAGAAGAAACTCTAGAGAGCAGAGGGGAGTTTTCCCTGGTAAATGTTTTTCATTTGAATGCGGGTGGATATACATATAAATTATATTGGAAAGTGTAAAGAAAAATGCAGTTTTAACCAACTCCAGCTCTCTCCTTGCTTACCCCCCACCTAAAGAAAAAGCAGTAAATGGATGGATGAAAACTGTCACATCAGACGGACACCCTCCCCTGTGACACTCTAAAAGGACTAGCTCTCTATCCTCCTGACAGGTTACAAAATGATCACATTTGCTGACACGTCTTCCGCAAAACTGCTTTAGTGTTTGTGTCCACTTTCCTAGCAGGAGATGAATGGGCTGCTTTGTCCTCATTTATCACTTAAAGCTGAACTAAGATCTGTCTCGTTTATTTTTCCCTTCCTCACTAGAAAGGCTCAACCACAGCATTAATTCTTTTGCGATGACAGCTAATTCAAACTTAACAGGCAATATTTACTCTGCCAAAAGGATGAGGAGGAGGGAGGGATGTTTCTCACTCTTTTTTTTTCCCCTAAAAAAAAAAGTGTAGCAGGCTAACAAAATAAAGCTAATTAAGGGCTTTTGGTTCTTGTTGGTTTGCACTTCAATTTAACACCTGAACTTACAAGCTTCTCTTTTGTGGCGGAGTGTGACATTCTCTGCGAAACACCTGATAACAAACGATTTGCCCAGGCAAATGCATGAAAACCAGAATATATATTTACTCACTCACCCTCATCACTCCTGAAAAGACACTCAGCAAAATTGAAACTCAGCAGTGAAACAGATTAAAAGCATGAAAACTCTTAAAACATTCAGCCTTAAGTAATACACAGTGCAGCTGGCTTGACAACCATTTTATTTGTGGGATGTGGGCCCCAAGGCATCCATAATGCTAATTTACAAAGGATTAACTGTGAGTGAAACTCGCTTAATCTAACACATAGTTAGGCAAAGGCATACATAACATACTGAGTGTTTAAATCAACTCCTCCTATCTCTGGCCCACTGAAAAAGCATTTCATCGTCTGAGACTTAAAATTAAAGAAAAATAAAAAAAAGCATCAAATCCTCCAAACGCTTTATTTTTAATACTCTGTCAGTACACACCTGACTGCAAGATTATTTAATCAGTGTCCACGTCTCTAAAATCCTTGTCAAGAGAACACTGAGCGAGGCATGCTGCCACCTGTATCTGCTAATTGAAGGTTCACTTGCAGTGTGAATCTAGGAAATACATATCAAAGTTCAATTTCTAGGAATCTGAATTAGTCTGCACAGTGCAGCAAAAGAATATCATATTAAAAGGAACAAATTAATCATGAAATAGGATGGATGTTATCAACAGACTCCTACACTGAAGCATTATATACTTTTAATATTCAAGCCCACAGTTAAAGATTAATTTTATATCTTTAAAAAAAGAGTAACATCGAGTTTTACTGTTTTACTTTCAAGTGAGCAAGTAAAATTAAACTAACTGCAAACTGCCAGAAGAATGGGGCTAAGAGGAGAAGGACAGAGCCTTGCTGGTAGCAGCAGGACAGTCTTGAGGAGGGCTTAGCAAGTGCTGCGTGTTGAAGTCTGAGTCTGGGAGCTGCTGCTCAGACAGAGAACACGAGTTCTGGATGTCAGCACATTTCAGATCTCAAAGTCAACAGGCAAGGGCGACCCTTCAGAATAAAGAAAAAATCAAGAGGAAAGGGGGTTTTGAGTGATCCAAGCCAGTCAAGCCAGCTCACAGTGGTAGAACAATGGTTGGCATTGGCAGGACCCATCTGTAGGGAAGCCTATAGTACTGTCACAGCCAGACACTGCCAGTGGGTATTGCTCTAGGCAAAGCATCAAGGAATTTAAGTGGGGGAGGGAGCAATAATACCAAAGGAGAAGAAAATGGGGCCTAACATTCAGTACAAAAAAATCCCAAAGGCTAACATGCTCGCAAGAAGCCGATGATAGTCTTTTATCTCTATTGCACCTTAAATTCAACGAAATCTGGTGAATGAGGAAGCCCAGATTCTTCTTTGAAAATGCAAAGCATGTTTACAGGGTAAATAATTTAAGAAAGAATATATACTTGAAAGAAGACACCCATTGAAACATCCATGGCTAAAATGCCTGAAGGCAAAAACTTGTGCATTTGCATGCTGCATTTTATTAAGTTAGCACACTGTAGCTTTAAAAGAATGCATGGCCAAATTAAGAGGAATGTGTGACTGAAACATCAAGGATTCCTCAAGTTTACACTATGAATCATAGTGCTGTTGATATGAGATGAATTAACCATTTAGTCGATGCAGCTTAGGCACTGAATTCACACCAAGTTCTGCTGGAGCCCGGCGCACTGGAGCTCGTTAACAGCCAATGTCTACTGTTCCTTTCATACTCGAAACTCTAGGAGCACAAGGGCTCATTCTACTTTGAGTTAGAAGAGACGAAAAATCTGTGCTTTTAAACCAAGTTCCATCTAGTTTATCATGGACAGCAGCCCAAAACATTTGGGTGCAAAACCACATAGAAACAGTAACTAAAGCAGATGTGACGGTAACATTAACCGACGCATTGGACGAGCACGCTGGACTAACAACGCAGAAAGTGCATCCCACTCCTGTTGAGTTTCCATCTGCTCCTCCTTTCTAAATGCCTGACCCTCCATCCTGGCTTCTGGTCACAGTGCCTAACATCCAACCATGGGTGCGCTGGAGGCTCCCGCCAGCCAGTGCCAAATTTGTGAGCTGACGAATGACACCGTCCGCTTTCGGGGATCACCTCTTTGATGCACATGGTGACCGCTGCTTTGGAGAACAAGTCCCACATCCATTACCAAACACTGATGTCCCTAGCAAATCAGTTCCCCCCACCTCCTGCCATGGCAGAAATTGTGCTGCCTTTCCACACTTCAAAACCCAAAACGATTTGCTCCTCTCTGTAGCTTCACACACGCATGCACACAATGGGTCTAACTCTGTTTGTGACATGTTTAGATCTGCTCCGTATAAACACAAAGCAGTTCCCGAATAAGCTTTTGCAAACCTTACATTAAGGATGCCAACCGTGTTTAAACCTTTTTACAAAACTGCATTCATTAGCAGGGGAGTGCACGACATCTATATGGGTTCAGCCTGATGTCTTGCACATGTCTTAGTGCCTGATTGACCAGCATTGAATAATGATGCCTTGCCATTAAGCACTGATGGTACAATTACAATTGTCATGAAAATTAGCAATCCCGGTAAAATGTTAACAAAATACGGGATATAAACGAACCAGTGCAGACTCTGGGTGCATAAAGAGTTTTGTGTCCTTAACTTGAAATAATGAAGACTACAAATAAAATACTGCAAAAATTTCTTACAGAGGCTCAACCCTGACACTGATACAAATAAAAAAAATACAAATGGCTTGGGGGATCAGTTGGCACACATTCATTACAACACAGGGCTTTATTCTTAAAGAAAGCATCTCGAAAAATAGTGTCCTCAAGAACACAGACTGATTGATGACGGAGCACTGTCCAACAGTGTTTCACTGTAATAAATGTATTTAAGATTTAACTAGAAGTGATTCCTATCAGTTTACTGGGCAGAAAGGCTTGTTCTCTGTCTACAAGACTACATTTTAAATGATCACTTTGAATACTTAGCTATTGCATTTTTGGGTGCCCTTTTATTTGTGATCGGCAGTTTTTGCTAACATACAAGAAAATTGGTGCATGTAAATCAGTGGTAAGTGATTTTTAAGTGCCCAATATTCATGTGCAAATCAGCAGATTCAAACAAACATGAAGCGTAGGTCTAGTCACATAGGCAAATACATACCAGGCAAAACTAAATCTGAATTTAAAGTAATAGAGCTATACTCGGATACCTTCTGGACAGACACCATTATTACTATATATAAGGACATTCTTGTTACAATTTATCAGGAGTTTTCAAATGGAAGCACTAGAGCCCACACAGGGGAATAAAATGTTATGAATGGTAAAGCAAAGCCTTAGATACATAATGATAAATCTCTAAGTTCAGGATATCTGGGGGCTGTTCAAGTAACTGTTCATCTTTCCCATCTTTAGGTTTAAGAATGCTTTTCTTAAATAAAAGCAACTGAAAAGAACTAGACAGGCTGTGGCAAAACATAAAGACATGACAACCTACCGAAATAAAAGAGTAGGAGAGACCTAGCAAAATTACAGCTGGTTGGAAGTATCTGACTTGAGACATTTTTCATCATTAACAACTGAAATTAGCAAACAGAAATACCAGTGAAAAAATATCTGCATGAGTTGCATACAACTCCTTGGCCCTCTTCTAGTTGACCTTGGAAAAAGTGAAGAATTTGGAAAATCCTCAAGTTGTTTTTCCTCTCCCCTACCCCAAACTCTGAAATTTAAGTTCACATTCTTTGTGTTCTCAAGCCAGAAGAACCGATTACGTTGTAACTGACATTGTATATTTAAAGGTGAAAAGGCTTTGGGGGGTGGTGGAGAGGGGATGGGACCCCCCATGACTGACTTCACACCAAAAAGGCCACGCTGCCTGGGCTCCACCTCCAATCTGGAGACAGGGCTTTCCCAGCAGGAGCCTATTTCATGTTTTCTGAATTCCTTCCCAAAGGAGCCTCTTCTTCCCCTAGGGACAGGGCTCTAGTTTCTTATGTGTAAGACCTTGGGAAAATCCATTAAAAAGTGCTGAAAACTGAGCAGATAATGAAATTAAAGCCTCAAAAACGGAGGAATGGAGAATAAAAAAATGATGGCATTTTTCTAGCTGACTAGCAGGGGTTTTTGAAAGAGACAGGCCAGACAAGGTGCCTAAGATATTGTTGATAGGGCTGAGGAGCTGTGCAGTGCTACGTTCTCTAACTTTAAAGTTCAGCCTTAAGGACTGGGGCTGTCTACTTGTAATAACATGGATACCAATCTCTAGTTATAATATTACACTCAAACCACATCAATGTGTTTCCACCTGGGCCCTGAATGAAAGAATGAGTCATGTAATAACAGGTGCAAGGAGGTAGTCACACTATCCAACTTTAAACACATCTAAATTATATCTAGCTAATCTCTCTCAGCTCCCTGCGTATATAAGCTAGAGTCCTGCTCTGAACTGCTTTCTCTTTTTCTTGGCCATATATGCATCCCAGGAGAACTAGTTAGTTAAGTTAGCTGGCTAGGTTAGGTGCCTACAGATTAAGTAGGGATGAATATCCCCAAAAGCTTGAACATGAGGCCCAAGCAAGAAAGCTTGCTAGCTCTGAAGGCAAAACCATACAGGAAAGGTGTTATTCTATCGTAAAGTGTGTGTGATCTCCCATTAATCAGAAATATTGCAAAGATGGAACTCACCAGTAAAGCAGATGATGCTCATCAATAATTAGTCAGTAAATACCTTGATTCATCATCTCCCTTCAATGGGTCCCATATTTGCACATGAAATTCCGACCAGAATCAAATATACTCCTTTGACGGTTTTTCTGGAGGAGTGAGAGATCGGAGAGACATCCCTCTCTGGGATGAATGTCTCCTGAAATGCAGTGGGCTTCCTTGCCTCAAGGAACTATGTTTTTTACCTTGCTGTGTAATCTTCTCACAATCTTACCATTAAGATTAAAATTTAAAATTATTTTTATGATATCTGATAATTAAAATACTTACTGAGATATCTAATTCATAATTGAAATCTTACAATACATTCCAAATGTAGCAAAACCATATGAACAGCACCGGAGTATAGTGTTATTTGGTAGCCATCAGGATTATCACAGCTTGCATGAATCCCGTCTCAAGGAGCTGGCAGTCTCAGGAGGTGCAAACAGGACCCAAGCGATCACTGGAGTCTGGGGGGAGTGAGGTGGGGACTAGGAAGGAGAGATATCTACAGGAATGACTGGAAGACAAGTGTATGCAGACTTCAGCATGCAAACTGTGAGAATAGGGAAAGCCTGAAAGAGGGCCTCATGGATGTGGGACCGAAGATAAAAAGGCAACAGGGAAGGGTACTGTACATCTACTAGCTCAGATTTTATTCATTGCTTATTTTTAAAACACACGGGAAGGCACTTCTGAAGGATGAAAAGTATCCTTCTGCTGATGAGAGACCCTGACAGTGAACATTCCCCTGCAAAGTTGTGATGCAATTTCAGCTTTCTCCTGTCTCCGTGTCCACTCCTTCCACAGAAGGAACCAAATAGATTATTACTGTCATTAGGAGGAACAGCGGGTGGCTTCCAGGGCCACGGAAACTCACCAACCAAAACCGGAGGGGGATTAATTCATTTCATGCAAAGCAGAGGCAACACCAGATCTCTTTGGCAAGTCTAAATGAAGATCATGTGCGCAGCGGCAACTGCAAGTGGAAGGAGTCAAGGTTGTATTACTCCCCAACCAGCCTTTCTCAGGGTACTGAAGTATCAAGAAGAACAAATCACACATTTAGTCACCTGAGCATGACTAAGAACCATAGGCCTTAGCAAACATTACGAGCGCTTTAGTAAGAGCTCCGAGGGAGGGTGGATAGCCCAGCTGTCAGCGTAATGGCATTCTTCAGCACATCGGTTGCATGAAGCCCTGGTCCCCAAACAGTTAATAGGAGAAGAAAGCCCCAACCCCCTCGTCAGCACTCAAAGCTAAAGCAATTATTTCTCCAGAAGAAGAAATGTATGCAAGCTATAAAATGACAAGAACATACACGACCGCACATTGGCTTTTATGATAAATATAGTTAAATTTACATTCTGTACAATTTAAAGAGAAAAAATTGTCTAAAGTCTGCATTTTATCAACTTTCATAATCCTTAGAATCCACTAAAATATATATCTTAAACAGATGAAAGAAAGTAACATCTTTCGCCCTGCCTCACTTTAATTAATGACTAATCTACAGCTTTTAGGTGTGATGAAGCTGGAGACTGGACACAAATACTTTGCTTGCATTATTTTCTCCTTATCACACCATATTTGACTGGGCGTCTTTTTGTATGGCAAGTTTTCTACAATTGTCTTAACAATGTTGACCTCTTTTGTAAAAACCTGAAGGCATCTGCAGCAATTGTTCCTGAAGATGTGCTATCCAAAATGTTACCATTTCATGGCACTTCTTGAATGATAGAATAGAATTTTTTTTTGGTATATATTCATTTTTTTCAAATGCTATAAAAGAAAGGAAAACAATCATGGCTAAGGCCATTTGTGAGATGGCATTAAAAGAGCCTACTCTGAGACAGATAAAAATAATGAGAATCCTTCTGTCAAGAAGGATTTAGAAAATATCACTAGCATTATTAAAATTTAATTTTTTACTGTGCTTTTTGGTTCCCCCTTTTCCAGTGATAATGAGCAGGACTGCACACCTCCACAATGCTAGTACTTGTTTTGAGCAATAAATTCAGCCTTCCAGTCTGAAGACATTTCAGACAACAATTTTGACTGCTATAGGCTTATTTTTCAACCTGTTCTGTGCTTTGAGTCTTCCTATAAAAACCAGTTCATAAGCTAATTTTCCACAAGGCCAGTGGAACAAATAAAAATCAATTTTTGCCCAACTGGTTCAGAGAAAACCTGGGAATAGTGAAGACAGAACAGTGAAAAATAAAAAGAATCGATGTATTCACAAATGGTTTACCTGATAGAGAACTATCAAATTAGTTGACAGGAGATACTTGCCACTATTAAAGTGTTTTCTTTTCAGCATGTTACAGTATTTCTATTAGGGGAGCAGAAATGCCTCTACTTTGTTATGACCTCAGACACCTCGGTTTAATAACCACACCGAGCCTCCATGCATTCTGTAAAACTACAGGACACAAGTCAAAGTGCAAGAGCACTTGCAGATCTTGCAACCAGAGGGACCTGCAAGCCCAACCTGGCTTAGAGTGGGTGTAGTTTTCATGAGCTCATGGAGGGAGCGAAGATTCCTCTTTCACTGAACACAGACATTCATGACCTCAGGCCAACCTTGTCAAGAGGAATTTGGTCCATCAAGAAAGAAAAAAACTGTAAAACGCTGCCCAGACTTCCCTCCCCAGTTAAAAACCCAAATGTTCAGGAGCACGCTGAAGACTAAGCAATTTATTATCTGTTGGAGAGCAGAATACAAATTTCTCCAAAGATGGGAATCCCATCTGTAGACTTCAAAACTTTCAGAATCCCAAGGACAACTCAGGGCACAGGCTTTAATATCGTGGCCCGATCCATTTCATCATCTTCTCCACTAATTGGGCAAGCGTTTCTGAAACCGCGATACCAAGAAGGGATTGG
Source organism: Aquila chrysaetos chrysaetos (assembly GCF_900496995.4). NCBI lineage: Eukaryota > Metazoa > Chordata > Aves > Accipitriformes > Accipitridae > Aquila > Aquila chrysaetos. The sequence goes on from NC_044014.1 coordinate 10,762,747, forward strand.
ATAGGTGCTTATGCCTGTCTGTCTGCCGCCAGAAAAATACGTCTGGAAAACTGATTGAAGAACTGAATCTGCTTTTTAATACAAATTAACCATCACTCCTGTGGAAATAAAACAAATTTATAATTTACAAGCTTAAATATTAAGGAAGCTATTTTTAAGTAGCTGTAATCTTCACCCTAGTATGTAGCATTTTATACACTCCTTCATTTTTATGAGTTGGCATTAAAATGTGAGTCATTTTAACAGAAAAAAAAAGGATTAAGTATGTCACTCTGAAGTAAAGCTGCATATTACCTATTTAAAAATATTACAACACACCATGGAGACATCATTTCTAGGGCCAAACAAAACATTACTCAATGAAGAAATGGCATGAAATACAAAATATTCAGCAGAGGAGGGGTATCTGGAGTTAAGCAGTTTCACTGCCAATAAACAGCATCATAATAAATAACGTGCGCCTAGGAAAAAAGTGCACCTGTTCTTCACTATCTGAGATGCGACACCTTAGTATGGGAAACTAATAAAGATACTACTCATCCACTAAGCACACACAGGGAGAAACTAAAAACCACTACACATTTTGATTCTGAATCTCTTACAACTGATGCTAATTTGCTTATGATATCTGCCCGATTTAGAGCTAATCTTCTGTAAATTAACTCCTAATGCTGTCTGAAATAATCCTCTTAATGCTGGTCTGTCTTGAGTACTTTATATCAAATACCATGAAATACACAAGCACATACAAGGCGTATAGCATTTGTAGTGCTGTTGGCTGCTCTCGAATATTCGCTGTGCCGTGAAGATGCAAGCCCGGTGCAGAGCCGCGCGGCCCTGGGGCAGCTTTGGGCTCGCGCAGGGTCGTGTTGCTCCGGTGGTCCCCTTCGAAGGGGACAGCACGCCGGGACTGTGTCCCACCAGCCCCTGGCCACCAGAGAGAAGAGGAGGCTCTTTGCCTCCTTACACAATGGTGCAGGGAGGTACAGTGCCACGCTCCAAACCTGCCACCTCCAGCGGCACATGATAATGAGAAAAAGTAAACCGTTCAGGCTTTGAGATTTCCGAATGACGGGATCTGTGTTAAACAGCACTAATTATCAGCTGGAAGCCTAATCTGGTAACTGGTTTGAAAAGACAGAGACAGACAATTTTGTTCCTTCAGACGGGGAAAATATTTTTAAGGGTGTTGCTTCAGCATCGGCCGGCTTAATTATTATTGTCAGTGTGCTAACTCTGTATTCAAAAATATATTTTTTCCACTAAATCCACCGGAACAATTTTCTCCCCCAACATTAATTTAACGATACAGCCGAAAACCTAATTGATATTGGTGAGCAATGCAATTCCAACATATTATTTTCTCGGTTTTTGAAACATAAATGGCAGGCACAACTTTGACTGAATGGACCTCTTTATGTTTTAACAGGCGGTTTATTGGCCCAGACTCCAACATATAACAAGCACAATTGCAAAAGCAATACATTTTTAATTGAAAAATTCATGTATTTTTACTATGAAAGTGACTCAAATAACAAGTAACTTTGTCAGGTAAAGGGCTTTTAAAACAATTTTTATATATGGAATGTTGTTTAGAAATTATATTCTCACCATAGCAAGCGCTTATAGGAGGCTATTAAAAGAAAAAATATGTATTGTTTAAATCATACTTTATTGGAGCTTGCATTTTTAATATATTAAAGAACAGATAAAGCACAGTGATCAGTGAGCCGTATGTGTCCAACAGCCCTTCAAGAGCCTTGTGGAAATGTATAAAACAAGCAGTGATACAATCCTTTGCCAAACACTGTCATAAATTTTTTATTTGGCAGCTAACATTCTCACTAGTTTTCTTGGCAGCAATTGGGACCTTTAGCAAGAAAGGTGCAGGAGAAAAATACCTTGTTTAGAGATGTTTTCAACACTTTCTGGGATTTTTCAGAACTTCTGCCTGCAGCACATTTTACAACCACAGTCTCCAGTCACCTGATGAGTAGGTGGTGGTTTTAAACTTTTTTTTTTTTTTTTTTTTTTAATATAGACAGCCTACTATCCCCCTCTGGCCTTCAGCCTAGGATGCGAGTGTGGAGGGGGGCTGTATGTGTTCCACAGAGATACAAGTGGTTGCTCCTCTCTGTCTAGACAAAAAAACTTGAAAATAATATCAGAATGTACCTTTCATTGCTCCTGATACTATCTGTATCTTATTCCCGGATGACAGAGATAAATGAAAGGCAAACATGTGCTGATTACTTTTGCATTTTTCTTGGGAGATCTCTGCAGAAAAGCTGGTCACAGGTGCAGCTACCCTGGTCAGCCGGCAGACTGCCTGATAAACAGAATTGTGAAATAGATTTCTGTACCCAGATCTACTCTTCCAGGGTTCTTTTTTGGTTGGTTTTTGTTGTTGTTTTTTTTTTTTTTTTAAAGATATAATAAACTTGAAATTTGATGCACAGCCTTCCTCTGTGCACCCAGATATGCTGATGCATTGTACATGTGAAAATATGGCTCCAGCAGTATTGTGGTTTGGGCTATACAGGGCAGAATTAAATAGCGAGCTCTTACCAATTCACTTAACAGAGCAGATGTTTTATATTTTGGTATTTCATTGTTTCAGAACAGAAATAAGATGAACCTATTTTACATCTCAGCAACTTCCTCCAAAACTTTCACAACAATAAGATACATTTCAGTCCTTCACACGGACATAAAGGAAACAGTTTGTCTTAAACAGACGTGGACCAGGAAAAGCATCTTTTCCGTATTTGCCTCAAATTAGAAAGGCAGGAATTTAGTTTTAGACAGCATAAATTGCTTTAGACACAGGCTTAATTAAAGTAATGATGTTACACTTATAAACACAAACTAATAGGCTTCCCCACAGCTTGTGTTCCAGTTTTGTCTCTCGTGTTTACCAGGGGCATCATCCCCTCAAGAACTTTATAGAGCACACACAGACATCTAGTGGTCGGTGAAAACACTGCAAGCATGTCATTGCATCTGACACAGCTCAACTGGAGACAGTGAAGTTATGCCAGGTATGAGTTGAGCTAATTTTGTCTCTGCTACAACTACAGATGGGCAATCAAGCAGGGAGAGAATTGCTCGCTTTGTGTCATCTCAGGTAATAATGCTGCCTCTGGTGAGAGAGTTGCTCTCTTGGCAACTCTGGCTTCCCAAATTTCCCTAATCATCGATTCTTTTCAATTCAGTCGGAGCTATTTTTGCCTTTCTTCTGAGTGCCTTTAAATTTCTCCCTCCTTGCTACTATTTTATTTTACTTAAAAACTGAAGAGCTCAACTATGTAACATCATTTGAAAGGTTCTCTGAACACAGCTACACGCAACGAAGTCTATTGGGAAGTGACAGAGCAATGTGATTTTACAGACAACACACACACACACACGATGAAAAAGTACACAGTCAATAACAAATTCTAAACTGTTGGTAGAGGAATGTGACTTGCTCTACAGTCCGCATCAATCAATGGAAAGATGCCTAAAACTTCAGTGCGGTTGGAGTCCCACATCTGCAAAGGAGATCAAGAGCCACGGTTTTGCACAGCGCCGTAAGAACTCAGCACCCTGATTCTGCTCTCAGTTACACCATTTTAAATCAAGCGGTACTCAGTGGTGTCATAACCCTGTACATCTGTGTCAGACCCTGTGTTGCAAGGGCAGACTTGATGCCAAGAATGCAAAACAGATGTTGCTTTCCTAATGTTTTCTTGTTGTCATTTCAGTTGTTTTTGTGGGGTTCTGTTTTGATTTTGGTGAGTGAAACAGGTCGAGAGAACTTTTCAGAGGGCAGACTGGAGGAATGCTTCTGCATCTTCCTTTTTATTTTGCGTGCGTGTGTGAATATGCATAGGCTTTGAGTTACAACCGGGAAAAAAAAAGTATATTTTTTTTTAAGCTTCATTTGAGCTATGCTCTGTTCTCCTGGGGCAAAGTGAAAGGTAGCTATTTGCGGATGGGAAAAAGGGCTTTTGTGAACAGCAAAACTGCATCACCAAACAGCTTAAGAAAAAGATTTTTTGAAGTTATTTTTTACTACTATTTTAAGAGGAAACAGGGATAAATATATCTTTTTTGCATGTTGACTCATTAACAAATTTAGCAATAAACACTTTGTAATTAAGTCCACTAGTTTACTGCTGTCCAGAAGTTTCCCAATACTCTTTGCACAGAAGGTTTTGGAAAATGTAGAACTAAGAAACGGTGAAGGCAAATCCCAACAGCTTGCTCAGGCAAATGTAGCCAAGGCTTAAACTCACTTCTGAACACTGAAATTTGAGATGCCGTATCAAATAAGCAGCTCTTTTTCCCTGAAGAGAAGAAACTGGGTGTAGCTAACCTAGTGCATAATAGGTTTATTCTCATTCACAAAACAGGAATTACTTTATGGCCCCAAAGTAAAACTAGCACAGAAATATACTGGCAGATTTGCTGCAGATGTGTGTTGTGACACGTATGCAGGGAATCTGCTATTAATCACATGCTAAGATTTTAATATTATGTAGGGTAATGCAGGCAATCATTATGGTGAAGGTTCTGGATTCATAAAAGCCTAGCCCACAAATGGGTCTTTTAAATTTAATACATTTGAGCTCACTCTCACACTGCACCAGTTGAATTCCCCGATTCACACCACCCCCCGCTCCCCATTACATACATTTATTTCAATATCTATTGTGCATTTCTTTTTGTGCGTGTGTTCCGCTTCTTTTCTTGCGACACATGACAGTTGTTGGGGAAAGTGTAGCTTTTAAATTCTCCCGTTTACCGGACTACGACAGCAATGTTCGTGTTAGAGGGGCTGTTTGCGAGACCCCTGGACACGTACCCTGCACAGGAAACGGGCTGGCTCAAATGCTGGAAAAGCCATCCTTCACCTGAATCCTTCAAAATTTGTGTCCGAACATAACTAGAACCTATGTATCCGTACCCGGGCTAAGATTACTACGGACAATTATACCGTGGAAATGCATTATTCTGACAAAGCAATCAATCACGTTATTTCTCACAATTTCAGTTCACCCCTAAAATTTTCCTTACCTCCAAAGCCAGCTGGATATTATATTACCAAAGCTGTTGAAAGGGTGTAACACTAACCATGAAGCCAAAGGCCACTAAAACTATGCAATGCATAAATTTTTATTGTTTGCTCAGCATTGAAATCTCATTAGGGCTCATAACTCATCGGCGCACTGCAAACATTTGCATCTGCTGATCATGAGAACTTAGATGGAATGTACACCTTTGGCTAATTTACTTGTTATGTTTTTAGATGAGACCGTGTGTGTTGCTTTTTATTTTCTTTTTAAAAAGTCCTTATGTGGTTGTGAGTTCAATGTCCACTTTTTAAACTAAATACATTAAAACTTTCATTTGCAGTTCCTCAAGGTTGTTCTGTTGCTGGCAATGTTCATGATCATCATTTTACAAAAGCTTCATTTGACTTAGTATTCAGCATAATCATTGTTTGAAAACTGTGCCCCATAGAGCATTTCGCTTCATTCATCCTTTCTGCTTTATGTAGTCACATTTTAATTAGATTAAAATTTGTCCTCCAATTAGCTTTCATTAAAGTTTATAGATTACAGCAAAAATCTCCACTGAGTTGTGCTTCAAAACTGTGCCTAAAGTTTAAAATGAAATAACTGTGCAAATGAAGTGATTATGAAGATTATTACTATGCAAAAAACATCAGTCGCTTCTTGGTTTACTTATACATTTAACTCTGTAATTTATTTTGCCGACTTCAATACCTCTGTGTTCTCCAGAGTAGTCATCATAATAATACCTTACAGTTACAGGATACCTTTCATTCCTAAGGATCCTTAGGGGCCTGATTCTGCAGTCCTTGCGCACACCAGCAGTCCTGCTGAAGTCCCTGAAACTATTTGAGCAAGTGCTACTCGCTGCATGTGAACCAGAACCCAACTACAGGTCAAATCCTGCCTTCAGATACCCACGTAGCATTACTGTTGATTCGCGCAGCTCAGAATGCGAACCAGATATGAACATTATGTAAAAAGTCCTTTCACCTACTTCTGGGTGAGATGTGGCAGCTGTTTAATGGTGCACGGTTACAAGACTCACCTCTTTAAACGAGGGTGCGAAGACAGATACTTCCCCCCCCCCCAGTTAAAACTGCGGAGAAAACTGAGAATGTAATTATCCGAAGAGGAAACGACTCAGTAGGACACTGGGGCCGGGGCTGCATCTCTCCTGTCAATCACGTCTTCAGATGCGACACTGCCAAGTATCGGATGCCCAGTCGCTAATACCTCCTGCACATGCAAATTTACTATGTGCTGAAGGCAATATAAAGTTTACAGTTTGCCAGGCTGATCCTACAACCAGAGCAGACATTTATTCTGGAGCAATCTCTCAGTGGAACACATGGGACTCCGTGTCAGAGCAGAGCTCCACAGAAATGGATCTGTTTGCAGGAAATTCTCTTCCAATAGCAAGAGCTATAAATATATACACATAATTAAAAAAAAAAAAAAAAGAAAGAGATGCAGCCAACGTCTTAAAACTAAAAATAGAGACACTTGGGTTACAAAAACAGGGACCTGTCTTTGCTCTAGCAACATATTTCTGATAGGACGAATACAGTCAAACCCAAATATTTTACTACAAATGAAGTGTAGTTCATAAGCATAAGAGAACAATTTCAGCAAAATGCAGGAGTGTAAAAAGCAGTCCTTCCTATTTTTCATGCGCTAACTGGTTGAACAATCATTAGTAAATCTTCACATCACTGAGGTAACTAGCGTTATTTCCACTTTGCAGATGGCAAACCTAAAGTTTAAGGGTGTCAAAGGCTAGAGGGGAGTTTATAGCTTAAATGTTCTGACTCCAGGCCCTGTACTCAAGCCAAGACCATGTTTCCAAGATGCAAAGCATCCAGCAGCAATACTAATTTTAGGAGTCATGCTCAGGTCTGTCCCTTCCTCCCCCTGCTCCCGCCTCCTCTTGGTGTTCATTTCTGCCATCGTGTTGCAGCATGCCAACCTCAGTTGTGCTGATTCAACAGCTTGTGGGTCCACGTGATGAATCAGATCAAGCAATTGATCCAGGATAAAAAAAGAAAAAGAAAAAAGAAGAGGGTGGGAGAGGAGAGCTATTTCGCACTGGATCAATTCCACTCCAAGACATTGACTGGAGAACAGAAGTGCCCATGAAAATGAGAGAGCAGCTGGATGCAGCGTACAGGCAGGAGTGAGTACTTTTGGGAGCAGGAGACCCTGCTGTTTCTGCTGATGGTTTTGTACCACAGAACTGAGGTCCAAACCATTCTGAAATCATTCCATTTTCATGTTTTAACTCTTTTATAACTCTCCTTCCTTTTACCTTCCTTTGTCTTCTTTGTTCTGAGGAAGAGCGTTGCTACTCCGTACTACCTTTGCACAACAAATTTGCACAAGGCAATTCAAAAACTGGAAGTATTTCACTTTCCGCAATTAAAATCTGGAACACCAAGTTCGCCTTCTCAATTACATTGACTATATTGCAGAAATACTGCTCCATTTCCTCAGTAGAATTGTCATGTTTCATAGAATACAGACAAACTAGTCATGCTTTATGTCAAGGGTGCATTTACAAATAGTTTATAAAGGATTTAGATGATTAACCATATATTGAGACAGTTAATCAAATTTAAGAGGCTATTTTAGAATTCTACAGATCAAGCAGTTATTTATAATCCTGGTTATTGCTTTCTACCTTATATCCACCCCTAATGCACACCATTATAACATTCTGCTAACTCTTTATAAGTGATTTGTGTTAGCAAAAAAAAAAAAAAAAGGCAAAAAAGCCTAAATCCTATCGTAAGGAATAGGTTAGATAATTAGGACTTTGAGACTCCTAGACTAAATAAATCAGATCCAAGAATCAGACCTTTGGAGGTAGTTAGACAGCCCATGCCATGATTTGGGTACTTCAACGCCCTTAAAAATCTCAGCCCTCATCACCCTGCACATGGGACTTAGGCAATTTTAAAAAGTTGGCCAAGTGTCATCTGAAAAGGCACAAATGCTGAAGTAACTGCAACAGCTGAGGAACACATCTTTTCTTCGACAAAACATCAGCATCATGACAGGATGCTTAAAGCTTCAGTGCTTCATGCTGGTTGTGGAAAAAAAAGCCCAACAATGGAAGCCTTGAGGAATGCTAAATATAACTGGTATCCTTACAAAATACAGTCTGCTCAGTTAGAACAGAATGAGAAATTATTTCTTGTGATTTTATTCAGTCATTTGAAGCAGCATCTTCTCTTTTTAATAGTTTTCACTTGGTACTGGACTTATAGAACATTTTTAATGAAGAAATAACCATAGATTACTTTTTATTGCAGTGTGATTTATAAAGTTTAAAAATTATAAATCTATCCTGGAAGTATAGTGTATTTGGTGCTATTTTTGCCTAGGAATGGAAACTGGAACTGGAAATAGAGTCATTCATTCACACTTACAAGATGACATCCCGTTGACAGGCATGCAAAGTTGGAAAGGTGCTACGCAGTCACTCTTAAAATACTACACTATATTTTTTTCCTTCTAAGCTTCAATTAAGTAAATGTTAAAGAGGGATCAGTACTTTGTTAAGGCTAAGGGTTCATCATTTGCAAGAGATCATCTTTCAGAAGTACAAAGACAGAAAAGTCAAGGCACTAACTACTAAATAAACTGTTTTCACAACAGAAGTGGCACCTTCAAGCCCCTCTACAGCAAGGTGCTGTGCTGCCGGCGTTCTGCTCATTCAGATTTTGATTTTAAGGAGCATTCGCCAGTACGAGCAGAAAGGTCACCAATCCTTCCTGCCAGGTAGTTGGTTATTTGTGCTGGTTTTTTGGGTTTTCTTTCAAATCAGGGAGAATGAAAATCATAAAAGGCGTGAAAATACGGTTGAGGTAGGTATATTTACAGATTCTAATATGGCTGGAATGCTGTTGGTGCTAACGAGCCCCGAGCAAGTGATCCATGTCTAGCATACACTGCCAAACAAACTACAATTACAGAAGAACCAAAAATAAAACAAGCAACTTTAAACCCCCTGAATTTGTGAGCCTGGGCCCAAGAATCATATTTGCACTTGTTCCCACGGGCTCGCTTCCAAAAGGCACCCAAAACTGGAAGTACCTTTCTAATGGGAAGGAAGGAAGAAAAGTTTCCATTTGAGATCTGGCATTTCAAAATGGCAGAAAGAGCAACTGACCCTCGAGGGTCTTGCCCTTCTGTGTCAAATTCCTACACGAGCAGCTCATGTGACTTCGGCTCTATCATATCTGAATCAAAATGTCAGGACTCAAAATTCACACCATAAATTGTGCCCTCTGAAATCGAGGTACATAATCCTCTTGGCTTTGCTTTCTGTTGGGCTTCTCCAGCCTTGTGCATGCCTCTGCAGTGCCAGTCGAGATGTGCCTTCCCTTTTTTCCTTACAGAGAAAACCTCAGCTAGCCCCAAATTGTAATGATTTTAACGATGCGCTCTGTAACTCCTTTTGCACCAGCTTCCTTGTTTTCTGCTGGTTCTAAAAAAGCCTTTGACCCGCTTGTAAGAGCACCATTTCTATTTCTGTCATCCCAAATTAACAAATGAATGAGGACAGGGGAAACACCCCTGTCACTCCAACCCTTCACCCTCCAAGTCCCCCTGCCTCATTGCAGCCCTGGTGCTCTAAAATAAAGCAAGCATTAATGGGCTGAAGCTTCAATGGGACAGCAGCACTTGCTTAAATGATATTCCGAACCATGGGCTAAATGATGGTGGCGGTGGGCAAAAGCAGGTATTTACTTCGTGCAGTCTCTTAGGATACAATGGATTTATGGCCACCAATTCTAAACACCACCACTATTGTCTCTTCACATTTTATCTGCCTCCGTTATTCATTTATGTTGATTTTGATTGATGAAGACACTTTAAAAAAGGAGGGAAGAAAGGAGGAGGGGTAGAGGAATACTTGGACTATTTGGTCTCTAATTCCTGTAAACCTACAGCTCATACTACAAGAGTATTACTCAAAAGAAATGTCAACCTTCACATTTTGGGAAGGATTTTTTCCTTTTACCAGTCTCTCTTCTTTCTGAAAGACTGGAAGCGGGGTGCAAGCAGTGCTTCTGGTACATACCTGATCACCATAGAGGCAGCACGTCACACTGCAATCAGCCAGGAAAATCAATGTTGGTCTTTTTAATGAAAAAGTGTTAAGAGTTCCGCAAAACCTCTTTTACATATTTACCTCCTATGCCACAGCTAATTAAGTTTTAGGCTGGTTTGATATGTCAAAAATTGCTCTGAACTGAACCCAAGCGGAGTAGATGATACAATTTTTTCATTCAAAGTGAAAGCACCTGCCAGAAAGCTATTCTTCTGACTGTGTGGAAGTCATAAAGAAAAGGCCCAGCTTTGGCTTGTTTGCTTCCAAATATATGGTATTTACTGACCTCTCATTAAAATATCCTGACAGAATACTGATTATGAACCATCCGATACATTTCTTTCCATGGGAGGCTACGTCTGAGGCCTGGGGGTAAAGAGATTCCTGAGAGTCGTTTAAATTCAGTTCACTCCTCTCAAAGTTTTAAATGAGCTTCTGAGCAAGCACTACAAACTTGCCAAGCTCTCTGCTTACTTACGGAAAAGAAAAAAAAAAAAAAAAGAAAGAAAGAAGAAGACAGACACATTCACCACATGTTTGCACCTCTCCTGCTCCGAGATCTGCCCCACCACATGCTGACTGCAACATTCAATTGACTGCCCGTAGCCAAGGGAAGCCCAGTACCCTCCTGAATATTTGGCTGCAGGATTTCCTTGCTAGTTCCACCCCTTTTTGTGCTTTAAATAGTATGAGCTATAATAGAGCAAGAGAAGCAGTGAAAAAAAAAGGACAGATAAATTGTTAATAAACTGTTGTTAGATGTCAGAGTCACCACCACATTCAAGAATCAACCCCTCTATTGAAATTTTTGTGTCTAAAATGTTGGGTATTTTAAAATGACTGCAGACTCAGGAAGAGAGCTTTGCTCTTTCCTATTATCTTTGAAAATGTGGTGTTAGAAATATTATTTGTAAAAAGGAAAACTTGACTTCCAAGAAGAAATAGGTAAAGGGAGGAAGAGTCTGTGGAACTGCTGAACACACAAAAGCTTGCTGCTTGACCACTCCGTTCATTTTACAAAGCATAATTACATCTGCCTTTTTTTAATATTATGTGGTTCTTATTATTACTTTCTGTACCATCTTTCATGTTTCAAGGGAGTAGGCTGCTACTAACTGGTGTTAGGAAGAAACTCATTCTAATTACTTGGTATTTCTGCAGAAGCTGTAATGGCAGCTCCTGGAGATGGATACAAGAATGTGTGCAAAATCAACCAGTTCTGGTTTTGAAACTCCCATCTTCACGATTTTGACTTTTCAAAATGATCTGCTCTTAATACAACACGAGTTGTCAAAGTCTGTCAAATAAACGATAAAACTCTCAGGAAATAAACAACTTTCCTCTAGTAGGTTTGTATATATTTCCGCAAAAGAAAAGAATTCTAAAAGTAAATAAACACATGGGAGGATTAGAGAAGCAATAAACAAAAGCATTTCCTCATTTTGAATTTAAGAAAATAGGAGCCTCTTTCCAGCCATTGCCAGGAAATATTACTGCACAGAGGTGAAGCTTGTGGTAGCTAAAATACTATTTAATGCTAAGGCATACAGACATGCATTCACGCATACATGCGCACACAGACACACACACTACATGTATTTCCCCATCCAAAATTTAAATCAAGTTTCTACTGTGCCATTATGGATGGATGGGCAGAGGATTTTAATATCAGTTTGGACCAACACAGGCACGGGACTTCTTGTTGCAAGATGATGAAGCTAATGCTGAAACCTTTTAGTCCTAATGAAGGAGTTTACAGGGTTCTTAATCCCTGCACTCCACCTCGCTTCTCCCGCGGTCCCGCTGAAAGCTTTAAAACAGTCCCCAGCACTAACATGGTACAGAGCCTGTTGAACATGCTGATCTGCTCATGATTACTCTTTGCCACTGTAAAACAATCTAACTCCTCAAGTGAATGGAGTCTGTAGCAACAATGGTGTTATTGACTTGTTGCTCCAGCTCTATTTAGTTATTACCCTCGAGGCCACAATCAATAGACTTTGCACCAAGTCAGCCTAATAAATCCCAGGCTTTCACTGGAGCTTTGCCAGGAACTGCTAGAAAATCTATGGCAGTCAAACACTTAGAGTATGAATAACATAGAAAGCTGTACTGACAGCTGTATAAATTAATTAACAAGGAATGTTCTTATTCTTTTAAGAAGATCACAATGCACATTTACCATGATTTAAGGAGTCACAGGTAGAGCAACAGAAAAATTACCTTTGTGCTTTCATTTAAAATAAAAATCAAATATGATTAAACCCAAAACAGCTTCAGACTACTTTTTCCTCCCTTTGATTATTGGATGTGCAAAAACCTGCATTCGCATTACTGCTGTGGCCGTTTAATTATTCCAAGTTTGATTTAAAAAGGAACCTAGCCCAGCAACCACCGACCACTTAGAGTAAACGGTGCAGGCATTCTAACTTGATAAATGTTGATCGTTGTATGCTTGCGTTACCGTATCCTGCATCTGCAAGGGGGATTTAAACTGCGTTCGTAATGCAGTGATTAAAACAGAAACAAAAGGAAGGGGGGAAACAGTTGTTCAAGAAGTAAGAGGTCGGTCACTAGTGAATTCCAGGTTCTTTCAGTTCCTCCTGTAATAAGCAAATATTCTGCAGACTCAGCTGCGAGGCGCCTGATCGCAGTGTCCGGAGACGCGCTGAACCTACTGTAGCAAGAGCTCGGTGCCAGCCCCGGAACAAAAGAATCTCCTTTTTGCACGTTGAAAACAAATGTAACAGATCAATAGGCTCTTACAACTGATTTGTTGCCCCAGTGGTACTTTCTGGGAGCATTCAGCTTTCCTAATGAGGGTCACAGCTTTGATGGGAAGCAACAAGCAGGGTCAGGCAGCCAGCTGGTCTGGCACTTGACACTGCCTGCGCAGTGAAGGTGTGCGGTTGTGGGCGCAACCTTTGGGCAGAGACCAATGCTTGAGACTGAGCCGTGGCAGCCTTTGCATTTTAGGGAAGGGAAGGAAAGCTTGGACAACAAGGAAGAACTAAGCTGTGCTGTTAGCATGGGAAAGGTGAGAGTAATCTGCCCGGGGCCTCGGCAGAACCGATCTCACGCGCAAGGTGAGGGAAGTCAGACCGCAGCGGAGCTTTTCACCGCTGCTCTGCCCACCCGCAACCGAGGTTGCTGCCTGCTCTGGGGCGGGTGCACCCTCCCGTCTTACTAGGCCACCTCGTCAAGGTGTTTAACCCATCCCGCTCCTGTTGACAGGTTCGTGAGGGTCCCATGACAGCAACCAAACCTGCCTCATCTGAGGACGGGGTAGCAAGCAGGCGGGGCACAGACACTTTCGGGTGGAAAACAAGGTGTGGCCATGCTCTCAGGTGCCTTTTACCACCACGCTTTGTGAGCACGCACCCCGAGGACAGACACTGCCACCTCACCCAGTTGGTCGTCATAGTGTTTTTCAAACACTTAAGACTTTCAGTGGTCATTTCGGTACTGCTCGTTACCAGCAGAGAGGAAGAGATGAAGTTCATTTCACAGCTTTCAGTTCCTCTCCTCTATGGACAAATACATTTAGTGTCAACTTTTTAATTCAGAAGCAGGGCTTTCAGGAACTTTAATGGTTCTAAGGGTTGATGAAGCAATTTCTATTGAAGTTTTCAATTTCTGTTTAAGTCTTCCTGCCCCAAAAGGACTCATGAGCTTCTGGGGGAAAAAAGTTACACTTTGCATTTATAGCCTGACCTCAAATTTTGAGGTTATTTCATTGCTTCTGAGCACCGCTCCTCCATTCCCCCTTCCTTTCCATTTTAAATATGCCAGATGACTTTGTTTTAAAATATCCTTTTCTATACAGTCATCTGTAAAGTATATATGCATCAAATAAAAGAGTTGCTTGGGAATTAGGACATATTTTCAAGAATAGTAAGTGAGGTGGAGAGCCAGAGTTTCTGAGGGCTTAGTCCTGTAAAAAAAGGCTTAATTTTCATTATCAGATGAATATCTGCTCTTTCAAAACATGACTTCTCTTTCATAGGGTCAATTTCAGCACCCAAAATTGTATCATCAAAAGCACAGTTCCTATCTGAAAATTTAGGATTGAGAATTCACTGAATTTAATTTGAACACAACAGGGAAGCGCTTGGGGCCTTACGGCTCTCCCCCTGGCAATGTACCATCTGAGGTGACCATATGTCATTGTCTGGCACCTTGTTAGCAGAATGGAGTTATTCTGTTGTGCTGGTTTGGGCTGGGATAGAGTTAATTTTCTTCACAGTATCCAGTATGGAGCTATGTTTGGGATTTGTGCTGAAAACAGTGCTGATAATACAGAGATGTTTTAGTTATTGCTGAGCAGTGCTTACCCAGAGCCAAGGCCTCTTCTGCTTCTCACCCCACCCCACCAGCGAGCAGGCTGGGGGGGCACAAGGAGTTGGGAGGGGACACAGCTGGGACAGCTGAGCCCAACTGGCCAAAGGGATATTCCAGACCATATGATGTCATGTGCGGCATATAAAGCCGAGGGAAGAAGAAGGAAGGGGGGGTGTTCGGAGTGATGGTGTTTGTCTTCCCAAGTAACCGTTAGGCGCGATGGAGCCCTGCTTTCCTGGAGATGGCTGAACACCCGCCTGCCCATGGGAAGTGGTGAATGAATTCCTTGGTTTGCTTTGCTTGTGTGCACAGCTTTTGCTTTACCTATTAAACTGTCTTTATCTCAGCCCAGGAGTTTCTCATTTTTACACTTCCGATTCTCTCCCCCATCCCACTGTGAGGGAGTGAGCGAGCGGCTGTGTGGGGCTTAGTTGCCAGCTGGGGTTAAACCATGACATCTGTGTTTGGGTAAAAAAAACTGCACAGTTTCTGGGTCCCGAGTCATCCTTGAGACTTCTTGTGTTGTGTGACTTTTATTCACTAACTTTCTGAATAGTCAGTCAGTCACTGTGAAATGCTGATGCCGTTTGTTATAATGAGCGGAGGCAATAGAATCATAGAATTGAATCATTCAGGTTGGAAAAGATCTTTAAGATCATCGAGTCCAACCATTAACCTAACACTGCCAAGTCCATCACTAAATCATGTCCTTAAGTGCCATTTCTACACGTCTTTTGAATACCTCCAGGGATGGTGACTCAACCATTTCCCTGGGCAGCCTGTTCCAATGCCTGACAACCCTTTTGGTGAAGAAATTTTTCCTCACATCCAATCTAAACCTCCCCTGGCACAACTTGAGGCCGTTTCCTCTTGTCCTATCACTTGTTACTTGATAGAAGAGACCAGCACCCACCTCGCTACAACCTCCTCTCAGGTAGTTGTAGAGAGCAATAAGGTCTCCCTTCAGCCTCCTTTTCTCCAGGCTAAACAACCCCAGATCCCTCAGCCGCTCCTCGTAAGACTTGTGCTCCAGGCCCCTCACCACCTTCATTGCCCTTCTTTGGACATGCTCCAGCACCTCAGTGTCTTTGTTGTAGAATATATATTTTTTCAAGCACCTATTTCAAATATGGTAACTAAACTCCTTCATCTTTATTCTGTATGTGCAAAAATGACTTCACAGAATAGAGTTCAAACCTTAGCATTCATGTCAATTCTCAACCTGGTAGTAGGACTCAGGATGAGTGGCAGCTCACAACACACAGAGCAATGCAATGCTGGCATAGCTCAATACGTGGAAGACAGAGACTGAACATCTAGGACCTGCCAAAAGCAACAGTGTTGGGTCTAGCGCTGGCATCCTTTTTCTTTCTGAGCCAGTTTTGCAGCAAGCTCCACCACGCTGTCAGGAAGCACCGTACTGCTGGAAGCCGCTCTGCTTTGCTGATGAGATTTAAAACTAAGCTCCTTGTCTTTTGGGAGTCGTTAAAGATCCTGAGATAAAAGCGAATCTCATTAGCCAATCTTAAGAAACTCATACGAAGAGGGACTGTAGAAGGAGAAATAGCTGTTTATGAGCACAGCAATGCAGAATTTCGTTAAGTTCTTGCCCATATTCTGCATCTGACCAACACAGAAGAATACAACTACAGAGACACCAAAGGATTCCCAACCTCTCATTTCATAACATCTTCAGAAATGTTAATTATCAGCTTCACAGCACTATCCAGCCTATGTGCCTCTTCTCCACTGCTCAGCTCCTTAATTCAGGCCCCCGTAGCCTCACTCCAGCCAGCTTTGCACACAGCTGGCACAGCTGAGCTGTGCCTGTCCTCACCCCTTTTATTCAAGCTACAATGTCTCCCTGGCTGCCTGTCCTCCACCAAGAACTTTCCACAGTGACACCCAGAGAGCATGAAATAGTTTCCCAATTTTGGTCTACCGTGTAATTATACTACCTATTTACATTTTTGAATAAGACTGGTAACTTTTAGCAATCCCAGGAAAAAAAAAATTGCTGTTTTTTTTAAACAAGCACCAATCAAACGTAGGCTAAAAACCTGACAGATTTTTCTTCCTCTTGTCTCTCTTCCTTCCCTGTTCATTGCACTGCATGCAAATCCCTCTCCCCTCAAAATTCTTTCTTCATGAACTAATTCGATGGTCTTATTTTTAACATTGTAACAACTGTCCTTATTAGTAATCAAATAACAGTATTTTTCTCTAAGTACCTAGGTTTCTTAACTTGTACATGAATAAGTACAATAATTCCCAGGCATACAGCCACCACAAGGTAGAACTTCCAATAAATTGCATCACTCTGCAAAGCACTGCCTGCTACACTACTCTCTAATTGCTTCTGCTCCTTGAAATAATCCCCTCTGAAATGGAGTTTTGGATTTTGGCAGGTGATAATCCCAAGGGGTACCACAGTGATAGCCAACTACCCATAACCAATAAACATAAGCTTGCCAAAGCATCCTCTTCCTCTTTTTAGCTCTCTGCTTTTCATATTCTTGAGGGTTGGCCCAGGAACTCTGGCCAGTAGTAGACAGCCATATGATGGCACAGATTTAGAGGATGAAGAGTATAAATGGAAATACAGAACAGTTGAAAAATTACATTTTAATTCAATTTTCTGAAAAACAGCCCCACACTTAAATGCACTTTGGATGAAGACCATAAAAGTTGTACAGCTTCTCTGGCTGGTTTTCTAAACTCAAATGTGTGCTATCTCACTTTAATCTTAACTGCTTCTTAAGGTGATAACACTGAACAATGTGGCTCTAGAATATACAGGCCAAATGAGAAGCAGGAAACATTTTTCTTTCCAGCAGGTCTACAGAGGTATAATAAAAAGAAACACTCTTGAGCACTAGACTAGCACTGAACATAAATGATAACATTGTATGGGGCTGAGTTTTCAGTGATTTGTTCCTTTCTATCAAATGTTCTGCAGCTAATTGGCTTTGGAAAAGAATCCGTGCAAAGCTGGTATGGCCCAGTCTGCTTTAATTGGGGTGGCGCCCACCAATAGTTTCTCAGGATCAGGGCAAAGGCACCCTCCCTCCAAGGAAGGCTGTTATTTACTTGTGTTGCTTCAAAATTCTTTCGTCATGATAGACTGGATCAACCCAATCTAAATGTTTTGATCTGTTACATATGTGGAAAATGAGATACTGGCACACGCACACAAAAAGCAGCTGCTTTCTAAGTGCATTGTCTTAATGACCTCTATACAGAGCACAGGGCAAGTGAATTAGTCCTCTACCAATGGAGACTGCTTTACCTTCCAGTCTTCATGTAACATGGGAAAGGAAACTCAATGCCTGCTTTAAATGACAGAATTAAGCTAGATGTAACTTGCAAATTGATTAATTTTCTCAGCAGACTGAGATTGATCTGAATTTTCTCTTTTGCGCTGTAACTATTCTATGCTTGTCCTGAAACAAGTTAGCTAAAATAAATTAGTCAGTGTAGAATAAATTTAAAGGGACACTGACAGATCTAATTTAGCCCCAAATTAAGGATAAAAGTGAGAACAATACAAAATAAATATTAAAAAGTCAGCCTGAAAAAAAGAAACACTTCTGTGAGACTTCTTATAAGGAAATAATTTCCATTTAAATAATATTTGCAACCTGCAATTGAGTTCTGTGGTGAAGGTGAAATTTACTTTCAGCTAGGTGACACCAGCAAGTCCCCTGTAGCTCTTCAGCTGCAACTACCAACAGCAAACAGACCACAATGAACAAATGCAATATTTCTAACCAATGATCCAAGGTCAGTTGTTGACAGTTTAAATACATTGCTGCCTTGCTAGCATAATATTTTAGCAAACATCCATAAACATTTTAAATATTTTAAAAGGCTCTTATGATAATAGACAGTATGATCACTGCTGGTATGATTGCTTTGATCCAGACGGCCACGTTGCCAGAGGTCCTCCTCTACTGGTGCGCCAACCACTTGGAAATCCATGCACCCAACCACCAACTTCACCCGCTTGCATGAATTCTGCAAAGAAGTAGTTCTGTGGGCCCTAAGACCTGATCCAGCATGACTGGACTAAAAGAGGAGACCAGAGTTCATCCACATTCATTTAACAAGTAGTTTAGCCTAACTGGTTTTGTGCCAATTTGAAACAGTTCCCCAAACTTTTTCCTGTTTCAACTTCAGTATCTGAGCTGCATATATGTTAAAAAAAACATTTTCAGATGAGTTCTGTTCAACTGCACTTTCCCACCTTGCTTTTCATTCCTTCTTTGGTCACAAACCGATTTAAAGCTCACAGCTGCACGGAGAGCGTTGAATGGAGTGTGACTGGTTGCAGCACCTCCTGTGACGGGAACTCAGGAAAACATGCATGCCCTGCTTGCCGTTGTATGAAATAAGACCCATGGCATCCATACCATAAATGATTAGCCACCCCTCATTAGATCTCAAGTTGCTAAATGAACTCAGAACTTTCACATCCTATTTTATTTACAAGACACTTTAAAATAGTAAATAAAACTTGATGTGCTGAAAAAAAAGACAAAAGAATGACAACAGCTATTGAAGTTCCTTGTGGGGGAGGCAACACAGAACACAACATTATCCATGGCTGCAATAAATCAGCACTGAAAAGAGTTTAATAAGGCCATTGAGTAAAAGGTAGAAAAAGGAAGTGTAAGGGTAGTTCCTATAGCAAGAAGTAAATTGATTATATCACCCTGATGGTGATAAATATGGTGATATCAGCTGTCTTGCTGCTCAACTGGATGAAATAGCATGTATTTCACCAGCCTATGGGATTAAAACCTAGAGGTGACAAATTGAATTGGCATTAAGAATAATGTTGGCCTTTGTAATTTTTTTTTTCTCAAGAAACTTACTATATTGAATGGGACAAAACTTACATTTAAAGGAAGGCTTTATTTGTCACACATATGATCTTAACTCAATAAACCAAACAAGGCTTTTCTCCCTCCCTAAATCAGTATAATAATGGTAGTTTTGTTTAAGCTGCTTGTTTGTACAAAAGCCTGTAGATATATAGACCTTAGGGTAATCCTATTGCTGAAAGTAAGACCTAAATGAAAACAAATCTTACCAGCAGATCTCTATTTTGAAGACAGCTCTATTCAAATCGGCTATGCTGATTATACTCTGAGATAACCCGGCACACCATTTAAGGCTGATCAGTTTAGCAAACAGGAGCTTTGCGCTGCAATTTTCTAGTCTTTCATTTTCCAGGACAGCAAAGACCCCCACAACGACTTCATTAGGGAGTTACACAACTTCAGGCCAACAGATGATTCTTCAGGGAGAAAGAAAGAGATGCAAAAGCTCAATTGAAAAGCTCTGCATTAGATTCTCCAGCGATGCTGGATTTTTGCGCTCCTGTGTGTTGAAGAGCAGGTTCTATTCTCTCTTTTTCTCCTTCATGCACACACTAATCAGAGCACAGAATGATGGCAGCTCAACTTTTTCTGGTCCAAATAACACCTACACAAAACTAATGAAAATGATGTGCAAAAAACTGACCGTGGCTTTACTCTTCTCAAATGAAATGTTATTCTAAGGAATAAATAATATCTATCAGGGATATAGTGGAGAGTGGGAAAAGAGGAAACTCAAAAGAGAAACATCTCTTAAAAGCCAACAGACTTTTTTTTCAGTGGGAAACAAAACCCCTATACTAGCAAAAAGTTGGTAGACGCTTGCCTTTGGCAACTACATTGGTAGGGTCAGTCACTTTATGTCCACCAGTTATTTGCATGTAGATTTAACCTTTAGAAGAAACTTCTTCATTTTCTCTGTGAAAACATTTGCAGAACAGAACTGATAAACTCTAAGTGTAACGTGGTCAACTTCCATTTTCCCCCTTCCTCTACCTTTCCTACTGAAGTGGATAGAAACAGTTCCCGCAGAAGAAGCAAAAGGGTTGGCTCCCAAGGCTTGATTGACCAAAGACAACAGAGCCCACACCATCAACGAGGGCTGAAGTGCTCCTTGCAATCCTACAGTTCCCTGTGACCTGCTCAGATGAGTCTGGAGTCCCTTCTTAAATGCATATGCACGGATTTGTTTGTGGTTTGTGCAGAAGACATATTGCCTGCGGTTGTATTAAGTTCTGAAAAGAATTTTCAATGGCAATTTTCCTTTGCTGGAAAGAAAAACTCCATGCTCTTGATAACTCCTACTCCCCCTGCAAAGAGACTCCATGATAAACCCTTGATATGGCCCACAGAGAGGTGGGAAAACTGCTGTCAAGCTGCCTGGCCCTTCCCCCTCTCCCTCAACCCCTTCCGTGCCGCACACGCACCGGGAGGAATGACTGGGCTTGCACTCCCTGTTCACTGCAAACTCCATTTGCTACAGCAAGAGCACAAGTTTTAACAAGTCTGCTGACTTCAATAGCAGCATTTGCTAACACAACAGATGTCCACCAAGTCAGGGGCTCTTAAGAGTAAGGATTACAGATCTCTGAAGAAAAATAAAGTCTAAACAAGGGAGGTGATGGGCTGACTCTGAAAGGACAGATGATTTGGGTCAGATGTGCGCTAAAAGCTTCAAAAGTCATATTGCTTTTTCTCTTAAACCCTTTGTTTATATGCTCAACCCTGCCTTTCTCCTCTGGTTTCTACCTAAGATCTTACTTATTCCTCTGTACCTGAGGCCTCTTATCCCCCTCTGTTTTCCTTCCTTGTCTGGTTCCCACTCCTTGTTACCATAAAGCAGTTTGTTTCTCACTCTTTTTGACTTTTTTGTTTACCCTAAATCTCTTAAGAGATTATTTCCTCTCCCTACTCCGCCCAGTAAATCCATTAGGTCAAGTGATTAATTCATTGTGCCCCAGTAACGTGCCACAGCCACATTTTGAAAGAGGTGACATGTCATTGCACATGGGGGATATGAAGGGGCTGAAAGAAGTGACTTTGCCTTCATTGAACAGGGAGCCTGTAGCGGAGCTTCGATTCAATTCTGTATCTCCGAGTCTTGAAGACAACATTTAACTCACTGCATCGCTCACCCTCACTGATGTCTTAAGTTCACTTTGCACCTCTTGTTGGCCAGTGACTGAATTTAAAACTGACACTGTGGGCTGAAGGGTTCTCATTGGATTATGTCCTCTAGCTAAGCATGGGATGTCAGAAAATGTGCACTGTTTAGAAAGACAATTATTGCTGTATACAATCAGTTACGACTCTTCTAACTCAGTATCCAAGACTGAACATGTCAAAGTAAAGTTCAAGGGTACCATATGACAATCTACCTCCTCCTGTCCCCCAGGAAGTCTCAACCCAATTCTAAATATTAGACATTATCTTAAACCTTTCAAGAATGAGGTTTTATCTCCTTCCCAGTGCTCTCTTTGCTTGTATTAGCTACAATAATGCTAGACATTTTCGTTATCTACATAAATGTCTAATCCCTCATTCATTTTTGTAAATTCTTGGCTTCAGTGAATTCCAGTGGCAATGAACCCCTCAGACTGATCACACATTGTGTGAAAAGGCAGGTCTGATTCTGGGAGCTAAGCCAAAGTGGGGAGCTTGTTGGTACGGAAAGATATTTTAATTGGGGAATGAGCATTTTTTAAAAAAACAACCTGTATGTATTTTAGTTCTCTGCTAGGCTGATGATGTGACAATTTCTTAAGTTTTTTCAACTCCTTGGTCCAGTTGTAAGTTGTTGGGAGAAATGAGGAGGTTGGCAATTCTGGTAAGAGCAATGCCACTGGAAGAGTGGTGCATATATTCTTTTTCCTCTTGATTTATTCATACACATCATTTGCCTGTTTCTTGACAAATGAATTTTCTGGACAGCATTGCTCTTGTTGGCACATCAAGGCTCATGAACACAGTACACCAGGGGAAATAAGAAATGGATTTTATTAAGTTTATTAGCAGCTAAAAACATGATACTTCAAGGCTGGAAGTAAAGTAATCCACCTACACAATTTGAGTGGAATGAACATTTGGCTTCAGCTGCAGCTCATATGTAAAATATAAATCCAGTTTCTCCATTGGAAATCCTTTGGGGTCTGGTTTTACACTACCTTGATCAAACCAAGAATTAAAGTTCAAGCTGGCTTCCATTCCCACATGGCAATATGACCTACATGTTTGTATTAGTGGTGCTACTCCTTCCACACCTCTTTTCATATCAGTATTTCCCCCAGCTTCTCTTTTTTTGCTTCCTTTCTTTTCTTTTAAAGTTAAAATGCGTTTTAACACTATATAGACAATATGTTGTGGAGACAATGGAAAAAGTCATTCAAAAACTTATTACAGAAAGAGCCACTTCTAAATGAGGTCCCAACTCTCCTCCACTAAGTATCACATATGGAAAAGAGAGTTGCTACTGGATACAAATGAAGCAAGAAAAGATTGATCATTTTTGCAAGAAAATTCTGAAGCTCAGTATAGTTGCTATCAACCTAAACAACAGAGAAAATCATGGAGCTGCATGGTCAAGGCCACATTAGAGAAACTGGACTTGTGAGAATCAGGACTTCTGGGTTCACTCCTGTCCCAGATACCCAGCATGCCTCTTGGGGTTTCCCCTGTGCCAGAACTTATCCATCTGGAAAGTGAAGGTAAGGCTCACCTCCCACAAACGGATGCTGCGAGGCTTAGTTTGTATCTACAGCGCTCTGAAGCTCTTGGATGACGAGAGGTATCTATATCTGGAATACTGCTACCTGCTACCTGCAATAAACTGTAGTAACACATACTGACTTTTACATTACTAGAAGAAGACAGACCTGCTTTCTTCCCAGATCTCATTCTTTGTACCCGGGGAAGCAGGTGAAAAGGAGAAAGCAATGTTGGTGCTGTTCTTACCGCAAGGTTTTCACACCAAGACCATTGCTCTGATGGCTTGCCAACTGACTCGGGACACTTCACTGTCCCTCAGCCGGAGAGGCCCCGTTATCAGTCAGGCCAGGCAGGCTGAGGTCTCTGACAGATCAGGAACAGCTCAGATCAGTTCTGTTCACTAATGTATCTTCAGGTTGCTGTTATTTCTGTGGCAACGCAAAGCTTCTGATTAGCATGAGATAGTATGGGCTCCAGTCAGAGGACACTGCTCGTCGACTGAGGAGGCAATGGCTCTGATAATCTAGTTCACCCTCCCCTTATTCCAAGGTGTGGAGGCTTCAGTAAATACTGTTCCAAAAGCCATGATTATGAGAACAAACGGGATCAAAATTGACAGATAAGTAGGAGACCACATCTGGATCCCAAATGAGATAAAGGCAAGGAGGTAGCAGTTGCCTGGACTGGACGTTTTAGCGGTGGAGTGCAGGGACACAATAACAAACTCCTATTAATCACCTGCCTGCGTACAAGAGAGAGTTAAATCAGCTAATCACGTATGCCATCACAGGCTGGGTACTACAGCGCAGCTCAGAAAGTCAAACAGGTAGTGATCACTCCTTATCTGTAAAAGCAGCCATGTTTTAATATACGGTGCTTCACCCCACCCTTTTCAGAGAAGATTGATAAGCAAAATGATGAAGCTTTAATGAGCTTAATTGCAAATGCCTTATGTTCTTGCATTGTTGCCAAACAGCTACTTCAACATCCAGCAGTTTACTTAATAACTCCCCCCTCCTCTTCCCTACCCCCTCCAAGCCCAGTAACGTAATTATTCTTGTGGCAACCCCGTATTTCACTTTTCTTTATTTATTTCCCCTCTGCCCCTCCCTGAATTACTGTAAATGGGTATCTTTGAAAGGAGGGTGGCAGGCAGCTTTTGGTACAGGGCTTACCAAGAAGCCCTCCATCAAAGGGGCCTTTGTGAGCATGCTCTGGACCGAGGCCAATCAGATCATCTTGCTGTCTGTCTCTGAAGAAAATTCGCCCCTGGTATGCAAGCCAAGCCAAGCGCTGTAGACAGGGTGACTGCACTCCTAGTCCAACCTGTCTTAGTTGAGTGAAAAAATGCTGAAGGGAAAATTACCTGTTTGGCTCCAGACTGAATTAACTTTTTAATATACAAGTATGTTTATTATTTTTCCTTAAAAGTGCCTGCCTATCTAATATATTCATTAATGTTATCTGGTCAGTTCGCTTGAAATATTATGAAAAATGTGCAAATGCAATAAGGCTACAGTGCTTGGAGGCAAAGCAAGATGTATTTTCTAATTATATGACAGAAAATGACATTGTTATTAACAAATGACAGTACAGAGTAATCTCCTTATGTTAAGGCTAGTGCAAGCTAGGATGTCTTGCCCCTCATATCCAGCGTACCGGGAGAAGCGGACAGCCTTGACACCAACTCTCTCCCCGTCCACTGATCACCACAAATCCTCAGCATCAAACCTAGCGTGACCCTCCCGGAGCCAGCTTTCAAACCCCGGCTCCCGCGGTTTCTGAACGGCACAGCCTCTCTTCCCCAGGAGATCCTCCTGCTTCATCCCGCGCCCTCCGAGCTGAGGGGCTCCTGTAGACTGACTGTCCTCCACTCCACACTCAGAAATCTCGCCTTTTCACCATCTTTGAGCTGCTTCCCAAGTTTCTTAAGAGATTTGCCTGTACTAGTTGGGATTGTAGAGGGAATTCTGAGAGCTTGTGCCTGCACCCAGCTCTTTCTCCCCTTCCCTTGGTCTGGCTGTCTTCTCCTCTGCCTGTCTCCCCCAGCCCCTGCTACTATCTCGAATTCCTCCCTCCGCTGCCACTTCCCCTCGCAGCTTCTTCCTGCTCCCTATGTGCTCTTGACTCTTTTGTTCCCCTTTTTAGAAACACCTTGTAAGTGCCAGACAGGAATTTCCCGACACTATGTCCTGCATTAAGCAAGCGATAATGGCAGAAACAATAGAGAATTATGTCAGTAGGGTGCCCTAACAAAAGAGCAGAATTTAAATGAGGAGGCAGCTTTGGTCTTTGGAATTTGTCCACTATAAATGGCTCTTCTTCTTTTATTAGCATGTCTAGTTTAAGTGAAACACATTGTAATTTTAAATGGACAATAATAAAGAAGGATCATATGTTCTACTCTTCCATGTGCACTTAACATTCCCTGGGGGTCCTCTCCCTCTGCCATCCCCTCTCTTTCCCCCACCACTGCCCTCCATATTTCTTACTATATTTAACTATCTTTCTTCGTCTTGTTTTTTGCTTTCAGAAGAACCCAAAAGTTCTAATCCAGAGCTGTGTAAAGTAAAAATAAAAGTATACACCTACAGCAAGCTACTTGTGCACCACCCTTGCTCACAAAATGTTTGTTCTGTGAATACTATAGAAGAAAACTCAAATTATAGAATATATGTACAAAACCAGTTGATCTTAAACTCATCCTGGTTGTTCCTCTCCGAAAAGGTAAATGACACTAGGATCTCTATTTCCCTTCTTAGTCCTGGTTCAAATAACAACCTGCCAGGCTGCCTTTCAAAGCTGGCCATCACCAAGCAGGAGCAAGGTTACTTAAAAGCAGTTCCTTAAGTAGCCATTCCTTCCTACCACTACTCTAAGAGTTGTGCTGGTGTCAAGAGTTTCTGACTACATGCCAGAATTTGCAAACTAATCCAAGTTAAAACAACCACTGACATATTTTTAAATCTGGTTCCTTGACAATATAGCCCCACAACCAGTTGGACTGGTGCAAAAGAAAGTCACACCATAGGTAGAAACCTGTGGCCAACACTTCCTTACAGCGCTACTACCGGTGAAAGTTATGCTCATGAAACTAAAGACTCAGTTTCCCAAATAGCTGTGCATTAAAAAATTAGTTGCCAGCTTTGTAGTGAGATTTTTCACTTATTTCTCTTCCCTGTATTTCTTCACAAGCTAATGTAAACTGAAAACTGGGGTTTCAGAGTAAGTACTCAGAATAACAGCAACAAGAAAATACTGACAAATGAAATGGGGGTTGCGCAAGACAATCTCTCCAAGACGAATTGCAGGACTAGGTTCAGAAGTGTCCTTCTGTAGCCCAGACATTGGTTTTTAATTGTGATTCTGACTGATTCCTTGACCATCAACACAGCCCTTAGCTACCCTGTGCCTCAGTTTTGCCATTGGTTATCAAGCAAACCAAAGCGTTAATAAGCCTGATCAAAGCACAGAAATTCTGTGGAACATGCAAGCCCATGCTAAGGGTTAGCGCTGCTATTATCAACAAAGACTTGGTTTAAAAAGAAAGTTCTACTGTGCTCTTGATTTTCATTCATTGGACTGTGGGTTACAGCCAGGGAGACCTATCATTTTTTTTTTGCTGCACGCACCACAGGCTCATTTTTACTTACTTTAACTGTGATCAGTTTTACCAGACCCTGACAAAGTTATGCCAAACACAGCATTGTTTTTCTTCTAGCAGTGTGTGACAAGAATAATTTTTGCATAGCTTTTTTTTCCCCCTTGCAGCATACAATAGCGCCAAGAAGTACTTCCGATCAGGTAAAAGCATAATTGAACAATTTTAGTAGCTTTAAATCAAGCCGGCCAGTATCAAAATGCTCTGATTTCTGAAGCACTCCTTGGAATTTTAAGGGGTCTTTCTGGAATCAATCATTCTGGCACATCACACAACCAAGAAAAAAACCTCTTTCTTCCATGCACTAATTTGTCATAGAAATCGGTTCTCTTGACGTTGTCTCCTGTGCCAATACATGACAGTTGACAGAATATATGTAAAAAGAGCCACAGACTACGCAAGTTACAGATAGTAGATTACAGAGTGAAGAGCAGTCCAAAAATTCTATATTAAACCATAAAAAAATGAAACTTGGCTTCTCTTAGAGATAAAGATTTCTGCTCTATACGCTAGTTTTCCATTTCCCAAATGTGTTTTTTTAAAGGATGCACTACTTGTAAAAAGGAATATGATGAGTAATAGCTATTTCCCGTTAATTCTGCTTCCTGTAGGGATTAGCTCCTTGGTGTGATCTCACATGTTCATCACCAGGTGGGTGTCATATGTCCCAACTGGAACCTGCTTAGTCTATAGCCCAGTGTGTGATGAGATGAAGAGAATGGAAAATGCCCTTCAGCTTCAACTTGGCTGACACTGCCTCTGCAAAAGGCTGATACAAAAATGAAGTTGACAATCTGAAGGCAGGATGTGTCTCCACCAAGACAAGGCAACTACTGACCTGACCTCTGCTTTAGATTTGTCCTTTTTAATATCGTTTTGTGGTCTGGCATCAATCAGTAGTGATAACCCATTGGTGTTTTACAGTCACTGAGGAAAGTACCCTCCTGCATGCTGCTCTCTCTGGTTCGCAGTCCTCACAATGCTCAGCCATCAGTTGTTAAGTCCTGTAGAAGGAGCAGCACCCATTTCAGGACCTCCAAGCCCTACACCCTGCACACAGGTCCCCACGCTGTAGCTCCTCCTTGTTTGACTTTGACATCCAAGAGCTCTAAGGCTGTTAAAACAGAGCCCATGGATACTGTAAATACAAAAAGGAAAGAGCGTTGGGGCTACAGGGAAACACCCATGGGAAATGTGGTGGTGCAATGTATCCCAAACTGTGATACACGCCTCATTAAAGCAGGTGAGCCTCTTCAAAGCAGTCTCACAGGTTGGCACAGAACCAGGGCTTTCACCGCAACGGCACTTTGTGCCATTGGAACAGCTGCAGAAGTAGCTAGACTTTTTTTTTTTTTTTTGTGGATATCCATTTGGGGATATATGTTTTACTTGTGTCCTGGAATAGGAACACGAAACAACTAAGTCTCACAAAACTTCTGTAAGACAAATTCCCTAACACCCCCAATTTTAGAGGCAGAGACAAATCAAGTCAATATCAAACCCAGGATGTGCACAAGGAGCTCCTACCCCTGTGTTCAAACCACAAGAAAATTCCTCTCCTTTCAGGCCCTGATCCAGAGCAAATCAGTTGGAGTCCTTCTATTGAGTTCTCAATCAGCAGTGTAATCACTTTAGCATGTGTCAGGATTAAAACCAGCCCTCCAAATAAGACCATGTCTACACTGCAAATGCCTTACTGATAAAGGAATACCAGCACAGTAAACAGACAAAGCATTCCTGGGGCGGTGTAAACTTACACTGGCAAATCTGCTCTTTGTAGTGGTATAGTAAAATCATCCCCGCAAGCAAAACAAGCACCATTTTGAGGTATAATTGCATCTACATGTGTAGTGTTTGCTCACTGAGAGGTGTCAGTCTGACCAGAACAGCTGTGCTGATAGAAATCTGCAGCACAGACCTGGCCTTATTTTTTCAAAAAAAAGTTTTAAGTAATTAATAACAATCAACATTGACTCCCTGGTCAAAGTGGTGTCAGCTTGTCTCTTTAGAGGTTTACACAAATTGGCTGATTTAAGAAAGAGAAAAGAAAGGAATTTAACATGGTTACATGGGCTTGCCTTGGCTGGTATTTAGAAGAGTGTACAGCTATGGAAATCAGATATACTGTGTGGAAACACCATTTCTGGACACAAAGCCAGGCTTTGTGAGTTTACAGCTAGATTTTTCCAAGACCCTATTCAGCAAAGTCCTGTAGTCATACCCTGCTAGTTCCACAGATGGAGGAAAATGGTGACGTGGAAGAGTTCTCCCACACGGCCAGCCTCCCTCCAAGGCCGTAATGACACACTGCCTCTTGCTGCAGATACAGATATCTCTGTATCACCTTGTGCTTTGAGAAGTGAGAGCTGGAGAATAAAAAAAAAAAGAAGAATACAAGGTATGTACAAGGAATACAACTGTAACCAGCCAAAAAGGAGGCAAAAATCTGGCTGGGAAAATTCTTTTGAGGAAAATGCTTTTCCTAGGATGCCTTTGAAAAACATGAAAAATCATAGCTTAGCCTAGAAAAGTTCCTTTCCGCCCTTGGATCACACTGTTTGCTCCTGTTGCCATGTTAGGTACAATGCCTGTTTTGACAATTTGTTAAGATCCATTTAAATGGAACCAGATTTGACTGGATGATGTGAGATCTGATAAAATTACGTGAGGAAATCCTAATTTAACAACCAATCCCTTGAATCACATTTCCTTACCCCCAGTGGAATCTAATTCTGATAACCTAATATGAACTCCCTCTTCTCTTTGCTCTTTTGCATACGCCTAATGCAATCACTGCTCTGTCTGCTGAGTCTCATCTTCACCCCTGACTAGTCTGCTTCTCTCCACTCCCTCCTGCACTCATTCAAAGCAGGGTGTCCGATTTACTCAGCTCGTGCTGTTGGCCTCCTTTTTGCTGGATTCTGAGCAGCCAAAAGGCTCATTTCCCTGTGATACCTTTGCAGTCACCATCTCTAATCCTTCATTTCTATTATGTCCCCCTCCTCTATGGGGGAGTCTCCTTTCTGAGTCTCCTTTCTTTCACCAACTCAAACACCAGTTTCATTTGCATTTTCATTACCCTCCACTGTTTTACAACTAAGCAACCTCCTCTGACATAGGAGCTGGAGAAGACATCCCAGTGATGCTACCACTGCCCCTTCTGACTCCAAAGCCTCTAATTCTCACCTAAGCACTGACATTTCTCTTTCTTTCCATACTGATACCCAGAGTATCATTCTATGCCAGCCAGTACTGCATAAATCATCTTTTCGTCCCTTGTCCCCACAAGGAAGAATTAGTTAAATAAACAAACAGAACTAGAGCCTCAGCAATCTCTTGTTTACTACAGACTTTGCCTCCTTAGCTTCCAGTTTTTCCAAACCATCCAAAATGAATCAGGTACAGACTACTTCTTTATTCCCACACTCTAATCGAAGGCTGTGATTACTTGCTAAACAGCACTTCAAATTTTCTTTAAAACACCACACTTGACTCCTGTGTGAACCAAACAGCCACCATTCCCCGGCAGAGACACAGCTCTTACACCTACCCTGGAGAAAGATGAAAAATGAGACAACTGTTTCCTAGCTGTGCATACTTGAGAAAGAAATATGTATTTTCTTCCCTCCCTTTTGCATTGCTGAGCATGTTGCAGTTGTGATGACATGTTGGAGGTGATTAGGCACTCAGTTTGGATGACACACATAACTTATCCATGCGGCCAATAAAACCTCCACACAACACCTCCCCATCCATCTCTATAGATCCTCTTGATTCCTACCCCAGCCTTCAACACCCAGGAAAGTTATTTATGCCTAAGTGAATTAGCTTGCTAAGAATAAGTAGAGTGCAGTGAGCCAGCAGTTTTCTTCCACAAATGAGAAAATAAGTAAAGCGTTCTCATAGCTCAGTGTTGCTGAAAACAAACTGACACGGCTAATTTTGGCCTGGCAAGTGCACTAAAGATTCTCTACATTTCCCATACAGGTCAAGCTTATCAGTTCACACTTGTTAGTGCAAAAATCTCTTTTCCTATCTTTGTTTCTGCCACTTCTCTTATCCTGTCACTCTCCTGGAGTAAGTGTACTGGCTGGGCACTTCAGTAGCCATTTTTGCAAACACTCTTCTTCCATTACAGAAAGATATTCACACGTACACACAAATGACAGTAGACTTCAGTGTAGTGCTTATCACAGAGAAAGGACAAGACAGCTTAGTGTACCTACTGTATTGCATGCTGCCTTACACAAAGATGATCACTTTTTCAGCAGCCTCCCTTCTGGAAGAGACAGGCAACATTTCAATTGAATCCTTTAAGAAAAAAATTTCTTCACGCAAAGGACAGAGAGAGGGAGGAAAAAAAGTTGTCCATGATGATTCATCACTGCGAAGGTAGCATTTGTAATTTCCTCTCACTTCTGAGCCCATGGGTCATGGACTTGACTGGGGTTGGAGTGTCCTGAGTTTCAAGTTTTGGGTTGTTAAGCTGCTTCACTGTGGGTGGAGCACACTAACCCGCTGACAAAGTACTTTCCTTTCCAAAGCACAGAAAAAGAAACTACAGAAACAAAACCTGGCCAGTGGTTTTGAAGGGAGACACCCTAATTTCAGGGGATTGAGATTTGCAGGTGGGAGGTGATTTACTGAGTTTTAGAACTCCTGGAAAATTAGATATATGCTGAATCAGACAGGAATGGGTCAAAGGGACTCTGCTGGACATAGGCTGAATTTGGTGCTGATCCAGCTATTGCAAAGCACTGCTTGAAGCCTGAAGGAAAGTGAAGAAGAACTGGGAGTAGGCTGGAGACGGAGAGTCCTGCTGGGAAGAGAGCTCTTCTAGGTAAACAGGGACCTTAGGACCACAGGCAGCACATATGGTGAGGGATCTCCAGGAGATGTGGAAGCTTGTTTTATGGTCCACTGGACCTCCTGAGAGGTAGGAGAGATTGTCTAAACCTCCCCAAGTGAAGGAAAACCACAGAGGCAGCATGTGCGACATTTTTCCTTCAAATCCAAATCATTCTACGGCACATTTCTCCACTGAGTGAGTCAGAGGTGCTAACCACAGATCCCTGAGGAAAGTAGAGGTCAAGCACTGGGCAAGGTGGTTTTCTGAAACTGGTTTTAGCGGGTGCTTGATCCAAAGCAGTAATTTGAAGTCAAGTAGCAGCATTTTTCTTTTTAAGTAAATGAAGATTTCTTTCTATGAATCTTTCCCCTGCAGCCTGTTCACTCACCATTACTGAGCTTACAGAGGGGCAGATCTACCATGCGGCCAAATGGGCCACAGCCCTCTGCTAGCCCTGTCTGTGAAGGGGAAGCTCCACATCGCGTGCGGGAGCAGCTCTGCCATGCAGAGTCCTCTCCACTGCAGTTCACGCTGCACACTGGGCAAGTGAAAACAGTCTGTTTGCACCCCACAGCAGAGACACTTGTGATTCCTTGCAGTGGTTCCCTCCTCTCATACCTTCTGATAGTGAAAATCATGGCTAATCTTGCATGTGTAACACAGGAGCAACTTATGGAGATGACTGCTTTCCCATCAATACTCCTTTTCTTTTTTTCATGCCCAGGGGAATGCCAGCAGTTGTTCTCTACTGTAGATTTTGAAGCTTGATAAAGAAAAAAGTATGCAATAAGTTTTAGTTGGCATGCAGGCTGATTCTGTATCTATATGAACACCTTATCAGTGCACTATGTGGATAGTTTTAGCATCTTTGACGCACTCAGTTTTGGGGGCAGAAAGAACAACTGACAGAAGAGAAAGCAAGGTTCGCTCCATGTAACACAGAATAATTCAGTCCACAAGTCCAAGGAGGAGGAGGGAGAATTATTAGCCTGCTTCATAAGCCTCTGAGATGTTCAGAGGATGTGAAATTTCCCTGATAAGTTGGTGATTCCAGTTCAGAGCATTTCACACTTTGCAATTGCCTGGCAGGCCAGCCCGTTTGCACAGACCCTGGCTGCTGGGATTCCAGATCTCACATTAGACCATTTGGAATTTATTTAACACGTGTCACACATAACACAAGACTTGCTTCAGAGGAATAGGCAAATCACTTGTAAGTGTGCATTTACAAGATCAGAAGTCACGGAAACCATGCTCACTGCTTGTCAACTTATTCAGGGGAAATTGTGTAATCAACTTAACGTAGCAGTTATCCTTTACCTAGAAGGTCAAGCTCATAGTTCCTGTATGTCACCACACTTGGCTATTAATCACTCAGAAGGAAATTCATCATTTTTATTTAAATTAAACTGTACAAAGTGGGGTTAAGTCTGAATTCAGATATCCTTTCTCTCTTCCAGAGAAGCTGCAATAGCCAGACTTTCTGTAGTTTAATTCCCACCTTTTGGTGAAAAAGGGGGGAAAAAAAAAAGAAAAAGAAAGAACTTTGAGTGAAGGTTGCTAAATTACTTATCTCCTCATCACAAGCTGTTAAGAAGACAGGTAGCTAAGCCATTCAACACCCTTTTTTTCATCTCTTCCTATGTTTTTCTCAAACGGTTTGGATCCCACTCCAAATTTCTGCCACTGGCATTTTCTCCTTCTACCTTCTCTATTTCAGCTCCTATGTGATTCGTGGCAACTCATGAAATGAAGTGAAGGGACAAAGTGATTGAGGGTCACTTTATGATTAGACACGATGTTCTCTCTTGTCCAAAGCCAGGAGACGGTACTTATGGAAGACAATGTGAAAACTTTGTTATCCCAGTGTGGTGCCTGGAAACACACTGAGTCCTTCACACTCTGAGAACTGTTCATCCTAAAGGCCCCTCTGGACAGTGCTCCAGCTCATTAAATGAAAGCTACTTAAATTCTGGAAAGACAAGATCACATTTTCCCTGCCTGTTCTTCCAAAACCTCATATCACATTATTGTAATATTTTTTAGTAAGTATGCCAGAAAACTGACAATAGCTCAGTTCCCCCCCTCCCCACCACTGGTGTCCTCAGGTAGTTTTTCTCTACCTGGACTTTCCCTGTCGTGAATGAAGCTATGCCATTTTTGTTTTCAGACTGTTTCAGAATCTGCCACTTTGGGATGTCTCTCCTGTGCGTTAAGTTGCATCTGGTTACACTCCAGAAATGCATTCTGCCCGGTCAAGAGTTTTTCTTCCCTGGGAATTAATTATGAAAAGTCTTCATCTCCAACATGTACGGCTACTTCTTATTTGCTGCCTACATGCTTTTCACTTCCCTGTTTTTAAACGCGTTGGAAATGGTAACAAAAGAGATAATCCGCCTTTGTGGGTATTCCCATAATTAGCAACACGCACATCTGGATAGAGTTTCAATAGCCCACTGTTATTCAAACAATTTGTAATCACACAGACTGTGTAGTGAACCAGCAGACCGGAGCATATAGCTTTTCATTATTATGTGGTATACAGTACCCATAATATACAAATAAACTCAAAACCTGCAGCAGCAACAATGACACATTCTGTGTGGCCTTATTCACCAAACAGCTCTCTAAGAAGTCTTTATCGAAAGATGCAACACAACCACTAATTATTTGGGGTTGTAAGTGGGTAGGAAGTGTAGGAAAATCTTGCTGCATCTGTTCAACATTCTAAAAAGCCAAGCCCAGCAGCATTTATAGGATTTAAAAAATAAAGACTATAAAAACCTAGAGCTCAGAGCTTAGTTACGTGGGTGCACAGTACCACGTAACATGTAACAGTAGCCGATTTTACAGGGTATGTAACAATACATACCAGCATAGCCAAAGGCAGGATCAAGCCCTTAACATTTTATATTGTGATTTGTGCTCAAAGATTTGTTTCAGTCTGGATGCCATGACTCATATTCTCCATTCCCCCAGAGCTTTATCCCCTCCTTCCCCATGACCCAAGCTAACTTTTTATTAAAATGCTCTGGATGCATAACTTTTTTAAGCCTAGTATTTATGGATTTCATCCTGCAACCTGTACTCACAGGTTGGAGTCCCAAGTGGCATGAATGGAGCTATTTCCACAAGGACCGTGAGACTCGCCTGTCTCGAAATGTTTACTGCAGAAGGAAAAGAGGTTTATGCCTGCTCCTTGGGTGAAGCATTTTCCTTTTAATGACAGACTTCCCAGATCGCCTCAGCACAGGACTAACTAGGAAACCCCTCCTCAGCTTGTTTGGCCCTTACACAGCTTTTCAAGCATCATATCTCAGCCCACACCGTATCGCTGGACAGTGCTGAACCATTTCTACATGGTATTTCAGAAGTTTCAAAAGGTATCTCTACTAATTGTTGACTACAAGACTTTATGTTAAAAAGTTAATATCGGAAGAATGTACGATTCACTTGATTAAGTGAATACCGGTTTATGGAGAAACAGCACAGGGCTGTAAAAAATTCAAGTCTGAAATTTCTCCGAGTCAAGGATTGTTAAAGGAATGTACATATGTATCAGTGAAATGCTTTACACAGAGAAGGCAATTGCCAAGTGGGTGAATATGACTTAATGATGATAGTGTGGCACTGTAAGTCAGGAGTTCTCCCCATGGCTCTTCTTGTTGATACTCTACCTGAATCAAGGAAGTAATTTTTTATCTTTATATCCATTTGTTTGCCCATTCGCATAATACAGAATAACACAGCAATAACTGCAGTGTTACTTCCCCCCCCACACCCCCAAACCTGCCAGTCTTACTTTGCATCTTCTGCAGCTTACCTGAACAACTCAAACAACAAACTTGAAAATGTTTATTTCTAGCAGGAGGACAGAGTTTGGGTCCCTACCTCTTGTGGAGACTTTTGGGGCTTTTGCTGACAAGACTGAAATAGAGACAGTATTGAGCTTACCAGCATGGCCTGCTGCTCTGGGATAAAGGATATTTCAGAGCATTCTAAAACCAGTATTTTCCCCCCTTCTCCCTTCTCCGAATACTGTGAAATGCTTTTTGATTGATGTTACATACATCAAGACTTGTGAAACTGAGTTGTAGTAAATACTGACATTGATTTATCCTTTTTTAAAAAAACTTGTGTATTTACACGGTCCTATTAGGTAATAATTCTTCAACAACAAAAATTGATATTCACCAAAACCTGACGCCTGCACATGGCACACATTCTGGCAGCACAAATTCAATGACAATTATCTGGGTGTTTTGACTAGCTCCTAGTGTTACAGATCTAGGTGGCATTGACAATAGATGCTTTCCAGCCAATCCCATAATTTTTTCAACCAAATACAAGCAAAGAATTTCTTCTCGTATGTGACAACACATTCTTATTTCTCAAAGGTATTGTACAGCTACATTAATGAACGAGAAATGTGTTGAGGTGATGAGTTGAAAAACACAATGAAGGTGCCAATCAAAACTTAGAATACTGACAAACACTGAAGAAATTCAAACCTACATACAAAAGCTGAAGCTCAAGGCCCATGTGAAATAAAAAAATAATATGACATAAGAAGAGTTATCTTTGATTAAAAAATTACACTGTTTTTTCTTATGAAATCTGAGTTGTTTCATTTTTTGAAAGTAAAGTTACAATAAGCAACAAAATCTCTTGCACAAACCATGCAGGGTAAGTTAATTTTGAATATAACTAAACAATATATCAGCAAAGTATTCCTTTCAGCTTCCTGGAGACTTGTATATTGCCAATTTATAATTAGTTGCAGATTTTCAATTACTTTCTAGCTAACAAAACAGTTTCATTTGCATTGTTTACTTGCCACTTAACTCAAATTGTACCCAAATTGGTTATTTTAAAATGTGACACGGATTTTCAGGGCCAAAGCAAATTCTATATATTTTAGTGTAACAAGCATCTGTATTTCAGTCTTCAGTGATAAAAGTGTACAGGATTTGGCCAAAACTCAATCAACTCCATCACAATCTCAAAATGCCTCCTGTGCAATTTGTCAAAAGCAGATTTCTTGGCAACAACACATAAAACTACAGCAACGTATAATGAAGAACATAATCTCAGAAAATACGCAAAGTTTGTTTTGTGTACTAATTGAAACTGGGAAACCACTGTAGGCAATTTAAATTCAACAGAAGATCAAAGAAATTAACCATCAAAATATCATTCTGCTACTGTGCTTAAATATAGTCCACTGCATTCGGTTTCATTCCTGATAGCCTCATCCATCAGGAGCATACTAAATTCAAGGTGCAGAAATTTGGGGGTAGAGTGACTAACACGAGTGATTTTATTTGGTGTTATTCAGTACCAGGCAGACCTTAGCTAACTCTGTTACATGATACTCTTTATGATAATGCACCCTGCTACAAGATTTAAGAACCGGCTGTCTGCAGCAATACCCTGTGCCAAGAGATTCCTATTACCAGGGGAGAGTAGTGTTCTCCACCCCCTCTCCTTCCACACATCCATTAAATACAGGTGACTTCTGACTTTTAGGACCATAAGTGCAAGCCTCTGATCGGCCTTTGTGGTAGTACTTGTTCCGTAATTATCACCCTTCTCCTCCCCATATTAAATAATCACAGGTTTTAATTTTTTCTCATCCGGAATTTCCTACTCAACCTCTCTAATTGTTCTGAAAATTCTTCCATCTTCGCTAGGTGGTGGGGGAGGACACCTGTTATCTGGGC
Source organism: Aquila chrysaetos chrysaetos (assembly GCF_900496995.4). Taxonomy (NCBI): domain Eukaryota; kingdom Metazoa; phylum Chordata; class Aves; order Accipitriformes; family Accipitridae; genus Aquila; species Aquila chrysaetos. The sequence goes on from NC_044014.1 coordinate 10,800,088, forward strand.
TAGACAGTCTCTTGAAGATAAGGACACACCCAGCATGGAGCAAAACTTCCCGTCTCTTTCTCAGTTACTGCACCTGGAGGTGTCCCCATGGACCTGAGTGGGATGACACCAGTGTCACTTGTCTGATGAGTTATGACAGATTCAGGGCTTACAAGTCCACTTTAACTGTATGCATATTTCTGTGGCATATATTTCTTTTAGCTTTTCTGTGACAAATCTGATTCAAAACCATGTTATCTGAACTAGTCTAGTTTTGTAGAGCTATTCTACAATTTCTCCTTCTCCTTCCCAGTCCTACCTTAGGCTAGAGCTGTCTCAGCCGTGGAGTGCCTCAATGCCAGCGCCAGCAGAGATCACAGATCCACTGCAGCGAAGACTGACTGCAGTAAATGGGCAGATATGCTGAGTTCACCAAAGGCTGGATAAAACTCCCCTGGACATTTTAGACTGAAATTTGATTTTGTTCTTGGATTGGGCTGGTGTGTTTCATGAATTGCGCTAGTTTAGATTATGTGGCGCAACAAGCACATGATGTTTTTTCAGTGGAGAAGCATCTTTTGGGGGAAGTGTTATTGCTATTGTTCACTCTATTTGCCTGTTTCTTTTCCTTTTCAATACAGCACGACAGCACTAGAGTAGTCTGTATAACACAGATCCTTAATACTAACCTACAGTATTTCCTAGGGAATACTACCTAATTATATTCTATGCACAATAGCAACTTAATAAAATATATACATAAAGAACCCCAAAGTCTACCATTCCTAGACCCACTCCTGAACACCCATTATTGTCTCCTTCCAGCAGTAAGAAATGGGCATTTAATCTTACTTTTAACTTTCAGTCTTTAAATCAGTTTTAAATCCATGACAAGACTTTACATCCTACCCCATTGTTAGCAAGATTCCTTAATTGCCTCCTTTAAAAGACTTTATCCAACCCTTTTGAAAGTTTAAATAAATTATATCCACTGGTTCTCCTTTATCCATTATTTGTTAACTATTTCAAAGAAATCTGACAGGCTATAGAAATCGTGCTGATTTGTCCCCATCATATTATCCTCATCTAGGTCCTTTATAACTTGATCTTTAATCATTCTCTCAACCATATTTCTTTATACTGAGGTGCCTCCCAGGTTTATAATTTCAGGGATCACCTGTAACACCTTTTTAAAAGGAGGGGAACAATGTTGATCACCCTCTAATAAAACTTTTTTTTATTTTTAAATTACACACTGTCGCCATTTGTTAGTTGCTTTGTTACCAGCCACAGTGATCTGTGACCTCTAGGCTTGATTACTGTACCTAGATATATTTAGGGACAAATTTGCCAACTCAAAAAATCTGCAACTGGTACAGATACCATCAGCCCGCCTTAGCAGCCGGAGTCATTGGGAGTACATCCCCACAGTACTCTGCTTTCACCACTGGCTCTCTACGGAACCGAACTCAAGTAACGTCTCAATCCTGCCATTCAATCCCCTCACAGCATGGACCCATGCTTCCACTGAATGAGACAATCTCTTGTAACACTGAACTACGCCCTTCTCTGAGGATCTGCTGTAGGATCAGTCAGCAACAAAGACGAGGCTTGCAAAACTCCAGAGACAGAGTTGTCTCAGAGGCTGGTGCAAGAGTAAAATTAACTTTTGCAAGAGAGGAAAGTAACAGCAATACCACACCACTTTCCCAACAAACAGCAAAATTTATTTCTTGAGTTTTAATTAATAACAGAAATAAGCATATCCAGACCTTTGTCAGACAATGGATGGGGCAGCTAACTAAGGAAGTGAGATATGTATATTTTTATTTAAACTTTAAAATGCATAAGGCATGCAGACGCTATTTTGACAAGAGAGTGAAATCTAAAAACCTAGAGAGCTATTCTGCTCGAGTTTCCTCCAAACTTGTATCATTGCCATACAGATCCAATTATCTATTACAAATTAATTCTTCTAGTCCTTCCAGCACATTTTTTATCCCTTTGTCTCTGTCAGAACGCTGCTGTCACTACTTGCAAAGAAAACCAATGGAGGAGGTATTTCCCCATTGCCTAGTGATGCAAACAAATAATCTAGCTTTTCTACACTCTCCTGCTCATCAAGCTGAACTGGGTTTGACAACTGGAATGTATTAATTAAACCCTTGCACATTTAAGGGGAAAAGAGTCACTCTGCCAAATAAAATGGGACAATAATGAGGACAGCATAGGAGCATCTCTACTGAAAAGTTGCCACATTTCTAGACATGTACTCATTCACCCACTCACCCCTTCCCACCTCCCCGAGGATCACCAGTTTGGTATGAAGTTCAGAAACAAGTATAACAGCAAGCAGCAGAGGAGGTAAGTGGGTGCAGTGTGCATTTTTTAATTTCCCTTATTAATGACATGAAGAATCGGTTATTTTTAAAAGGATCGTATATTATTTCCTCCCACCATTCTTATGAAGGGAAAGCATAAGACTAAGAAAGAGGTCCACGCTGTGCCATGCAAACACTCAGAATCAAGGCCATTTTGATCTGCTCAGGAAAGGCAGAGATTTACCATCACATATGGGAACTCAACAACCCTCTTTTGGGTTTTACAAATTAATTCCACTACGGAGTGCCCCTTACTTTTGTAGGGTAGTATGGAACCGAGGAAAACAGTGCTCAAAGGCTTGGCTTCTACAACAAATGGGTCTCGGTGCATGACGGGAGGAGAGAGAATACCCCAAACTCCCTTTCCCGCTTTCTAGCCTGTATGTCAGGGCAGCAGCTTGTAGTTGAAAACCAAGCAAGCCCAGCTGTGGCAACAACAGCACCGGTGGCGGATGGTCACCTGGAGTGATCGGTGCCATTCTCAGATGGCCATAAAGAAAAAAGTCCCGTCACCACATCCTCTAACAGCATTTCCTGAAAGGGAAAGCAACACAGCAAACACTTGGAAACAACTAATTGCTTGAGAGAGATTGTAAACTTAATAAGTAGGCCACACAGATCACATCTTTACCACCAACACGTTGAACCATTTATAAGAAAGTTTTGTAATTCTGCATAATTAAGTCTCTTAATAATGTAGATTTGAAGACTACAGCGCCACTGCACTTAAGGTTGATGCTATTTTAATTACATAGAAAAGACATAATTTGGGAAGAAGCCTAGCAGTTTATTACATTTACTTCTGTCAAATAACTTATAATTGTGTGCCAAGGTGCCTGAGCAAAGTATTGTGGTTTTTTTGCCTTTTTTAAACAGCTTATGCCACTCGAAAAGGATTACTTCCTTTGTAAGTTGCTGTTTCAACTGAAGGGTACCAATTAATTAAGCCATTTACATAAAACTGTCTTGGATCAGCTACCTACAAAGATAAAGGCTGAAATCTACCTTCTAATTGAGCAAATAAAGTTTTAAGAATAAATATATGTTGGTAATTATCTGTAATAATACAAATTAGGAAATTTAGCTGATAAAATGAATGTGTCAGAAATTAAGACTCAATTCTTATCATCCAAATTGAATAAGGAACAGTCTATCTAAAATATATTCTTTTAATTTATCTTTCATTTATCGTCACATTACATATCCTTGTATCATTTGATGTCTTGCCATATCACATGATGCAAACTGAGAGGAGGTGGAAAATGTCTGTATTTCAAGGGATGTGCTTATTCTGATTAGATTTCTTTTTTTTTTTTTTTCTTTTTTTGTTTCGGGGTGGACAGGATAGAAAAGAAAACCCTCTGTTTTTCACAAATAGTCATTATACACAGCAGGGAATGATAAATGACATCATTTAGCAAAATAACCTGGGGTACTTTAACACACACAATCAAAAGTAAGCTGTTTATTTATCTAACTGTATGCAATTGATATGAGTTCATAGTACACTAATATAGCAAGTAAAATAAAATATGTGTGTCTGTTGCAACAGTTTTAGCAGGAGAAACCCAGCTTAGAGCAAAATCATGGTCTCTCTAGCATTTAACTACAATTTATATTTTTTCCTCTATGCTTAAAAGATGAAATTGTACAAAAACTTCTTATGCCAGTAGAGAAAGAGATCTACATTGGCGATTTGCATTGCTGCAGCTACAGCAGCACAGACAGACGGACCCCATGAAAAATAATTTTTATGTTCAACCTCTAGCACAGAAGGTGGTTTCTCATCCTCCACCTGTGTGGTGGTTCAGCTGATTAATGGTCTGACTGTGACAGCTGTTACACACGCAAAACTTGCACTGAAGCGAGTGGTGGGTTTTTTCTCTGCATAATGATACGAGGACACAATTCTGAGTCATATCACACGTTCTGAGTCAGGTCTCTTCCTTTCCTAATTATTGCATTCTTTGCTAATGGATGGGATACGTTTTATTCCACTATATCCCAACTAACTGTTCTTGCCACACATAAATCAAGCTTATAATACTAAAAACTTAATCTGAGAGGTTTCATATTAAAGCTTGCTCTATCTGTCTCGACGTAGAGATTCAGGATCTCAAAAGCAGCCGAGTTTGTGCATTACACACGTTGTGCCTGCACTTACCAAACCAGATCTCTAAGACTTATGAAAACATTTATGTATACAACTTGGAGTACTCAGTGGGAGTACGCATCTACATAACAATAAGCACAACGGTAAGTACTCAAAAGATCAGGGCTCAAATCAGCAAGAGATTTCATACTGCAAACATCCCAATCTCAATTTTTACTCCTGAACAATAATAGGATATTCAGTCAGGTTTACTGGGTTTCTACATCTGGAAACAGAGCTAAGAAGTAAGCTCTTCAGGGCAGAGGATAGCCCTACTCCTAGGTTCATGCAGAGCCTCCAGGCTGTGGGCTGCCCCTAGAAAATCCAAACAAACAAATACCTGGCAAATAATAATTTAATACTACGCCCGCTGTCTGATCCTTGACTGCAGTACCTCAAAACTTTGTAACATTTTGTAAAATCATCTGAACCGAGTTACTGAACTGAACAAAATTGTCTTTTTACTTTAACTATACAGCAAACTTCTTCCCTGTGTACAATTCCACCCTCTCCAAGCCCACAGCTGAGTTGCTGTTGTTGGACTTCAACGGTTCAGTGCTGGACTTGCACCTTCTTTTTGTGCCCTTGCCTGTGGGAGCTTCCAAGCTGGACCTGCGAGATGCAAACCCGGTGCCCGAGTCCTCTCCCGACGGACTGATGGGATTTCCCGCTGGGAGAAAACACTGGAGGCAGCTGTGAGGGATGGCACCAAGCCGGGGCGAGGCTAAGTGGAACGCGTGCGCACGTGTCGTGCGTGGAGGGTGCGGGCTGTGACGATTAGGGCGGAGAGGCCAGTGCTGCAATAGCCTGAGAAGAGATGAGCTGCCAACATCAAGGGGTCACGCGTTGGAGGAGCTCGGTGCGTTAGTCAGTGGCCAGGAACTGGTAACAGAGAGCCGCTGGCTCTGCGTCAACTCTCATACTAAATCACGTTCAGGAGCTCTCGGGTACCTGTTTTAGTGATTTCTTCAGCTCCAGTTTAAATATAACACTGTTATTATTATATAATATAATTATAACACTAGGGGAATGTGACAGGCATTTACCAAGGCGTTTTACGGACAAAACAGCATCTCTCTTGCCCTATTTTTATACATATTTTAAGGAAACATTTCAAAAAAAGATATAACAATAGAGCGCGCTGCACATCTAACATTATAAGCAAAAATTAAACACCTTTAGAGATACACCTTTGCACAAGCGTACCCACACATAAACTAAAGCATAAATACACAGATGTAAGTGCACAACAGAAGATACTATTCCCGAATGCACATAATGGAAAAGAGAGCATGTCACTTCTTGATCCAATCTTCACCACTAGTCTAAAATTATCAGTAAAACATGAGGTAAAAACCTAAAATAATACAAGGGAAAACTTGTTTTATTTTCTGTTTCTCTTTCAAACAGTGTATCAGAAAATCCCTTTGCATTTTATAACTTCTCACAAAATTGAAAGAAAGTGTCACCCAGGTGGGTTTACTGATCCCTGGCTTAACGAATATTACGTAGGCTCTCTGCCTCTATGAGAGTGCACTACCACCTAGTAGAAAGCAACACCTTCATTTTATGTTAGCAAGTAAGGTATGATGAATACAGTCATTGCAATGAGAACCCATAAATGCATTGTGCGTGGTCATTTCATAACAATGGAAATAGATAGCATATAAATACCATTCACCACATTACACATAACACAACACCCACACACAATACCATCCTGCCGCACTTCTCCTTCCACCCTGCATCACAGTCACTGGTGCTAACATGATTAATAAAACACAATTTGGCCCATAGGAATCTGCTTTTACTTTCACCAGGAAGCTTATCTTTCCTCCTTTGCCTACGGCTCTTTTATTATTCTCCACCTCTGGTTCTAGAAAATGGCACCACTTTGCAAAATGCTTAGGGATGCTTCATCTATGGAAGATATCATGCTGAATAAACCTCTACATTGCTTCACTGTACATGTGTCAAAAGTGAAATTTCTTCTGCCACTAACAGCAAGTGTCTTATAGAAGAGACAATCCTAGCCTGAGGAGTTATTCTGTGTTTAAAAAGAAGGTCTACCCTTAGCAGAAAATCTAAAATGTTCTCCTTTGCAGGAATGTGCTAATTTCTAATCTCAAGATTGATTTGAACAAGAGAAAAGAACGCTACCAAAGCTGCATTTTTTACAGTTGAGGTTTTAACTTTACACCAAAAAGGTAAGACCACTGCTGCACACATGTAAGGCTGCATCTCCAGAATGGTTCATTTCTCTGAAGTGTGTCTAGAAGCTGGCCATAGGTAAACAATTCATTTTTAAGGAAATTTCCATTTTTGTAGCTCCTGGATCATTATCTAGATGTATCTATTGAGCTACAGGAAGGAGATGGTCTTATGAAAGAAAGATCATTAGCTCTGAATTGCTCAGCCCATTGCTGCTGCTGTTTTCTGTGATGCAACAACCTTTGGCGTATATACTTGAAACTATGTCACGCTTGTCTCCTTTAGTGGATGTAATGCTAATGAAAGTCTTCTGGTTAATGTACCTGGAAGTTAATTTCATTTGTACTCATGGAACAGGTGGACAGTAGTTAAAAAGTTGCCCCATTGCCTTTACATAAAAATGAGTTTGAGAAATCAATGCTAAAAATGAAATTATAATTCAGTTTCTGCTACTTTGCCCCAGATGACTTAGACATTACCTCATTGACAAGGATCAGAAAGAAACCACTGTTTCAACTTGCCAAGCCCTTGGCTAGAAGTGACATTCTGAGTCTGATCTTAAGTAACAATCCCTAAGTAAAAGGCTAGATAACTAATTACTAATCCCTTGAGCTGTCTAGGCTATAGATGGCACCATCATACACTATTTATTTATTTGGATGAAATTCTGTATCAAAATATTTCAGCAGGACTACAGTGACCTGGCAAGATACTACAGGGATGGATGACTTAGATATGCCACAGATCAGACAGATATTCTTAGCAAGTGTATGACTCTCAAAATCTTAAAACATATGAAGCTACTTATCAAAAAGCAAAACATACCGCCGATTTTCTTTCTGATTTTTTTAACTTTAAGAACAGCATATAAAGAAACAATATTGCAGAGTCTTAATTTTTCATCAGCTAGCTCTATTCCCAATTATTCCTATATTTTATCCTCTGCAGATGCCAAAGATAAAATAGAAACATAATTAAACAAAAAGCAAGGAGGAGATGTCCTGAACCTAAATGTGTCTAAGATAACCTAGTTTTTGGAATCTAAACAAACCTCTCTTTAAACATTTCTTCTGCAGTGTGCCTTACTTGGAAGCATCTTCATTTCCACATGAAAATCACAAAATTGAATCCCTGACACCAATGAGACCAAGACCTCAAGAGCTTTTCTTCCTTAAAATGTACAATCATTTCTCACTAGCTGACACTAGCTGTTGACCTGTATGATTTGTTATCTTCAACATAAAGTACACAAAAAGCTTTAGAAATTCCACATACAGGACCATCTGGTTAGTGTTACCCCATTTATTCCACTCTTTTTCCATTAAATGTTTGAACCAGAAATATACGAAATGCTAAGTAGAATGTTCAACAAATGTTAATGACTGACTATAACTTATCACATTTTTCATTCTAAATTCCTCATGGAAGCAATCCGTTTGTTTTTAGAAATCTTCACCATTAGAGAATTTTCTCACTGGCCTGAAGAACTGGTATTTTTCCTTTTCATAATACTTGTCAGTTATGTGGCTGTAGAATTCAAACATGGGCAGTTAAAATGGTATACATTTTACTTCTGCATCACTTACAGATGTGTAAGTCCTGCGATAGGACTATGTCTCCATAGTTGCTTAATGTGTTGAATAGGGAAGGTATGTGTCGGCTTTCAAGTGCATGGCAAACAATATACTGTGCAGAGGTGCACAGGGTCATTTTCTGAAGTTCAGACATAGCAATGAGTGGGAATCCATCTTCTCATCCTACAAAAATTTTCCAGGACCACATCAGCTTGCAAACCAATTATTTTTATACGATAAACCAGAGAAGAAATGGGCACACACTCATCCCACTCCAGAAAAGGCAACAGCTCCATAATTACCATGCTCCCCTGTGATCTGAAAGATCAAGATCTTGTTCCCTAATTCAGACTGAAGACTCACATCTCACACATCAGCTGAATCTCTATCTACTGACTCTTCCAGGGAAGATGTCTCTGTTTCTCCCGTTGTAATTATTAATTTCCAAATTCAGTTGAAATTCATAGCAACAGACATTTGGATCCACCCCCCACAGCTCCCCTAGACACAGCCACAAGACCATTTGGATGGATGAGAAAAGGGCAATGGACACTAGGTCTGTATATATCTCTTTCTCCTTTTGACCAGAAACTCTATCTTTGTCAAATGTAGTAGGAAAGGGCAGAACAGCAGTGTTGTATGGATGATTTTTTTTGGGGGGTGGGGTCTAAAAAATCTCTCCCTATCTACATTGAAGTGCTACCATGCTCATCTGTGCACTTGGGTATATCAGATAGCATCCACAGGACTCAGGACTTTCCAAAAATGAGAACTCAAGATTGGGCATATCATCTCTCAATCCCAGTGTTGTCACCGGACTGAAAGCCAGAACATTTCCCAGCCACTGATGTCAGGAAACTGATGTGTCCCAACTCAGCTTTTTATTCTAGCAGCTAGCAATCGCCTCTCAAGCTTTTGAGCTCCCCCCAAACTCTCCATTTCAGTCTGAAAAGAATAGTTGAGGCTCTTGTCAGAACGTGATGCCGCTTGGCAGATCAGCCAACGCCTGGAGTAGGATGGCTATTGCAGGGCAAGTGAGTTCTGAGCGCCTAGTTACCCTCCAATGCATTGACAGGCTTCCAGTGACTGACTGAGCCAAGGAGGGGCCTGCAGTTTTTGTCCCACCGCAATATGTTGAATAAAACATACTTTAGATTGACTCCCTTGCATTTATGTGCATAATAGAAATGTATCTAATATACATTCAGGGGAGAAATACATTCTAGAAGCACACCCATGTTCATCATGCCAGTGAGCATTTTATAATCTATTTTCATATTTGCAACAAAACAAAGAAGTGCTAGATTCCCGAACCAACAGTAACCCCTTACTGAGTCTATACATGTAGCAAGAGCAAAGTAGGAACAGGATGATGCATGGCTTGAGAAAATTTTAAGAAACTGAATCTCCTTTCATACCATCTCAGGTTCATCCTTTCAAACACTATTATAAATTAAAGAGCTATAATGAATTTTGTCATGGGTGGGGGTTTGGTTTGAAGCAACAATACTACATTTGATTCAAGAATAATCTATTGCGACCTATAATACCAGTGTGCCAGCTTTTTTAAATTAACTGACCACAGCTAGCAAACAGCTATTAACATGGTGACTGTGTGGGGATACAAAGATATGCAGTGTCTGTGCTGCTGAACCACAAAGTATTTTTAAAAGAAGAAAAAATTAAAGAGGACGCCCCCCCACCCCCCAACTGGTCACTAAGACAATGAACTTATTCAATCTTTACAATCTTTTGTGCTTCTTTATAGGAATATTCCACCAATTTCCAAAATTATAGCTGGTGGTTGGCTTAATGTGATTTGTGCATTAAACAAATGACAGTGTTCACAACAGGGCTAAGCATTATATTAAATGAGTGATTAGTGCACCCTTGTATATATGTCACACGTCAAAACCATCATACAGCTTTGCAATTGATTATAAAATCCTCTGTAAGTATGTGCAGTTATAAGGCCACCCTGACATCGAAACATCCAGACACAGCTTACTATTCACTGTTAAATTTATCCATTCAGTGGCATTGACACCAACCTTTTCTCTTCTTAACAAACTGCAGATGTGTCTTTCATGCAGGAGGCAAAAACAAAAGACTTAAGGAATGACCTTCAACATAGCAATATGGATATGAGTTGGCAATGGCCACACGAGCAGGAGTGCTGCCTGTGCTCTTCCCAAGAAGGATGGATGCACCAGTGCACCCCACTGGTCTCCAGTGGCACAGAGGACAGAAGTGATGAGGTCAAGCTAAATCCTGGCTCTCCAACCCGGGACAGAATTATGCTGCTATTGCACTAACAGGCCAGTTCAGATCATCTGTTCTTGCCTTTCCATCAACAACAGATGGTTCATATAAGAACACAGTGTATCCTCAGTTATTATTTTTTTTTTCAGATTTTGAGGAATATGGTTGCCTAAGGACAGATATGTGCTTTGCTATAAGACTGGCTGGTAGTAAACACCCTTTTAAAAAAAACAGTAATTTTTTTCAGAAGCAAATAATGAAAACTGCACATCTGAGGACATAACAAAAACAGTGTTTTAAACAGACTGAGAAATCTGTAAAGCTGAATTTTAAGTGACTATGACAAATCACCAAAGCAACGAGTCCGTTCCTGTAATAACTTAAAAAAATGCAAATGAAGAGACTGGTGACTTTTTTTTTCCAGCAGGAAAGCATACTTTTGTCCTGTTTCCTTATAATAAAGAACAAGAAAATTCTTCTGGCTCAGGCAATATAGCTGTTCACCTCAAAGGTGCAACTGTGAGGAGCTGGTTACGATGGGGATGCATACAAAGCCATCGTTACAATGCACCTCTTCCTTCTGCTTATTGAAAGAGCAGCTTTGGAAAAGCTTGAAGAATATTTTTGATACCGGCATTTTCTTTGCTCATCACTTTGACCATTGTTACTCCTCTTTGCTGTGGTTTCCCTTTTTCTGTTATATAAACATAATCTACTTGCTTTTTCTTTCAAAGCATTCTCAGCCTAATCCCCTCCCAACCTATTCTCATTCATTTATTCCAGAGGGAAGAGCTCCCACCTCCAGTCAGCCCCTGACAGTAGGCTCCATCACCCATTTGTTACCTTTTCAAGCAAGGATCTTTGTGCTTTCTCCCCTGCTGCCCCCATGCTTGGGTAGAGCTCCTTGTTCATGTCCACAAAGCTGCCTCGTTATCCTCCTTCAAATCCCCTCTCAAGCCTCCTCTTAACTCTGATGCCAGAAAAAAAGCTTGACAATGGCTGTGCTGCTGCAATATTGAGCCCACTACCTATGAAGCCGACCTTCTTATTCACTCCTCGTGCTTCCCCATCTGCTTATATCCACCTGTTGTCTCCTGTCGTTGGGTTTAAAAGTTATCACAGGAGAAAGGGCTAAATCAGCTTGAATTACTCTGCATTTGCTGAGAATGCATATTCCTGTCAGCTGACAGGAGGCAACTTGTTACCCTGAGAAAATTTCTTTATATGCCTCAGCCATCTGGATGTAAATTCTCTGGAGGGGACAACTCTTTGCTCTGTATTTGTACGCTGCCTAAGGGTCCTGGTCCTAGCTATTTCATAGCACAAAAACATTGCTGGGTATATAATAAGGATTATGTTTGCTCTTCTAGACGCCTACTTGTGTGTGCTACCAGAGCTTGGGAGCCTGAGTACATGGACAGAAGACGGGAAGTTTACTAAACAGTTGAATGAAATATGGATCAGCCTCTCAGAGTATCGAACATATGGCCCGTATTTAAATATGACTAACACACAGACACAATTCTGGTCTAATAAGTATTTAACAAGTTGCGTGATAGACATATACAGCTACGAACTACCTGGTTACCCATCCATTAATACAGTTACCATGAGTAGGGGGGTAAAAAAGCTCAACTTTAATAGCGACATCATCTATCTCTAGCAGGTTGCTATTCCCACTGCCTCCTCTCCCGCCCTGTTGGACAAATAATAGAGCAGCATCACTCAGTCTAAAGAGCTTCATAGGCAGGATTAAAACTTTTAGTTACTGTGAAATTATCTTATTTACAAAGCTAGATTTTATTTTACCGATGAAATGGTTTTTGAGTGATGCTAACAGAAGTGGGTTGGTGCTGTACAGGACAGGGAAGACGACTTCCTCTGAGTGGGGACGTCAAGTCCCCAGATTGTTCAAAGTACAGGAAAAACATCTTTGATTGAAACAATCAACCCAATTTGCAATCTGCTATTCAGTTAAAAGAAAAAAAAAGGTATTCCTACTCTAAAAGTAAATACACGGTACTCAAAAGCAAAACTCTCAGCCTTTAACTTTGTGCTTGCTTATTGTCTGAGGGTGAGGCTTGAATTAGCCCTTGCCTAAAAATCCCATTTAGGAAAGTGTGGGATCAGTTTCTTCCTTTTTAAAAAAAACTTTTACAAGTGGAAAAAATCCCACAGAGGCTGCAGGGTAATGTTTTTCATTAACCGGAACGCACATTTTCAGAAGTAAAACTGCATGCTTTTTTCTGGTAATAATTAGCAAATTATTGTATATCATTTTTTAAAAATTACTCCCCAGATAATGACTTTTCTGTTTCTTTACACCAATGAATATTGCCAACCTGTTTGTTTTTAAGAACAAAGAGAGAAGTCCAAAGCCCATTGCTGCAAGCCATATTTCCAATCCCTATCTTCTGCGTAGTTTTGAACTATAAAAAAGAAAATCTTTTTCTAAAACTTAATATAGAAAAATTAGCATGACCAAAACAGTTTCAAACCCCAATCTTCAAATGAAAGTGCAAAATGAATTTGAAACTGCAAATGAAGTAACATTTGTCTTAGTAAACAGCAATTTGTACAGATAAGGTTATTTACACAAGAGCTCAACACATTTTTTCCATCTGTATTATTTGACAAGACGGATCCAAAATTCAAGAAAAGTAAAATTGAATAAACAAGGGTATCCGTATATTTAAAAATCAATTTCTTTTATTACTCCACCTAATACTAAATCAGCACAATGCAACTGCCATTTTAAGGAAGTCTTACAAAGTTTGAATGAGCAAGTGTACTTCATTACAAAAGATAAAAGTTTCTTCTTCGCTACAGTGAATACAGGTAATTTCAGAAGCTGTGGCTTATAATTATTCAGTGCTGAAAGGCTTTTAAAAGGTCCATATTGAAAACAGTGACCCCCAGCTTCCCCTCAGAATGAATGGAGGTAAAAATTCTCATTTTGCTGGAATGCTGGTTGATAACTGTTAGGCAAAACACGCATTTCTTCATTACAGTGCGGTCTGCAAGTTCATTTAAATAACAATATCATCCAGCATAAAAGTCACAAAAGAATTATCTGGCAATTTCAATATGTTGAAATGTATTATTAGTGCTAACAATGGGCACCTTGAGTAAATAAATGAATGTCTTTTATTGGCAGCATTACTTCCGATTATTTAGCTTTATGGAATATCAAACTTTATAATTCAACACCTTGGTCAAGAGTGTTTGCTTGTGTAACTTATGAACTAGAATTGACATTTTTAAATGTCTCTCTAATTTCCTCTTCCTTTCCTCACGGTTCCCAAGAAAGTAAAAAAAATACATTGCCCATGGACAGGGAGCAGTATTTTGTCCTTTCGTAGGATATTTAAAGAGCCACCTTCATACTGTCATTATTTTTCATGCAAAAATAAACCCCAAATCTAGAAATTAGATTTTTTTTGCAAAAGATACCAACCCAGTATTTATAAATTATATCAACGGTATACAAAATGCTTCAACAGACTTTTCTGACCTGCAAATCCCGCAGATCTCACAGAAAAATTTAACATTTTAGAATCTTATTATTACAGGAATATCACCCCTATCTCAAGAGATTCCAACCCAGTTCATTACCATTAAGATACAAATTACAGCACAAGAGGCGTACAACCCCTGGGCTTGATACGGTGTCCAAAACCACACGATGGCTGCAAGCGCTCTCCTAGAAAGTGTTCCCAGGGCCTGTCTTCTAACGGCTCCGGGAGGAGGAGCTGTGTCGGTTATCAGAGATCTCACTGCACTTGACTTTGCAGGGTCTTTTCCCTTAGCTGCCTTTCAGATACGCTGTCCTCCTCCGCCATGCCAGCCCTTCACCACTGCCCCTTTGGATGAAATTTCCACCCCTACAGCAGAGCTGATGCCACAGAATGGATGGCTCGGTGCGAGGCTTGGTGGTTCAGCTGATATCTCCCGGAAAGGTTAAGTTTGATTTAAGCCTCTGGTCTTCGCACTGAAATGACTGAAGCACACACCTTCACATTCGATTTTGTCAGGTCTGCTGTAGGGTTGGTAACCTCGGGCAGATGGATGGGATGGACAGCAAAGAGATGGTAATGTCTTATACACTGCGGCTAGATTCCTTGGAGTACATCTGTCAATATCCTGCATCTACTGAGTTTGTTAGTCACTTCTTCACATCCAAGATATCCCCTTAGAAGGATACCCAAAAATAAATTGTCTCACATGAAAATGGCAGGTTCAGTTGAGCCCAAAGAAAGAAAAAACTTTTCCCAGAAGACAATGAATACAACCAAGTTGTGCAGCATGACTCGGGCAAACATATTTATACCATTAACATACAGATGATCCTAGAAATGGATGGAGACTGCTGGGATGTGCTGAACCAGACAGCAGCTTTAAAACATGAATATACTAAAATGATCCTTTCTTTTCTACCAGTGTAGCAAGGATGCAGTTTGTAATTCAGGAAGACGAAATTTACTTATTTTCACACATCTGCAGGTAAAGAGAAATACAGTTCTGTTTAACGTTAGCTATATTGCTTCCATGACAATACATGGCCTGGCACAGTATTAACCTCAAAGGATTGCAGAGTTTATAATGACTGACAAGATAGAAGTCAGCCTTGTAATTAAGGCAGCATATTCAGATACGGGAAATCAAGGTTCATTTCTCAATGCTGTAATGCATTCTCTGCACCACCTTTGGTAGGTTACAATCTGTGCATCCGGAGCATACGGCAGAGATAACACTACTCCCTTCTCTTGTTCTTTGTCTTGACAACCAAGAGTATTACCTCACCAGTGCAGAGGATTTCTCTTAATTTGTGTTTATATGGTAATTTGTACAACATGGCCCTAATTTCAGATGGAGACTCTATGCACCGCTATACTTCTAAATAAAGCCTGGCTAGATTTCTTCAAGTCCACAGAGCCAAATTACAGCAATTCATTTAAACAAATTGAAGAAGGGTTGTATATGGGAAGATATAAAGGGACTGAACATGTGGTTAGCAAAGGGGAGTTTCTTGTGCTGTTAATCTAATTCCAGGGTGACTGCTGGGAAGCTTCTTTACTCAGTAAAGCCCTTATTTATGAAGAGAGTCTACACAGAACTGCTGAGGACAAAAACAATGAACAAGTGTCATGGCTAAACTATCTTTGCTTTTATAACTGGCCCATTTCAAATGTCTAATAGAGAAGTCTACAAAATCAGAACCACTGGATCAGAAGCACTATATTGTTTTTATCCGATAGGTCAATGCCATCAACATCCTGCAGCTAAAAAAAGTATGTTCATCTGTGAAAGTATTTATAAATACTATACAAGTGCTGCAAGGAGTAGATAGCAATGAATAGTAGTAGCCTGTGACGTCTCCAACATGTGGTACTGAAAATCCAAAAAGCAATTTGGCACTTTCAAATGCTGGCACTAAATACGGCCAAGTAATGTGTTTCTACAGCTCTCATTCTATACATGTGTGATCTCACCCTCAGGTCTATAGCCAAATACAAGAAAAGAAATAAGGGGGAGCTGCAGAAACATGTGAGAAAGAAATACTAAATAGTAGACCATTCTCCTACCCCCGTTGCTATGTGGCACAGAGACGTTAGCAATGGAAATTCTGCTGCAGGCAGCCAAAAATTCAAAGAGAAGAATCCAAGCAGCAACAGACCTGCAAAGCTCAAGAAGATCCTACAGCCAGACTTACAGTCTGTCTTAGGTTCCCTGCACAGACAGGTCTGATTGAGCATGCCACCTTTTTTTTTTCTTTTTATGTAAGCATAAAAATGGTTCATTTCTCCTGATTTCAGCATATTTTTGATCTAATGTGCAAACTGCTAGACAATCCCACACTAGAGATCGATATCCAAATACTGCAAAGGGTTCTGATAAAGTATTAACTTAGTGCTCTGACCAGTTATTAATGGTAGCTTTCTCAGTTATTACAACCATCATGTCAAAACTCGAGCCAAAGGAATTTACCCAGGCTCTGTCCAAGGAATATGACACAGGAATGTAATACACATATGGCAAAGATTTAATGTATGTGATGACTGCTAGCCAAACGATGTTTTTATTGTCCAAGAAACAATGGCATATTCAAATCCGGTATAAGTAAGGATTGAATAATGATGTTAGATCATCACACCATGAGGGAAACACACAAGAAAATTTTTTTGCAAATTTCGTATCTCTTTGAACAAAGTAAAACGATACAGAGGACAGGCAGACCATCAGGAATCCGATTGCTTTGGGGAAGAGGGGGGCTGGCATTTTTTTATTGCCAGCAATTTTCTAATGAACTGTTGACAATCACAGATGTTCTTACACCTCAAACAGCTGGGGTTCTCAAAAATTCACCATGTGGCCAAGCATCAAATTTTAACTTGCTTTTACCTGCCTTTGCAGTTCTGACTACTGAGAGTAAGCCAGTGGTTTACAATTTTGCTGTTAGTAGTTGCTAGCTAAATTAAAAATTTTTCACACAGGAGTAATGGTAGCTTGCTTTTGCCCTGTTGTGTAGGTAAACACTGCAGCTTAAAACCAGGAGTAAACAACAAAATGAAAGGCACCTTGTAAATAGCAACAATAAAGGCAAGCAAATTCACTGTTTAGAAAGAAATATACCGTTTTTCACTTAACTCTTTAAAAGCATCATTAAAATGTGCACAAAATCACCAGATCTCCACAGCCCTCTCCCTTTTTTGGCCACCAAAAAAGCCAATTGATAATGGATTTGTAACCGATCCCCAAGCCATGAAATTGTCACAGCAGGAATGATACAAGATTGAAGGTAAAAAATAAACATTAAGAATTAAAAACATGGGACCTGCTATCAGACAATCACTATTTCTCCAAGTTATAGGGATCCTCTGGTCTTTGTGATTGCAAACGACAGCATTTACTGAGAAAGCTACTAGAACAGGATGTAAAAGGATCGTTATAGTCACTGCTCTGGTTTGATTTCCTGAAAGAAATTAGAGTAAATTCAGAATTGTCCCGAATTACACAAGAAGCCAAACTATATGAGTCTAAGAAATCACCTGGAGATTGTTGCTTTTACCTAGTTGCATCCTTTAATCCAAGGGTGGAATAACTGCCATACACCTCTCTGCAACTTGAGGGTCTCAAAATGCCTTAGTTATTTTCCCATGACAGGCTGCGCCATCTGATTTTGATAGAAAACAAAAATTGAACTTTTACATGGGGCTTTTTAGAGGCTTTTTTATTTGGGAACTATCCTGATCTTAAACAGTTTTCTTTTAGTGTAAGAAATACTGTTCTTGTTAGCTTATGCTAAAATAGCAGTATGCATAAACTGGTACTTCTTGAATCTTCTCTCTGAAGTAAGGTATTTCTGAACTTGGTAACCGCACCTGAAACATTCTGTCTTTTTATGACCTAGCAAAATGGCTGGTACTCTAAAAATGTGTTTATTTTTAAATGATATGTATTTGATAGTTTGACTTGTTTTTAATCATCTAATACAGAAGTGATGTGCTAATAATGACAACAGAAGTACCTGCAGATACCTTTCATTTACAGATTTCAAATTTAAGATCTCCCAACACTTCGTGAGAATTGTCACCTTCGCTTCAAAAAAACAGGAGAAAAAAATAGCAGAAAACACATTTCATATAGTGAAGAGAGAGAAAAAAGTCCAGCCAGATTACATATTCCAGTCTGGTATTATATTGCTAGATGGCACAAGCCAGTTCTCTGTTGTCAATTAATGCATATAAAAAGTAAAACAAAGAAATTATCTACAACTGGTACTTTAGAACTGGTTTGCACATGTCACAGTCCTGGTAACAATTATTCTGATGACTTCTACTATGTATTACAAGTGCGTATTACTTTTAATCTTGCAGATTAAACTACAACAGACTGTCACACTGTGGTTCCTCCTGTATGGAAAAAAACTGCACCTAGTGTCCTCCTTACACGAGCAGGACCATAAGGCACAGGGGCTGCTGGCCCAGGACTGTGAAGAGACCAAGATTCCCCAGTAGCTCAGCACACCCCAGCGCCCAGAGCTCCCACCTGATTAGCAGTTCATGATGCTTCACTCTTCAGGGGCATGGGAGGACCTGTAGCAAATGCACCCAAGCTTTTGTATTTAATTTGCTCTCTCCTTACGCATTCACAAGAAACGCATGGGGACAAGTGTAAAAATAGCTACAGCTTTTTGCATGTCACTGAGGCACCATGTTGTGGTACTCTCTAGGCTTAGACCGGATTTCTCTAAGATGGGACTGCACCACATAACTTACTGAGTCATGGTTTCTCCTCCTCTTGTGCAGAAAGCCTCTCTCTTCTTCTGTGGTCTCTTTCAGTAAAAAAGCAACCTCTCAGGAGAGATTGCCTTGCTTGTTCTCCCCTGCCCAAGCTCTCTGCGTGTTCTCCAAAACTTTATATTTTAAAGGAATGTGCTAAAACAACTGGCCTTTTGCTCTATCTCAGGGGATGTTTTATTGTTGCAGACCCCAAGCCTGTGTCAAGAAGCCAGAATGAATGGGATTTCAAAAGCTGCTCCCATCCTATTGTGCTATGAAGCATCTTTTGAAAAGGAGCCAGCCTGTCACTCACTCTGCATGGTTAGCACCTTCTCCCTTCCCAGGGAATCTCAGTCCAAAACGGAGATAAGACAACCATGGAGAAGGTAAATTAACCCAATATTCAAAGTGGAGATTGCAGTCAGGTATACAAACACAGTGTACCTATGATTTCAAGGGGAATTTGTAGATTTTACAGAGCGCTCTGATATAATCCAGCATCACTGTATACACGCATGTTTTGTTGTTTCTTCAGCATAGTTTAATAGTTACATCAAACATAATGAAATAGACTTTTGATTAAAAAAAAAAAAAGTTTTTGGAAAAAAACCTCCTATAAGACTTTCCTCAGATACCCCCAATATAAAAATTTCTCTGTCTCTTTCTCTGTCAGATAGTTCCTTCCTTTTTCTCCTCACCTCATAAAAAGTAAATCATCCTCAAAAAGGCCAAGTAAAATTTTAAAGCAATATTTTTTTCTGTAGTCATGTAATGTTTGGCTCTGTTCCAACTCTTATGCAGGAAATCTAGATAACATCTAAATGGCAATGACATTTTCGTTGAAGAGAAGCTACTGTGTGGATCTAATTTGTTCCCTCCTAAATGAAGTAATTCAATTGTAAATGACCAAAAGCTCTATTCTACGAAGTTACCCAATACACTAAAATAATGAAAAGCTACTGAAGACTACCTCCATGTGAGCCCCTAACTCATAAGCACTTATTTATCTTATGGTCTGGCATGAGCTCTAGCCAAAGCTTTTTTTGGTCAACCTTCTGAGTTGTCATCAAAACCAGAAGTCGCCACGGGGATGTGGATGGACGGAGAGTGCTGACACGTGTGACAGCAGATTACATTGGACTGACTGAAGCTGTATCCTGCTGGGCTCCTGGCGGTTATCGACTTCACTGGAGAGGTGGCTGAATGGGAAACAAATCTACTTGTGAACAGCTGCAGTTTACAGCCCAGTATTATACTGTAAATTAAACCAATGTCAGGCTACATTAATATAGCAGATTATAAACAGCGGTGGAGGAACAAATGCACATCCCATTCAGCTATCACCACGGCGGCTGTACTTCCCAAAGAAAGGCAGTATGTAGAGCCATGACTAGAAACTGCTTCAGCCATGCTAGCTTAATTCGCTGTTGAATGTGTCTGTAAACCCCAGACATAATGCATGAATAAACCTGGTTTCCTTTGTGAATTGAGCTGGGACATAGGGAAAAAAAACTATTTCAAAGAAGAGAAAAAAAAACTTAGAAGTCGAAACAGGCACAGATTATAATCACATAAAGTTTTAAAATATGAAACGAATGAGCAAATACTCATCCCAAAGACTACAAATGTTGTATTGTCACTGTCTTCACTGCTTAAAAAGAGGTGATCCAGAGACATGGAAATTACCAGTGGGGCAAGGTGGACTGCAGCAGGGATCCAGCCCAGAGATCAGCTTGAAGCTTTGAGGGATAACCTGCCTCCTGCCCTGCAAAGCCAGGCCTAGCAACAATTTGAGAAGACGGACAGAACAGGTTGAAACAGACACACCGATAGGTGTAACAGGCTTGGGGCAGGGGGGAGGTGAGGGGCAGGAATCATGTTTGGCATCTCAAAGATCACTAAGTCTAGACCCCTGGAAAACATGTAGCATCTACACGTGACATAGAGGTGGAATTTAAGCACCTCTATTTAAGATGGAGAATTGCAGCTTTGGCAGAAGAGGTGGAAAGCAGTCCCTGCCCAGCCTCTCCTTAACCTGGCTTCTATGCTTAGCTCAGATTTATGAACCCCACGCTTGGAAGCAGGCCCCTAAAAGATAGGAGTGGCAAATTTCCTTTGCAATGACCAGGGCTTAAATGTCCACCTTCAACCAAGGGTGAATCATATCACCAGATTAAAACCTTTTGAAAGTAGAGTGTCAGTAAAGCGCACTTAAACATACTGACATATATATAATATTTTCCTAGTGGCATATTTCATGGACTCTAACCTTACAAAACTTTTGAATTTATGGAAGTTTTGCCAATGGCGAAGTGTCAGTAGAAATGTTATATAATTAGGACTAAACATGAGAAAAAAGAAAGACTTAAAGTTGAAACTATCCATGAAATCACAAGTGCCTGCTTTACTTAGGTTGTAGAACTGTATTTGTTTGCAATGATGCCAGAACAGTATAACTAGACATGTTCAAAGAGTAAAGAACAAATAATAACTAGTTAAATGCTATGCAACAACCTAAAACTACTATCATTAAGTTAAGAAAATGGGTTCTCCTAGAACATTAAAACTACCCATTAAATGAAGAAACTAGTAATTGGTACTACTGAGTTGTGACACTTCATAACCTGTGCAGGAAAGCAGCAAATGAGATCTAGGGAAAATCACTGGAAGCAGAATTTAATTTGTACTGTAATATTATCATAGTCAACTACAGTCTAGAAAACCACAGAAAGATAGATAATAATGGTTCTTAAAACCATGAAGGGAAGGAACTCCTGAACCGTGATTGAAACTTATATTCTCAAACTACCTGACTGGGTTATGGTACTGCAGGACAACGTTCCCTGAGAACTGTATAATATCAACACACAACCTCATGAGCTTAAAGCCAGTGCTTCTTCTTTAACCTTAACATTTTTGCACGGTTAAACATTCCCAGCCATGTGGAAAGAGAGAAGGGAAGGGTGGGGGAATCCGAACACCAGTCCTACTCTTTGCTACTGTTGTTTTTCCCACAGTTAATTCCCCTGATTTCACTGCCACTGAGCTTGTATAAAATTGAGAACAAGCCCAGTCGATCACATAAATTATTAAATTCGGAATATGAATATATGCTTTAGTGAGGGACAGGCTGGAAAGAGCATGGGCCAAAGCCAGCTTGGGTGGAACTGCTAAGAGACCAGCGGTTTAAGAACCACCTTCGACTTTTGATGGCCAGAGTCCCCTGCTAGTATTTGCAGCACTTCAGAAGAGGAGAATCAAACAAGGTGGTAGAGTTTACATTGGACCTCTCAAGTTTGCTCTGCTCAGAAGAGATGAGAGCAGGAGAGTTGCTCCAGGCTGGGGGGCTGCAGTTTTTGGAGCCACAGAACGGCACTGTGGCCTCTCTCCCTCCCTGGGACTCTGCACAACCTGAAGCTGATCAGATTGAAGGACTCACTGATCAGCTGCTCCACAAGTTGTACAGTGCTAATACTTAGTCTCCACAAGAATCTTTTTCTGGCATTGCTATGCTGGCTAGCAAGAAGAAAGACAAAACCAAACCAAACCCTGCCAACATCATTTTTCCAGCAAAACTTCCAGAGTTAATGTAGCAGCAGTGACAGAAACACGCTATTGTTGACTCAGCTAATGTCCTTCAGAGAAGCACTGTAGCTATGCCAGGGATAACAGACCACTGGCACCAGCACCAAGTTTGGCACTGACCTTGATTGGGACTGGTGCCAACTACAATGAGTTACAACACCTTCTCAAATAAAGTATGGCAACAGATTCACCAAAGGTTCCCTGAGAGTGAGATATGCTAGTAGGAAAAACTCCTCAGGCAAGCGTGCAATATATCACCTATAGGGTACTTCGATGAAATGACAATACCAAAATGGCGGCTGGAACGGACAGACAGTGTTGTTGAACCTAGACTGGAACAGGGGTGACAGCTTAAGAAATAGGCTGTTGACTACGCAAAGGGAAATGTCAGCTTGACAACAAGGTAATTGGAAACGATTGCAGACTCTCTCTTTGTATCTAGATCTGCACGTCAAAGCCTGTGGTTTTGACAATGACCATCAATTTATGGGGCTGCTACAACATTTGTGTCACCATCTTCCACTGAGACACTGAATTAATTCATATTTATTTTTTGAGTGACTCAGGGCAGCATGTTACACAGGCAGTAATAATACTTGAATTAGCACAAGGTCGAGCCATCAATGGCTCTTAAGCTAATATTACTAGGACAAAACAAAAATCCCATTAAAAGGAGAGCATGTTCAGCACTGAGCACTAGAGTATTTACATACTAAATCTTATTAATAAACACTCCAGTACAGTGAGAAAACAAATAGATATCAGCCTGAAATATTTAAGTACTGAGTCCAATACTGCTGAGCCAGCATTAGCTGTCATAATTGATGGGAATTGTTTACACAGACTCCATTCCTTCGGTTACGCACACAGATCCCGTGTAAACACTAGACCGAACACATTGGTGCGTGGCCCCATTCCAGGCTACTCGGAAATGCAAGATAGTTCGAGTCTCAATGGCAGCATCACCCCATGGCCAGAGCTCACAAAGCAGGGATGAGGCAACCTACACTGAAATTCCTCACTCAGGACATACATGTGACACTGGGCAAATCGCTTTCACTCAGAAGGAATTTTTTCTACTCCTCTAAAGCCCATTTTTCTCCCACGGCTCCTTAAGAATTATGGCAGAAAGTGAAAAGATGAGTGTTCTTAATTACTCCTATGGAAAAATCCTATAGGATTCAGTAACTGGGGTGGGGATGGGTTGGATTTTTATCTAGGATGACAGAAAAGATTTCTGCAATGGAAACTTAGAGGATGAGTCAAAGCCTTACAGAAAGAATACTCACTTTCACTAAATTTGAATAGAGTTGTGAGAAAAAGCTTCATAGCCCTGCTGACACCAGATTTTCTTACTCAAATTCGCTATTTCCTTTTAGAGGAGAAAAACATTTCTCCTAGTATCATCATCTAGAAGCTATATTTTTCTCATGTCCCATTAAATACCTTTTTATAATCTTCCTGTTCTTTTTTAATATTAATGTAATGTATATATCCAGTTATTTTATAAACTTTGCCAGCATATGACATGATGCTAGCGCTCATAAAACTAAAGCTGACTTCATTATATTTTACTTCAGGATAGTTATCAGGGGAACACTGTCTGATTCAGAAGAAAGAAAACACGCTTTCTTCGTGCATTAGAATGCTATCAACTTATGATACCTAAATAAACTTTACTAGGGTGAAAAAGTTTACTATACACTCATAAAATGGACCCATTGCTGAAGCTCCTAATGTTTGTTTGACATTTTATGGCTGATGGGCAAGGATACTAAAAGGCAATTATGTGGTTGAAATGGAGTTTCATAGTTTACAGACAAATTTAAGATAAACATTCAAAGCAGACTCTGGATTTTGCAGCAGCTACCCATTTGAGCCATACCCTTATAAAATCTATCCAGGGTAACATCATCACATTTAAATCACATTAATACTACTAATTTGTTAATTTAGCAAAGCCGTAAAGCTCATTAATAGTGCTAGCAAACAATTATCATAGCATGGTGAAAGTTAGCTTACCAAGTGGAAATATGAAAGTGTGACAGAGAGACAGGGAGACTCAGAAGGGCTGTGTATTTCTCAAGGATGGGTTTTCATGACACTGGCCTATAGTCCACATCAAAGTTAACACAACAAAATCCATTGGATAATTTAAAAAAAGTTTAGTTGAGAATCTGGAGAGTTTTAAACCTCCTGAAAGTGAAGGCCAGTGAAGAAAAGCTTCCTCCCACAGCTCTGTCAATTCTTTTCATTCAGACCTGTAATATTCAGCCTGAGCTTCTAAGACCGTGACTTCTTTAAAGCAAAGCCACTGTGCTAGGCTTTCCTATGAAGAAACTCAGCTGAGAACAGACAACTCTCTTCACAAACTACAGCATGTCTGAAGCGAGGTTGTAAGCACTACAAGCGAACGTGTTAACCACCATCTCACTGGCCTCCATCATCCTTTCCCTATCATCCCCACTTTAAAGAGCCTTTTCATAATTTATTGTCTGGAAGGCAAAATATTTAATGCTAATGTATTCAGGAACAGTATGCGGGAGGTTCGTAGGTTCAACAATCCATTTCTTGCCTTATCTGACAAAAGCAGTTTGACTGTTTAATAATAACAAAAAATCCACATTTTAAAACCCTGGGAGAAGATATTTGTTTTAATTAAGAAGCTGTTGATTAATTTAACCCTGTGTAAGCACCATATTTAGCTATCATTAAACTGAAAAATACCTAAGAGTAATTAACATGGCATCTTTTAAGACCTTTCTTCTAAAAGTTTTTAAGAACTTGCGTTCATTGCTTTCTGTCACAATAACAGAAATGCATACTTTCTTCATCAAACGACTGGAATATCAGAGCAGTTACCTTGCACGAGAAAGGTGTTTCTACCTCCTTTCTGGGATGCATCAAATGTGCTTCAATTACTCTTTAGAGAACCTGATGTGGACCAACACTCTACAGCACAGCTCCTGAGGTTCTGTCACAAAGCTATTAGGTCTCTTGAGGACTTGAGAAATTCATTGTACCGTGGCTTGTCTGTTTATAAAATTGGCAGAGCATTTTTAATTGCATTCTCACCTCATGCACTTGTCAGTTTATTTTGGGGAATAAAATTTGTTTCAAACCTTGAATTACACAGATTACAATGAAAGATTTCTTAGAGTATTACCTGACTAGCTGTTAAACAAAGAATCCTCTGGTTTCTTAGAGGACTTCATGATGTGCGATGGCTAAGAAATATAGGCATCAATAAAACTTTTAAATTGTCATTATATTAGTGACTATATCTCTTGAGGACAGAATTATGAAAAGCACCGTTGTTTTCATATGTACAAGAAGTTGTATTTCAGCGGGCTGCTAAATATAACCAGCTAAAACCAAGGTCCATCACTTTTACTCTGAATACTTCCTTACTTCCCAAGGAGTCAATTAAGCCAATGGAACTATTCACAGAACAAGGATATTGGAATTCAGCCTCTAAATCAGTCTGCTAACTGGTTAAATTGTGCTTTCTTAGGAAATATTTAGAAAGCAATTCCAAGTTATAGCATAAATAGAGCAAAAGCTCCACAGCCAGACAAAAATCTTGGACTGCTCCAGTAATTAAGGGAAGTTAAGTCCCAGTTTCGCTCTAGTTTTTAAGCAGAGCTTTGGGCTATGTTATAGCTCCATTGTATACAAAATGGAGTGCTTCCCCCTATCTTTCCCCAAAATAAAGCTGTATGAATCATAGTACAAATTCTTCATTTAACAAGGTCTTTAATCTTGCAGAAATTAGAAGCACAGCACCTTCAGCTTCTAATTCATTACTTGTGTCTTAAAAGGCCGGCAAATTTCTTCTGAAGGACAAACGTTAGATATGCTTTTAACTTGCAAATAATAAAGACATTTCTTGTACTTATTTAGAATAAAACCTAGCAGAAAAGGTCTTTGAGAGCAGAGTAGTTCTGGAAACGGCTTGGCACTAGCCTAGTAGTAAGAAAAGGTGAGAGGAATGTGAACCAAACTACAGGTGCTAGGAGAAAAAACACTTAATGCTATACATGTCAAATGGGTCCGCAAAGGCCTTTGAGAGCCATGTACTACAGAATTAAGGGGCCTCAAAGCTTCCCATTGAGATATCTCAAATTTCACTACCGTAAGAACTTGCCATTACATAACATAACCAGACCCCAATATCACTTCACAGTGCATCCTGATGCTGATTACATGTCATGCTCTAGACTTTACTAGAGAAACAATGGCGTTTGAAACCAATACTCAAGGGCAGCCTTGAGCTTTTTAGCTATGAGCTACAAGACCTTAAATGGGTCTACAGTTTCCTCTCCCGGGCAATAACATAACATCCCCCAAAGGCTTCTGGCATTGCATGTGAAAGAGTGTGTGGGCCTTTCTGGCCAGCGTTCAGCACTGCGAGAAGGACAGCAGGGCATGCACGGGTAGGGAAGAGGCACCCATATGGGTGCAGAACCCACCCGGGAATAAATTAGTTAATTAACTCCCTACAAAACTCAAAAGGTACAGGAAGGTTCTAAACATTTTCATGGAAGGTAAAAGCTTTCAGAGAGAAAAGAGAGCTATGACAAAGAAGTACACATACACACTGCTATATGTGACCAGAAATATATGCATCCGTTCAGGGGAAGTCTCAAAAATAACAAACTGCTTAGAAAAGCTGCAACGTTCAGGACCTACACATCACTGCCCAGTCTCAAACATCTCATGGACAATAAGCATCAATCATCAAACTGTCAGTTCAAAACACTGTTGATTATGTGGCTGTGGGTCACCAGCTGTCCACAAGAACAGCTGGGGAACTTGGATCAAGTTGCCTTCACTGTATTAAAATTCTGCAGTAACAGGCTCTCTGCAGGTGTGATACAGAAGAATACAAGGCCACATTCTTCAAAGTTACCTCCAGCCTTGTGTGAAGGATAGTTGTGCTGTATCAGAAGCACATCAGAAACTGTTCTGGAGTCACTATTCAACCTAATGATCCCTTGAGACACCAAGTTATGCCATCCATAGACTGGCAGACAGTAAAAGGGAAGGAAGGGTACCTAGCAGAGGGACTCAAGGGTGATGGTCTGCACAAAAGCCAACAATACAGAAACCTTGCCAGGGGATAAAATACTTTCCCATCTTCCTTCCATCCCTCTTTGTCATTAGCCCTTTCCATGGATAGCTTATCATGGAGCCTTTTTACATTAATACAATTACCAAGTTAAACCAAAACAGGATGGTAATGGAAATCTGTGGAATCCTTGTAAATGCAGTATGACAGCTTACATTTTATGACATAAACTAATTAAAACATGCTTATTTTGTTTCTAGAACAGCATTTGAACTCAATGAAATAAAATATTTCATGGACGTCAACAGAGACAGAATGGGAAACAATCTATCACATCACCAACCTAGAGAAAATTGATGTATATCCGCCAACACAGACAAAACCAGGCATACACACAGCTGGGTGGGGTGCAACACTACAATTTTGTTCACTCGTGAGAAACCTCCACAGTCAGCAGTTGATAGTCTGAGAAAAAAGTGTGAAAAGCCAGAGACTACAGACACACTGCATTTTCACAGGAAAGCCCATCAAAACTGAACAAGCCATTCTAAAGCTTCCAATTTGTTTGTGACTCTAGGATGCGATTTCTCCTTGAGTCTTGGTTCTATACATTAGATCTCAGTAAAGAGATTCCCAAGAGAACATCACTTCAAGCATCCAAAACAAGGGCCCTTTTTATATGTGGCAAAATAAAAGCATGAAAGACCTGAAAAACACCATTAACATTTTTAATTAGTCCTGTTTTTCAAAAAAATGATTTGTATCTTGTATCATATTTAGGCAATAATTTGTTGGCCACAGATGTTGCTCCAAAATTGGAAGCAGAAGTTCTTTTTATTAGGGATTTTTAATAAGGAAGAGGAAGACTCCTATCTAGAACAGAATAAGGTAAAAAAAAAGTATAAAAGTGTATATTTAATAAATTATATATATATAGTCCTATTACCAGGAAAAGTAGTAAATTTTTGTTGCTTCATAATGCCATAACAATCTGATAAAGATCCCAATTTGTACACAATTTATTTCAGTTTCTCCATATGGTTTAAATGTAAGGCAAAAGGTCAAAACACAACCTTAAATATTTAAACTGGTCAATGACAGTCACACTGTCAATGAATTATGTCAAGTTTAAATATGGATAGCCTTTGAGGTAACCTCAAGTACATGTCATGGCTTTCTAATGAGTTATTAAGTTATTAAGCTATGAAATATTTCTGAATTTTAAGCAAGACTAAGGAGTAGAACCCAAGTAAAACAAATTAAAAGGATAATAATTATGCAACATCTTGAGATGTACCAGACAGTCACACTATGCATATATCAAAAAATACATTAATAAACTGAACATATTAATAAAAAGCTAAGACTGGCCCTTCAAGACCTCAACACTAATTGGAAAGGATTTAGACAGCATATCTTGAATAACTTCCATTAACAGTTTTGGTAAGTCACTTTTCAACTATCTAAAATTGGAATAACTTACTCTTAAACTATACAGTTCATCTACTGTATTATCATTTGTGAAAGATCAGTGAAACATCATTAGACAGTTTGAGTAATGAAGCAATTGTCTAATTGCCCCGACTTGAATCTTATTTCTGATGAACTTCGATGATTAACCATGAACTGGTTTCTAGATTTTAAGCACCACAGTTCAATTAAAGGCCAATGATTATCATGATCCCTGAGATAATTTATTTTGAACTCTGAAGAATTCTTTCAAAAAGGGTGACGCTTAAGCAGATTTTATTTTTAACAAAGAGGCAAGCTTCAGAGCCAAGAGGTAGCTGTTACGCCACCGTACCTAGAAGGGTAGGAAGCCCACACAACCCTGCAGTAACTTTGTGATCTGCTGTGGTACCATCCTGCAGAACAAAGAGAGATTATTGCAGCAGGAACAACTACTGGGCCTCCCATTTGGCAGCTGACAAGTTGCTTCTGGGTCTTTCAAGTAACAGTCACTTATCCAAAGTCTTTTTAGAAAAGTGTGAGTACATACCTGAACATCTAGAGCCCACACATCAGGAAGCCAGCCAGCCATTAACAAAAGGACTTTGCGCAGGCAAAACTCCTGCTGAGCTGGGAGACAGACTCCTGACCCGCACCATGACAGTAATGCCCAGGGACATCTCATGTCAGGGTTTACCCAAACAACTACGTGAGGATCAGGCCCAAGCCACGGCAACAATTACCTTGAAGCCTATGACACCCACTCCTTTAATTGATCCCAGGCTGTACTTCATGGTCTAGATGAATTTCTGTGATTCCCTGATATTTGCACTCTCTGGGATTTTCATCTACTGCCAGCTTGCAGATAGAGAATCTCTTTCTAAGGCTTCTGCTCAGTTTTATTTTCTGCTCCTCTCCTCAGAGCAGAGCACACAACATTTTGGGCATGTACCTGCCAACTACACAGACCCTGGCTGCAGCTCAGAAAGCAGCTTCCAGGGAGAGGGAAGAAGGAGACTCCAGAGCAAACTCACCAGTTATACCACTTACTGCAGGAGGGAGACCAGGAGACCCTAAAAGTGATGTCCTACCTGAAAATTTAACCGCTGGGCTACTCTGGAATGGGTCTCTCCTAGCTCTCCTGTTGGAAGTGTTCAGAATTGAACAAAAACACCTACCTTGCACCTGCCGTGAGAGTAGCCATAAGGCTACAGTTAGTTGCTCTTACTTTCTGTGATGGCATAAACTGAGCACACCGAATTTGGGAACCCTTGGAGTGCAGCATTTGCTGGGACTTAGGATCGGCATCCAGACCTGATCTGAATATAAAAAAAGTGAGCACTGGAGCTGGATTTTCCACAACTCATGGAAGTGTCCTAACCAGCACATTATCTGCTATTTTGGAGGCACAGAGAAGGGGGTGCGGGAAAGGAAGAAAGCATGCACGTCTTCCTGAAAATGCAAACGTTTTTCAGGTGGGAAAACTGTTCACCTCCAATGATTGTTGGATGGATTGTATCAGCAACAAATTGTAGTCACAGGGTAAGTAACCAGTGCTCTTTTAAATCAACCATTTATGATAATCAAAGCTATTCACTGTATCTTTTTGTATCGCTTATAAATGGAGTAGGCTTAACTCTATTCTGCAAAATATGATACCTTCAAATATGTTTTTGGAAATGAGTATCTACTAAGTTCAGCTGCTTGCTGGTACCTGTAGCTACCTGAACTTAACCCCCTCATGCAAAATATCCAGACCATGAGAACAGAATAATACCCTTAGGAATGACACGGTTGGTAATATCTGACTAATGTAATTCTTCTGATAAACTTCTGAGTGCTTTTTTCAAAGCTGCAATGCCCTCTTCTTTATAAATGTGGTAAGAAACAACAACAGTCTCCGAATGACTGTGAATATCTGAGAACACCTCATGTCATTTCAGAAGATGCAGGTAAGGAGAACACTGTGTCACAGGGACATACAGAGAAAGAGAGGACACCATGCTTCCCAGTGAGCACTTGGTAGAGCGAAAGTGCCCACATATGGGAGACTTAGAGGGGAAAAGAATAGCACCTTGTTATGATGGTGTTGCACTGGGTCAGGAGTTTTGCCACGGGGCGCATTCAGACCTTTGTATTTGTTCATAAGTAACAGCCCTGTCATGCCAAGAGCAGAAGTCTCCCTTGATCTGATGAAATCTACATTAAGGTGCAGTATCACCGACTCAGCTCTTCCCTTTAACCCCCCTGCAACACAAAGTGTATTACAAGTCTGCTACAGGAATCACTTCATCCAACATAGATACGCACAAGTCTCAAGGGTGAAAAGTGGCAGCTGTTCAACACATTCACTCATAGAAACGTTGCTCACCATCAGTATTTGTTTTGCTGTTGTTACACAGTTACGTCCATAGGTCTGCACCACCCCCCTCCCCCCGCAGTGAAAATGTCTGAAATATTTGTTTGCTTTTCAGAAACAATCCTATAATGGCATTTTTTGCTGCAAATAATGCTTTGTGAACTGCAGATTAATGAGTAAAACAAGTGGTTAAAGATATCTTTTAAATATCATTCCTTTCTCTACTCATTTTATAGCTCAAGAGCCATGTGTCTCTCTTTAACATGTGATTTGCAATGTAATACTCCATGAGCTTCCATATCTGTCTTGTATAATAGTTTCAAATAAAATTTGGCTCTCTGTATATCTTAACCTTGGGAACAGGACTCTTAAAATCCTAGAGGCCAAATACCAATATCCCTATAGGATTATCATGCACATCTGCATTTCTGGAAAGATGATATTTTTAAGGGAAAAGCTTTCAATTAAACGTTCCTCCAGAAACCATTGTTTTGCCCAGCTCTTTCTTGTTGCTCTCCTGGTAAGGGGCACAGCATAGGGCAAACCTTTGCCATACTACAATTTCAGCTGGTAGGTGCCCTAAGAATGAATACTTGTAATAAGTTTTATTTTTGTTTAAATCTCCTTTAGATTTCTAGAGTTGAGGTATAGCTGCCCTGAGAGAGTCTGTGTTATAGCAAGAGGACTGGAGGAACTCCCTCATATCCCCACCTGAGACTTGATCTTACCCCGGCATTTGCAGGCACAAAGTTGCTGGCAACCGGCTCAAACTGTGAATGAAGCTGCAAATGCCAGAATTTAGTCAGTTTTTTACATTTTTGCTTTCAGCCAAAGTACTTAAGGCACTGCGTAGAAGACACTGCAGATTCAGATGTAAGAGCGTTTCCATTTTAACCTCCTGTTTATAGTTCATTACCCAAAGTTTCTTGAAAGTTGCACTTTTGAGAAGGAAATTTCTCATTTTTGGTTTTGGCTAGGTGATCTTCTGCTTGCTTGGGGTTTTTGTTTGTTTGCTTGTTTGTTTGTTTGTGGTGTTTTTATATTTGAACAAACGAAGTTCAGCTATTTGAACAAGCAAAATGTTAAACATGCATATTTCCCTTAAATATACTATGATTTTTTTTTTAGTTGATTTTTGAAGCTGAAATGGCAAAGGGGTTAACAGCTAAAATCCAGAATGAAAACTGAGAATTCTTACCAAGAATAAGGGGCTGGGCTTGTCTTGGAGAGAAAATATTCTGGTTTCAACAAGACATATGAGCCCAAGCAAACCAAGTACTGACCACATGCAGTAGATTTTTTTGTTTGTGTTTTTGCTGAACTAAGAAAGGATGCACCCAAGGGAGAGATTAACAAACTGAGGCTACTCAGTTCACAATGTTTGTTGTCCAAGTCACAGAGCAACAAAGAAAAAATGCCAGAAAGTCCAAATATTCTAAAACCCTATTGATTTTAACTTACTTCATGCTTCACGGGCCTAGAAAAAAGATAAGCTGTGAGACTGAAAGACCAGGAATACTGAAAACACAGCTTCAGATGCGTGTACCATTTGTTAAACACCAACCTTCCGCAGCATTTCCTTTTTTTTTTTTTTCCCTCTTTTTAAAAAAAAATATGAAGAGCATAAACTTAGAAAGGGAAATGCTCTAAACCTCAACATGCTTAGTTTTCTTATCCTACCAGACTCACATAAACTATCTTTTTTAATAGGTCTTAACCTAGTGTTTAGTTTGGTTTTTTTCCCCCCCCAAGACCAAGATTACTGTCTGTGGTTTTGTGATGTCAGTAATTAGCACAATAAATCATTGTTCTGCTCCAGCGAGATGTTATGCCAGTACATATTACTGAGTCCTACATTGGACATAAAAAACAACAACAGAACCAAAACCAACTGAAGGGTGGGATTTTCAAAAGCATTCAGCATTGGCTGAATTTTACACCCAGTGAAGTCAGAGGTAATTTAAAGCAAAAATAAAAACACACAAACAACCATAACATTCTCTTGTACCATATCATAACGAGGCAGTAGCAGGCTGAACAAAAAGTCTAGCGATCAAGGTTCAAATGTTGGTATTCTCTTATAAAAGTCAGTTGGCATGAAATAGCAGCGGAAGATAAGCAGAGTACTGATCGCTGAGGGCAGACTGCACATCTCCAAGTGTCACCTCCCTAACAGTATTGAGAACAGTATTGTTTTTGCTCTCCTAGTGTGAGGGCACTCTGGAGAGATTACACAATAGCTGAAATGTTCTTGTGACATGAAACTGGGACCTGGAATGAGTTTTTACCCCTTCTGATTTCATGTGTTGAAGTGTGCTTCAGTATTAGAAAAAAGTGTGCTTCAGTATTAGAAAAAAACCGACTTCCTTCTCATCCTAACGTGTGAGTGAAATAGAGGGAAAGGCCTGTGGTGTCATATACGTATGACTACGTAGTCCCACGAGGTAATAACATCTCCTCCAGAATCCCAATATATTCAGGATATTCAAGAAAAACACTGCTACAGAAATCTGCAAAACCTAGGTAGGAAGACTATGTTACACTTAAAAGAACCATGTTTCACTATAAACAGTTGTGTAACGAATCAGAAAACAAACCCAAAGATAATCTCATTCTTCAGCTTTTAGACAGTTGCAAAGCACGCAGGCCTTTTTACTTGAGTTGTAGCTAGGAAAAAGCCATTAAAAAAAGAATTGTAAAAAAATGTCTTGCATGCAAAAGATGGAGTCCAGTGTAATTTCATTTGCAATTCTCCTAAGTATGGGGAGTAAATGAAATGCAGATCTGTAAATTCAAGATCATTACAATGCTACAAAGTCTAAGGCACTTAAATCACCTTCAGATGTTGCTGCTGTTAAAATTAACAATAACAGGAGCACAGTTGCTAATGTTAGGATACCAGGCTCAGAATTCTAGTCTATGAAAAAGGTTTGCCACTACAACAGTATAACTATTTTGGCATGAGCTTCTACCGGAGTTGCAACTTAGCAGCAGAAAAAAAGTGCTTTTGTTGTTAAGAGTTTATACCCTCCCCAAGCAAAATAGAATATACTGGCCAAAGCCCTTTTTTTTTTCCTGGTACAACCATGTCTATACTAGGGCTTTTGCCAATACACACATGCAGCCAAAAATCACACCTCCAACTGACATTACTATACTGGCAAGCATTTCTAGCACTGGCCTTAAAGCAGTTATTTGTTCAATCATTGCTTTCTACAATCACCCCTCACCCTAAAAATACTGTATTTCTTCACAGGTAGAAAGCTGGAAAAAAAAAAATTATCAGCTTAGGTCTTGCTTAGCTGTTTCTTATATTGGGCAAGGATTTTTCTTTTGCCTTCACAAAAGTTGAATTTCCCCCCTTAGAAAAACAGAATAAAACATTCTTGGGGGGGGGGGGGGGGGAGTGTGAATCTTTAACCCCACAGCAGAACAAACAAACAAAAGGTCAGATCAGCCCTTGCTCATCTTGCAACAGGGGCAGAGAGACAGAGAAAGAAGAGAATTCTCTCAATACTAATGACTGCTATTGCCATTCTCTACATACCAAAGTGAAAACAATCCGTCGCTTTAAAAGTGCTATTTCTGTTCCTATTGCTGCGTCTGACTTCCCAGCTAAAGCAGATTCTTCCATAAACAAAAAGTTGAACAATTTTCAGTCTCAAAGCTCACACAGAAAGTAGTACTTTCAAGGGGACACAATTAGTCCAAAACCATGGGTTGAGGGGACAGAGGAAGGAGGAAAGAAACACTTTTTCACAAAACCTCAGGCTGCCCTCCATGAGAAGAGGAGGATTTTCATGTGACTTGTCTTAGTCTGAGATTACAAAAACCAACTATATGTTGTGAAGCACATTTGTTTTCAATAGTTGCAATATTTTTTGCAAAATAATTTATCAAAACAATGGCTTTAAACATCATACGGGAAAATGGAGCCTAAAGTGTTTCATTTTACTTCTAAAGCAGCGGTACAATATTTTCTTAATATCCTCCACCTCTCCAAGCCATTTCCTGTGGTTTGTCCTAAAATTTACCCTCGTCAGCCTAAACAGTAGTGTCAACTATGCGTGAAGAATCAACTTGCTTTTGGACTGAAAACAACTGTATCCTTTTAAAATGCCATGACTGCAGCATCACTAGAGAAGCCAAAACCTGTGTGGATCTAGAGACAGAACTTGCTTCTCCTTCTTCAGGTTGGTATTTTTCCCAAGCTAAGGGTCAACCAAGTCATTTTGGGAAACATCATATTATTTCTGCCTGTGCTGCTTCTGTTCTGCACACATTCAAATAGTAAGTAGAGACTTGAAGATACACAATGGATTTGGCTTGATAATAAATTAAATAAAATTTTCCCTTGGAAACTGTCTAGCAGAGCCTGCAGAAATTAGTTGTAACTGCACCTGGATGTGGAATACTGTAAGTTTTAGGGAAATTTCCATGTCATACACCGGTTTAATGCACTACTGGCACATGTAACCTGCAGAACTCAGATGCAGATACAGATTCCAAGGTTTAGAAATATCCACATTTAGGGTTTTGGTTTGAGCTCCTCCCTAGTAAAAACTTCTTCACTTCTGAGCACATGATACTTTACAACTACAGAGCTCTGCTATGGTTCTTTACAGGTCGGAAAAACCTGGACCTTTCATTGTACGAGTAACTGCTAAGATTACCAAAGGAAACTAAGCCGCACAGCCAGCCCATCTGACGCAAGGAGAGTGACATCCGGATGTCTTTGGAGTATCAACACCTCCAATCCAGCTTCATGCTGCCAGGAGCTTTTTCCTGTTTGGATTCAAACGTAAAGACACCTGGGATCAAACGCAAATGATCTCTTTCGATTTCATCCACAGTGACGTAAGGTAAGGGCTGCTTGACAGCACCCAGAGGAGTCAGTGCACACAGCCTGCAGGTACTCAGGGCTACTCAGGTTCCCCTACACTGTTTCTTCAGCCCTGGGTTTCTCTCAAGTACTTGCTGCCAGCTGCACTGAACTGCATACAGAAGAACAATATGCAATAAACAGACATCATTAGAGAAGTGTTATTTTTCTTATTACAGAAAAGTTGAGAACTTTCAAAATATCTTGAAACAGCACTCAGAAATTACCTCTTCAGCTTGGCATCCGTTCCCTCTTTAGGAACAAAACAACCCCAGCAATTACAGGAAAAAGCCAAACTGACATCACTAAACCAAGAAAGCCTTTTATCTATTCACCTCACAAGGTTTGGTTTTGTTTTTTGTTGGGGTTTTTTTTAACTACTTCTTAAAGGCTTGGAAAAAAGCATTAGGTGCTCTTTGCACGCAGAACATTTATGACCTTGTTCAACTTCTTCAATATATTCCTTACTAATGCTTGCTGTATTAATGGACTCAGCCCAAGAAGTAGTAATATTGAGCTTTTTAATTGCTTTACACAATTAAAAGCTAATGCTTCAATCATTAACAATAATGCTGAATACCATGCTTTGGAGCACAATGTAAGCAATGTATTAAAAACAAATGCTTCTCCAGGTTCCTACCTTTTAGTTTTTATAAGTAGTTCAGAATGAGAAGCCTAAAAATAAATAGCATTTATTTTCACTGGATAAAGTGCTACAGTAAAGAGCAGCAAACAACTGGTAGCCACAATTATAACCTCCACCCCTATAGCCTTCACAGAGCCTTTGCTGTTGCTGTCTATGTAAGCAGAGCAGAGCCGTCTGCTTCAGGGTGAGAGTTTTCTTGGAAATGTTTACTATAATGAGAGAATTTTCTGTTCTTTTTCTTTTAATCACAACACTGTCCAGTTCTGAGACCTGAATTGATGAAAAAAAAAAAAATCCAGATGACATTTCAAGGAATTTAATAATCAGATGCCTCCTTGCACTGCCTGGGAGTGTGTTTCACATTATATTAAAATTATTGGCACCCAGTCATGTTATGGCAAAACTAGCTGACACCATGCTTGGTTACAGCTGTTGCCACAACAGTAGTTATCTGGCAAGTGATGTGAAAGAGGACAAAGTGCTATTGTGAGCTTACATCAAGCTTTTACACATTATGTCTCTAGTTCACAAAGAGGAAGGAAGAAAAGAAAGTCCACCTTTTTTTTTCAGGGCAACCACATTGTGATTCTAAGTGAAGGTGTTTGTCAAAAGACGTCAAAACCATCTCAGATTGACAATCTACGAAAACCACAGAAGGGGATGGAGAGGAAGCACAAGAGTCCTGCAAGAAATGCAACTCAAACTTGGGGAAGGTAGGATGGGGTAGGCCAGAAAAAAGAAGGGCAAAGAGCTCTTGGAAAGCAAACTGGCCCTTTGTCCCCCAAAGGAGTAGCAGATCTCAACTGCAATTTTGTGGGAAGCACCAAGAGCGGATCACACTCTAAAGAAGGCCAGTTGTGCTCCCAAGCGACTGTCTGTCACAGGTTGGCTGCTTTTGAAAATCAGGTCTTCATGAGTGTGGTGAGAAGACACGTGCCTTTATGTCTACTTTCTTTGTGAGTCCAGCCACATTACAGAGGGAAGGGTCTTACCTTTGGCTAAAATACTTGCATTTCTTTTTTTTCCTCCAGGAAAAAAAAAAAAAAAAAAAGCTGGGGAGCCCGCCTTACCATACAGATGGTTTCCCATTAAAATAATTAACAACAATGTTGGAACTCTGTTCCTTGAAAGGAGGTTTGTCTCTGTGCCCAAGTGAGCCAACAGAGGAAAAATCAGCTGCTACACATTAAGGAAAAAGTAACACATTTAAAACAAAACCCAAAACAAAACAAAAGGAAAAAGAATTTTCATCCAGTATTTAATTGCAAAAACATGGTGGGAGAGAAAGAGGACTCAAGAGAAACTCCAGGACTTCTTGCATCTGAAGCAGCCATTTTGCAATCTATGACAGAAATGCTTCAATGCTGGTTGGTGCAGAGAAGTGTCCTCAATCTTTTAAATTAATTTACTGACTCTGATGGTTCTTTTTCCACAAGACAACATTACCCTAAGCCCCTCCTCCCATCTAGTCAAGCTCTAATCATGACCCAACATTTGTTCTGGTGTCCATGGTTTTGAGACCCATACTCTATAATAATCCAGAATGAAAAATTCAGATGAGAGAAAACAGCCAAACAGTTGACCTATGTGAGTACTGACTGTTGTCTATGTGAAAAAGTCAGCACTTTCCAGAAAACTCAATCACCGCGGAGTATCCAAGATGCAAAAGTGATTTCCTTTTGTAAGAACGAGGTATCTCACATGTGTTTGCTTTTGCCAGAGGCTGATTTGAACAGTAGGCACAGGAACATAGTATGTATAAACTGGTCTTACTCACTATGTGACAAACAATTTATAGAAAAGCAGGACTGGATTGTTTTTGAAATTGCTTCTAAAACTAGTTATCAGCATGTCACATGCAAGTAGTATAATCATAGCACTTGCTTATTTTTAAAATGTGGGAAGACAATAGAAAATATTTTAAAAATACTTTTTCCCTTCCTTCCTCTTTATTTTCCACTTATTATTTAAATATTCCCTTGCAGTGGGGAATCGCACTACATGTACATGAAAACTGCAAAGTGAAACTGAATATAAACAGAAAGTGACTGATCTCATTTCACTGAGCAAGAGGGTTGAAGGCCAGAAAGGAAATAAATTGCTTTAGGGGTGGGATGTTAAGCAAATATTTACACAATTTTCCAGTTTTTATCAAACATAAAATATAATCTAATAATCATCTAAGGAATGTTTTGAGAACATTTTCCCTTAAGTATTACTCAACATTTAGACATGGATGATCAAAAAATAAAGACCCACTCCCACCAAACATACAGCAGTATTTATCTCAAGCTCTCCCTAGTAGGAAAGATTACAAGGATTAGGTTTCAAGCTTGTGCAATTGCCATTAGACAAACACAACAATATGCAATAAACTACTATTCCCCAGATGACTTCAGGAAAAAAAACCAAACCCACGCTAATGACAATTAAGACTGAAATAAAAGAAGAGCCAAATAAGTAACAACGCAGGACAAAGAAGCCCCCTTGAAAGATGCATTAGCATGGAAGCCATCAAATCAGGAGGTGGTGGCTTTCCATGTGGGGAGGCATTCTCTGGGGCCACTTCTTGGCTTCCTCCTCACAAAGGAGTTCATTCCTTTAAATGATGATTACATATTCTCAGGGTTTGGATCAAAGAAAGCAGGGTACAGTGGGTCTCAAACTGAAGTTAGTCTCAGAACTCAATAGTTTAGAGAGGAGGGCCAGGTTTAATAGTCCTCTCAACCAATCTCTATTATCCACGTCAGCCACAACAGTATTTTCCTATGAAACCTATATTTAATTGGGTCAGTGGAGCAACAGGACAAAACAAACTCTACCATAAGCTAGTCTCTACATTTATAAAACAGAGCTTTTCTCTGGTATCTTGTGCACCTGCTCCTCCTCCCAGATTCAGAGAACAAGCATTTGGGCACAAGCTTTTCCACTGATTTCAATGAACAGAATTATAAGCATACAAAAATCACTGCCTGAAACAGAGCAAGACAGCATCTTTGCAGCACTGCCTTTTCTTTGGGTTCATTCAACATTCCCTACCCCACCTATGTGTTGTCTGTTCACAATGTGCATCTCTGAGATGAGGTCCCTATTTCCTTAGTTGACCGCTAAGCATCTGGAACACAGCTAATGCGGTTTATGTAGTTTATTGTAAAACAATTCTACAATATGCTTAACATCATATATGCGTATCATATAATTCCAAATACTCCCATCTTACTCCAAAGAGGACACCGGGAATTTGCTAAGAAACAACTACTTGTGAGCAGTTCCTTTTTGAAGAATTATAAATGGCTGATCTCATTTGATCACTTAGATTCCTCAAAGAGGAATCATCTGACGGAACTGGCATGTGGGAGCTTAATTCTCCCACTGCTTGCTGGTAGAGCTTTAATAAATCATCAATAATTCAAAGATGACCTTTAAAATATGACCAACCAAGTGTGCCAGCACAAGAGACGTTCTATAAGGAATACTCTTCATGAAGAGGATGCTGTACAGCATCATTACCAGCTATCACATTCAAACTTCATTTTACCCTAGCTTTCAACATGTGCCTGCTACACAAACTGTCTAACAAACTCTCTTCTAACTGTACAGCTAAGAGCAGCATCATGTCACTGGATGTTTCAACAAAATGCTATTGAAATCCACATTTTTATTTTCTCCTTAATCAGAAGTTGAACAGCAAAGTATTGGAATTTCAAAGGCTCACTAGTATGTTTTTGGTCATCAAGTTAATACATGAGATGATAGAATTTTTATGCATTAGTAGATTATCTTCATGGCTTTACCCATCCATGTTCTGTAACAAAATATGTTTCTCTTTTTTTCCGCAGAGGCAAGAGGTGAAGGTGCTAAAGGTAATTTTGGCCACGGGAAGTAAGCGACTGTCTACCTTTGCCCCTGAGTCTACACATCTCTCCTCCACACCTTTGAACAAGGAAACAGCAGCGCTGTGATAGTAAGTCATAAAACGTTGCATTTGTAGGGATATATTTCTTCTTTGAGGAACCCTAAAGTACTTAACAAATGTTTGTAAAGTACTGATTGTTTGCAGGTTGACAGCAGCCAGCAATAAAACATCTCAGTCCACAGCAAGCTATAAAAACATCATTTCTGACAGGAGCAATAAGGAGAGATTGATAAGGAAGAAGCAGTTGCCTGGGCTAGCACATCAAGTTTAACATTACTGCTCTTCTATATATACACTTAATCATTATGTCTCCAGGGATGCATTAATTCTGTTTGTTGAACCAACCCAAATACTCTTTTCTGTTTGCAACACACCAAAAATGTCACCCAAGGAAAGAGGAGCCTCTCCCCTGTAGCCCTCAAAATTATAGTATCTGAAGAAGACAACAAAGAATTGATACCTCCTCTTTCTCATGTCTATGTTCAGTAGTTAAGGAGATCAGGTACATACTTGGTAATAGACTGGTATGGGAAATCAGATACTCCACACCCCTCTAGTCTAAATTCTTCCCATGCTTCTCTTTCACCCCTTTTAAATCCTTTTAAGCCATGACTCCAAATCAGGACAGGCACTGCTACCAGTTAGTCCATCATTCACAAACTCTCATCAGGTTGTCATGTGAGGACCATGCACAGATTAATTAAGGGCATTTGCTCTTGGAATGCTTTGCTGAGATATGGAACATTATCCTCATTTCAGAGATGCGCAGAAACAGATGTGTCCACAGTTACCCAAGATATACCCAGGACAAAGCTAGGATTCAAAT
Organism: Aquila chrysaetos chrysaetos; assembly: GCF_900496995.4. NCBI lineage: Eukaryota > Metazoa > Chordata > Aves > Accipitriformes > Accipitridae > Aquila > Aquila chrysaetos. Next base: position 10,841,663 of record NC_044014.1, read on the forward strand.
ATTAGTAGTCAAGCTTCTCATTGTTTTTCCTGGATTGGGATGGGAAAAAAAAAAAAATCTCACCACCTTTATAAGATTAGAAATAAGTTGGTTACACAGTATCTCAAAATCAGAAGGCAATACATCATGAAGCATATGGAAACATGTCAATGCTTAATACTTGACTTATATGAAATACAGATATGAAAAGACTGTAAAAGGGACACTTACAGCTGAGTCTTATTTTGTTTTATTTTAAATATTTTAACCATGAAAATATTGTATATTTTGAAAGCATATATAACGGCTCATAAAATGAGATGTTTTCTTCTTTTTGTTCATACACTTGAAAATACTTTATCTCTAAAATTCGTGCCAGCATAAAAGCACCCTAGTAAAAAAATCTTCTTTCCTCCCACCCCAGGATTAAAAAAAAAAAGAATAATATAATTAGCTTGCCTTTGAAATAGATTTAAAGACTTAGAAAGCTATGTCTTCATGTTTGTAACACTAAATGGTAAGTGAACACACTTCTTTTTAGTACACAGACTTTGTTACTGAGTATATATACAGTGCCTCTGATTATAGCTGCATTATGTAGGAACAGCAACCAAAATGAAAATCTATGTATTAATATTTTACTGCTAGTTCTTTATACAAGTGCATACAACAAGAAATGACTAAGATCTCGTCCTGACAGACACTCTGCTGCTTTAAAAGATGATCTCGAACTGAGCTGAAGAACCGGCATTCACAGAGCTCTGCCTTTACTAGCCGAGCCATCGCTGCTGAGCAGCTGTGGTGTTAAACTCAAGACTACTCCTTCAGCCTTGCTGACCTGCAAACTCCCTCTTAGCCAGACCGCTTCCACCAGTCTTTTCCCTTCGCTGCCTACTGGCAATGCCAGTCAGGCCTTCACCTGGAGATAAACCCGATTATATTTCCTCATAAAACACAATGAGAAATGAGACTGAGTCCTCTAATAAATACCTTAAATTCTAGGCACCTTAAGCATAAGCTGTGAAGTAAAACACTAAAATGAACGTTACTGTTTTAATATGGGATTGTATGACCTTCCACCTCCTTAAAAATGTGCTAGCAAACAAGATTCTACTTATCAATGACTTTTTAATGTATTTTGATGGCTATTTTTTGGCTCTCACCAAGGATACTTTGGGGAAATTGAAATATCAAGCAATTTCCTTTGTTTTTAGCACAAATACACCCATTCACCTCTACCCCTTGAGTAAGATTGGGCTTTGCTGTTGCTGTTTTATTTTGCTTAAGCATTGCTGAAAATAAAATAAAAATGAATCAACTGTGAGAGAAAGCAACTTCTTGCCTCCAAAGTTTTGAAATCACTGAACCTTCTCATATTTAATAACTCAGACTCATTCCTCTAAATTTTGTCCAGGAAAATAAGATGGTCTTTATATTCCAAAGTTGTCTTCACAAAAGTCTGCAGTACTGGATTTTCTGATGCCGAGTGATTATGAAACCCCCTTTTGTTCTCATAACTTCATGATGTATATCTATAACTCTTTCTTGTTTGTGAAGATAAGACCAGCCTTGTTTCTCTAAATGCCATTTCAAAGGAAGATTCACAGTTGTTTGACTTTTGATCTGTGTGGCAACCAGCTCGACCACCTGCGCTGGGTTCGAGCAGTTACTGAGCTTGCTTTGTACCATCTTATGAACACAGCAAGCCTTTTAAACCAGAACGAGCTGATGTGTGAATACACCAATTTACAATGTAAATACAGGGTCCAACAATATGGGCATCTTTAATGACCAAATGCGTAAAGTGCATATATTGTTTACTGATTATATCATTAAATAAAACAGATGGCTCATATTCTCCATACACCTACAGTGGATTAAAACACAATGGTGTAATAGTCTGGTAAACTGGTAATGTGAAACATTGCTTTGTACTGGTGTAGTAGTATAAATAGCTGTTCACACATGAGGTACAAAGCCCCACTGCCACTAAGAGTAATTAGCTTAAGGCTGTACTGAAAGAATGCTACCTTCACGATCAACACGTGTGTGCCATTCACACTGAAAACTGCGTTTGAAAAAATATAGCGGTGACAGAAAGCAGCAAGGAAGTTTCTTGGCATGAATAAAGTAGACCATATGCTTCCCAACATCTAGGCAAGACCGGGCACACTTAGAACCATGTTTCTCAAACAATTCCCTATTTAAACGCATTATTTGCAGCCATGATAAGCATGTCAGAGAAACATACAGTGCTTTTTTTTTTTGGCTTGCACAAGCATTTTTATCAGGAGGAAGGCAGGGAGTTGGTGCAAAAATAATTTTAAGACGCAATTTTTATTCAAGAAGAAAAATTACCCGTTAGTGTTGTAATCTTAAACTATCAGCAGATCTACTAAATAAGACAAGATGAAGACTTTGCTCTAACTTGCAAATGTTACAAAAACCTTCTGGGTTACAGCTTACTATAAGCTTACTTGCTTAATATAGCAAAGTCCAAGCTAAACAAAAGCTCTTAGATAATAAATGCTACATAGTGAGATCCTGCAAGCCAAGCCATGTTAACACTCCTGGAAAAACATTAATATTTGCAGAAGGCATGTAGGTCAGTTAAAAACTCTTCTGCTATGTTTTTAAACTGGAGAGTAGTAATACCACGTATAATTCTAATAAATTTTAGCTCCTGACTTTTCAAATTAATTGACTAATTTTTCAAGTCGTCAAAAAAACCCAATTAATAAACTGATTTTAAAATCATATTTTAGAATCTGAGTTATAATCCTGATTCTAAAACTGAAGGAGCATTAGCACTGAAAATTTTATCACTTTGTCTGAAGCAAGCAGGTTGCAAGAGTCTCTTTCTTGTTTATATTATTCTAGATACTTCTGAAACAATTTCAGTGATTTTCAGTAAATTACTTTAAAGCTACACAAATGTTATAGAGAACACAAATCTCAGTGTTTATGGTAAAACTGTTTTTCTCTGCCTTTCCCATTTTGCTCGATTTCCACAGCGACTTTTCCTTGCCTTGATTAGGTTCAAATCTTCCATATTAGTTAAAGAGACAGCCAAAATTAGCAAATTTTCATCCTTCCTATCACCAAGTAGACTAAACAATCTCTCATTGTAAGACCACACTTTCTTATTCATGACTTTGTTATTCTTCGGACAGATGCTCAGGAGGTTAGCGATGTGTGAACATTTCTTCTGCAGAGTTTTAAAGGTCCAATACAACATAACTACATGCTACTCAAGGATATAAATTCTCCCTCAGTTTTGGTCTTGTCCCACAGCAGCACCAATTTATCTGCAACAAACTCTAAGTGATCCTGGTTTTCCTTAGCTGTTGACTTCTCACAGTCATCATGTATGGCCGCCTTTGTAAAACTACAACAACAACAACCACCACCCCCTCCCAAACAAACTTTGCTTGAACCAAGAGATCCTCACTCAATATTAGGGCTACAGATGATCAAACTACTCACACAAGTAGTGTTCAGGTCCTGCAAGTTCAGGTCCTGGATTTTGTGGTAGAATTTGAGTGTTGTTTGTACTCAGCAAATCCCAAATTTTCCTTTGTTCCAGTTGTTGGTCACTTAATCTCTTATGTCTCTTGAGCACAGCCAAAACTCTGACCTGCTACTATGCGCTAAATTGAAAAGGATCTAATCTAAAAGATTAGCTAATAAGGACAAGATTCTGATATCACAGCAGTTTTAAATCAGTTTGATGACTTCATTGTTTTCTTAAAGTCCTTGGTGTGTGATCAGAATTGTGCTGGAAAGCTGAATTAATTTTGGTTTTATTAAAAGCCAACAATTACAATCAAGTGTGGCAAGAAAAGTGCCAAGTGCTACCGGAAATCATACTCAGAATCATACTCTTTACCTGATAAAGATTAACAAAGCTCCTGCAGAGACCCGGTAGAAGACCAGGCAAAACAATTCCCATTCCCACCATTTGTTTCCAAATCCTAAATCTGTCCAAAATACCGGTGTGTCTATGGACATGGGTGGGAGAAATAAGTTAAATATTCTGATGTTTGTTTGACAACATCACTGCCTTTTTCTTAAAATGTTTAGAAGTGCCACAAAAAAGTTAAATCTCTGTATTTTGTTGATCTTGTTTGAGTTTCAAATGTCACTTTTAGTCAGCTTAGTATACAGTCTAGTTTTAGTACAGATATGCAACCTCATGAGAATGATTTAATTTTGGTGTCTCTATTTGCAAAGCTCAGTGACACCTATGCATGAAGCTACTGTTTGGAGAGGCTTAGCTTCCAGGATTTGCCTATCAGAATACTATCCAAATCTTCCATTTTTACATTCCTGAATCCCATCAAAAGGCTTGGCTTGATGAAAACTGGAAACTATAATTTAATTCTGTACGCTATTATTTATGTTCTCTAATTCTTGAAAAATTCAGCAGAAATTTCCTTCCACAGCAGAAGTTATGGGCCATGACAGAACACAGAAATCTCCTCAAATGCACCAGCACATAAAAGCTCTCTGTCTACCTAGGAAGAAAGGTTTGGGCTAAACATTAGGGAAAACTCAGAACAGTTTGATTGAAGAGATGGGGAATGTTCATCAGCGCAGAGCAAGCCAGACGAATATCTGCCAGGATTGAAACAGGGACAGTCAATCCTGCCTTAACACAAAGGGATGAACTTTTCTGAGATCAGTTCCAAGTCGATTCTATTTCTTTTGGTAAATTTGTGTATTAAAATGAAATGACCCATGTAGCAAGATATCATGCAGATCTGTGATCAGAAAATGTTACATTTAGGAATTTATGGCTTAAACACTCTGTAGTAAATGGAAAGTGTAAAATACGGCATATATTCTTCTGTGACAGTTATAGTGTGAGTGGTGTCAAGAACAACATGATCCTTAATTTACTACTGGCCTTAAGGAGTTTGACTTAATTGATTTCTGAAGAGCTGTCTCCAATTATTTCAGCAATTACCAATGTCAGCTTTTGCTAACAGGTTCCCTATTTCACCCTGCTTCACATAAACAATCTCACCACATTCAAAATATTTTCACTACCTTCACTATTCCTGAATATCATGTCAGAGAGAACTCATCCAACTGGAAACTACTTGTAACTACTGCAAGAAAGCACTGCACTGATTACACTGATGTAAGACATGCCTTCTCATGAAAGCATGTCATGGGACATCTATTGTGGTTCAGACATGACAACACTGACTATGAAATGCCTTTTGTTTCACTCATGACACCGTGAACCTTTTTAGGCTCTAGCTGCTTAATGGTAGTCAACATATCTCAATACAGAGAACAATCACAAAGGGTTACATGATATTTAACCTATTACGATGCTTTACATTCTTGGTATATGCAGTCTAGGACTAGCTTCGATAATTATCCATTGGGATCCTGCTTTCCTGCAGAAACACAACTGTGCTTTAGATAATGTTCTTTCCAGCTGTTCAGCTGGACACAAGTAGATAGAAGGGGGGCAAATGAGATAGTGATTCCAGATGATAGAAAAGAGGGAATGGAGAGGACAGAACAAAGGCCATTGTACATTTAAAAACGGAATGAAAAAAGAGAATTAGAAATACTGTCTGAAGAATGTTGAAAGCCCTGCTTATAATGGACATAGCGTAGGCAGCTTGACACATGGATAAAGCTTTCCAACAATCTGAAAAATAAAACAGTGCTACACTATAAATGCTTCTATCTCAATGAATGAAGGACATATCCTTCTAAGACTGCCTAGGTGCAAGGAGATTAAAACACTGACTTATTTTATCCTATGCACTTAAGTTATTAAAATGTAAAGATTAATCATGATGCTCCTTTTTTTTTTTCCAGGTTTGAAGCAAACTTAACTCTGTATCACTTAGGCTGTTGGAGCTGAAAGTTTGCAAAGGCTAAGGTGGCATTAAACTAATCATAGCTACATGCTTGCAATCTTGAAATTGGTCCCATTCTGTCAGGCATTCAGTACCTTCAGTATATGGCTTGGAATTCTCCATGTACACTGCTTGCTGTAGCTACGGTGGTTATACAGCAGCTCAAAAGACTTCTGCACCTTCTATGATGCGTGAACCGAAAAGTATTTCTAACACTGAATGGAAATAGAGTAAGATTTTTCAAAAGCATTTTGGAAACAACATACAGAATGCTGTCCAAGAAAGATGAGCAAGGTTTATAAAATGGCTCTCAACTGATTATTAAAAATAAGAAATGCATCTTACATACATCAGATTACATCATACCTAAATTGAGAACAGAGAACCCACAGTGTCCCATACTATTTTAAAATACTTGCTGTTCAGACCTAGAGGTACATTTCCTGTTTTTTTGGTTGGACTCCTAATGATGAAGAATGCTTACCCTTGGGAATTTTGCTGACACTACATTTACATTTTCCAGATGTTTTGTCCATCACCTTAACAAAGAAACAAGGTTTCTTCTTAAAGTCAGAGACAAAGTGTGGAACGACCAGGTACTAATTAATGCCAAGGTTTAATCTGGAGTAACAAGACATACATTCCTTATCCAAAAACTATCTTGTGATTAGCAGCACCACAAAGATTATCAGTTTCCTTCTGAAAGATTCAACACTTCATAATTGATAAAGATTAGTTGCATATTAAAACATGTACAATAATATAAGAATCAAGTAACTATATTAAATGCTTAAAAGTCAGGAAATTTAAACAAAAAATGTTCTTATGCTGGCAGTAACAAGCACTAAAATACCCTATGTGTATGTTATGGTTTCCATTTAACAACAGAAATATTAAGGACAGGGTTTGCTCTGTAATCGGCCTTGAGCAAGGAGCACAATAAAAGCTGTGTTGTCCCAAGAGATGACCCAGAATCATTCTGCCACTCACTCCCCCCTTATTGAGTCTCCCTCAAGTTAAGGGAATTGCTCCTCTGGTTTAACTTAACCATATGCTTAAATATGTTCCTGAATCAAGGTCTAAATTACTGAAGTAAACAGCTGCAGCTGTAAATATTCAACATGGAGCAGACATGTTGCTAAAGAATTTACCGTTTCAATCATTCCTCAGTGTAGAAATACATCTTGAAGTAAAAATAGAAATATATGTACCAAAAAGTTGCTGAAACAATTTCTACTCAAACTTCTTTTGGCTTGAGACCAAATATGCAAAGTTCCTGCTGGAAAGAGGAATTCCTCTATCAGCATGAAAACAAGGCAGACCTAACCGGACGTTAAACTTCACTCGATGTCTGTGATATGAAGACCTTCCTCCAGAAAACTGCAGAGACTCAACAATCATGGCCTAGTAGGACTGATACTGACAGAGGCTTTAGCTCAGAAGAAAATCTTGTTATGGACATTGGGGATGGAAACAGAGATTGACAGGGAAATAGGGGAAAAAGACAGGGATAACACTCACTGTTTGTTTTGGTTTGCCTCAACAGGGGCATGACTGTCTCTGCTGCTATTCTTCTGCATATGGAAATGGGGGCTTCATAGTCAAGAGAGAATTAACTAACTTAATAATTAACTTTTCAGATCTCTAGGAGTGTGAGAAAGCAAATAAAAAAAATTGTTGTGCATCCACTGCTGAATGGCCACCCGACCAGGTCAATGGGTGGAGGTGGAGCACCCCCCACCCGGTTTAAAGAAATGCCCTACACTGAATGCCATCTCAGCCTAATGACCACAGGGACCTCTTCAGAACTCCTAAAGTTGGTTGAGAACTGCTAGGAATGACTGCAATCCAGGCCCAAATTCTGAAGGTCCATTCTAAAACATTTATGTTTTAAATTACTCTGCTTAGGACCAGAGGCAACGGACACAAGTTGGATGCTGGGAAATTTCAGTTAGATACCTGGAAAAATTGCTTATTTCAACTGCTACTGGAATAGATTTCTTAGAGAGGCATTCATATCTCCAACCTTCAATGTGCTTGAAACTTGACCGGAGAAGTCTCTGAGCAACCTGCTCTAATTAGACTTGCTTTGAGCAGGAGCTTGGACCAGATGACCTCTAGAAGTCCCTTCCAACCTAAATTGTCCTATGATTCTATGAAATGTTGAAAATAACTGTAAGGTCTGGACTATCCTGGAGTTCAAAAGTACAAGGAAATTTGACTAGAAGCAATGCAGGAAGCAGGACTACTAGAATTTTTCTGGAAAGAAGAGTGAAGAAGCTTGACTACAACTAGCATGGAGGGGGAGGCATTCCCTGTTTCTGACTGTAGTCACATTGGTCATGCAGCTGTTGGCAAGTCATACAACTTACCACCTGAGAGCTGAACACTTACTGCTTCGTTTCCATCAGCTGGAGCTTGTGTGTTTGTGCCGTTGGAAATCAAATTTTAAAAGTCTCTTTTATAAGAGCAGATGTGGTCATGAGCTTCTCAAAGCATCATTGATAACAACTCAGAAGATTGAAATCTGAAGATTAAAAAAAGAATTTTTGGCATAGAACTTTCCTGGTGAACCAGACAAAATAAAACATTCTGGAGGGTAGTAGTTATTTTTCAAACATATTTTTCTGCAAGTTGGAGGGGGGTAGATAGAATTTATCTGCTAACTGGATAAAGATTCAAATCTAGTGAAATTTTTATCTGGTTACTTTTAGGTTTGTTTGTTTCCCGCTGGGCCGTGTGTGGCTTGGAGACTGTCCAAATTCTTTTCTTAAAAGCTTTTCTAGGCTATTGGCTTAGGATATGGGCAAAAGACTGAAGATCTTTCAGAACATATTCTTTTCTGCTTCTTTCTAACACACTGTGCGCTCCCCAATTCACATTGGAGTAGAGGCCAAGGGATAGATGTCTGAGACAGCAATATTGCAGATGACCACAGAAGATGCCATTTCCTTATGTTAACTTATTTGAAAATTCTGTAACTGAAACTACACTGAGCTTCTGTTAGAGTCTCACAGTTTTAAAGAGGAGTAATAAATGTCGGGATGTCCAGAGCTATAGATACATGTAAAAACAAATGATTAATGTTTTGACATTATCAACATGCTGATATTATCCTAGTCATGCAATGCTGTAAGTGGAATATACTAGTTTAGTGGAATCTCTGTAGATTTACAGGGGAAAAAAAATAATTATGAATGTATAGGTCATTTCAAAGCAAGAATATTTAAAAACATTTATTACAAAAATTTCCTTACCCAATACCAATACTGGGAGATAACAAATTCCAATACATAAGGCTGGCTACTTTAGGTTGCTAGAGGAAGACCTGTCCCTATTATGCCACTGATTTCCTTAGTAAGCTATGGGAAGCTACAAAACCTGTCCCTGCTTTTATTCCCCATCTCCAGAACATTTTTTGCTTGCACAAATACATGGCCAGGGAATTTAGGTCATATAAAGGGAGTAATTTAGCCCTGTAGCTGTCTAAATATCTCATCTCTTAATATATTTGGCCAGATTCAGAAGAGATGCTGCTTTACTTTTCCCAGACAGTAAAAATAGAAATAGTTAGGCATTAATTTGATGCACAGGGTTTTAGCCTGGCATATGACTTCAAGCATATCAGCAAATACATATTGTAGGAGCAGCAACTAAGTTGAACAATGTTCAGTTTAACATTACCTTTTCTGTATAATAATGATGTAAAGAATCGTTCTCCAGTGTGTTTCTTTATTGGTTCCAGTAATTAAGCGAAACATTGTGTGGTGGGTACTGAAGTATGCAGAAATTAGGACACATCTGCCAATCTGTGCTAATTATTTTTCTTACAGTTGTATTTATCTAATTTGTGCTGATTTCTTGGGGTCTGTATTTTATAATTCTTGTGACTAAACAACATTGGGATGATGCTGAGGCTGCGATAATGCTAGACCCTTCTACCCAATAGTCATAAACAAATTAAATTCACCATAGGTCTATCTATAACGTGATTTTAAATAACATTCTGAGAATCTTCTACTGCAAGTTGCGTCTATGCCGAGGCATTTCTTCTGGCACGCTTATCTGAACTTAGCTTAAATCCTAACCTGCCTTTCATCCAGATGGGTGACTCAGCTCAACATTTTTGTTAAAGAAAAAGGAAATCCAGTGCCTTTCTGACAAACAGAAACATGCCATCTTGGTGTTCGACTACAAAATCCTTTTGTCTAAAAAGAAGAGCCCAAGTATATTTCAGAAAGATCATATTTTTCATTTGGGTTATGGAACACTTATAAACTAGGACTCCTAACTGTGATTCCCAAACACAAAACAAAGTCAAAGGTTACAGCATATGTTTTTGTTTCAGCTTCTCCAAATTACTTGCAAATGTATTCAAACACAATATGAGGAGATACTTTATTTTATTGAAAATAACAGACTACAGGGTGCTGCAAAAAAGGCTGAGGTACCTCAAGCATAAACATGGAAAGAATACATTGGTTTAGAAACCCATAAATCCTTATTTGAATCTGCCAACCTGAAAGCCAAGTAAAGCCCGAAAAAACTATTTTTCCTAAATGCTATGTCTGATTAAGCCATACTATTAAATGACAGCTGAACTTTAACATTAATATGATATTATTTAAATAACTGCATGATTTTTTTTTTACACTAAAATGATGAATGATTTTTGGACAGCTCAATTGACATAAAGCAAGAAACCCCTTTAATGAGATTTGACAAAATGGAGACATATGCAGAATATTCGTTACAGCTCATGTCGCAGAGCCCTTCCTGGGGAGACTTGGGTTTGGTTGTGTCTTTTCTTTCGTTCATTTTTTTTATAGTTTATTTTGATTGTCTACAGGCACTGAACCATCCCTTTCAATTGCCACTTCCTTTCTCCATGGATTTTGAATTTAGCTTGTGTCATTTACATATTACTCTTAATCAGAGAATTTTATATGTAACAGTTTGGAGTTGGAATTGTGAGAAATCTGTGGAATGAAGGCATAAGGTTCAGTCATTTTAACCTTTGCCAACTGGGTATACAAGGAACCAACAAAGATATTTTTCTGAGGAGACTAAAGAACAACTTAGTAAATTCTGGGTTTGGTATTTTCCAAGCCAAGTGACAAATCAAAAACTCTGCTAAAACTTTCTCTTCTTTTTTTCTTTTTTTTTTTTTTAATAAGAAAATTGCATTAAGCAAATATACAACATAAAAGCCTATGGCAAGGGTAATCTCATACTGATGACTTCTGAGGATGCTCTAAATTCCTGACACCACCTACTAGAGGGATGCATTTCCTCTTCAGGAAGCTGAATATATACAGAACTATGGACATCACAGAGAAGCTCAGATGCTGTTTCACTCGCTAAAGAACACATACCCAGAGATGCCACTAATTCAAAAAATCTGTCTGGGAAGGTACCAATGTAAATTTAAGGTGGGTAGTAATCACTGGATAACTCCCTCCTTGCAGTCCCACACAGATTTTTAGGATGTTGTGAATTTTTCCTTTCCGTTTCACCTCACTTTAATCCCAGGGACAATTTTCATAACATCGAAAACATGGAAGAAACATGCTAAACCCACAAGGTCTGACAATGTGTCTGCCCCGTCTATTCAGACAGAATTGATCTTCTTAACCTTTTCTCTGTGTGTAAATTTACGCTGCCCCAAAACATTTACAAACTTTCTCACATAAAATCTAACAGGTAAAAACCCCTGAAAACACCGAAATCACTCAAGAATAAGGAACACAGGAAATCATCACTAAAAAGCTTAATTTTAGAACACACACACACACAAAACCCAAATACAAGGAAACAAAGATGAGAAATGATTGAGCAAGGGCTAATCCCTCAGGCTACAGAAAACTCTTTCCGTAGCTGTGATAAAGTCTTCTACCTAACCACGCCTGCTTCACTACCAGCATTCATTTGAAGACATTCTACATAGCAGCCTGTGTAAAAAAAATCAGGTACATCAGCAAAATGGTGATGTTGAATTAAAACCAAAAATAAAGGCATGGAGGTACAGAGTCAAAATAGAAAGAGCAGAAGTGTCCCTACCTTGGCCTTACCTTCGCAACATTCCCGTCAAAATCCTGGAACTCTTCCCCAGGTTTGCATCTGTTTCTCTAAGCTGAGGAGAAAAGAGTCCCATTAAAGGCAAAAGGCACATGTACTCCATACTGTACAAAGGACAGATATTTCTACTGTCATCTGAGTCAATCAACTTCAGGTTTAGCCCACAACAAACTCACATGTAAGAAAGCCACCAAAGCTCTGAAATTTAAAAATATTTTGTCCGGTTTTCACTTACATAAAGATGAAACCCACAGAAAATAAGATATTGAGGCAACAAAGATGAACCAGGATAAAGAGCAAAAGCTTTACAAATAAAGGGTTGCAGGTCGAAGCTATATAAATTGGTATCCATAATTCCCATTGATGTATGTATGTTTATTGGTTATGTACATTAGTGAGGGCATCAAGGGATGAAGGCAGCCATGTGCTGTGTTCCTGATGCTTTAGGAAATGAAAACCAAACATATCTTTCTTCCACTGTTTTTCAAAGACAGTAGTTTAAAGAAAAAGCAGTAATACAGAACAGTATTCTTTTACCAATTCCATGTAAAAGAAATATGCCTATACTGTCCCTTAAATACAAAACTTGTACTGACCTTACAGCAGCCACCACTGGGATGGATGCCCAAATACTTTGTGAACAGTGTATAGTATGTACATAAGGCACAGCTGTACAATATATATTTTTGCATGTAAGGATCACTCAGTCACCGAAAGTAAAATTTTTAGTAGTATATTAGGACACAGGAAACCTACATTTACAGCTAAACTTAATTACCTGATTTGTTCTACAGCTCTCAAAAAACTTGCAAAATCGGTAAAAGCACAACTGAATAAAAAATAAAATTGGGGAGATGAAAATTTATAAAGCAAATTAACTTCATATTAAAAAAGAGCAACTGCTTCTATTGTTCTTTAAAAGGGATGAAAACCTTCTTTCTATTTTTGTGTTTATTAGTCTCCCACAAAATGATGTCTAGAAATGAAGAAGTGTATAGGAAGAATAGAGTTACAATCCTATTGCCTCTTTTGCTACTTATAGCTGAAGGAGAGACATCTTTGGACTTTTTGGCACTCTTGGAGCCAGTGGAACATCAAAATCTACTGTAAATGATGATGTAATGACTGTCAGTTATGAAATAGCAGGGACCACTGTTTCTAATGCCCTGAAACACAGCTGTGTGTACGTACATAAAAACATTCTTCTCCTTCTGAAAGCTGAATATTTACCTCTTCATTATCAAATTAGATTGAAAGGATTACCTGACTCATTGACTTCTTACTAAAGAACTTTGTTGTGGAAGACAAAATGCATCCTGTGTTATAAAACCATCAAAACAGTAACACTGCCAAGAAAAGTGGCAGTCTTCCAATAACAAATCACCTTCGCCATAACAAACCTCTATTATATCTTGAATATATGCATAGCAGCAATATTAAAACCAGTTTCTATTCTGGAACCCAATACTGTAAATATTTGCTACCAGATTTAACGTTTGTTACTGAAATCAGTAGTTGCAATCAATGACACATAACCTTTCTGCATAAATTTCCTCCTTGTTCCTGTAAAAGGTATTAAGGAAATACCAAGTAGAAGCTGGGACTGGATACCACCATCCAAGACTTGCTCTTAGCAATATCATATTCAGTAGGAAGGCTTACACTGACTCAGATCTCTGTAATTACGTGCCATGATGGAACAAAGATGAGCATTATATTCCAAGGAGGCCATTCCCTCATTTTTTCCTGATTCATCTAGACAATTCAAGCTCCAGAAAAGCAGTTTAGCCCAGTTTGACACAAGTAACGGAAGAAAAAACGTCACAGTAATTTTTAAAAGGCTCATTAAAAAGCCAAGTTCTTATCTATGCTAGAAGGGAATCTGAAGTACAAATGTATGCTTTACGTTGGTCTTTTATTATTCATAAAGATGCATTTAACACTTGGGGCTTCTCCTCCCTTTTCACAGAAAAGTAGCGCTCTCCTTTTTACCATTATATGTTTGATCCTAACTTTCCTCTCTTGCTGCAGGATTCTACCTGACAGCTAGAATCAGTCCTGATAGTTAGGAAGGGGAAGCTGAATCTTAGAGGTTTGACAAACTCCTCTAAGCAAGACGACCTCATATTTTTATGGTAATCAAAAAACCCACAAAATAAGCAAAAGAAATGTTAAAAAAGAAACAAACACATACACACAGAGTTGGAAGATCTCTAGCTACCTCCCAAGAGAACACTAAAAAACCACCTTTTCTTCCTGCATTGGCAGAAAAAACAACATAAAGAGTTTCAAACTGTAAGTTTGTTTTTATTTAAAACTGCAATATCTGATGGAAGTTCTTCAATCACTTCTTTACCAATACCAGTGCACTGCAGAAGCCAAAGAACTGGTGGCATGCAAACCTGTTAAATGGCATATGATGGCACTTCCTTGTTTCACAGAACTGCTGTAGTGAAAACATTTTGAAAGATGCTTTGATATTAGCAATGGCAAATGTACACGGTGTTTAAGAAAGCTTTAAAAAAATAATATTAAGAATGAGAAAGGAAGGAAGATGAACAAGATGCTGATGTTGATATCTTGTCTGCCTTAGACACATTTTAATTTGAGGTTTTCCTAAAAAATGTTGCACCTTTTAGAGTCCTTTATACTCTACTTAACCTATTTGACTTGCAGCAGATCTTTTATCCCTTCTCTTTGGCTTTAAAAAAAAAGTAGTTTAGAGAATTCCTCTTCACAACTGTTATTACACATGTATTTTGCACTGCACATGATCTTCGTTTATTTGAAATGATACTAGCTATGTCTTGTATATTTCTTCATTGAAATGTTTTACTCTACAGACAGGAAAACTCATTTATGTAAATTTAACCAAACTATAGAGACACTAACTCATTTAAATTTTGCTCATAAGAAAATCTTCCTAATTTTCACAACATTGAACTGCTAAGAACTGACCATCATACTCAAGCTGACATTTAACTTTCAGAAGACAAGTTTGTTCCCTGGTTGATTCGATAATAACTTGGTGTATTCAGTGTAAAGCTACTATGCATTGACAGAGTACCCTCTGTCCTGGTCTTTAAAAAATCTGCAGAGAATGGAAAACTTGCCAAGTTATCCAAGATCATCCCTGACTGTACATCTGACTATAATGACAGCTGGGACAGCACTCATGTGGCTCCACTGGAGAACTCTTCTGAATTCCCTAAACAAAATATTTTAGGTGGTATGTGATAAAAACTTGGAATTTGAGATCTTCCATTTATGACAAGAGGTCTTTCACTGAACTGTGACGGGATACACTTTCCTAGAATACCCTTATTTTTAATCTTGCTCCTTGCAGCTTACAGATTTTGCCATCAAAGAAATTTGTTCTTCAGGTGGAAAGCACAGAAAAGGAAAAGTTATGCTATGAACCATGTGTACACAGAGCCACCAGAACTATCCTCCCGCTTTCTCTTTCCTGAGGATTTTTAGAATCAGCAGAAAGGGATACACGTTATTCATCTCCGTTGCCTAGGTTTTACTTGTCCAGCTAGAAACAGAAAAGCATCTCAGATTCAGCAGTCACTAGGGATGTGAGGAGTTGAGGTGAAATAAGATACAAAATTGTCTGAACAACACTTGGTAAATGCTCACAATCCTTAGCTACATTTAATGATTTAGTTATGCTTAATGTTTTAAAGTAGCTAGTGCCCAGGATGTCAGAAAGTAACTGGTACAGCTGACAGAAAAACGCCTCACTGAAGCCATCACAGGAGGCTTTACCAGTCAAAGCTATCCAGGTAAAGAAACTCCCTGGGACAGATAAAGGAGTTTTCTTCAGTGGCAATGGTCAGCTAGTGGCCTGTAGGAGGACACTCAGGAAAGTATCTGATCGATGTGTCACGGACAGAAAGTCACAGCTGCAGTCGCTCCTGGTTCTGCAAGCAGAAATCAGAGCCAGGGAGGCAAATTTCAGAGAAGTTGTATGCATTGGATGGGATGGGCTTCTGAGCATCTTCAATAATGCTACAGAGTAGAGTTGACCCCTGTGGAGGCAACATAAGCCAAAACCGACATAGTTATGTTATCTCGACTGCAGTGACAGAGCAGCAGTGTAAGAAACTGCTACCTGTTCTTTCACAGAGAATTGCCTAAGGAGGCAACTGTTAGCATTTGCAGCTACAAGGCTGATCAATTATTAGAAGCTAAATTACAATACCAAACTTTGTTTCATAGAAAGTTCAAGAAGCCATTGCAATGGACACTATAACAAATCCTTCAAAGGACAGAAAGCTGACTTATCTGTGATGTTAGTGACAGAAATCTTGCTTCCAACAGCGGGTTTAGTGACTTCAGTCCCTGCAGGAGAGGCTTTGCAGGATTGGGCCTATATAAGACACTTTCTAAGTGCTCTGCTGCAGATGGTGATTACATCTCATGGTAGCAATTGATTTAAATGAAACTAACCAATATGCTGGATTATTTTTGCATGCACAGAGAACTTGCCCAAAGCATATAAAATCCAAGACCAGCAATTACTTATCATCAAACTTACCCTTTCCCGAGCACGCTGGATCTTCTCTCTGTCATGGCTGAGGTTTTCCAGCATCTCCTGTCCAATCTGCTCTGCATTAAAAAATCAAGATGTAGATCATGAAAGATATAGCTTGCGACTGTAAGGCCTCAAAATGCCAGGCTAGATTGTAACAATGGCATTTAATACATGTGGTAGCCTAATCACTCCTCCTAACTGCAAAGAGGAAGACATCGTTATACTAAATTTTAAGTTTTTCAAGCAACGTAAAACTGAAGAAGTAACAACCAAACCAGAAGCTGTCCCCCTGCAATCTCTTGAGGTTGTCTAGGCCCTCACCTGAGGTGACCTTTGGTCTGTGAAACAAAGGCACGAAGGCTTTCAGACTTGCTCTAAGTGCTGGGTATTCGTACTTCCCACACGTTCCTTAAGCCCACTCGTCGTCACAGAAAGGAAGTCAGGAAGCCTATGCTAAAACACCAGCCATCCTTATGACGAGATATCTCTAAAGACCCTGAGAAGTCATATTAGAAGAAAACCACTCTCTGTGCCTCTCAGCAGTTACCGCTGATGCTCATATAAAAGCTATTTCAGGCTAAGCCCAGTTACTGGGGACTGTTTTGCTCCATCATGGACTATTTCTGGCAAGCTTAGAGATATGCTGTAATGGATCTCCTGATGGTTTTAATAGCAGACATATATATTAATCTATTGTCATCACCGTTTGTTGACGCAGGGGTTGTTTGCATCCGCAGCTTATGCTGAACCAAATGTTGCAAAACTGTAGTGGAGAGGCCTCAAGATACAGTACAAAGACAACACAAGACACCAAAACTTTACTCTTCAAACAGCTTCAGTCAAATGCTCCTCTAACACTGAAATATTAGCAGCAAGTATAGAGAAGAGATTTTAATCTTCAAAGCCCTATAGAAACATTAAGAAACCCCAAAGGAGAAAAATATTTCCCTGAAGGAGAAAAATAAGTTAAATCATTCCCATTTTACAGATGGGGAAACAGACACAAGGAGCTGAAGCAGCTGTAGCTTGCCTCAGGACACACAGCACGTGTGAGACAACCAGCATTTCTGTGCACATTCATTTTGGCTACTTAGCTAGCTTGCCAGAGATATGCACAAAACCAGAGTAAAACTACAAAAACATGAGGGTTTTTTTCATAAACAACAAAAATCGTGCCTTGCTTTTGTTCTGGTGAATGAGTGGGATCTTAAAATGTCATTATTTGAGAAGTCTCAAGAAAATTAATCATTAAAAATTCACCAGTATGTTAGTGGAGCAAACATGACTATTCTTATTTTTTTTAATAGATAAAGTTCATTCTCAGGAAACAATCCAAAGTAGAATCTCCTCAAACTTTGAAAATTTGAGACAAGCAATTTTTTTTCTAAATCCATTTAACACAATGCACACACTCTGCCAGATAAAGTCTAAGGAAATTCATTACATATATATTTCTCTATCTATTGCCAAGTACAGTACAAGTAAGATAAATATTTCCTCAGATATCTGACCACAAATTGACATCCTCATTATGCTATCTTGTCCCTCTTGGCTTGCTGCTCTTTACTTTTAGCTGTATATACAATGCCTCCCAAAGGTGAAATGTGGTAAGATATGTGGTTATTGAGTTAAAAAAGCTGTAAGGTGCAGTACAGCTATACAAATGGTAGCCTAAGAAAGCAATTCAAGAGAGCTTTGCCTATGTTTGCATGTCAAAGGACTTACTGGATGAAACTATACTGAGCTTATTCCTCATCAAAGCACTCAAAATACTGTAATACACAAACAGATACATGCATTCAATGTAATCTGGGGGAGAAAAAACAAAGCAAAATCCCTTAAAAATAGAGAGGAAAAAAATCAACAAATTACTAACCAAGTGGCATGAGGTGAAATGATAACAAGTATTTATTGCTAAAAATTATACGTATGTTTGCACAGACATAAAGGAGTGCGAGGAGCAGATTTTCCTTCAAAGGAATAACTATAAAGTAAATGGCTAAAATGGCCTGGTATTTCATAAACAAAGCTCAAAAATATCTTTATAGGAAACAGCTCTATTTTTATTACACCAATTTTAAGCAAGTTACTGTGGGTTTTTTTTCATCTTCTTCCTGTCACTGGCAAGTTCACACTCTTAGCTTTTTATAATGATTGAGTTTATTTTCCAACCATCAATGTGACAGCAGCATCAACTGTAAGTGAGGGTAAAACACCGTCACTTTGACGAATAGTGTATTTTCCTCTCATTGTCGATGACTGAAGACATCAATAAATAAGGAAGGAGAGCATGTCAGCCAGAATATCACAGAATGAATTGTTGATATGACACTTAGGGATTAAACCTTCAGCCATGAAGTTCAACCTAGCAGAGGGGTCTGAGAACTGAGATAGTTGCGTTTCTTCCCAGCAGCCTCTATAGATAAATAATTGGACGGATCATCAATTTTACAGGAGCAGCTTTACTCTACATGCACTTTAGTTGATGATCTTTGGCCTTTTTTGGGCTAAAATAACAACATAAGTTGAACAAAGAGACATAACGGAGGTAACATAATCTCACAATAAGTTTGCAAACATAAATTGACACCTTTATCCACAGATCCTCTTCATATACTCGTTCTACTCAGAAAATTCACTGATGACAGTGAAACTTGATTTTTAGCTGGAAGGTCAAGACAGTCAAACAAAAATATTAATAAATAAAGAAAAACCAGACTTATAAATGATATGAAGACATGTCTCCTCGCTTGGTTTGCAACTGAAGGTGCCCAGGACTGGAAAAAAGTAACGTTAGCCCACAGTACAGCTAATTACAAGCTTGATATCATTGCTATGTGCTTGCTATAATTTTTCAAGTTTCCCCATGACTCTGATGTTTTCCTGCCAGTTAAAACCTTCATCTATGTGGCAGATTCATGCTTTTAGCGCAACAGTGCTGTATAGATCTTTCCAGACTACTTATAATGCAAATCATTGACGATGCTACTACAGTTATGTGAAAAGGTCAGGCTTCCAAGATATACAGTAGCGCAGATGCATGAATTAAGACCAATACACAAACTGAAGGGTGTTGCATGTTATCAGTAATGGTGTTATTTCCACAGAATCTTAACAACGTCAATTATTTGGGAATTATCCCATCCTTTTAGTCGGTATGTACAGACAATGTTTAGTACAGTGCTGTCCCAAGTCCTACAAAAGTCTGTGTGGTGCTGCCCCTTCTAACCAAAATTCCCAAAGAGATGCATAAAATTATGTTCTAAAATTACAGCTAAACTATGAGAAGCAGAAGGGTGAATGCATTTACATCATTATTATCTATGTACTGACAGAGGGCAGGAATATTCAATATAGCAATTATCTCAGTCTTAAACAATGCTGTGATGAACAGAAAAAAAAATTCTGAAAAAGTACATAACTTAATATTAACAAGCATCAGCCTTAAAGGGTGAATGCTAAAATTCACAGCTCTAAATGTATTCTGCCTTAAAGGTGTTTGAACAAGGTATGGAAAATCAGCCTCTTCAGGGCTGAACACTTTAATAACGCTATGTTGTGGGTCCAACACAAACGGTGCCTGGTTCTATGAGACTGTGTTATACAAAAAAACCCCACAAACATTTCTTATCCTCAAACACTGAAACTAATTAGAAGAATGAAAATGCTTTTCCCGACTGAAGAAAAAACAAAACCCCCAAAACCCTAAAAACGCAAACTCAACTTCCCCCTTCATGTGTGCAAAAATTGACACGTGGTTTTCAACTTTCATATTGAGATAAACCCAAAAGACAATGATCACTTCTAGCGATGCTTTACACTCCTGAATATGCCCTTACTTTGGAATTTGCCTGTAACCTATATGCAGTATTTATTTATACATACAAATCATAATTATTTAATACATGTTTCTCAAAGCTTGATTTCTAATACTACACACATATCAAGGACACAAAATAAGTTGTGCTTGACTGCTTTTTCTTCTCCTTTTTTTGCCTCCAGCCATTTAAGTATTTATTTACTTTATCAGCTAAACTGATTCTGAAAGAGCTTTTTCTAATCACTCAAGTCAATAATACTTTTTTCCTTAAGAATGACTAATATATTTACTCAAGAGACAGGAATGATACGGAACAAGCCTCTCCAGGCTTCTGGGTAAACAAACATGCATTTTTATGAATTTTGAAGACAGAGTCCCCATTTTTCTTTTCACATGAAAAATAAAATAATTCAACATAGTTTATACAGAACTTTTCCTCTTAAAGTGTACCCTCTGTGTGTGTGCATGTGTGTATACACATATATATATAAAAATACGTTTCATAAGAGGCAGCAGATATCTTGATATGGTTTCAAATGTAAAAAAAGCTTAAAAACAACGACATCATGGAGAGGACACCTGGAAGTATGATTTGCCCAATCTCATCATACGTACAATGCATGCATCTGAGCTATGTAATTAGAGGTGGGAAAAGACAAACTAATTTACACCGGGAAAAGCAGAAGATCATGTTAAAAATCAAGATGCCTGTTCTACAGAATCATGAAATAAACTCAAAAAACCACTGTGTGTTGTGCGAGAAGGAATCAGAGTAGGAATAGAGAACACTTCCACCCCGAGATCCTCAGCCTTGCCTAGTGAATAACACCATTTGGGGAGCGCAATTCTGTGTTGTCTTTGCACAGAGACATTGCATGCTCTGAAGATGTAGCAAAAGCTAATGGAAGATTGTTGGAGAAGAACTACGCTGACACAGGCAGAAACTCAGTAAAAATATTCAAGGCTGGGACACTTTTTTTCCAAAAGCTACTCAGTTTTGGACAGGTTAAAAGTGTAGATTTTAGGAGACTAAGAGAGATAAATCAGCAACAGCAGTTTCTGGAAAAAAATGCTAGAAAGCGTTAAATGCTAGCTGTTCAGAGGTGACAGCAAGCAGATTTACAAACGTGGAAAATATATGTTGCAGGAGTTAGAAGAATTCAGGGCTGAGTCAAATGCTTTATGCTTCTGACAGCAGAAAGTTAATAAAGAAAGTGATGACATCTTTAAGTGTAGGGACACAGGTAAAAGTCCTATAAATTTACAGGTTCACCGTTGATATATATTTACATTGAACAGCCAATATAATTAGAGACAGAAGGATTTAGATAGGATTTAGATCATTAAAGTTATTAAACAAGTACAGGTTAATACAGATAAATGAAGGATAATATAATGGCTATAAGCTAATGGAGAGACAATTTGTAGAGCATTAACAGAACAGTGAAACATGAGAATTGGTGCTCAAATGCCTCAAGAATCTGCCACAGAGAAGTTAATCTGCATGCTGTTAAGTGGTCACTTAACACAATAAAATAAAAATTAGCTACATGCTATAGGGACCAGTTGGCCTCTTTAGCAGAAGCGAATGCCATACCAGTAGAAAGAGTACTGACAGTCAACAGCATACACTGAGGACATCAACACTTCCAGAGCTGTCAGAAGTTCAGTTGCAAGAGAGGATAAAAGAAGTTGCCCAGTCTACTGTGAGAGCAAAAGACACCTAAAAATACATCCCAATCCTCCGAAATCCAGTAATACTTAAATACCAAGATGTCCACCAAACTTAAAATACAAACATTTTTCAAATGGAAAAGGTCCCTATAAGCTATAATGGATGTTCATGATATTATTTTCATTGGCCAACAGCAAAAGGGGTCCATTGATCCCGGGGTCAGGGAAACCAGAAAGAAAAACACCCAGAACACCTAATCAGAATTCAGGCTTTGTGCTTTGTTCAAAATAAGGAAGAAAAGATATTTGAGGAAGATGCCACATGTCTTTAAGAACAAACTGGGAGCATTTCATAACCAACACCTCCCATGGTCCAGGCCTACTCTGTCCTTCCCCAGGCAAAAAAAAGGCAGCTGAATGAGAAGAAAATAGGAAAAAGAAAGGAGAAAGATGATATATGACAGACCTAGTAACTTCACCTCCAGTAGCCTTTTCTTTTTCTAAGGTTTCATACCTTTTCTGAAATCCTAACTTACATCAATCTGCTGGTATAAAACTACTCATTTCTCACTAACTGATGTATTTTTTTCTGTCTACTCCCATCACCCATCTAGCTGAGCTCCCTTACTAACGTCCTCACAGCAACATTCACAGGAGGTGGCAGACTTTGATTCTCCTGAGCGCTTGTCTACATTGAAGTCCAGCCATTGTTCTAGCCACGCACCAGCTCGGCAATGCTCATCTGCTCCAAGTTCCTCCCTTCGCATCTTCTTCCCCCCCTTCCTTCAAATAAGTTCCAAGGCAAAAGAAATCCTTGGTTAGTGCATCAATAACTAAACAACTTGCTACCCCCATTTCAATCACGTCAGTTTAGTTGGGAACCAACCCTCAGTATCTTCTTTTCCTACTACTTTAAGTGCTGTCAGGACAGAAGAAGTCCCTGCTCGCTCTGAGCTCGGTGCAGGGAACGGATGCTGCTTCATTACAGTACTGCCAATCTTGAACTTTTCTGAAAGCCATTTAGCAGGGGAGAGTATCAACAATCCTGATTGCATCTAAATTAAGTTGCAGAAACATATCCTCTAAAACTTGAGCCACAAACCATCACTTAATTAAACCTATGACTCCAAACAGCATTGAGATGACACAACAGTGATCTTTGGTTCGTCTAACTAAGGCTGGAGGCATAGTCATAATTTAATCAAAACCGCTCCGCCATCTACCAAGTTTGCTATAAACTCAAAGCAGTGTAAATAATTACTTTGGACCCTGCAGTACTGGTTATTTCAAAGACTTAAAATGTGTAGGCAGAGAGTTGGCAACTTAGACTCCTGCATTCAGCAGCTCGAGGCTCGTAAAGTTGGCCCTACCTCTATAGCTGATTTATTCTTAAAGCAATAAATGCACTTCAAGACACAGAGTGGAGCACAAAATAGATGAGATGGACTATCAGCCAACCAGCAAACAGCAAACATAGTTACATTAGGTTTTCAAAAGAGAAGAAAACATTTTGAAATGTTGAAATATGTTTTAAAGTTGAAGTGTGGAGCAAGAGATTCTTTTCAAACTTATTTAACTATACAAAACTGCAGCATATGACATTTAAACAGTACAAAGACGAAGAACAAAGTCTGCTAGTTATATCCGTAAGCACTGGAACAATTTTTTTTTTTTTTTTAAACTGATTCTTCATGACCCATTTATGTAGCTAAAACTTATCAATAGGAACAAGGTTCTTTGCAGTATCTCAGCTTCAGGACCTCAGAAAATCTGTAAGAAGAGAATATCCTTCAACTGTTTCAGCCTGAGAAATTGCTCCTTGAAGCAAAAAGCAATGTCAACAAATGAAAACAAAGCCAGAGCCAAATAAAATGACATCTGGGTTTGTTCAGGTTTCCCCCAACATCCTGATGTACCAGGTTTATCCTGAATCCACAGGCCGATTAGAAAGTCGGGAAAGCTGGCAACACAAGCAAAAAGTCTATGCTTGTTTGATCTTTAATACTTCCATGGAGCTAAAAAGTGTTTTAACCTTTCTTGCAGTGTTCAGCAATTCATTTTAAATGTGAATGGAACTATCTCCTGCTGTATTCACGTTCATATTTAAACAACAAAAACCAAAAATAAAATAGTGTCCAGACATTAAAAAAATAAAACAAACTTAGAGGATGATTAATAAATAATGCTTAAAATCATTGACCAAAAAGTGTAGCAGTCTGTGCAAAAATAAAGCATTCTGCAAACAGTGTGTGTGTGTATATATATATATGTATATGTAAAAAAAAAACTTTCTTAAACATTGGAAAGCCCACAAAGCAGGTGAACAGCTCAGCAACCTCGAAGCTGGCTTCAGTGCAACTCGTTCTTTGAATACGAATTAGCAATGGGTAATCGCAGCATATTTATGAGGCCTTTTGCCTGGTCCTTTTCTCCAGTGAATGCTGTATTATTCATTGCGTGTGCCCTGACCCCAGTGCGCTCCTGTTCTGACAAATCATACTTGATTAAGACAAATCTTTATTAGTTAGCTAGTCAACTTCCCCATTTATCATTTGCAAATCCCATTCTCCTTTTCGGGTACAGTAAAAGTAACTGAAACCATTTTTTCTCCATATAAAATGAAATGCTCGTTACAGACAGTAAGTGCAAACAGAGGCCTAGAAGTCAGTAATAGATGATAAAACAAAGGTTTAACAGGCATAAATTACAAATGTGGCAAAACTCTAACACAATAGCGTACTTTAGATAGGCTGAGGAAACATTAATTAGCTCATCCTTTCAACGTTTCCCAATTTTTCACCAACTACATCTGTCAAAATCTAAATGCCATATAAAAGAACTGTATTGCAAAGTTGGAGGCTGAAAGTACCGAGGTTTAAAAACTAATAATAAAGAGAAGGCTGAGGAAAGTTATTGTTCAAGGTTTCTACAAAAACCCAAAAAAATCTTTTAAAAGTTTATCTATAAAAGGAGGGAAAACGAATTAAAAATTATTCATGAAACTTCAGTTTCCCTTGAAAATGTAGTATCTCTCCAAAGAGGTGGCAATCTGGAGAGAAAAAAAACCCTTGAAGACAATGTTCGTTTATTCAGTAGGTAATTTACAACTAGAAAACCATGTGATGTGGAATGCACACCAGTTTCGTCATGATAGTGGTTTCGCCTGCAGAGAAGGATGTTTCTTCTATCAGGACTCTAGAGATCTGAAGCAGCTACTTGGGGATGGAGGGACAAGGAGCAGAGGGAAGGGACGGTCCATAGCTTATTGGGCTGCCTCTGGTTCAAGTTCCAGCTCTGCCCCAGAATTTTATTCTGGCCTCTGGAGGGATCTCTAGGAAATGCTCACTTAGCTGTATTTTTGTTTGGTGATGAAGTTTAGTAGTTTGCATATTTTATTACATTTTGAATCTTGGTTTTATACTAATGATACTTTTAACCACCAATTAGAATCTGTGTTCATTTGAAATATACAGTATTTTAAAAACCTGCACCTAAAGGGCAAAACATCAACATAAAGCCATCTCTGTGCTGCTTACACAGCACACTTCTTATGGACTCCTGTCTTCCTCCACTTATATCTTCCCATCTCAAGCCATTTTTCCATTGTTTATATTTTTACTTTTACCCTGCAGGACCAATGCAGCTATGGATTCTGCTCCTTTTTCACACACATGAGCTAAGTGCTAGTTACTTCCATCTGCAATGTTGCCTTCGATTACACACAGAGTAATGCTGAGAAAACCACTACCTCAATAAACCCACAGCAAGGGTACAGAGGGAACAATGAAAAATACCCAATGGTCTGGCAAATCACTGTTATCAGGAGGTATACAAGAAGGAAAGAATCCAGACTGATTTGAAAACCCGGGCTGAATTTGTAGGGCTATGTATATTTAAAAAAAACCCTCTACTAAAAACCTCTCTGCTCTTGTACTCGTCAAAGATATTTCTTCTGGAAAATGCTGAGGTGGAAATAAAGGCTTTCCCATAATAGATTTTTTTTACAGCACTCTTCAGAGCAGAATCATATTTTAAGGATCAAGTTAAGCTCTTCAGTTGGTGTTTAAGAGGTAGACTTACATGGTGCCTTTACTGCATGTAGACATGATTTGTTTCTAAGGCATCTCTGCAAGGAAAAATTGTTGCAAAACCTGATTTTTCAGTGTCTAAGAAGACAAGCGTGATTTCTCCTGACGGAGGAACTCAGCAACACTTATCGATGCTTTTGGCATCTCTACGTTAGACTACCGCTATATGGTTTAACTGGGGGCAAACCTGGAGATTTCTAAAAACAAACGGCTCCGGAACAGAGCAGCTTATTGCATGGGGCAACAGTTTTTGCTTGGATTCTCCCAAAGCAGCTGCCTGCAGCGCTCCAAGCGCCATCCCAGCTACTGGACATGGTCTTTGAGTCCCTGACAATTTGGGTCAGGGTTACCAGAGAGACTGCTTCTCTCTGTTGGGTGTCACTTGAATTACAGTCAGCGGAGATACGTGCGCTGGAGGTGCCATGAAGAAGCGCTGGCAGCTGAACAGTCTCTGTGAGGATGTCCTAGGTTTGGATGACATCTCCCCTCTCGCCTGGTCTGCAGCCCTCAGACATGTTAGCGTGCAGGACTTGCTGCCAAAGACATCAGGTGGTCTGCTGTGGGATGTAATTAACAATTTCATAGGACTTGCTGGCAGGCCACTGTTAACATTGATTTGTGTGAATGTTCTGTATGCTGCAGACAGAACAAATTAAGTACATTTTTCTTTGCTGTAGCTTGTTTCTACATTTATAGAGGACCAACACGAGCGAAACAGTATGCCCAGTAGCCTCTAGCCCGACACGGTAAAGAGACAAGTATCTGGATTTTTCTGTCATGCTCAAAGATCAAGAAGACGGGGGGCAAGGTCAGATCTGGGAAAGGACCCCGGACTGCTGGGTTCTGTATTTGAAATGAAAGGCATGCCACCTATGGGCAGGTACCATCCAGCCGACCAGCCTCATTGATGTTACATACCTGTGCCCACGGCCATTTTCACATTTTATTGCTGTTTTGGATGCCAGTAAAAAAATAAATAAATTGATCTTGCTGAAATTTCTTCAAGCAGTCTTTAATGTTGCAAGATAGGGATTTGAGAGAATGCAATTTATTACTGGCTCAGCCACTACTGTACACCTGGTAAATATTTGTGCTTGTTTCCCTGTTTCTAAAATGAGTGTGAAGGAATCCACATTGGCCGAACACAGTATGTATCATTAAAAGGACTGTATTCCTATGGAAGGCATTTAAATACTGCACTTAGCTTCTTATATATTCATTTTCATTAAAACTACTAGTTTGAATATAATTTTAATTGAAAAAAACAACATTAGAAATTATTTTTAAAATGAAATCTGAAGTGGCACACTCTCCTCACCTACAGGACATTATATTTAATCTCATAAAGGATTTCCAGATTATTTGGGCACCAAAATATAATTATCCCATGATCTACTGAATTGGTAAATTATTGCAGTATGACATTTTAATGCAAACACCCAGTTTACAAACATAACTTTGCTGGAAATTCTCAAGAAGTGTTAAACCGATGTCAGTGTCTCAGTAATTTCGCAGTTTAAAAACAGTTAGAAATGTAATGACTACACTGCACTTGATTAAAGCATTTACAGCTCTAATCAAAAACTGACAGCAAGATCAAAGATGTTAACTTAAATCTCTCTTCTAATTATGTTTAAAATGCCACACCTCAGGCCTGTCTCTCCTCTTCTTTTTCAAACCAAATTCTGCTTAAGAAAGATCTAACACTTCTTAACAGTTCATTATCCAATAAAACTATTCAAAGCTTAAAAGCAATCTACACAATTAGTCAGGACCTCAGGGAGTCCACCGGTAGTCTTTATTACAGGGCTTCATATTAAAACACCTTAATTATATTTGTCAAATGGATTTCATTAAAACCCATCGTCACTTTAATTTTCATATTTTGACAGTGCTGGCATAGCATTATTACCACCTGCCAAGCTACGAACTACAACAAAATTATCAAATTCCTTCAAATACTAAGCAGTTTCTTTTTGTACCTGACCAATGATTTCCCTCTTTTTGGTGAATGCACCATAATTAAGAGGAATAATTAAAATTCCATATTCAAGCAGCAGACATGCAAGCTAAACGTACAGTGTATCCATTGCAGGTGTGTAAATAAGAACCTATATGGATACCTGGTTGCCAGGAGCACATAATACAAAGGTAGGACACATATACCGAAGTGCTTCTGAATAATAAAGCCAAGACATCAAACAGAATGCACTATTATTTAATCAAATGACAACTATGATGACTTGAAAGCAGAGGACATTTTAACTTCTACTCATTATACTGTCATTTCGACACAACAGATCTGGGGATTATGACCATATACTGTAACCAGTTTTATTTTAGATATAATCCATGGAGGTTCCACTTGACTTCAGACAATCACATTGAAACATAATTAAAACAAAATTGTTCATCCTCTCCACAGACGGTCAGTACCATGACAAGGGCTTCTGATATTTATGATACCTTTCCAATGCAGAACATATCAATTGTTGTTTGTTTTTCTCTTAATGCCACAGCAATTAACGGCTTTAGATAATTACCAATAATATAAAAACTAGGTACCAGCATCTGTCATGCAACACGGTGTGGGCTGTTAATGTCATGTGGGATGTAGAAATAAATAATTTCCTCTTTTTTGTTATCTGAAAGACTGTATGGAAAACTGCAACAAAACAGCAATTTACCGTTATTGTGCTTATATTTACTGAGCTAAATTCAAGCCTGATTAACTCCATGTTCTTCAGTGAACATGTGTATAAGATGACTTTGGCCCACAACAGATAAAACAATGGCATGCAGATTGCAATGGGGAAAAGAACAGAGAATTTTCCTTTCTTTCATATAATCATAGCAAGAAATAAGAAATGAAGAGGTTTCTGCCATATGTCTAACACACTTCACTGCTTTGTACAAAGGTCTCAAGAGTAATGATCTCCGTGTGTTATGAATATTTTAAGACTTATTAAATGTTCTTGGATCATTGTGGGTAAAACTATCGGATTTTAAAGAACCACTTTAAATGACAATTAAATATTATTCCTACTTAAGGAAAAAGAAAAATTGAATAATTTTTTAATGTATTATCAAGGAGGAAAGCCTCAACCTCTTTCACAGCATATCACAAGTTTTAGCAAAGAAATTGCTGAAGACGTGCTGGGTTTACTTTATTTCTATTTTATTTCTTTTTATTGCTTTAATTGCTTTTGAATTACAAAGAAATAAAACAGAGTACTTACAAGCAAGGGACTATGAGCTGATCACAGTTCTCGTTTGTTTTTTTGGCAAGTCACCTTATTTCTTTTATCCTATTTACTCTCTCTGTAAAACAGGGGTAAATAATGTTTCTCCTAGAATTCCACTAAAACAAGCAAGTGCCCACATACTGCTTAGCTTCTGCTATCAGGACATCTTACAGCAAATAATCAGAATTTTTTGGTGCCTCCTATTAGACTTCAAACTATCACACCAAGCTTGGGTGCACGTGGGGATTCCTCTTAGAAACCCACTATCCCAGAGACAATGTAAGACGTAAGTAGCGTTTTGAAAACAATCCCACTCCAAACCAGAGCGTTGGCTTGCTTCCACTGCTGTGGCGAGAGCCAGCTCCTCTGCTTAACACAAGGATGGAGGGACAGGGAAGCTTCCCAGATGAGGAGCTGGTGGGTGATGAGATCTCACATGTGTCTTTAACACAACTGGTCATGCCTTCTCTCTTGAAATCTCCTCCTCCCTTTGCACCCAGGATCCTGCCCTTTCTGTGAGGGCTGTGTAAGGCTCTGGTTTTGGTTCCTTTCCTCCTCACGGATCTGCAGTTGATTTACGCCTGGAGAATCTCATGCACAAACTCAGCTACTATTTAATAAGTGACAGATTTCCCCTCTCTGCTACACTGCCATTTCCTCTCCCATTGCTTAGCCTTCTACTCAAATTCAACAGAACACAGCAGTTCCTTGTCCCCCCAACATGTCTCCACTCCCATTCTCATGACATTCAACACGATCATCTTCTTTCCCACCCAGCCTCAACATCTTTTTTTATTCAGTTCTTTTTTTTCAGTCTTCATTTTTGGGCAAGCTGTCCGATTCTTTCTGCATGACATCGATAGGAAACAGACTGGTCCCATCCATTCATTCACCTTCCTAAAACTCTCTTCTAGGCTCTCACCAATTTTTTATACTATTACATCCATTTCTCTTGCCTTGACAAAAAGCTATGTACCACCTACAGTAATGCAGAACGCTGCTACAAATACCATTTTTTTAGCATCATACTGTTACTGTTTTTCTTTCTAGTCACGCCACTGCCTCTCCCCAGTTCAGCACATTAAACAATAGCTACATTTCTTCCATAGCCAATCCCTTCATGGTCCGACTTCTCCCATTTGCTATCAGCATATTAATTCCTTTCTCAGCCCAGATATCATTCACTTGTTAAATTTTTACTCAAGCGTTTCTGCACTTTCTCCCATGTTCCCATGATTGAGAGGAGCTGAGCATAAACAACTCATCACCTCATCATGCTCCTGGAATCTCTGATCTGGCTTCTCTTGTCCATCGATACACCATGCAATCATAATTTCTTCTGAAGTCCGTGGAAATCTCAGCCACAACCATGAACCTTTTTGTTAGATGAATTTCTAAATGTCTAGTCCCAGACTGGGTAAGTCATAGCACAAAATCTAGCAGGCACATGTGGGTATCATCCATGATGGAGGAGGAAGGTACTGTAAGAAACAAGTTATCGCTACTTGTCTTCACTGTTGCAGTGCAGGTGTGACATAGGGATTTACAATGTACACTGCATTACTGTCAGATTTTCCCTTCCTAAGCCAAACGCTATCCCCCATAAGCTAACAGCAAATAGAATGTAAACCCTGTTGTCATGAGTCAATAATTTATTAAATTCACACTATTACTAATAATTACAGAAAACGTACCTGTTTTTCACTCTTGACAAACAGGAAGCCAGCTATGTTTCCCATTTCAGCTATGATACACAAGGAACAATTCAAAGTGATATTCGTCCCTGGCTGGCACGTATTCTTCAGCATTTGAAGTTTATTTGATACAAATGAGGGTCTACAGAACCCTGCTGACATGAAGTCACAAAGAGCATATACATTTATGAATACTGCATTTACTGCACTTTGTATGCGTTGTTTGTTAGGTCTTGGTGCTGAAATCACAGCTCTGAATCTATCTTGAAGATGTTAAGGATGCGTTGTGAGCTTTTGCCTTTTCTCCCCACCACCCCCAAAACAAAACAAAACAAAACACCACCACAGCCTTCATGTCTTTAATTATTAAGATTACGTTTTCTGTTTTATCTTAAATCCCATAATGGAAGCAACCAGCTTTTTCTCTCTCTTTTTTTTTTTTTTTTTTTTTTTTTGGTAATAGTATACACTCTTGATGTAGGAAGGAAATGTGAAGACAGAACAATCCAGCTGGATTAGACATTTATGAAACCTATTGCCAACAGTGAGCTGTCAAAGCCAGCAATCAAATGTAACCCTGGCAAAAAAAAGAATGGAGACTGCTGTGAGGAGATTTACTTAGAAGAAACTCTCAAATAGTCCTTTTATGTCCTGATTCTCCTCCCCTGCACCAGTTTTATACCTGCTTGTTACCCCTCCTTCCTTGAAGTTACACCTGGTTTACAGTCGTGTGGTAGGAATACTTTCTCTATTCCAGAATTAACTGTTGAATTTCTGCAGCCTCAATGCAGAACGCTTGGACAAATAATTATTGTTTTCCTTCAAAATCTTAGAATCTATGAAAATGTGGAATAGCTATTAATACAGAGATCTCCACAATATTCCCAGGAGTAAAAAGTCTTATTACCATTTTTTTCAGCTCAGAAGCTGACAAAAAAAGGATGTAACTAACTTAAAGTCATATGAAGTCAGAAGGAAGGGTAAGAATTCACTACTTCTGACCTTAATCCTACTTTTCGTCAAGACCATCCCTTTGTGCTTTATGTTCCAGCTTTTCACTGGAAAGCTGTTAATAAGCATCAGGAAAATTTGGTAATAAGCACCATTAAAATTAACTGACATGAGAAGATATTTAGCTAGGGCAATGGAAAGGAAAACAAGACAAAAGTTAAAGAATTGACTGGAATATATTAATCAGCAAAACAGAATGTAGGGTGAGAAATCTGGGATATTGAAGAACAGGATCTCAAGCAACCAGTAGGAGAAAAACAAAGACTAAGACTAATATGTAATGGAGTAATTATAACAGCAGCAAGATCTTTACATTGTACAAAAAAAAAAAAAAGGCTTTCTGGATTAAAAGAGGAATGACTACAGAAACAACAGGGTAACATCCGCATTTTGGCCATATCTATTCTGCAGGCTACCAATGCTTCTAAGAGTCTCTCTCCACTATAAAGTGAAAGTAATGCTACTTAATTATTTTCTAGCAATGGCATGAAGATTTATTGATTAATACCCATGTTAAAGCTTCTAAGAACTCTCTCTCTGATTCATGTAAAGCCCAAATTTTAATGCAACAAACAAAAATGGGATTTTCAGAGTGTGTAATTTGTGTGATATGTGTATGTTTTCCTGTGAACAGAAAATCAACTTTAAGATTGTGACATGAGGAACCACAGAAACCACAGTAGATCTATATACTGGAAAAACTTAAAAATAGTCAGCTGGATAGTTCAATTTCACAATTTGGGATTTGAAAATTCAGTACCACCTTAAATTTTAACCAGAAGAGAAAATTTATAGAGTACTGGCTACTTTCCCTCATTTAAATTGAATCAGCCATTACAGTTAACAACCTTCCCACCCCATAGAAATAAATAAAGAATGCTGTATCCTTTCTAATTTAAAAACTCTTATCTTCATTAAAAACATAGTTGATTTAGTCAGAAGTTCCATCTATTATGGGCTGTAATGATTTAATAGTGCCAATTAGATCTATAGTATTCCTAGAAATGGAGGAGCTGCAGCTGGAGCTCTGCAGACCAGTCAAACAATTTTCACAAGGTATTCAGAGGACTGCACCACTCTATTCTATGTAGAAGATTAAACTTTAAAGGAGAAAAGAAGCAGGATTTCAAAACAAATATTCCAATATGATAAATAACTCTTCCTCCTGGGCTTTGCTTTTGTACAAAAGAGAAGTATTTCACCCTCCCATTCTGTAAGTAGCTGGAAATGCTCTGCATATTTTACTAATGACATCAAATAACTTGCTAATTCAAGATACTTTAGCCAGCCATGTGTCCTAGTGAGAGACAATGCATGAACCCTTTAAAGTATCTACAATACAGAATATGTTCCTTGATAATGTCATTAAGCCATGATGACATGTAGCAAGCAATTGCTGGCAAAGGTCAATAACCTGATCCATTTATACAACGAATGCCTGTTAAAACAGTGTTTAAAGAACAATCGAATGATTGATGACCATAAGCTCTATGTTGGCCATGATGTGCAGCATGCACATACAGGGTGTTCTGCAAGCGCCACACATACCTCTAATGCTGTGGGGTGGGTGGGGGGAAAACTGTGTTCTGCCAAAAACCAAACCAAAATGTTTAGGCAAAAATGTTGACAACAATAATTGAGTAAACAGAGGTCTGAAGACGAATTTGTTGGCACTGGGCGGTAAAAATAGGCAGTGCTTCTGATCCAGTTGAATACAGCTCAGTTTGAAAATAAGGTGCTCTAGGCAAAACAGACTGCAAGCATCCTCTAAGCTCCATGTCACAGTCTGTGAAAAAAAAAAAGTGACCATCCCATAGATCTCTATCACTGGTTTTTAAAATTCTTCCTTCATTTTTAATTCAAACTGATGTATTAAAATGCAGTTTCATTCCATGCACATTTGAATCTTGCCAGCTCAAAAGCCATTGTCAAAATTCACAGGTCCAATTTGTTGTGTTGTTTAAAAAAAGGGGGAGAGGGATAATTTCCAAAATATTTTTGTTGTTTTAATCTGCCAGCAAGCATCATTCTATCAACAGAGTGCTGCACACTTCTTAGAATTTAACCCCCTTTCCTAAGGAGTAATTAACCTAACAGCTTCTTGCAAGTCATTCTTCTGTCTCATCAGAAAAGCATGGTGACCTGTATGTTCTGTAGGACAGGAACACTTCCCAAAATTGTCATCTGGTCCCTTCACTGAATTAATTATCTCATTCTAAAGTGGCCACATTCCACTTTCTACAAACAAGAATGATCTTGAAAAATCATCAAAAGATATATATGATCATAGAAATCATAAAATAAATATGATCCGTTCAAAGCATTTGATATTCTATTACTGTAATGGTTCTGGCTTTCATGAGATAAACACACTGGGACCACATTGTGCTGCTGATGTGTACCCTTCAATTAAAGAGCATTTCTGCACACAAGCCAGTTCCTCATGGAGGTGTTGATTATAAGTGGCATTCATCAGAATCAACGGTATAAAAATAAGCTCCCTGCCATTTTGCTGCATCCATAAACAGGTGTGGCCTGAGCTTTATTAGGTGCCCAGACAAAAAGACACGCAGGGACTGTATCTCAGCATGAGTCACAAAGCAAAATTACAGTCCTGTGCTGCAGTCGTGAGACTTCCTAAAATACGCTTCCCAAGTCAGGGGCAGCAGTCGGTGGTGTTGGTTAGCGCAGTCAGGAACTGGATCCACCCCTTCCCGGGCCCCGCAGAATCCCTTCTGCATCGTGGTACAACAATCAGACACGTTCCTAACTTGATTTAAGGGAAAAAAGTATTCTACACTGCAAAACATTTCTGTGAGTGTTCCTAGAGCTCCACCTTTCCTACAGAACTGCAGAGTTTCTGCATGGCAGGGTAAGCAGAGTTGTACTGGAATTACATTTTAGAAACATTCATATGAAGAGTCATCCCTTCTTTCCCAGTAATCCCCTATCAGTCACAAACACAGCTGAAACAAAGCAGAAAACAGTTAAAGCAACAGTGAGTTACACACTGATTACTTTCCCATCTCAGCCTCGGCAGTGATGGAAGTTCAGTCTGCTCCTTAACACACATGTGCCAAACAACTGATAAAAAAGGATGCCAAGTACTCCAAACTTCTTTAAATTTTGAAAGCTAATGCCAATTATCTACTAAAGGAATCTATCCTGTTTCCATCCTGTTTGGCTCTGTAGTTGAAGCCTCCTCCGCCTACATCATTTTAAACACACATGCCAGAAAAGATTTTTCACCACTAGGCTTAACAGGTACGTCAGACTTTTTGCTCCAAGCGTCCAAAGATCTTTCAGCAAGCCAATCTGCTTCCCATGTCCCTCCATTAGAAATTAAGTTTTCATCTTCCATCTTGCTCTGTGAAAGAGATCAACCTATTTCCCATTTACCAGGATAGAATCCCATTTCTTCCCTTCCTCCATTGTCCTCCTGTCAGGCTTTTTCCACCATCTCCTCCTGTGTCCTCCTCTATCTTGTCAACCATCATGTGAATGCGACACTGGAGCCTGATGGTTTCATTATGAACTGACAAAACCAAAGACTCACTGTTTACAGAAAGGGAATGGAGACACAAGAAGGTTATGGTTCTTGCAAAAGTCAGGAAAAATTAGTGACAAAGATATTTCTCTTAACTTCCAGTTTCTTAGGATATCATCTGCCACGAGACTTCTGTGAATCTTTAATTTTTAATTTCTGTGAAGAAGAGAGGAGGAAGTCTCTTTGCAGCATCATTGCTTCCCCTTCCTCTCTTCACATTCCCACCAACAAATCAGAACAATGCTCATCTTCTCCATCAGGGCATCTAAAATGCCACAGATCATTTGAATGTTGGCAAAATTCTATGCATCAAAATAAAACATTGGAACATTCAGTTTTGAATTATTACATGTTCATGAGGGGGAAAAAAGCATCATTTTCAGGTGCTAGGACTCTTCCACTCCACATTCTTACATGTTCATCTACGATGTTGAAAGAAGTGACGTTTTCCTTTGCTGGTGTTCCTGGCATAGAAATCAGTATCTTTGAATTTTGCCTGCCCTGGGGAGGGGGAACGAGCCCGAGCTGGGGGCCCAGAGCTACAGGGGTAGGAGCTTAGTACAGAGCCACAGACCAAGAACATCTCGGATACTTGCAGTGAAGGTAAGCTTTCTATGGGAGGAGTGTGTGTAGGTAAGTCTTAGCTTCTCTCTACATTAAAGAGCACTACAATTTGTTGGGTTTGCTTTTTTTTTTTCCCCCCTCTTTTTGGCCTAGGGAAAAATCCACCTTCACTTTATTAATAGTGAATTCAAATAGTTTTTCTGCTGCAATTTAACAACTTTTTTTTTCCCCCTGCACAGAGACAAGATATTCTTCTCTCTTGAACCCTTCAACATATTTGTTCTGCATTATTTTTTCATTCGCGGTTATCCCGGAGGCTCTCAATGTTTAAATAGCTCCCTCCCTCCCATGTAAAGCTGTGCACTAATATCGATCAGCTTAGGCTGGAAGTTACTATAAGGCATTTTTCAATAATCAGCCAAGCTGTTCAGAGAGTGTCTTGAATATAACCCTTAGGTAAACAGCATAATACACAAGGAACTTTCGCTCAGCAAGCACATCTTTGCAATCTCAAGGATGGCTGCTAATGCTCCACCAGACAAAGAACTTGATTCTGACTTTCTACTCTGCAGGTCAGAGGAGAAGTCACATTAGCTAACAGCGTCTTTATTCTTATGGACAGAATTTAAGTTTCTTAGGACACTTGTATATTTAACGATCTCACAGTCATATGCCCTTCAAATATAGGGTCATACAGCAAATAAGCTCTTAATGAGTATCAATTTACTTTTTAATAAAAAATAATCACAAACAAAATCCCACTCTTCTAAGAAGATGAAGTTATGGCTGTACAAGTATTTTAAGTGTTGGCTACGTAAAGCACCTTTATCAGTGAATTATAGTGAACAGGAACTCTCACCTGGCTGAGGGGAGAGGAAGAAGAAAATAATTTCAAGCTAAACAATTAAAAATAAATCATAGGAAAAGGATGATACATGCATACGATATGTCAAGTAATATCCACACCTACAGAGAGATGAGCAAGGTACTCTGAATTATTAGGTTTTCATTTAATTCATCCCTTATTTAAAATGCCAGGTTTATTCTATTTTTACATTGCCTCATTAATCAAAAATGGGAGAGAAAAGTGATTGGAATTAAGTACTTGAAATCATTCATACTTTATGCCTTAAATAGCTACATTCACTGGTTACTTCACATAGTACTTAATTCTAAAATGAAAAACATAGGGTTTTTTAATTTCCTCTTCTTAACTGTGAAGCATCAGATTGTGCTATATTGTTTTTATAGCTCTGAGGGATCCTTAAAAGAAAAGTTTGTGTAAACTAAAAAAAGTCCCATGTAAAAATAGTCCTAGGTCATTGCTTTGCACACTGTAAAACCAGTGATGTTCACACCCACCAGTGGGCGAAAGATAAACATCACAAAAGTAAATAACACTCTGAAATAGCTGGCTCCTATGAATCCTGGAGACAGCACAAACTGTTTTGTTGTTTTAAAAAAAGATTATGCATAAGCAAATCCACATGACTTTAATGACGATTTCTGAAAGTGTTTTCAAGTCAACATCTATGCTCGAGAGCCTAAGCAAAGCCCCGTGGGTGCAGTTGTACACAGTGCCCTGCTGGCACTACCCTCACTATTTTGCTTTCTTGTTGGATCTGTCAGCACGGTTCAGGCTGGTTCCTGCCGCAGCAATCCTCTCCCTTGCTAAGGAGCAAGACAGTCCGTGGTGGCAGGATGCGAAATGAAGGAGAGTGTGACTCGGCAGCGTTTAGGTACCAAAGCTTTGGGGGATCCCCACATGCTTTGTATCGAGATGCACACAGGGACAGTCAGAAAGCCGAGGTGCGCTAAGTTCAGCCGTTCTCCGCATCTGGCAGATGGCTGAGGATTGCAGCACATACCTTTCTATCTCCCCACATAGCAGCACCTTAGCCATCGAGCATAAACAGGGTTAGCGTAATTCAGGAAAATTCTTGTACGATGGCAAATGCAATTCAATGCAGGTAAACGCAGGATAAAAATGGTAAGACAAAAGATTCCAAAAGAAAGCCAGGACATTAGGGGAAAGTGTTCAGAGGCATAATGATTGAAGAGAGATTTAAGTGTCCTCCTGGGTTATGAAAGTCTTAAGCTAATGGATAACTGCAGTGGGAAAATAATGCTGCGCAGTGAACTACATGCCTAGAGGAATATAAAGCTAAAATTCTGGTACTGACTGGTGCATAAGACTGACTGGAAGCCTTACCTATAGTGTTGCATTGTCTTGATGCACATAAATTCATATTTCCAAGTAAACTGACAGAAGAGGAAGAGGAAGAAAGGATCATCTGAAACACTAGGATCCTATTTTATAGCCTGCTGCAGCGAGCTCCGCACCACACAGAAGCTGCAGGCCACCACTGCATTGCTGCAATTTTCCATTTCTGGCCATATTTTGTGAGAGTGCAGACAGGATTGCAAAAGAAAAGTCACAGAGAGGATCTCCACAGGGTCATTCAGATGCCTTTGCTGTGAACACATGCGACATGCTCAAG
This sequence comes from Aquila chrysaetos chrysaetos, assembly GCF_900496995.4. NCBI lineage: Eukaryota > Metazoa > Chordata > Aves > Accipitriformes > Accipitridae > Aquila > Aquila chrysaetos. The sequence continues at coordinate 10,880,289 of NC_044014.1, forward strand.
GGCAAGTAAAGTGCTCGACTCTTTCATAAGAGAGATTAAAAATATTCAAAGGGTTGAAGGGAGCTGGTAGACAGAAAGGACAAACAGACTGTGATTCTAATACCCACATACGATATAGCTTTCCTTATCCTTAAAAGCAGAACAAAACAAAAAACATCAACCAACCAAAGATGGAAATTTAGCTAAAGACCTGCTTACGGCAGATCTTGAATTATGGGAGGTAACGTGCATGTTCTACGCTTTGAGAGAGCAAGTAAAACAAAACAAGAAAATAACATCACCAATGTGTCCCGCAACCTGGGAAGCATTTAGAATAATTTGCAAGAAGGGAAAAACTTCCACGGTAAATACAACTTATAATGCTCAACTCTTTAAAACAGCGTCTGTTCAAATTATTTCAGGACACGTTTATTATAAAGCAGGTTCAACCGTAATTTCACACTTCGGAATAACTTCAGCACAGTCACTTGGGAACCTGCAGCCAGAGCTTCCTCTGAGCCTGGCTTGCTTAGGCTGAGCACCGTCTGTCTCCGTGACATTCCGCGCACTGCAAATGCAGCCTCCTTCTGCGGCCCCCCAGTAAAAGGAACGTAGGATTCAGGGAGGCATACTGGCTCAAAGTGGTTGCCCATCACGTTTACAAATTAATTTGTTCAGACATGCTGTGTAGAAACTTAAGTCTGGGAGAAAGGGGCGTAGGGTCTGATTCGGCACTTTACATGATGTAAGATTTTTGCCATGTCCCGAGTATTGTGTACCAAAAATCAACTTCAATTTCCTCTACAGCCAATCTCAAATTAAGAGTGAAAAAGGTAAGAATTTTCAAAAAGGAATGGAACCTCATGGATCTTTGCCAGATTTCTGTGCAACCAGAGAGGGATTTAGGGCAGGAAAAACAGTTCTAAGACCATTCCCCAGGGAAGTTGTTGAAAAGCAAGATGCCGCCTTTAGTTACCAAAAATTAATTCCAAGTTCAACTGGTGCAAAATTTGAAGTTAGAAGTGTGCGACCTGTTTGACTCTTGTTTAAATTTATTTAATTAGTTTATTGAATTAAAAAAATTTTAGTCTGCATTTAAGGCAGACCATAAGCCACAGCTCAGCACAACACTTTGCAGCGAGGGTCTGAGCCCTGAATTCTCGAATTGAACTAAGTCCACCTAAAAGAGAACTCGGGGGGAGTAAGGGCACCTGTGTTAAGGAACAGCACCCTTACTTTTCCCTCGCCTTGGTTTTTGTTCATTAATCTCCTGTAGGTCCCAAGGGTGACTGGAGGAACATGTCAAGGCTCCTTCCTCAGCACATCACTCCCTTCCTCTGCTCAGCACGTCTGTTAACAGGCACAGCGCATCCTGTCAATGCGCTTCACGCAGTAGCCTGGGCAGTTCCCTCCATCCTCCTATACCACCAAGACCAACAGCTACAGGCTGCAAGTTTTCCTCCCGGACCAGAGCTTTCACACGAACCCAGCCCATGTCCTAGCGCAGTTCTCGCACTAGGCTCCATCCTGACTTCCCCCTGGTTGATGGTGGCCTTTGCTCACATCGCTAACGAACATCTGGCCGCAGCTGCTGGGCTTTGGGGAATATCAGGTTGCTGTTACAAAGGTTTGTTGGCAGATAATTTTAAAGAAACATGTTCTGAGAACGTTTTTACAATCTCCACCTCTACCTGCTCTGTCCTAAAATCTGTTTCTCACTATCACTTCTCCAAAAGACAAATTTTATATATATTTTATTTTTTTTTTAAACCACTAGAAGGAATCCCCTACTGCCTACACAATAAAGTCAGTCAGAGGCAAGATTCTTTCTCACAGATCTTATCCCTCTAAGCCATCAGACTGACTAAACCACTATCCTTTGATCAATAGGCAGCTAAGTGGGAATTTTCAAAAAAACCTTTAAGCAAAATAAAGTTGCTTCTTTATTACACACAGGCCTTACTCCCCCAAACTAGAAGAGAGGTGGGATTTCTTTTTTTGTATTTTTCTTCAAAACTTGTTCAGTCTGGATGGAAGATAGATTCCATTAAGGGAGAGTAAGAACTGAGAATGAGAGAGTATTTACTACCACTGAATATGACGATTGCATCAAAGACCAAGTGAAGTGGCCAACTGTGAGAAATCGTGAACCATACACTAAATATCACCATTTGTTTATAGTTAAATGTATATAAAAAAGGGTAGATAATTAACTCTCTGTAAATGTAAATGTATTTTATTTTTAATTAAAGGGATGTGACTAAAAACAATGGCTTCACCTGCAGCATAAATGGGGACGGATCCTTTGAGCTCTATTTTAAACTGTCCACGCCTGGAGTCAAAAAATTAGCCACAAAGTAGTTTTGTGTGTGAAACTCAATTTGGACATCAGACTTCTGAGATCCTATTAGAGCAATCACCAAGTGTTAAAAAGACAAAACACCTTTTCAGAGACCACTGCCAGACAGCAAAGAAAATGACTCTTTAATAAAATCGGATCAATTTTCTAGCTAACCTGCCCCAAGTGGAAACAACATAAGACAGGTTCCCAGAGAGTCAGCATTAATGATGGCCCATGCAATGAGTATCATATGCTTCCACGGACATAACAAAATTGCCTGGGGCGACTTTCATATGAGGGCTGGATTGCAAGTTGTCTGTCTTGCTTCTTCCCCTTCCCTAAGCTAACTCCTAGGCTTTTTTTTTTTTTTTTTGAAAGAGGTAAGATTTCTCACTGTGCTTAACTGTGGTACAGAGTACATGTTTAAATGTATTATGGAAGAAATAACTGATTTACTCAGAGCAGTTGAGACACTTAAGAGAGTTGGGTTCCGTTCCTGGCTCTGCAGACAATGTGAAACCTGATGCTGGGGAGGTCACTCTGGATTGTTTTTACGTGGTCTTCAGCAGCCTGCTCTGCTGTGCTCTGAGCAAACATCAAGCCCACATGAGTCAGGCATTTCACAGCCCTCCTTACACACTTCCACTCTCTTCTGGACTCACAAGGTTGGGGTTCAACACCATACAGACTATCATCCTATTTTCCACATGAAGATTTCTCACCTCGAGCATATTTGTTGTGCAGGCAGAGGATGCTCAAGTGAAATGCTATGAAATCCTGGACAGGCAATGTCCATACTGTGCTCAAACCTTCTCTGAGATAAAGAATAACAATATCCCTGAACACAGGGATGTTGAGGATAAATTGCCAAATGCGGATGAGGCATTCTACCTAAATACTAGATAGATTAGATACATTATTTTGAATGAAAGCAAGCATATTTGTCTCAAAATACTTTGGGGTAGGATATAGGAGAAGTTTTGCACTAAAAGTCCACAAGGAGGATTTAAGTGCCAGATAACACAAAATTGGGCCGTGTTATTGAATATGACTACAGCATGTATGGGACGTTTGACTAGAGCACGTACCATTTACAGTATTTATACTGAGAGAGTTTAGATTGTTCAAAAGCATTTCCATCCAGCTTTTTACCTATTAAAATCAACACAAACATTTAAAGAACAATATTTAATGTACCTTTTTGCAATCGTTTTCATTAAACAAGTAATAGTTACTCCAGTACACTCTCAAACCCTCTTCCTCTCAAAACCAAACAAAATTCCCCCAAAACAGCCCAAGAGACAATAACTAGTATTTCAAATGCATTCCCGCTATTTGCTTCTTCAAGTCTTTACAGCTTTCCATGAAAGGGAATCTTCTTGCACACGAAGAGGGGTGGGGAACATTTTTTGCTCAGTTAAGAGGACTCTGCAGACTTTTTTTTTTTTAGGAAGTTTGCAGTGTAGCAATTTATATTTTTTTTTTGCAATGATCCCTATCTATGGTTACAAACAGAACCTGGTAGCTGTTGTCTGCCTGATTAAGGAAGCTGAAAGTACAAGCAAGACACGCTACCCAACAAACCTAGGTTTATTTCTTTCTTTCCTTATGCCCAGATCCAAAGTATTTAGGCTCCTGAGATTTCAAGACATGACTCTTTACAAATGATGCTAACATACTTTCAAGTAGAAAAAGGATACGAAACAATGCAATAAAAAGATAATAATTACTACAAACACAGACTCCCTGTGCTAGGAGTTACAGGGAACAAACACATTTATACACTGAAACCCAAACCACAACTGGGTACCAGTGCATTCTGTTAGGCATTACTACCTTTAAGTTGGGATGATACTGATATAATTTAATTCACGAAAAATATTCCTCCATTGCATCAGCATACTAAGAAACACACAAAAAAATCAATATCAATAATGACTTGTTTTATTAAATGTAAGCTATCAAGCTACAAAAGTTAATTTTTTTCTCTTTTGCATTTCTCCTAGCATTTGTTTTGTATTACAGTAGAAAGCTGGGTTGGGCACCTATACTTTGCAGTTAAACCCAAGCAGGTAGTACCATCACACTTTAAATATAAATATCAGAGAGAAAAGTAAAAATTGGTAGAATACACCTCTGCACATATTCATTTCTACTCATGTTACTTTAGTGGTTTAGTAACCTGGGTTTCAAATTAATACGCACTCTGTACGCTTATGTTAGCTTAGAATATTTTTCCAACAAATAATTTCACAATTTGGCAGAAAACGCACCTTCCGTCCGACACCAGAAAAGCTGGTCTTGTGCTTACAGCACTGCCTCTGAATTCTGGAGAACTGGGTTTGCCTCCCTGCTCTGACACATGTCTGAGAAGTCATTTAACCGTGTCCTGCACAACATGGGGGTTGTGATTTCTATCTCTTGCCGGTGACGTAGTTAAGTATTGGGAGCAGGGACGGACTTGCGGTGGGCTTGCGCAGCGCGATCAGGTCACGAAGCTGCCCGGGCACGTAACTCCTGATGGCGTTCGCTGGACACCTACTTGCCTCCGCGACCCTGGCCCAGCGTACCTAACACACAGGAGCCTCATCTCTCTTTGGGCTTTATGAAACACCTGCAAAGAATGGGAACTAAATATAAGGAGGTATGGGAAGCAGGGGCAAAGTACCTTAGTGTAATTAAACCATTGTAAAGTCATCTAATCTTTTCCCCCAGTTGAACTGTCAACCTGACAATGAAAGACATAGGGACATGAAACAGAAATATAGGTTAAGCTATGCTTTATTATTCTAAAGAATATCAGTCTAGCTCCTGAACAACAGGAATGCTGAAGACAGTGAAGGAAAGCCTGTGGATCTTTACATCTCATCTATGCACTTTCAGTCTTAGGGCAACAAATAACAGCACAGGTAAGAAATGCTACAGGACATACTCGCTTCTTTGTTTCATTTTAGAAATAGAAACCAGAAATCCAACTAAGAGGAGGCAGCGCTTTACAGATAATGCTGGCGATCAACAAAAGTCTGAAAAAGTCACAAATTGAAAAATTCAGGTACAAGGGACAAGTACAGGGAACGAGCAGCAGTTAGCAAAATATTAAAACACGGGGCAGCAGGGGTTAATGCACTTGCCTTTCAACCCTGCAGTATTAAACTACACTGCAGTAAAAGTTAGTTTGTACTTCTCCCAGTAACATCAGCTCGAAATCTGCCCAAGGATGTGAAGGGCAAAAGGCCACGGGACTGAGGCACATGGAAAGAGCTGCAGGAGAAGCCTGCCTCAAACGGCTCAGCGCTGCTCGTGGCTCCCGCCAGCGTCCAGAGTTTTCCTTTCAGAAGAACCAGTTTTTGCACACACAAGAAACATGCAGGAGATTCGCTAGGCTTTAAGCTGGTATGCATGCTTAAAAACAAGCAACAGCTAACCACTAATCCCGCGCCAGGGTATCAATGCTAAATAACCCGAGAGTCTCCTCTGCCCGTCCCCACGGAGAGCGCGGAGAAAGCACCACCGCCGGGCCAGCCCGCAGTTAACGCCTACATTTCCACACGGGCAGCCTGGGTTTGATTTCCAGTTTGGGTCTGTCTCTCCCTGGGTTTGAGGGGGAGACGAGAATGGTTTAACGCTGCTCGACAGCAACCCCTTTGGGCAAAGTAAGCACCGACGGGGTCCAGCAGGAGATGGGGGGAGTCAGAAAGGTTGTGGTGGTGAAGAAATTGGTGTGACTTGGGGGAGAAAGAGATTTTACTCCCTGTGTGAAATGGGAACTATGAGGATGCCCGGAAAGAAAGCAAAGCAAACTCTGATTTTTTATCTACTTCATGCATCAAATTATCCTTCTACCAAACCACCTACTTATTTGTCTTTAATGACTAGCATGAAAACAGCTATCTTTTCTAAAGAGCACTGTAAACTGAATGACCCTCCTATAAAAAACCACTGGATTTATAGCGTTAAAAGGCAAAGTCCCAGAACCGTACTTCTGTTTACTTGAGAAGTATAAACCATTACCCGGAAAACAGAGAGGCCTTTTACAGAGACTGGAAAACAAATGGTTTAAAAGCATTAAGATCTACATATCTTTCCTTCCCGTACATTCAAAGCCATCAATCATATATAATCCAGAACATACGAGGTGCAAAAGTGCTAAAAAGGGCCCATTAAAATACAAGTCTTTCCAGGTGTACCACCCAATCACTAGAACTAAACGCAGAGCAAAACCAGCTCCCATTTATACACACAATACCATTAGTGGCAATTTATCATGTCTTCTTAAAGTGATATATAGCACGTTATGAAATTGCTCATTAACTCTCCCAGCAAAAGCTCAGCGTGCCCCCATGTACTCAAGTGACTGTAATTGGCATTTCAGAGACCTCAGCTTAGAATTCACTCTTATTTACAAAGCTCAGCTTCCATAATCAACTTTTTAACCCGCTGCTAGTAATATCGTTAACTTCATATTTTTGAGTGAGTTTTCCTTATTATACAATGCAACAGTTGCTTTTCAGCCTCCAAATAGGTAGTGTTTGAATTAGATTTCTTCTTCCCCTTTTCTGTTCTCCTTCAAGAAGACCTATAAAAATCTAAGGCCATGCAAGCCATGCCTTTACTATAAATACAAAAAACCCCTTCATTACAATAACATTGTAGTAAGTGTAGAGCCACAGAAGCCGTATTTTTTTTTTTATGGGAAAGACAAAGCATTCTCAGAAATATCCGAGATCATGACGTTAATCGTCCTACCACATAAGTATCATTAGTCACAAAGACCTGCATTTACAAAGCATTTCAGCACATGCTTAAACTCCAGCATATGTTTAAGTCCTGCTGCTTCCAAAGGGACTTACGTGCGTGGCTGACTAAGGGCCAAACAGCCAACTTCACGTATCAGCACATGAGCAGTTTCACACCCATGCCTTGCAGGATGACTTTCAGCCAAAGGCCTCGATATCCTTCCCATGGGAAGACAAGTGTCACTGTCATGTTCAGCTGGATGAGAAACAGAGACACAGGCTTTGGCCAGCTTAAAGCCTCTCGCTAGCGCTGTGCCAGAGCCAGGCATGAAATCTTTCTGATGAAACTTTATCAACCCCAAATGGTTCCCCATCCATGAGACAAGCGCTGCCTCGATCAGGATGCAAGTTCTGTTGTATTTGCTTTCTGTGCTCTGCACTGGCAAGCACAGGGTCGATGCTTACAGCAGCCACAAATGCTGCCCTGGGAAACAAAGTCCCTGTGGAAGAGCCACTCAGCAGCTCTCCCTTATGTGATGCAGCAGCTGGACCATTCCAGGTGATGCTAATGGAGTCCTTACCCCAGCTTTCTCTCCCTAAGCCCACACCTGAGAAAAACCATTTCAGCACAAGTTGGTATTCTCAGACCGGCCTAGAAGTCCTCATCTCTGATTTATTTGATTACTGCCAGTTTCAGTCTCTACCCATCACTATTGTGCCTTGAAATTACTGCAAACTTTTTCTTTTTTTTTTTACTTCTTCCCATTTCAGTCTTTCTACTGTCTTTCTGATAGCAGATGGCAAGGTTCACTGTCACAGACAGAAATGTACAGAAATGTATTACAAGAGAGATGCTTCTACTGAAGGGGGAAAATACAGCTCAGCAGGCAAAAGTCAGTGAGAAGGCAATTCCCTCTGAGAGTGTCTGTTGCTTTATGGGTTAATATAGGGGTCCTCAAACCATTTCATAATTGCATCACTTCTTAATAGAAGACTGTCTTGCTGACACCTTTCCATTTGCAGTTGTCTGGACCACCTGCCCTCTCCATTTGCAACTGCATTACTTCGCCGTGACAGCCTAGAAGAGCAATGCTTGGTTAGTGATCTATTTTATTTTACCTTATGGCAATTTATCAGACTGAAACAAGGAGAAGGGCCAGCTCCTCACCGCTCACAATTAGTTATGCAAGAACTGATCTTTATGAACAAAGCTGAAAACTCTAGTTATTGTAATTTATTTGATTCCACAGTGCAGACAGACCACTTGCCTATGACTGTACTGCGATGTCCATATGGCACACTGCCCACCTCTGCTGTGACTGCTTATGGACAGCCACACTGGGCATGGTACCTTGTGACATACTAATAGGCCTAGTGTATTCATCATAGGAGTCCCTGTGGATGATTTGAGAAGGACGGGACATAAATGACTGCAAATTAGAATAAGTTTTGCCAACAGGAGAATAGCCCCGTCGGTTGCCTCTTTAACTGTTCTAAGTCCAATTCTAAACCAATCCCTGTCCACACTAAAAGATACAAAGATATCAAATCCATCCCCAATCACTTAGATAGTATCTTGAATAGCTCATTCACAAATTAATTGCAGTATGTCACCCTTTGTAGTTCACAGTCTATTGTTACTGCCAGGTGCACTGGCAAAGGCAGTATTTGCCTCACGCTCTACCCAGCATTTCTCCCGGTAGAGGACATTTTCCTCTAATGGAACTATTACAAGATTTAGAAGGTAGGCTTAAACAAGATAGGAGCAATAGTGTCATAAGTATCACAAAATATACTTGGATAAAGTCCACTCCAGACCTTGAGAGCTGAAAACCAAAGGAGAGATGGCAGGCATGTCTTCGAGAAACTGTCTGTTATCCTAGTCCTTACAAAGAAAAAGCAAGACTCAGAGATGGAGTGATTTGACCAGGACTACTTGGGATGCCCAGGGCAGAGATGCTAACTGAATACAGCTCTTCGCAACTGAATAGAGCTCTCTGCCTTGCAACTACAAAAACACCTCATTTTGCCTGTTTGTATCTAGAATCTTAATCATGCTGTCCTGGTTTTGGCTGGGATAGAGTTAATTTTCTTCGTAGTAGCTGGTATGGGGTTATGTTTTGGATTTGTGCTGAAAACAGTGTTGGTAATACAGAGATGTTTTCATTATTGCTGACCCCTGGAGGGACTGCATAATATCGAGCAGTGTTTGGTAGATGCCAGCCAGGGCCCAGCACAGTGCGGTAAGTTGTGCCTCTTTAGAATAGTCATGGCATTTTTTTTTTCAAGCATTCTATCACTTCATCAGGATCCTGTAGCTGTTTGGGAGTGAAGTTCCAGACCATTGGAGGTGACAAGAACTCTAGATACCTGCCCATGTTCTCCCACATGCCGTGCCACCCTTGACCATACTCCTGCGGAGCCTGGGTCATATTCCTAAATAGCTTGTTAACCTTAGACAAAACCAAAGCAATATTCCTAAGAAATACCAACAGAAGTATTTTAACTACCCAAAGATGTTAAAGATACTGAGAAGTTACTGTAATAAGGGAGAAAGCATCACAGAAGAAGGTAGCGAAGGTGCCATTCTATATTTCCTCCACAAAAAACCCCTCAGGGGAAGAATAATAATTCTTAATTGTCTCCATGAGATGGTACCCACAGTATAGTAATGGCTTCAGTACAGAGCCCAAATACCAGATTAAGCTCACGGTCAGTGTTTTAATAACAAATCTTCCAGGCAAAACATCACTAATCACTACAGAGCACAGCAAACCGCAAAAGCCAACACCAATCTTTAACATGTACAGCAAAAAAAAAGAGCATGGCACAGATCAGATAAACTAATATCGAGAACAGATGAATCAATATCGTGACCTGCAACTGTTAACAGATATAAATCCCTTCTAATACGCTCTGGTCAATCTGTTATTATCTCAAACACTTCGTGCCCCACGTTGGGCACCAAAAAGGACTGTCGTGGTTTAACCCCAGCTGGCAACTAAGCCCCAGGCAGCCGTTCGCTCACTCCCTCACAGTGGGATGGGGGAGAGAATCGGAAGAGTAAAAGTGAGAAAACTCCTGGGCTGAGATAAAGACAGTTTAATAGGTAAAGCAAAAGCTGTGCACGCAAGCAAAGCAAACCAAGGAATTCATTCACCACTTCCCATGGGCAGGCGGGTGTTCAGCCATCTCCAGGAAAGCAGGGCTGCATCGCACCTAATGGTTACTTGGGAAGACAAACGTCATCACTCCGAACACCCCCCCCTTCCTTCTTCTTCCCCCAGCTTTATATGCTGAGCAGGACACCATACAGTATGGAATAACCCTTTGGTCAGTTGGGGTCAGCTGTCCCAGCTGTGTCCCCTCCCAACTTCTTGTGCCCCGCCAGCCTCCTCGCTGGTGGGGTGAGAAGCAGAAAAGGCCTTGGCTCTGGGTAAGCACTGCTCAGCAATAATAAAAACATCCCTGTCTTACCAACACTGTTTTCAGCACAAATCCAAAACGTAGCCCCATACCAACTACTATGAAGAAATTAACTCTATCCCAGCCAAAACCAGCACCTGTGTACAAGTTAACAACTTGGTGTATTCATAGGATAAGAAATAAGAACAGACGTAATACTGAAGGTAGAAAAAAAATCATATAAATATATTAAAATCTAAGAACTCAGTTCAGTTATTGCCTCCAACTTTCCACTCCCTTTCGCTCCCATGGCCCGTCTGACAGCGCAGCCTATTTTCAGGAAACACACACGCTTCCTTGGGCAACCAGAACAAAGGGGTCCACCCAGCAGCATGACACATGGCAGCCCACAGGACAGGTAAGTCTTAACATGGTTGTAGAATTGGAAAATACCAGTTTTATTGTGTCTAGAGAAGTTAGCATTTTTCTGTACAGCTCTTGAGATTGTTTTTGGATGGGTCTCAAAGCAATTCCATTGCTGCCATAATAACACATCTTCCAACAAAAAGTTTGCTTGCCAAGACTAAGTATGAGGACAGGAAACTAATGACTTGCTGGACATTTGGTTCTGGCACACATCTCCTTCAAAAACACACTTCAGGTTCTTGGAAATATTTTTCTTCCTAAATATTAGTGTGGCTTTTCAGTATTTCTGCCTCTGAAATTATCTGCCACCCTAAGGCTCAGTGATTAAGATGAACCCAGCACTTCATCCTGCTCAAGACCTTTCTAAGCATCTGGGAGTCTTCAAGCTAACCTTGCCTCATCCTGAGTATCAGAAAGGCCAAAGCACAACTATTTTAAATACATCCCAAGCTACTATGGAACAGTGGTTTTGGAGTGTTTATGTAAGTCTTAAAATGTGGTAAAACACATGCTGAACTAGTGTCTCAAGACCTTCAGAACTGCACTTAATGTGTAGCTTTGCCAGAAAAAGTCAAGTGTGCTGGTGTGGCAGTCAAGGTCCTTTCTTCTCCAGTTAATGCGCACACATGTAGCTGCTCTTTTCCTTCTGTCACATCCACATCAGTCAGCGGAACAAAAACATAAATAACACAATAAAATAATAACATAAGGCTGCTTCTTAGTTCATTGCAATGAAACGTGAACAACACATGCTTTACTTTGACCCTAATTCTTACCTGACGCTCTTCAGCAGCAGCTCTGTACAAAAGAGGTAAAAATCCTTATTTCCAATTTCCAGACAGGGAAATGGAGGTAAAAAGACACAAAATGGCATGCTAAAGCACTCAACAACTATTAGCAAAGCCAAGAAATGAACTTCAATTCTCTGAATCCTATTTCCAAAGGCCTGTTTATTAGACTACACCCAGAGATTTTTTTTTCTTTAAAAATATCAAAATTCACGTACTCCACGATTTTACACGTATTGAAAAAGTAATTTTGAATAGTGAAATAAATACATCCCTCTTGTACAGGACACTGCCAAACATTTTTAAAAAGGCACCCTAAGTCACACTCTTGCAATCCAGGGATCTGGAATATGTGATGTATTATCTTTTTTTCCTAGCACAGTGCTCTATTTCCAATCAAATTTGAACCTGTGGATTTAGTTTAATTTCAAAGCCTATGCAGTTAGCTTCTGTAAGACTTGTTTCTGAAGGACTTGGGATCCAGGACTGAGATGTAAATTGATGGAAATTAAAAAAAGAAAATAAATCAAAGGCCATATAATTTCAAATGGGGTCCCCTTAAAGCTCTAAAATATACCACTAATAGACCACTGAATTACTTGCAGTCTCTGATGGTCCCATCCAGATATATGGTTATGAATTACAGGATGCTTATCTCCTAGAGAGCCTTTTAGCACTTAAATTTTCACCATAAGGAATAAATGACCACTGTTGTGTTCACGCCTTGGACAATCTGAAACCAGATCTTACACAGCGTTGACTCCAAACACCATTGTCTTCCTGATTTTCTAATTTCCAACTAAAATGAGTTTTGTGTCCATCCTGTGAGCTCCTTATTTCACCTGTGAACTTGGAGACAAATCGCCTTCTTCAAGCACCCAGGACTGTCAGCTGGATCTTTCCCACATCGCTCGTTTTTCCTTACTGACTCTGTCGACCCATCTTTTTTTTTACTGTGGTATCTATCAATGTTTTTTAATTTGTTTATCCAGGACAGCTCAACTCAGATGGAGCATCTGTTTTTCAGCAAGGTCCTGCTTTTGTTACCCAATTTTCCAGATGGATTGACAGAGGCACAAAGAAGTCAAGTGACCTGCCCGGGTCAGACAGCATCGGTGGCTCGGAACAGATTGGAGCCCGCGATCCTCCTGGCTCCGTACCCTGCACTGGACCATGTTCCCTTTTACAAGTTGTTCTGCACTAGAGATAAATTGTGTCCACTTTTCCTACTTGTCTACAGATATTATAGTACCCCCCCCCCCCCCCCCCCCGCCCCAGTTTATATGGTTGTTCCACTTCTGAATACAGGCTTAAGCTATCTGGAGGTCATTAAAATACACATAACAATGCATTCAAGCCTAATTTTTCCAGCGTTCTGGTCTCCTGATCCTTCTCTTGAACTCAATGACCTGGCAAACATTTCTACATCAGGTGTTCACATTTCCTCTACTACTTCCTTGAGGAAGAAGGAATGCAATTCATTTGCCACTTGTGCTTTGTCAAATTTTAATTGTTATTAATTTTCCACCTAACCACTTCCAGTGAGATTTCAGGCTATTTACAGCTTCATTTATCATGGGATTTCTATTCCCATCACACAAATACAACCTACTGTTTACAGTTATTACACAAGTAAAGATGCTCGTACAGACCTGGCCTTACTACTGGATACTTTTTCACTTATAACTTAATAACTTGCAGGCTATAAAAATGAAATGCCTGTTTTAAATACTCAAGACCAGGAGCTACAGAACTCCAAGGCTGACTCTGGCTTTTCTGAGATCTTGGATAATTTTCTTAGGCTTCCTAAATCTCACTCCGACTGTTTGTAAAACTATGAATTTCCTGCTTTATACAACTGAACTGAAAGTAAACTGGTTAAGCTTTGCAAAGATGGAAATTGTTAAAAAGCCATTGCACTGGGGGCATATACTTCCTAATATAGCTTCACACTTAAATTCTGGCTAAGCCATGCTTTGCTGCAGACCCAAAAATGGGTTTGGAAAGGCACACGCGCTTTTTACCTATAACACTAATGTACTATTAGAGTACAGCTGAACAACTTCCTTTAAGCTTTACTTTCTCGAATAAACCCACTGACCTAACATCTTAAATTCCTTTTGTATTTGAAACCAAAGATTATGAGAACAAAGGGAGCCTAATATTACTATTTCAACAGTATTTCAGAATAAAGTACATACAAAATGGTACCTTGGTTACTCATTAAGCCAAACCTTTACTAAGTCTCAAAGTAGCCTTTTGTTTCATATACGTAATTTTTTTTCCTTGAGAATAATTAGATGCACTATTACTAGGTAACTAAATATCTGATTTCAGGCAAGCAGGTGCAGGAGGTAGATGTCTGGCTATGATACACGGTGTCCAAAATTTACTTCAGAAACAGCATACTCTACCTGAAAATGCTAAAGCTATTTCTGTCAACATCAGTCTACATCACTTCCATAATCATGTTAGCTTCTATAGAAAGAAATCTATTTGCTAAATTTGTAGCCTCATTTTTTCTATGCCATTTGAGAATAAATATTTACATTAATATGTCCAAAATCCCTTTAAATTGGTACAAACAACCCATTCATGCTAAGCCTACTTGCTCTCCTTTTACTCACAACATAACGCATATTTACATATACAACTGTAATCCATAAAATACCACAGCCAGCCTTACTTCCTTTAGTCAATTCTAGCCAACACCTGACCAGGTAGTTTATGTCTCCTATTATCATTACTTTGGCTTTTCTTAAACTCTTTTATTTATATCCCTAATGACATTGTCATCTAGTTGCCCTGTTTATCAACCTCACCTAAGCCCTCCAAACAAGCTGCCTCTAGCAAGGCATTTTTGCTCTGTCAGGTAGATGGATGAGAATCCTAACCGAAGTCACTCATCATGTAATTCTTGTGTTTCCATAAAGGTAGTTTCCAAACAATCACAACTCTCTGAAAACCTGTCAGTAATATTCAAGAATGCTTTATTCAAGAAGGACCTGCTCAGCCTTCCTTTACATTCGTTGCAAGTTTGCCTGTGCCTTAGATACGGTTCTTTGTTAGTATTTACATAAACCAAAGCTGTCCTGACATCACACTTAACAGGTTAGTGGGCATGTCAGGGCCTGAATCAGCAGCCCTCCAAGGCAAGTCAAAGACCCCATACTATATCCAAAATGAGAGAACTTTATTTACTTTTGTGAATAGAGAACTGTACTTCTGGGTGCAAGATGCTCTCTGTACATTTCATATTTCTACTTTGAGGGCTGTGCCATGACACTCACAGCAAGAACCGTTGAGTACCAAGTGAATACGTACTTGTCGCTAGCTCCCTCTCATACTTTACAGATCGAGGGTAAGGGGTCTTTGGGACTTGAGAGAAAATAGGGCAAATCGCTATTCTTCATGGGGCAAGAGGTGTTCAGAGATCGTTTGCTAATTTCCATTCCTTTGGGAGAGAAAAGGAAGGCAGGGCTCAATTAATAAGCATATAAAGAGGGGCATGGATAGGTGTGTAGTTATTTCTTCCTAGAAGTGAGGTTATTCAGTAGCTAGACAAACATGTAAAGGCTGGTTATGATACTATAAAGGCACCAGGGCTCCTGCAGAGCTAGAATTACAGGGTTAGTGTGCAAAGAAAGTAGGCCCAGAAGAAGAAGAGGTATTTTGGAGGAAGCAAGGGTGTAAATGCTATTTTGGCTTTTGTTTTAGAATTCTTGGAATCGAAGAGGAGACTGAAATGAAAAAATGCACTGGGGTGGGGGGCTTTGAATTGGAGCCAATTCAGAATGCAATTTTTATTTGAGGTGGCTCAAGTGCTGATCAAATATAGCAAGCTTAGAGCATGAGTTAAAAAATACTGAATAATGTCATACATGCTGAAAAATGCAAAGAAAAATTCAGGATAATATACTGTTGTTTTAAATGCTATGCAAACATTTTCACTTTTCACTTTACTTCTGCAAAATCCTTCTTTCTTGTGGTTAAACCTTTAAGATCAGAAATGTTGGGAATTACAATATTAGCCAGAAACGTAATGACATTTAAGGTCAACGCAGAGCTGATATTTCTTCAGTTGGACATTTGGTTTCTTTGGACCGGAATCACTCTCAAACCTCATCAATGACATGTAATTGTACTCATTTGGTCTCACTAGGTTAACTATACTTTATACAACTGATGAAAAGTTAGTCCCTGCCTTAAACAGCTTCCTTGCTAAGCTGGGAAACAGAGCGTCCTGGTTTCAGCTGGGATAGAGTTAATTGTCTTCCTAGTAGCTGGTACGGTGCTATGTTTTGAGTTCAGTATGTGAAGAATGTTGATAACACTGATGTTTTCAGTTGTTGCTCAGTAGTGTTTAGTCTAAAGTCAAGGATTTTTCAGCTTCTCATGCCCAGCCAGTGAGAAAGCTGGAGGGGCACAAGAGGTTGGGATGGGACACAGCCAGGGCAGCTGACCCAAAGTGGTCAACGGGGTATTCCATACCTTGTGATGTCCCATCTAGTATAGGAACTGGGGGGAGTGGGGGCAGGGGATCGCCGCTCAGGGACTAACTGGGTGTCAGTCGGCGGGTGGTGAGCAATTGCACTGCGCATCATTTGTATATTCCAATCCTTTTATTATTACTGTTGTCATTTTATTAGTGTTATCATTATCATTATTAGTTTCTTCTTTTCTGTTCTATTAAACCGTTCTTATCTCAACCCACGAGTTTTACTTCTTTTCCCGATTTTCTCCCCCATCCCACTGGGTTGGGGGGGAGTGAGTGAGTGGCTGTGTGGTGCTTAGTTGCTGGCTGGGGTTAAACCATGACACAGAGGCACAGAAAGACTGAGAAGCTTCATGCATACTAATGAGACACTTCATGGCAGATCTAGAACTGAAAACACTTTAACCACCATTTGAGCCACGTGCCTTAAGCATGGAGTCAATCTTTTCTCATATTCTACATTTGTTATGTTGCAAAAGGTTTTAAAAAACAAACCTAAGAGAACTGGTGAACAGATCTGCTGTAACAAAAAACTAACACTCCAAATTGCCACAGCTCCTGAGAAAATAACCCATTTTGCTGGGTGTTAAACTTCTGAGAATCTGGGAATTCCCGTTTCTGCACATCTGAAAGACAAAGAATTGAACCTAGATTTTGCATTGCATTGCCATGATACTCACCTTTGATCTTCATAGAATCACAGACTTGTTGGAGCTGGTTGGAAGGGATGTCTTGAAATCACCTAGTCCAGCTACAACCTCTCCGGGCAACCTTAGTCCAACACATCCATTTTGACAAGATCCAGGGCTTGATTCATTTGCCCTCGTCCCTACAGTCACGTGAGAGATAATATTATTCAAGACATTGTCATGGGGCTGGCCTTATGGATATAGGATCTATGGGAGACCTGCGTTCCTTTGGATTGGCAGAACGACAGGAGATGCCTTGTATCATCTCAAATGGCCACAGATCCATAAGTCTGGGCAACTGAGTTGTGCCTTCAAATCTGGCTGATCTTTTTCCAGTTAGTTCGCAGAACTAACCCACCCTATTACCCACTTGGTTTGTTTGAGCCTAGAGAAACTTTTTAAATGATCTGGCCATATGCCTGAGGTACTTTCTGTAACTAAATGGCAACTAAACCACGGTCTTTTTGTTCTTAACTACATATTTACTAGGCCCAACAACTGTTATTTACAAAAATTAATTGTGACTTATGTTCTTGTTAAAAGCTTAACCATTTAATCCGTGATACCCATCACTTCTAAACCTATGGCATTCACACCACACTGAAAGTGCCATGCAGTCATTAGCCCATCTCCAGAGCTATCCCTTTACTTTCATTCTCTCTGGTCCAGGATTAATGAAACAATGCAGAAGATGCTGAGAGACTCATTACATATTTGGGGGTTGGACTAGATGATCTTTAAAAGGTCCCTTCCAACCCAAACCGCTCTATGATTCTATGATTTTTGTGTCCAGACTTTGCTATTTGCATCAAGACTTAACAAAATTAACATCTAATTAATAACAGCAATATTAATAACACTGGGCAAGTAATTAATAGCCTCACACCTTGCCTCTTATGGCTGTAACTGTGCACGCACACTGAATAGTTCTCAGCCCTTTCAAATCTTTCTCTTGCAAATGTTTTTATAAAGGCAACAGCCCCAAACTTCGAGCTGGTATGGACTGGTTTGTCTCCACTGTCTGCAGTGTAAACCTGCCAATTACAGCAGCAGAAGATCCGGTCCAGTCTCTCTCTCCTAGGAAAATTTCCACTTGTCAAACTGCACCGCTATAGGCAGTTATTTCTGTGGATCCAAACCCTTCCATTCGAGATGCTTGGTGACTTTACATCTCCTGCTAATGTATTCCTTGGGGAAGTTACTATCCACCAAACCCCCCCATAGTTATTGTTAGGAAATCATTAACCCACAGCTCTTTTCAACTCTTGGTAATTATGTTGTTAAAAAAAGGAAAAGTTTTGCTGCTAACAGTTGCAACAATGTATTAGTTTGCCACATGCGATGGAAATCTGATAGACAATATCTGTGCACTCCATCTGTTACACGGGATTGATCCGCTGATGAGATTCTTTTTAGAAACCTGCTTACCCCTGCTGGTGCTGCAAGCTTGAAAGAGAAAAAACACTTTCTTCTTCTTGTTCTCTTGTGTGGTGGTCGACCCTGTCTTCCTCTCCATTAGAACCCATCCTGCTGCCACAGATCTCACAGGATTTATATTGTTTTGATTCCTTTCAAACACTGTCTTGTTACCAACATCTGACAACAGTCTCTTGGGCTATCACGATTTTACAAACTGACCAAGCCTATAAGTCTCTATAAATCCCATGTGGATACAAACCTGTGAAAATGTCTTTAACTATCCATTAAAGTACACAGTAGCTCTTTCATTATATAAATAGTCATGGGTGTTCTATACTTATACGGAGGAAGAAGCTGTAATTTGGGGAGGGGGGGAAGGAGGGAAGTGCTTGAAAACTCTGCCAGAAGAGGTTGTTCTCTTAACACTCATTGCACATCAGCGAACTCATTTGCTCACCGCACCGCTTGACGAGAACACACCATGGGTGGTCGTCTTGCTCCCCACCCCCTCCATAATAGCGGTGAAAAGCCACAAAATAGTGAGTCAAATTTAGGCATGACCACACATGTTGGTTTCTCACGAAGTTGGGGAAATTTTAGCCCTGCTCTTCAAACAACAACACCCAGAAAAACAACGATGCAAAGGCATACCTACAATTGAAAAACTGAAAACGTGTTGAGTATATAATATGAGAAGGTCAGAAGATACGGTTTTAATGAAATATTTTAGTACCCTAGCCTTATGATAAGTTTAAAGTTTACTATTATAATCTGTGTGTGCATGTGCATGGGTATATATGTAAGTCTATATATATGCGTACAGACAGGCAGACATCAACACTTCTTCCTAACAAGTGAAAAGGAAAATTAGAACGGTTGTAAGAGCACAGGCTGTATCTAACTTCCCCATTTAAACAATAGTACGAATAAATCCAATTTCTTGCAGCAAAACTGACTCGTCTGAATTAGTGAGTTATTTTAAAACAAACTGCAATTACTACTTGCAAGAACTGCTACGAAAACGCTTCTGCCAAATCAAACAGTTTGCTTAGAGAGTCAAATGGGGATGGGGGGCGGGGGGAGGAAAGAAGAAAAATGGTTAATAGTAGGGCTGTTGCTTTTCCCAAGTGCGGCAAACTGAGCCTAATTGATGCTGACGCATGACAGACTCGTGTGTACAGTATTGCCCGGGCTCTGACTGAAGCTGCTGACAGAGGGTAAATGGTGCATGGCAGCTGGTCTTGCCCTGGCCTGGCATGGCAACGTACGCACACATTGCCTGTCAAGAGATATCATGAGGGCTAATGAAGGGCAGCCCACATTTTTAAAATTCTTCTCACTGAGTTTTGGATCAGACTTTACACCATGAAGCCTTCTCAACCTTTTAGTGCTTGGTTAAGGATATGTGACACTTATTTAAAAATTAATGTGTTCTAATCAATTTAAAGTTGGAAAACTAAAAGCCAGGACATCTCTGTGCGAGAAAGAAAAAGTGCGTATATGAGTGTGTGTAAGATGGAAAGACATGGCAGAGAAAGAAGAAGAGAACGAGAGGAAAGAGCATTTTTGCAGCGACTAACAACAGAAAGTGATGACATGGAAGTACCACCAATTTATCTGACTGCATTTCAATATCTTCTATAGCTCTTTTTAAAGGAAATAGTTGTGCATTTCTGAAAGGTTTACTTAAAATAAGTGACTACCTACGAACACCAAATGCTTTCTCCTTTCCTGAATCTAGCCTACTGCCTGTAATTGCAGCTGAATAATTAGATCAGTACCCAAAAATAAGAGATATTCTGCCCTCCCGTTCGTAGGTATGAAGAATTAAATGTAGGAAAACAGAATTAAGATAAAAGAGACCCTCTTAGAAATCTACCTGATTACAAACTCCAAATCACAAGTAACAGCTTGGTTGGACCCTCTGTTCTCAGAATTCTCTGGTAGTTTCACATTCCTTTATGTTATTTTGCATGGTAATAAATGGCAGAGATATTTCTGGTTTAGCTTTTTCTGAAATATTCCACTCATGGACAAATGAAAAATACATATGCAGAAGACCGTCGAGAGTTTTCAGGGTATTTCACTGACCGGTGCAGAATCATTTCTTGCCACAAACCCCTGAGGGCTTTATCCTGGTTTCAAAAAAATCCCTGGCATTTTCACAACTGACTTCAGGATTTCAATAGTTATTTTACATGCCAGTAAAAAGAAAATGCTTGGTTCTCATCTAACCTGGAACGGCTTATCCCCTGCCAGTCACTGTTAGCTTATGTGGAATGGTCTCTGAGTTTATCAGGGAGAAGGGATTTATGTCCTGGGGAGACTGACCATCTTTTCTGCCTCTGTAGGCCAAAAGGAGAAACTCTGACAATTGCAAAAAGATGTTATAATGTTGTCTCTCCTTGCTACTGCTTTAGGTCTTGCAACTTATACCTTCTTTTCCAACCCATTATTATGCAGAGGGAAAAAAACCACCATCTGAACTACTAAACTTAAGAAAAAAAGGCAAAAAAAAAAAAGCAAACAACTTCCTCATTCAAAACCCACAAACTGCTATATTTGATAAATAAAAACTAGTCATTTTTAGGTTTATCAGCTAATCTAGGAAAAAGTTAACCTAACCTTGGCAAATACAATAGATCATAAAGAAGTATCACGCTCTGAAAAACATACACAACAAGCTTACTACAGCTTTGGTCCTCAAAGCAAAGTCATGAGACACTCCAGAAAGCTAAAACAATGGCAGAAGTCACAAAATGAAGCACCTTGTTCTCGCTCTGATGCAACCTTGTAATAACGCAGCTTCACTTCCCAGAAGGGCCTCTGGAGAGAATGCCACCTTTGTGTAAAGTAGCATTGGAGACAAAAGGAATATTTTTAATCAGACTGGCTGATAAATTTTGGGAAAAAAATGGGTGGTGAAGTAAAAAGTGTTACTCATCCCTCTAAAGCTAAATTATCACATGTCATTAGGTTATCATGGTTATAAGTAAATTGCTTCTACTGCATGTAAGAAGCTTTGTGCTAATAAAAGGTGGCAAAACATTTTCAATTGGGTATTCAGTGCAAGAATTAGTAAGTATTGAGCAATAACATTTTCCCTCTTCATATTTCCTTAGGATTTTTGAGATTAATGCACCTTATTTGTAGGATACTACAATTCTCTGCAAATTTCCCCACCCTCCCTCCCTTATTTACAGGAATAGCTAACAAACTGCTGATTGTTCTGGTACTTTGGGGGTATCCATTCACCAGGAAAGAATTATCAAAATTATGACACGAATCTCTATCAACTAATAATGAATTTCAGAGTTCACCAGTCTGAGTTATAGGAACCAACTGATTTCAGTACTGGATGACTGCATTTCTCCATTACCACTTTTCCAGGCTGTTCAACTGTTTCTATACATACTATACCTTAAATTAGATGACTATTTACTACAATTCTGTTGGAATCTGCCCTAATTAAAAGAAAATCAGACAATTCTTCAAATAAAATTCTTTCTGAAGTATGATTATTACTCAACTGAAAACAAATGCTTTTTCTCTCATTTCAAAAATGTTTGTTTAAAGAAACTTTCATTCAATTAATATCTGTTTATTAAAGATTCACATCAACTGAGCAGTCTTGTCTATTTGATGATTCAGAACCCATTTATTCCAGCATAGACTCTTTAAATAACATCATAACTGGTGGCATACACAGTCTACATAATTTTTGTTCTCTCCTGTGTAATTTAACTATGCAAAAATGTTTTTTCAAAGTCTTTGAACATTTTCTGTTGTCCGCAGAGTTTGATAAAGAATCTGTATCATTCAGTTTTCTTTACTCAATTTCACCTCCTACTTCTTCCATTACGGGATATATATGACTGGACTTCATCCCGTATTTGTAGACAAACAGTACCGTGCATGATTATACATAAGTGTTACAAATATACTTCACTTTCTACTTCCAATACTGTGAAGTCATGAAACTAAATGATTTTCAATTAAATGAAATAATTTTCATTTTTTTAAAGATACATCTTTGTTTCTGTAATCTCCAAAAACTCTTAAAAGGCATGACCTCTGTCTAGTTTTAAATGACAAAGTGTTTTGGTTTTCTTTTTTACTTGAAAGAAAGAGAGGAAAACGTGGTGCCTGTATAAAGGCAGGCAAACTGTATAAAATCACTTCATGAGTTTTGAAAAATCTGCTTTTATGGCCAAATCTGTAATTTAACTTAGTAAGAAAGGCTGCTGTCTCATACCAGTCTTATACTATCCGAACTCCTGTAGTACTGCATGATTTTGCAGGTCTGGTTGAGGAAATGCCTGTTCTCCAAGGAGAGAATAATTACTATTTCAAAAACTGGTTCTGAGAAAATTTTGATTATATCTGCATCAAAAGAAACTCTGTACTAACTGTTGCACCTTGGATTTTATAGGAGCATTAGATTTTGCCTCTTCATTGCTTGTTTTTCGTTTTGAAAAAACAATGCTCTTCTCTTAGGACCTCTCCTACAGACATTTTAAACTGGTCAATTCCAAAGAAATAAATGGGATTTTTGTGTGCATGAGTACTGTAGGATCAGGTCCTTTATACTAAGACATAATTGCACTGGGTTTCTAAAAAAATTACGCATTTACACTGTGCTTGTGTGCATGTATATGCGCGTGCATAAACTATTTAAGTGCAAATTGCCAGAATGTCAGTAAATTACTGCCAGAGCTGCAAAGCATTTACATACCTTAGGCATGAGCAACCAATTGGAACTTTTAATCTTTTAACAAGTTACTGCTCAGTGACATAATAATGAATAAAATGAAGAGTAATGAAGTTGACTATAAAGCTTAGCAAATAAACATTGTACACAAATATAACAATTCCCGACTAGCTCAGCACACAAAATGTACTCATGGTTTGCTGCCAGTTACCATATGCTTGTGCCAAAACACAGCAGCATTCTCCTACCATTGCTTTTGGTTACTGTTGTTGGTCTTTTTGCAGATCACTATTTGCTGCCCTCACCATGCTGGGATCCACCCTCATTATAACCCCTTCACCTGCAGATAGCTTTATCTTTTAGTATTGTTCCAAGGAAGTTTTTAGAAGCTTTCTTGTCTCAATACTCCTGTCAAGGAAGTTGTAGAAATCACCCCCAGGATTACTGACAGAAACTTTCATTTGTTTGAAATCTGAATGTATAGTCTGGTTTATCGGCACTGACAGGACAAGGTCATAGACCATACTCTAATGTTATTCTCACTCCTACCAAGAGTCCACGATTAAGTCACCTAAAATAAAATTCCACTTCTGTCAAAAGACATGGCAAATCACTCGCAATAGCTGCAAAGATGACTGACCATTTACTGTCTTCTGTGGTTAGGAAAAAAGTATGTCTAATAAGGTAATATACTTGGAGTATCTTTTCTAATTGTGACTGGCACACCCAAAATTCATCTCATTTCTATACGTAGAGCAAGTCGAAAAGGTATCCAATTCAATTTTGTGGAAGACGAACTTGGTTCAGTCGTTCGTTATAATCCAGGCAACCAAAAGGGCAGGTGGGGGGATCTGCAGAATAAGTAGGATTCTGCATTAGTCCCCTACAAGACGACAGCAGAAACAAAGGCAGGCAATAATGGCCACAAGTCACTGCTGAAAGATACATCTTTTGAGGCAGAAATCCACTTCCAATTGAACTGATGTCCCTATCAGAAAAACAACCACCAAAACTCCTTCCAGCTGACAGCCATGCTAGTAGTTGAGGCAGAAAGGCTGAGGATATAATAAACATTAAGAAGGGGAGCATTAGAGGCTGTTCTTCCAGGATGGGCTATTGCACCATGGTGGAGCCTTAAGCAAAGCTTGAATTGCTGTTGTCTTTTCTCTGTAAAAAGAGAAAACTGCCTTTTTAAGATACGAATAAGGATTTTAAACAGTATTATATTAAAAGCTCCAGGGACAGTAACTAGAAAGCAAACATTTACCTTTTACTTATTCCTACAATGAAATAGCATAGTAACATGACATTACCACTCCAAGGTAAATATTTACTTGTTAGTATTGGGCGCCGCATAAAAATATACCTACTTTCCCCACCCAAGATGACCTGCATTTTCTATTACCAAGACCAAAACAACCACCCACCCCACAATTCCCAGTTTAGTACACTGCATATACTTCTCGACCTATACTGAGATGCTTAAACACACAAAGTGATATTTGGGGCTGCAAGTACATGACTCTCAATTCACACATCTTGGATAACGAACTGAGAATGTATCATGACAAAAGCAAAGGAGGAAGTTTCTGTTTTCCCTTTCAACTCCCATCTCCAGCCCAAAGGAACATCATCTGTTAAGAAACCACAGCTGAACAAGGGCTGCATCTCTCCAGTACACTAGAACACCACAAAGAGGGCTACTATCTTTTTCTGCATCAGCTTCTGCTATTAAATACTTGGCACCTGTCACTTCAGGAATTAACAATATGATGATTATCCAAACTAAAAGGAGATCAGGCAGTGTAAATAAAATTTAAATAATTTCTTATATGTTTGGCAAGTTCCTTTGTACTATTGTAGGAGGATTTTGAAAAGTCACAAAGCCAGGCTGAATTATGTTTGCACTTTCTTCCCATGAGCATGAGAAATATTAGGTTTAATGCCTTAAAAATTTCTAGACAAAAACATTTTGTATCTACATACACAAAAAAAATGTCATTTATGAAAAATGTTCCAGCCTTCTCTTTTAGCATCATTACTAAACCCAGCTTTTGAAAGCAAATACCACACACGTACTCCTGACACCAGCTCTCGACATTCTCAGTGCCTTTGTTTACTCATTTATAAAATGAGTATGCTGCTGCTCATTCAGCTTAAAGGAGTGTTGGGAGACCTACCTGCAGTCTGGCTAAGCAGCGCTGGACGGAGCCCATCAGCTACAGCACAGCAGTCTGCTCACACACACCATTCCTCACGGAGGGGAGCCTTCGCTTACAAAATGTTGTGGGATAATGGAAGGCATACGGTTTTTGAAGTTTGAAGATTTTTTTTTTTTAATGCTATAATTTACAAATACAAATTTAAATTGTATCTATAGCACAGTACTCCAAATATTGTGAAGTTCTTCATGCTAAGCCGCGTTAACAGCCAGCTAAGAAATTTAGTGACAGTTTTTAATTTTGCCTTAATTTCGTGTTTGGCTAAAACACACTAGACATTGAAGCAAAACAAAAAGGTTGGTTTTGGTACTCAGGTACTTTTGCTTGAGCTACTGTGCTCTCATTTTCATATGGGGGGAGTAGCACAGAAAAGAGAATTTCTATCCAACAGTATCTTCAGAATCGGTCTACTTGGCAAATGACTGAAGTGATTTAAGATGCTATTATCAGACTCCTGCCCTTCTTTGTCCACCATGTATCTTGCTAAGGCTCCTGCTTCCCTGTTAGAAGTACCGTCATCACGACAGCAGAGCTGGCAAAACATGCATGAGCATTCCTCATCTGCTACAGGTAAGAACCAGACAGACTGTCCGAAACTTGGCTCACTTGGGACGGAGACATTTGGAAGCACTCACAGTTTCTTTCCCATAGTCTAAGCTCTTTGGGCATTAACGTCCAACTGGTGTACAGTGACATTTTCTTTGCCAGATCTAACTAAATGGCTGAATCCAAGGTCTTATCTTAAACTCTGTCATCTGTCATCTGATCTAACTGATGTGATGGATCATGGAGATGCATTACCTCCAGGAAGCCAAACTCATTCAGTGTACCAGCAGCAAGACTACATGCTAGGCCTACATCTACCACAGAGCCCTGTAGCAATTTGGGATAAAAAAGGTTAAGGTCAAACCAGAATGAAATAGCTCAACATGGTTTGGGAACACTGAGAAGCTTCATTTCAAGATTTCCAAACAAAACAAAATATTCCAATGTTTCCTAGCCAAAACTCTGAAGAGCTTCCTGTTCAGTGTGGAAAAAAAAAAAAAATGGAAATATTAACTTTCCATTCTGATTTGAAATAAAAAGGGATGAAATGGTGGCATTTCCCAGGACAAAGCCCAACTACTGACTAGCTTCAGGGGTCATACATTTAGAAGAAACTAGAAATTGAAGTGATGCAATTCTTGCTTTACAAATACAATTCCAAAGTTAATTGTTCCTATGGCCAGCTCCACCAGACCATTAGCGTCATACTACTGTCCTACAATTGCTTCCTTCCCTCACGATAGCCAAATTACTGCTTCACCTGTTTTTAATGTCCTTTGAGTGCTCAAGATCTCAGAGTAACCACTAGAATTAAGCAAAAAGGTATAAAAGGAAAAATGGAATTACTAATCATTGATGTCAGGCAAAGCAGGAAAAACAGAGCAATTAATATTTGGCTAAAGGAGAACACTTTCTCCTCTTTGGGTCATATTAAAAAAAATAACATTAACAGAAAAAGAAATAAATACTTCTTTACTCAGTTTCCCTGATATCAACACAATTTAACTCTCAGGGAGCATTCTGATGTGAAATTATTTTTCAGGTATGACACTGGCAAACTTATTTCTTGTTCCAATGCCAAAAATACTTTTTTTTCTAGGAATGTGGCTGTATCACAAATTAAAAAATAGCCTTTGTATTTTGAAATTTTTGCTGGCAGCTAAAGCACTAAAAGTAATACCAAGAAAAATGGAGGGGAAAGACATTCATTTATAATGTCCTATAATCAACATTGTGAAGCTTGGTGCAGCAGAAAGATTTCCCTGAATAAATTCATTGTATTTTTAAACAGAGAAATTTCAGAGAACATAGTAGTTAGTAAATATTTAAAACCTTTGTGGTAAAGGCTTAAACCTCAAAATAACAAGGAAATGACAACTGTTTATTTTTCTCCACATAAAACTGAAAGTTATTGTAAGGTCATTATAATATAAGCCTGTTTTCTCTTTAAGAAGTAAATAATTACACCACTGATTTGAGTAGACCTGCCAGTAAGTCTACATGTGGTTAAGTCAGATAGACTGATGCTCTAAAATTGGCAAGTAGCTAGCTCCCACAAGCTATTAAGCAACTCTGAGGTCTAGGTAGCTCACAGCCCTTTTATCGTATGTGTCTCAACAGAAAAAAGAAAAAAAATCCATATTCAGACTATGGTTGTTGTGCAACCTTTGAACACGGTTCTGCATATTCCACGATAACACAGAAGCAGAATTTGATGCAGTGTTCACTCTCTGCTCCAATATTCAGCTGCAACATCTAAGCTTTCTTCAGAAACGTGTTTCTAACTCTTGTGGTCGCAAGGAAAATCTTCATAGACATGAAATGAAAACAATTTGTAATGACATGACTATGTTCTTGAGTTTGCAAACAGCCTGAAATGATGACTGCGATGTCACTGCAATGAAGATTGCGTCAAATTAATGGCTGTAATCAAAACAATGGACCGTTGGCTGTTTAACCACTACTGTTAACCATTGCTGTGCTGAAGATTTTAGAGCTACCATCAGTATGTGTTTAATCCAGTCTCTTTAAGTACCAAAACCTCAGCTGACGGGAGCTATCAATACATCAGGCTTTGCTAATGGAAGTTCTGTAACACAAGCTATGCAGTGAGCAGGGAGCTGAAATTGGGCAGCTGCAGTAACCTCTACATGAACAGCACATAGCAGTAAATGTCCTATACAAATAATACCTTCTGATATTTAATTGAGTAAAACCCTTCGTTTATTCATTTGAATAAATCTGCTGCATCACAGTACCACAGGAGCTCAGGGGACACCACCACAAATTCTAATCCAGCCCATTACAAGACATACGCAGCTTTGCCCGTGGCCAGTTCTCACCATCATTTCTACATCTGGGCTTCCAATGAAGGCAAAGAGAGCTCTGCATGGGGGAGAGCAACAGAATATAGGTCACATCACCATTTGTGGCATGAATGTCTACCCATTGTTAGTATAACAATCTACATTTTCTTCCCCGAAGATAAAAATCAATCCAAGTATGAAGCTGCAATCCAGATTAAAAACAAAACAAAACTAGCTAAACCACTCACATCATGGGTCCTGCCTTGGAGCTGTGGGAGGGTTAGATGCCTCAAAGCCCTTTCTCTAATTCTGCAAGCAAATGGAAAATAAGAAACCTGTATTATGCTGGTGACAGGACTGCCACCACATCAGCTCTAAGACACACTGAAGCTCCTTCTCTAAGGATTTCATGGAACAGCACAAACAGGAGGGAGCTAAGGAAATGACTGACACAAAGAAATAAAGGGCGCAAGGAATGCAGTGGACAAACTTACATGGCAGCACAAAGAACAGAGCTCCTTGGTAGAGCTTGCTGGCTGTAGAAGGCCACGCGAGTCCTAGGTGCTAAGCTGAGCTCCATACAGAAACCTCAGCACGCAGGCAGAGAAAGCAGCTAGACATTTGTAGCAGCCCGTGAGAGAGGATTAAGCAGTTCCCCTTCCAACTGAACTATAGCCTCCTCCTTTCACGTCACGGAAAACAAGCAGATGAACAAACAAGCACCCAAATACCATATGTTTCTCATACTAAAGATTTCCCTGAACTGGAGTCTAAAGGGATATGTGATACATGGAGGGTTGGCAGTAAGTCTCAAATTCAAGTCCTGCTTGTTCGTTAAGTCACAAAATACTAACCTCTGCTAGGTCTCCATTTTGTGGTGCAGTCTAATTTCTACTGGTGAAGAAACACAAAGTTGCAATGACAACGGACAGTAAGCTCTGGTTAGCAATCGTAACCCTGAGGAATGGAGAAGCTGTAGGAACGGAATCATTTTTCCTTCTAGAGCACAGAATAGTGTTTTCCCAGGGCAGAATATGAAAAATGCACTATTGCTACATGAATGCTGGTTACAAAGAATGAGGCTTTCCATCTTCCAATTAATCAATTTTTTTTTCTAGCAATAAAAGTATTAAAAGAATAAAGAAGGGAAAGATGATCAAACAATTGGAGATGATATCAAGTCCATTTAATGATCAGCACAGAAGATGAGCCAAGTTTTGGAAAAAGACTAAAATAAGCAGAAGAGGAGTTGCAAGAATAAACAAACAAAAAATTCCTTTGTCTTGAAGTCCACTAGCAGTTTGATGCTTTTACTAGAAATACTCTTTTTCTTCTCCACAGTTTTGCTATAATTCTGCTTAATAGCAAAATTATAAATATATTCTTTAAAATTTCAGCTTTCTAGCAAAGTGATGACAAAGCATCTGAAAGGATCAACATATAGGCTTTCTGAATAACCGTATCAAACTTCTGATTTTTTTCTTCCTCTTTTTTCATGTCATAAATTTGCCATGTAATGACAAATTTGGGCATAAATCCTACAAAAACAGATAAACAAAATCAGTAGAACTACTCACAGTAGTAAAGCCATGCAGATGTCTAAATATTTGCAGGTGTCTTAGATAATAAGCTTTCAGAGCAGGAACTACATATCTGTGACTAGTTCACTAGTACATTTTAGGATGCTTGAAATATGTGTAATAATAAGGTTAACCCTGTGGTGTATTTTTGTTTGGCTCATCATCATTAAATGCAGCATAAGTCTTCCATACGGTATTTTCTTTGTACATTTTCCATACACACACATATATACTTACACATAAATATTTATACATTATACATAGACACAAACAAATATCTTCATGCAGGTTACACTCAACCAATAATGCGCACTGGTCAACAACAAGCAACCACTCTTATCCCAAAAAGTGTTTAGTTGCAAAAACGTTAATGAAATCCACAGGAACACTTAGGAACCAGTTTTTTAATCTCATTACCATATCAAGGAGCTCCCTGTTAATCACTGTCCAAATTCATTTGGATTTATTGTATCACAGTTATGCTTACAATTAAATGCCACAAGGTCCCAGTCAGATTAAACAAATGATTTTTCCTGTAGTCCTTACAGGACTAGTAGTGACAAATCACATGGAAGTAAAATATATCATAATTAATTAGCAGAGGCCCATAGATAACCTCTCCCACAAATCTCCATGGGCAATTTTAATAGGTTTCAGTATTTAAATATAAAACCCTATGAAATTGCTTAAAAATTCAAGGAATACTTGCACTTGTTATAGGTAACGAATATGTCAGTCATGTAATTTTTTTATTACATAATTATTTCTTTAGGAATGTTAGAAACAAGTAATTATTTTCTTAAAAATGAATTGGCAGTAACTATTTTAAGTATGCCATTGTGAATGAAATATTATCAAATAATTGTTGTATTACTAACAACTGACTTACAGAAAAGAAACATTTCCTTATCAAAGCACATAACATCTCACCATTGTAAAAAAATTTAATCTTCTTTACAGAAGCTTCAGTAAGCTAGTAGGAATTACAGGAAGATAACTGGTCTTAATATTAAACATGAACGTCAGTGTGAAGAAAAAGGGTTCAGCTTCTTTAGCTTGATTTCCAGTAGTACATGTTAGCTGTTCATTCCTCTTATATGTGTTAGGGAAAGTAATAGATGACAGTATTTCAGAGATGTGTCAGAAAAACCTTCCTTTACTGGAAGAAATATTTTGTCAAATACTATGAACTGTTCATGATAATCTCTCTGCTTAAGAAACAGCAAATTCCACCTAAATCATTCCAAAATAATGTGTTCCCAGAACGGGCAGGCTAGAATATATAAAAACTGCCAAACAAAAAGCCCTCATTTATTTCCAGAATTAAGCTTTCATCTCAGCGATTTGGATTTGTTTATCAAGTAAAGACCCTGGTGCTCCTTCATAAAATCTTCAGTAAACTGTATTTTGTCTGCCTTCAGTCTCTTCAAAACATCAAAATGTCTCATTTCTCATTCATTCCTTGCTAATGTTCACTTAGGGGGATATTAAAAAATGTCTGTGCTAGTCCAGGAAGACTGCACTCCTGACACTGGAGAGGAAGGAAGCAAACCTAAAATAAATGTTTAGTGATGAAATTATTTAACTGAATTTAGCCTTGACATCTCTGTAATGTCAAAAGAAAGTCTACAAGTTAAATAGGAAATTGTACAA
Organism: Aquila chrysaetos chrysaetos; assembly: GCF_900496995.4. Taxonomy (NCBI): domain Eukaryota; kingdom Metazoa; phylum Chordata; class Aves; order Accipitriformes; family Accipitridae; genus Aquila; species Aquila chrysaetos. The sequence goes on from NC_044014.1 coordinate 10,911,585, forward strand.
AATACCCAAGTTTCAACTTTGGGTAGCAACAACTTCAGCCTACTGGAAAGTGATTTACCTTGAGCCACAAACTTGAACTAAAACTCGTTATCTGGTCTTCAGTTATTTTAACTTGAGTTACTTAATTATGGTAAGACCATCTTCAGTAATCAGACAACCTTTCTGAAAGAATCTCTCACAAATTACAAATCTTCCTGCACTTGGAAGCATCGCAATATTATCTCTTGTGTCGGGTACAAAAATAGGAACCAGTGTTAGAAGAGAGATGGGCAAATAAGGATAATCTTTATAACAGGAATGAATAAATACACTGGAATTTGTAAAACATCTCTTCAAACTATTTGTGAAGAGTGATAAAAATCAATGTTTAAAAAATATAGATATAGATATATTTTATGTGCACTGCTTAGTCTCAAGTCAATAGCTATAACGCAAGATTTTCAGCAAACATGTTGAAAAGGGAAAAAGCAATCACCTTGCAACAAAAGACATCATAAACTTAAGAATAAAAAAATCATAAACCACTTAAGAAAATTAGCATTTTCCTCAACAATTAGCTTTGAAGGACTGCAAAATTCAGGTGAAAAGTGTGATGAAAGTGCACATGAACAATAAAAAAAAATCTTGCAAAACTTTAAACACCTACTGAAACTTCTGATTATAAACAGCTTAAGGCACGTATACGTATACAGATACCTTGCATCATGCCCCTGAAGCAAAATGGCCATAAAGCCACTGATAGCCAGACACGGGGAAAATCGTGTCCGTGTAGGTCTAATGGCTTGCAATAGTAGGGACTCTTCCATATAGATGTTTCCCAGACGTTAGATAAACCAGCTGGGCTGTACTGACTCATGTCAGGGCTTGGATTAACAACAGCTCAGGATGGGAGAGCACAGAAACAGTCATTACATTACCTTTACATTCCCCTCCTTCACCCATGCCTCGCTGTATTCTCCTCCATTGTATCTGATGACTAGTTATTTCAGAACAGAGGCTTTGACCATTATGCCTCCTCCTATTTCTGCTGCAAGGTAAATTTTCAATTCAGTAAGTGTAAATACCTCGAAATGTAAAGTTAGCAGTACATCAAGAGGTCTCAGCAAATTACCCTCCGTGTATTAAGTAAATTACCTGTTATTGTATAGATGGGAGAAGGTCTGTACCTGTGCCTTTTAGCGGTAGCTCGCCATTAGATTAGTTTAGTTATAGCATGAAATCATACCCACAATACATGAGCAGGGTTAACTTTTGGTGAGCTGCTATATGTGGAAGAATAGCCAAAACCACTCTGCGGGTGATGCAGGCAATCATCTTTAGCTCACAACTGTGCACTCAATCTCCTGATAAAGAACAAGAGACAAGAACTGAGTTGGGGATAGGACAGAAAATACTTTAAAGGTTGTTTCTGACAAGCTAGAAGATGGGAAGCTACTAGCACAATCAAACAAGGAGAGGTAATGCAAAGAGGCAACAGACTTGGAAAATATTTGAAGCAGCATTCAGAATGGGAAAAACTACGATAAAACAAAAAAAGTTTTTGTTAATTAGTGAAAAGATCTGGGGATGTGTGGATAGTCCGGGAACACTAGATCTTAGGAGTACCATATAAGTCAAATTTGCAAAGCTTAAGATGTAAGCTAGATATTAGGACCTAGAGAGATTGTAACCGAAAATGGTATCTGTCACTGAAGGGCCAGAAGCAGTTGGCAGAAACACTTGTGACCAAATGATTTGGGAAGTTGTAAGCCTCAATAGATGGGAAAATTCTGCAAAAATCCAGTCTTGTTTGTTAATCATAATGCTATGTTAATCAAACCTGAAAAATTACCATGATAAAAGCAAGCCCATCAATAGGGTTGCCAATTACCACTATTAACCTTTACAGAATTGATAGTTTTTAAAAATTTCTGACTATAAGATGTGACATAGGATTGCCTTTTTAATAGTTCATTAACCATTGTTTTTCTTTACTTCTAGTAGCTATCCTTTTATAGAAACCTGTGAGATTTCAAGATACACAATTTTGTCTATGGAGGTAAAAAATAATAATATATTTTTAAACTTACTTGAAACCTCATGAATAAATAAATACATAATTGTTAAACTGAAGTAGCATCTAATCAGTTGCCTTTCATATCATACCACTGACCCTAATCTCTGGGGCATAAACAAACATGCATACTTTGTGCAAACTTTAATCATAAAAAAGAATGAAATATATTCCAACATAAATATTTCAGCAAATAGCCATGTGAAGGAGCATGAATATTTAATTTAGACATCACCTCTGTCACTATCTGTTAAGACACCACACCAGTGTTTCTCCTCTGGGAATACCAAAATATAACCAAGTTTCCAGTGCCCACCTGAAAACGATATTCCTCCTTACCCACATAATACCCATCCACTTCTAGGAACATTTAAATATTTTAATATTTGGCAAAATCCTTCTCCAAGGTGATCATGCCACATTTCGTCAATCCATGTCTTTACTAATACTACCTACAAAGTTTGAACAACCTTCTGTTGCCTTGCTTATACTGGAAGGAAGGAGCTAGCATAAGGGCCAGACTCCATCAGGGTGGCTTAAATACCATCTTCTTCCACATATTTCTACCGAAGCTCAAGTCATTGCTAAGTTCCTCAACTAGAACATGCCACTGTGGTCAATTTAAGCATCTTTTGTTACACTGAACATCATTTCGTCTATTCAAGAGCTTAGCAATGGCATGTGAGAGAGGAAGATGGGTGTTTTTAATATTGGCTTTCAAAGACTGGAGATATAGGTTTAAATGAAACAGACCAGGTGAAGAAAAATGTATGGTTTCCATATGCTTTGTCATTCGAGACAGCGATCCCCCCACAATTGCATAAAAGTGACTTTGATCTATTTCCTCAACTACACAATCATGTGATGACTCTTAATTCACTTGAACTAGGGTCTCCTATTTGGGAATATAGCGTGAAGGAAGTTTCAGTTGTGTGTCTGGAGACATGTGGATACACAATACATATAATAAATGTGTCTAGGTGGAATGAAAAGTTATGTTCAGCAACTCAGTTCATTTCTCTGTGTAAAAAAATATTGTTTCATGCACACTAGAAATCCATACTTAAATAGCACTTCAACATTAAGGTTTTGCTCTTCAATCCCTGTACACATTAAGTCTATAAAAAATCATTGTCATTTTGAAAGCACATACTGCAGCATTTCCATGAAACCAGAAATCAAACACTTCTAATGCCACATTTTATCTTTAAAAATGAGCTTAATATGGCCTGACTTAGAGGAGCAACAACAGCATATACTCTTGCTGTTGGTTTGCAAGTGACCTCATATTTTTCTTCACTGGAGCTCAGTAGAGAATTGGCACTTCTCAGAACATGCTGCCCAAGGCTTAACGGAGTAACAGAACACGAAAGCAACTCAACAAAAGCTGCAACGGTGGCATTTTACAGCGTCCTTGTTCTCCTTTTCTCTGCCTGCCCCCCCGACAAGTAAGCTTGGCAAGATGGGATCTATGTCCATGACCTTGTAACCACGTTTTATTGGCTGGGTTCTTAGGTTAAACTTTAGGTGTTTACAGACTTCACCTCGACTTTCTTGGTATCTCAGTATGGGAATGTTCTTAGAGGAAGGTCTGTTCATAAGAATGAGTAATTGGAGCTTGCTGCATGTTTCTAATGAGAGGATAAATATATTACTACATATGAAGAATGGATACTAGAACAGTTCAATAGCAAGAAACTGCGCAAATACATGCCTAGTTCAGAAGCAGCCACAGAACATCTATCCTATACGCCAACATATACCACAAAGAGAAGTTCTTCCCAGCATCCTTTAAGAAACTTAAAAATGCTTAAAGATTAAAAGCCACAATGACAGTGTTTGAGAGGAAGAGCACGAGAAAGATCAAGGACACTGTCAATGTTCTAAGCCCTTGAGAACTTGGGTGACTTTTTCAATCAAAAGTCGCAAAAGATCCCAGAAAGTAGACCATGTGCCATACTAAGAAGGAAAGCTAAAAACCCAAATCTACTTCCTGCAAATCTGGCCTGGGGAAAAAAAAATCCCTCCTAACTAAGAACCTGGTGATATGCTTAACACTGACAATGTGAGCAGGATGCGCTGAAGGGTTTAATGGCAATAACGGTGCCTGCTCTTACCTTATGTCTAGCTATAGTCAGCTTCAGAAGACAGTGAAAAATACTCCATGCTTTTGTGGTTTATAGAAAGGTCTCATTATTTGCTCACTCACATTTTGATACTTCCGTGATTTATGGGAAATGACATCATTTTTTGAAGTGATCAAAATAAACTTGGAATTAATCAGGGGGGAAAATGCTCAATGTCTATTTTTTTTTTTTTCAGTTATTGCAGATTACAGTAATACTTGGACACCACTTTATGTTAAGAGCCATTATTTACTTTTCTTTGATAGTCTACCACTGCAAAAAATTCACGGTATATTTACAGTACAGTATATATACAGTATATAGAGGTAAAGGATGAAGACAGGGATGTTTTAATCTACTTGTAAAAATAAGGAGATATGGAACAGAGATTAAGGACAAGACTATTTTTGTAAAAAGGTTTAAACAACTGTAAAAGATCTAAGTGATTTAAGCAAGGTCAGATGGGAAGGATGTGACAGAAAAAAGGACCAAACTCAGATCTCCTGAGACCTAGTCCAGTGTTTTAGTTGCATGATTTTTTTTCCCTTGCTTTCTCTTTTTATAATTTTTTCTTAATTTGAACACAACTCAAAGACAGGCTCATGTCCTTTGTTACCATTTAAGAATCTGTGACTGGAAACACCTTAAGCAAGGCACCCCCATCTTAATCCACTAACATCAGATGTTTGAAAAACTCAACACACTAGCGATAAGCAGCCAAACCAATGTCCTGTAAAGTAACAACACACAGGATAAAGGAAGATAACTTTAATATGTAAATTAATATTGCCAGCTAAAACCTCAGAAGGCCAATGGCCTCACAATGCCAATTTGGTCTTCCATGATGTTTAAGAGAAAAACTCTTATTTTCCATTACAAAATTCAATGTGCCTATATCGTAACTTTCCACTCAAATCTTAATCCCATTACCACCAAAACAATACAACACGTGTATGTTCTCATGTAAAAACTAAAGGAATATGTGGTTTCACAAAGGATGATCTTTCTAATTACCACAAAGGTATCTTTCAGCACATCAACAGCCTTAATATACATCTGTATACCTCACTGTAGTACGCTGCAACTTCCACCAATGGCTAGAGTGCAAGAAAAGCTTCGACAATTGATATGCTCATCAGCACTTAGATTTGATATCTAAAGTTGACAATATGGCTGTAATTATACCAGACACCACATCAAGTTACATCACAGGATAATACAAGTTTATTACCTAATTTCAAACAAAATTTTTTGAGGTCAGAATTATTTTTTTCTAACTAGTGATAGTACAAATTGAAGTCAGAATCTGAGGCTCTAATTCAATTAATTTCTAAGTTGCACACCTTTAGAACTAAGTTTCTAAGAGTCTAAAAATGTAACATTTGAAAACTGCATTGATGATATGCAAAATTGTGTATTAATATTTGCTTTCTAAGACACTAGGATCTGACTGTACTAGGTACTGTATAAACACACTGAATTCCCACCTCTTCACCATTTCCAAAAGACTAAGCAACAAATTTAAAGTAGTGTTTCATAGAAGAAATATCATTGCTGGAATATTTTTAAACAAAGTAAAGAAGGGAGAGATCTTTTTGTCAGAAAGTGAAGGATCAGTTAAGAAGTACATGGATGTACTGAGCAAAAGGAGGAACCATTTTTCCCAGAAACAATCCATTTCAAACTCGGTCATGTTAAGTCTTACTTAAGGTTATACTCTGGAGAACAGAACAGATGAAACCTTGATTTCTGCTGCTGGCCTCCACACCTACAACAAAATTGATGGCATATTTATACCTCGAAACTTAAAATAATTTGTTTAAAATGGACAGTGCAGACAGATTGGTATTCAAAGCAAAAAATAAGAATTTGTTTCCAAGTGGATGAATAAAGGAACTGGACATGGTCCTTAGGTAACTATTTTTCATAGTGAAATTACAGAACTGTTATTATGTAGGTTATAATATCTAGGAAGAAAAGATACGTATATAAATAATATTATTTATTATTTAGCAACATTAATAGATCTCATCATTATTAGTCTTTGTTATTTTAAGGGAAAACTTGCACAGTTAGATTTTTATAAACAGACTATGAAGCAATAAATTAATCAAGTGCATCAATAAAAAAATCCACACCATACGTTTGTCCTGTCTTTGTAAACTAAAATTCTGACAGGCAGAACTTCAGGAGAAGCTAAGAGAGTTTTTGGCTACCAGGGAAGGAGAGCAGAACATTACCTCTAACAGGCATTCGTTAACTTCATTAGTATAACAGATTAGAACTAGTGCTTGTCTATATATGTAAGTTATGAATGAACGGCATCCATGTCCTTTACTTCATAACATACTTTTGGAGCTGACTATAGCAACAGGAAAACCACGGTCAGTCCTGGCTGAAATAGAAACAGCTCATTTTCATGGGAGAAAAGGTACAAGAGTAGTCCATGTGCTCAGTGCAGAACTGGAAATGTGTACATATCAAATTGTAATTCAAATCAATTATCTATTTGACATGGCATTAAATAACTTCCAAATAAGTGGATAGCATCCTGAAAAAAATCAATCTAAAACCATCAGTGTTGGATTTTGAAGTTCTCAAAGTGAGTACATCTCTGGAGAGATATGTTTCTATATTATTTCATTTTGGGGAGTTGTATCAAAGCTGCCAGTGTATTTGAATACAGACCTCATAAACCTTAATCATATAGATGTTGCCTTCTGTTCTGACTGCTGTGCTATACAAGGGAATAACTTCCATATTCTGGAAGCTTAGGTATGTGCAGAACACGTCTCTAACTTGGCAGGTGACTATGCTCAACAACTCAGGATGGTTCCAGGCAGAAAGGAGTAGCTTCATCTATGCTCTAAAGAAGTAGGTAAGTTGCCAGCTAGTTTCTGAATGACTTGGTGCCAACGTAAAATATTTGAGATGTTTCTGCATTTCTGGGCAGCATGAGGTGCTTGAGGAAGGAGCTTTCCACAAAAGGAAAAGCTGCCACAGCACTTTGAGCAATGGACCATACCACAGCATAACTCTGACTGGAACAGTGAAGGCAGAAATTTTAGTCCACAAGGTTTGATGCAAGGTTTTTGTGATTTCTAAGAACTGCACTGGTGGAGTAAGCAGAAAAATACAGAGTAGTCAGACAGGAACAGCACTATGGGACATAGTACTGTATGTTGAAAATTTTCTCCTTTTGCACTTAACCTATAACATGTCTTTTTCTCCCAAACTGCATGTACCTTGTTTTCAGAGGTTCAGTCCCAAGACTCTGGCTATAGGTAGTTGATCAAATTGCTACAAGCCCAGGGCCATCCATTCATTGCATGAGCTGAGGTAATCAACTTTTAGCTCATTACGTACTTCTAAACCACTGTAATTACAGAGAAAAGTACATCGGTTTAAACCACCCTTGCAGGCCAGCGTTGATGGCAACAAAGTAGTAATTAATACATAATCAGTTATCGTTACTCATCTGAGAAGCAAATCATGAAGCTACCACAATTGAATTGATCACAATCATCCATTCACACCCTAAATCATACCATGTGTCTATACAACACTCACTACAGTGAAGTCTTCATTACGGTTGCGGCCTTTAGGCACTACAATAATTGAATAACAAAATAATAATAAGGAACAGCAGTTTTAAAGAAACTTCAGCATATACATTTTGTACCCAACATCCTGCAATTATCCCATTGGTAAGTGCAATTGTAGGTATCAGAGATCTGTTATTTAAATTTTCTCAATCTACCAGGCTTAAACTTTTAATAATGTTTCCTTTGAAAAGAAATTTAAAAAAGGACTAACCTGAACTTTGAAAAGAAAGGGTATAAAAGGGCAAGAAAAAAATATACTGGCCATGCACTGACAGAAACCCTTTAAGTATGTCCTATATTTTTGAGTGGATCAAATTCCTGACTTGTTGGGAGAAAGCATGTTTGGATGCACTATGGAAAGTAAAAGTAAATAAAAAAAAAAAAAAAAGAAAAATACAAAGGAGAGAAGTAGTAAATGAAAAAGCTGCTTGACAGAGGCTGCACAGTGCTGACATGCACAGAACTTAGGGTTGCTACTACACGGAAGTGCTCAATATGCACTAAAATATACTTGAGTCCTACACAATGACAGCCAAACCCACAACACTCAACAAGAGACCTAATCTCATACCACCTGTTGCCTACATTGCTGAGAAAAGACAGCAACAGATTAAGAAGCTCTTCAACTATTTATTTAGTTTTAAATGAGTTCCTCATCTTTTGGTTTTCTCATCTTTCAGGATTAGCTCCTCAACATTTTAAACACATATGCACGCATATATTCATATATAAAGACGCATCTTATCCCGAATATATTTAACATATTAGTATATCTTCTGTGTGAATTTCCCAGAGAAGAAATGAGCAAATAGCACAACAGTGATTATCAGGAGGTCTTCATAATTTCAGTACCACATCACCCATGGCTCAGAATAAAGGCTGCTATATGCACAGCCCTTGCACATTTCGGGGCCATGCATGGCAGCTAGCTTTCTGCCAGGTCGCACTACCAGAACTATGCAGTATTTTTCCTGGGATATTGTTCTGCACTGACCACAAACCGAAGCACTAACTTTATGAGGAACAACTTCAACAACTTCGGAAATGGCACCGTTCCAGCAGGACACACCCCAGAGTGCATTACAGCACTGCCTTGTAAACTCTTTTATTAATTTCATAATAAATGCTTAGAAATCAGACTTTTTGCAGGTGATAATTAAATATAAAATCAAGGCAAACCAGATGTGCGATAAATTCTTGGCACCGGTCTAGTTTAACTGAGTTTTAGCATCGATTTCCGGCAGGCCCAGCCCTGCTCCTGCTCTGGATCCCCCTCCAGTGCACATCGCCAGGGTCTTTCACTAAGCACTTTGCCTCTCTCAACACTGCCTTTAAAGTTTCAGTTACCATTACAACATCTAAATGTGGAAAGGTTTAACACTTGATTTGGTTTTGTTCAAGTTAAAATCCACTGCTGCAGTTCACGGTAAAACTTTTTTAAAAGATCCATAAACTTTTTATGCACTTTTCAGCTCAATACTGGCTCATTTTTCTTTGATGACATCAGTGCAGCAGTGACTTTCTGTTGCGCTTCAAAAAGAGACTAAACTACTGAGGACTTTCAATAGTTCCATAAAATGAGGCCTATACCCCAAAAGGGGAAAGTAAGTAACATCTCAGCTCTCCTCCGTTCTCACCACCTCTCCAGCTGTCAAAGGAAAATTACAAATGGCAGAGCTTAAATGGTAGATTTAAAAAAAATCACAGCAAACCTATAAATGAATCAGAGCTACAACACGCATAGGGTCCTGTTAACACACCTCTCACAAACTGGAGGCTGCACGGTCTGTTTGAAGAGAATAACACTGGACTTTGTCCCTACAAACCTGATTTAGCTTTGGAAATCCCTGGTCTGTTTGAAAAGACTGATATTGGACTTCACCCCTATGGACCTGAATTAACTTTGGAAATCCCCACTCCAGGATATAAAAACTGACGAGTCTGTATCGGACAGCTTCCCCCTCCCCGGAAAAGGACCAGTTTTATTCACTCTGCTCTGTGTTGGAGAACAAGGGAAAGAAGTGAGCAAGGATGAACTCCAGTCAATTGCTTTCACTGGGCTGAGACCTCCTCCGTCCCCACGGCTCGGGCTATGGGTGCAGCTACAACTTCCAGCCACGCAGGGACACACGAAGGCCCTCTGAGCACAGAGCACACGCTGGCTTCCCCTAATTCCTGCTGTGCAGTTGCATCCAGCAAAATTATAAGCCATGCCCAACACAGGTGGTTTCCCTTCCCTTCAAAGCGACCCTTACACCCTGTTGCACCGCCTGGCTCAAAACCATGTCCGCTTTGGTACCAGCGAGCCTGCCAAGGTTGCAGAGGGATGGGATAAATCTGCCCAAGAATGGTATAAGCCACTTTTATTTGTCATATAAGGAAGTGTATAACTAGATGCCGTGTCTCTGCTAAGGCCTGGCTGGTTTGGCTCAGGAGCAGGACCACAGCCACTTAAACAAACCACTAAACCCCTGACCTGTGTGAACCCATGGAAAAGCGTAGCGATGTCAGGAGCTCGGGTGACTCCTTACCCTGCTGCTCTCTACTGTCCCAGACACGACACAGACCAGGAGGGCTGATGCTGAGTAGGATACATTTTCTAGCTTTGGCTGTTAGAGGTTGCTACAATTAAAACCATATATAAAATTAACTTCAGCCTGTAGTCTGCATTACAAAGTTCACTGGCTACTGAATTCGTAATGACCTGTACATACGGCCATCCCAATTGCTCTGCTGGTCATCTACTTGGGAGTGACATACAAAATTCATTGCACTGGTGAGCACACGTCACAGCCCAGGAAGGGGACCCACACGGTCCCCACCCATGGGAGCCCATTTTTGATTGGGGAGGAGAGGAAAGTCAGAAGAGTCAGTGAGCTTGTGGGAACATGTCTCCCACATTAACCTTGCTCATCCAGTATCAAGGTCTATGAATTACAGAAGCTAAGGGAAACAACAAAGAGAAACTGCATAAAGCCTAGTTATTTTAACAATCTGTTTTGCACAGTAATTAATCAGATCAGCCCTCTAAGAGGCTCCAAAGATCCTAAGGTAAACTTAATTCACTGTAATTGAATAAAACACTGTTGAGCTAAGAGTTACAATACCTAGCAAGAAGGATAAAATATATCCCTATAAAACCTCCGGACTTTTTAAAGCAAGCAGGGAACTAGCAGTTATGCAGAAGCCAAGCAGTAGAACAAGAGTACATGCACTGCAAAAATGACAAAAATCAGAAAATACCACAAAGAAAAGTATGTTTATTTTGATCCTTCAGTCTAGGTTTTAACATCTTAAAATGAACCACAGTATTATGTTCAAAGGTGAATGATACAATATTTTTCAGGGGTATGCTATGCATTGGATAGAGCTGACTGTCAGCTTCCTTTCTTTAATGCAGAAGTCTGAAGTCAGTTCTAAGCTAATGATTGTACTTTCCACTCTTTACAGGCAGAACAGAAATGGTCTATTTTGAAAAAGGAATTTTATAGCATTTATAAAGTAAACAATTTATGCAACTGTATTAGTACATTCTTCTATTCATGACCGCATACAAAGATTTTCATGTATACAAATGTCCTCACCTTGAAACAATTCAATAATTTGTTCATGTGAACATGTGTGGCCTGTGGATTGCCTGTGAACTATTTGTCCTAGATATTGTTTTGATTACTTGTAATTCATATTTTTCTCTCTGCAACACTTGATCAATCACCTCCATCTCATGTTATTGTTCTTACTTGCTGAATGGATGAGCCCCAAAGAACTTTCATATTCACACGCCTGGGACAAATATTCATAATTACATACCTTTGCATGATTATCTGTTACCATTTCTTTCCTTTGGAACATTCCCTCCATTAAACACTTACTATTAGGAACACTCAAAGTGAATAAAAAGCAATGTGAAAAACTAAAAGGCATTCATAGTATTCTAATGAATGCTCACAATCTTCTTTTTTTTTTAAACTAACAGCGTCAGTCCAGAGAATAGGTAAACAAATCAAAAAATAACTCTAGAACACTACCTAGAATGTAATTACATCAACAAAATTTCTACTATAATACTACACGTAAGGAAAAAAAATCCAAAACAAACAGGAAGTTTTACTGCCAAACTGGAAGAACAAATTTACTGGGGAGTTTTCCTTTTAAAAATAAAGCAAAAGCCAGAACTTTGCATACTCTCACCCCCCAAAAGTAGATGGTAGCTATTACTTTTACTAAAATTATTACTGAATTTATACTCAGAAATACGGGCTCGATGGCTACTTGATTTGTCAAGAGAATGAAAAAAGATAAACAACTCAAAGTGTTCTGAATAAATGGCAATTTAGCAGAAATAGTGTTTCCTTGAATGCTCTTTTGGCTATGAGCAATAATGCTGCCACAAAAATCTGGTTTGCATCATCTAAGTGCTTGAAAAAAGAACACATAATTTAGGAAAAAACCGATGGCTGCCACTTAGCCATAAAGAGCAGCACTAGTGTTAGAAATAGCTTTTCTATGATATTTTTGTTCATGTTCTGGTTTTTTTCAGCAGTAGAAGTAATTACCATGGTTTGTGAGGGCAGTGTTTAGTGCTATTACCCTTTAAACACTGCACACAAACACTGAGCCTGACTCCAGGAAGGTTGACCGTGGCCACAAGCAGGGCTGTAGCCACATCCTTGCCTTCAACCCACCAAGGAACCCCAGTGATTTCACAAGAAGTAAAGGCTGCACTTGAGAAAAGGTGTGTTGCCTTTGATCCAATTTCTTGTCTGTTTGAAAGAAACATTCTTTTACACCTTGTATGATAATTTTATGCACAATACTTTAACCTGAAAGTCATGAGTGGAATGACCCACTTCAGTTTCATAGACTGGATATTCTTTCCCTTTCCTTAAGAAATGGAGCCCAGTGCCAAATCTCTTCACTTATGTGTGCTCTGTGAACTTCATATTTCTATCTCCAGGAAGATCCTTTACAAACCTGAGGAGCTTCTTTTAATAAAGACGTCCCTATATAGCTAGAGATGGATTTCTGAAATGCTATCACTGGTAAATCAGGTCCTGATGATGACAGAGCGGGCATAGGCAGATTTGAAGCTCAGGATGCATTAGGTGAGGCTTTTACCACCAGTATTTGAGAAATTAGTCTGTACCAGCCTAATCCATTGCAGTGACTACTTAGGGTCTACGTTTGAAATGGCTTGTAACAGCCCCCTGGGAGGTTGGCAGAAGCTCCAAATCCCACCGTGATTCCCTGAGCTTGCACACGTGCACACACCATGCTGCCAGCTGTATCTGCACCCAACCTTTCCTCCTGGGGACGGCAGCATTCCGCAGCTCAGCACTGTGACCAGTCTCCTCTCCAGCCAGCAGAAGGCCAGTAGAGAGTGCAGGAAGATCACTCAATAACACACACTGCTTCAGCTCCTCTTTATTGGCACAAACCGTGATTTTACTTTGGCATATAATCTGCAATTAATTCAGATGCCTGTAGACAATACGTAAGTACTCGGCTGAATACCAGCTCATTCTTTTCCTGTTTTTACATAACCTTCTTTTGTAATAATTTTCTAGGAAGGTGCCTTTGGGACTTCTTCTTTAACTTCCTTCCAAGGCTCAGAGGGACTCTGCTGTATTGACCCTCCAGCCAGCTGAAGGAGCCTGGAAATGGCCTTTACCACCTGAATGACAGGCAGGATACAAGGAGTGCAGGGGTTTCTGCAGCTCCGGTGTAACGTGAATCACTTCCTACAGAAATTAGTGATAATAGCATGTGTATCACATGAATCCTCTGCTGTGTTTTTAACCCTTGCTGGGAGAAAAAAAAAAAGTTACTAGCAAGGGCAGTGAACTTTGAACATAAAAAAGCACCACCCTGCACTTAGCAGTAGACCATGGGGATGGCCCATTTATTAACACTTGATTTTGCTCCGATTACAAAGCTTGTTGGTATTCCCTTCTTCTTGGAGCATCCATCAGCTGACTGCAACAAAGTCAATACGTCAGTTTGCATAGTTTATAAAAACCAAATACACTCTATCAACTGGCTGGCTGATGCACGATGCGTGGCCACTTTAACGCTTAAGTGTGGAATCAGCAAAGATGCAAGTAACACCATGGGACAAGCTCCTAAATTCAAAGAAGAAATATTACCTTTCCAATCAATGGATTAAGTGCCCTGTAACTGGCTTTGCACAAAGGGCGTGCCTGCCTAATTGGGCTAATGGCAGAGGAGCATATTGAGCACCCCACATTCCTCAGCCCAGACAATAGGTAAGTGGGCACACCTAATCCCTTTAAATGAGATGCCTGGTGTTGGCTGCAAATCTGTTTATACTGTTTAGCAAAGGTGAATTAGTATTTGCTAGCATAAATGCCCTGCTGTGCAGACCTTTGTTAACTTCAGGCTACTTCCTTGTTCCCTTAAAGCTGTTAAATGAGTCAATCTGGCCTTAATATGTTTCAGTGCTGTGTCCACTACTTATCTTTCAAGACTATTGTTTTCTAATGCATCCTCGTAAACGTCTAAGAGGTTCTTCATTGTGACAACAATTTGTTCAATAATTACAGGTTCACATGAAGAAAGACCAATATGCTCTGTGGAAAAGCAAATATCCAGATGGGGGGTGGAGGGAGGAGAGAGAAAGACAATCTCAAAGTACTTTAAAAAAAAAGATAGGTCTGGCATAAGAAGTCTACATGCATTTTAGCATTCTCATAATTACAGAAACAGAAAATTAATTAATGGCTATGCATTTTACATAGTCTATTAGGGGTCTACAGGGATACTGCATCAGGGAAAAGATTAATTTGTGTAGTCTTTGTGTTGTTCTTTGGCTCACAAAATGATCGAAAATGATGATATTTGGGATTAAGAAAGTATTGAGTATTCACTCCTCTGTGTCCAAGGTATGGAAGATGAGGTCTGTGCTCCAAACAGCCTACAAAACAAACACGTTTACAAAGGAACTAGTAATAAATTTTCCTTGTACCTTTAGCTCCTTTACCTCTAACATAAAAAACCTCCATGAACATTATAGTTTCTATAAGAAAAGAAGTGGAAAGAAGCCACTGAAGACCTTAGTTAACTTTTCAGACCTTAGCTGACTCTTCAAATACTAGCAGTTGGCAGGCCTCCCATCCAAATGAACACTCAATTCATATATGCACGCACAGGTTTGTCCAAGGCACAAGTTTATGACCTGCCAGCAGTGGTTTTCTGCGCCCTCTCAAACCTACCTTCTGACTCTGTTACCCCTTTATCACTACCTTGGTAGGAAAACAATTTTGCCAAACCCAACTGCGATGTTCAGCAAGACAGAGAAAGAGACATCCACTAGCCTGGGCTTACCTCAGTTCTGCAGCTGCAATAAATCAGCACCCTTCTAGTATTTCAAAGAGCTTCCCTCTCCCCCTCCGCCCTCCTTTGGCCAGCAGAGCAAGCCATGCTCATCACCAGAAGTCCTCTGTCACTTTAAGAACTGAAACAGGAAAACCTGTACCATTTTTATACTTCTGTTCATTCTTTTCAACCCATTCTAACTCCTTCCCCCTGGGAGTTAGCCCTCCACCAAAAGTTTCTTTCAGTAAAGCACTAGCTCTCTCTATTAAGCTTACCCACCCCTGCTTAGCCTTAACACTGGTTTCTTTGTACTTGCCTGGTGAACTGACCAGCTATACAGCACAATAGCTACAATTACTAAATTACACTGCCTGTCACTGCCTTTTGTATCACACCTCTAACAGGTGTCATTACCATGATAGGCAAATTGTAATAATCCATTCACAGCCCCCACAGTCTTAATAATGTATTTTTTTTATTATTTTATTTTACATAATATATGTGTGAATACTGCACGGAGCCTGAATGGTTGGTAAATGCACAGGACTGAAAGATTGAACTGTGTGGACTGCAGACATGAACAGCAGCATTTAGAACAACAAAACCGAACGCTACCACATCCCTGATACCATGAATACATGCACATACAAAGATACATTAAAATAGTAATACTAATAAATGTGGTTATGGAAAATATATTGGTTTGAAAAAGATGCATACGAGGCATTTCTGAGCTGAGGCTGTTTCCCTGCCCTTACCTCCCACAGCTGTGCCTCGGCACTGTGTCATGAAGGATATACCAGGACATACTCTTCTGAGATCCCTTACGAAACCCAAATGGGTGAGGAAAGCATAAGAAGGCATTGCGGGTTACAAATTCTATGAATGCAGCAATTTAAAGCAGGTTTTGAGTATAAATTTAATATAAAACTGTAATGAGTTCCTGATTATATGATTCACGCACAAAATCAAATGTTTAAGCAAGGTTTAACTAAACCAATAAAAAACTTCTTTACATAGCCCAATGGAAGCTGCCATAACCTTTTAAAAGTGATAAATATACCGTTATGTTGCTGTCTGCTGTTTTCTGGGGCCTCACTCATTACTGTGTTATTCCAGTTGTATACCAGCACAAATCCACTGACTTTATTGACTGGTGTAAAAGGTCACATAGTAGCAAAATGGGTTCCTAGAACCCAACCTGATAATGAAGGCATTGACAGCCCTATCAACACAGTTTGGATTTCCTCAGTGCAAGGCACAGTTAGAAATAAAACACACAAAACTTCACATACTGGCAATGTAATACCTGGAGTAAAAAAAAAAAAATTAAACTATGCCAGTCACCCTTAGTTGAGAATCTCCCCTCTTTAATTCACACCACCAAGAAGCTCTAGATAAACAAAAAGGAATTGAAACAAGTCCTTATGGATAAAATTGTTTTCTTTTTGCTTCATGTAAAAACTGAAATCCAAAGTTAAGCCCTTTTTAGCTTTACAGGGTATTGTAACAACACAGATGGTTGTTCTAGCTGACAGAAACACAAGAAAAGAGATGGCCTGAGAAATCTCATTACAATTCAGTGCTAGTTTAGATGTTAATACAGATAAGAATGATGGTTCTTGTCTTTCTGAAACACCATATTTCAGAGTTTAAGTAAATTCTGACCTATTAAAGACCTGGCATGTAATTTCCGTGTGGGGCAGGTAGTGATAACCCAAGACAGAGCTTTTCATACTTTCTTGCCAGTCATGCAATGTTGCACATGTCTGAAGAAAGCAAGCTGAATTAGATGGAAGCAGTCTGACCCAGGACAGATACCTCACATTTACAGACCTATGAATGTAAAAGTAAAACTATTTTTCTTCTAGCTATCATGGATTAAAATCCATGAAAAAATATTAAGTTTGTGTGGCTGACAAACAGGCAATAATGCAATCATTTTGCTAGTTGGACTGCTTGAACACCAAGACAGTCTCAGAAATGGAGGCTGTGGAGCAACTGAATGATCAAGTTCCCTAAAAATGCAGGCTGGTGAGGCAAGGTACTGACTGATATCAGCCAGCCTCTTCTCAGTAAGAGCTTTTGACTTTGACAGCAGCAGAGACACAAAGAAAAAAATAAATGAATACAGAGAAAAAGAACTTGACTGTTCATGCACTGCAGTGGGAGGACTAGAACAAATCTTCTCCAGCACTATTTTCATTAACCTATTCTCTATGGTCAGCTTCCCTATGTGAAATGACCCTTCCGATCAAGGCAATATTACCTACATGCCCGTTTTTTGCCAACAATTAGACCATCATTTCTGGCCCTAAAACACCCATTGGAATTGCTACAGGTAAGTGCAGGAATCCCACCACACAGTTGTATTTCTGCTACAAGTTTGGCCTCTCCTTATACAGCTGTTTCTCAATGTGACAAAAATTAGATGCAGTTGAAAGGAGATATATTGTGCCTTATCCCATCATCCCATTCTTCCACTTTGCACACAGCACTTACTAAGTTTCCAAACAGGACATGCTTCAGGATGCTCCTGCTTCAGAAAACAACAAATCCCTAGAACTCGCAG
Organism: Aquila chrysaetos chrysaetos; assembly: GCF_900496995.4. NCBI lineage: Eukaryota > Metazoa > Chordata > Aves > Accipitriformes > Accipitridae > Aquila > Aquila chrysaetos. Next base: position 10,929,276 of record NC_044014.1, read on the forward strand.
CATGCAGCACAGATGTCAATCTTTCAGATAGGTAAAAAAAAAATTTGGATTATGACATTTCTTCTGCCAGAGGGACACACTGTAACACACTGAGAAAGTAGGTGAGCTACTTTGAAGCACATGCCCTCTAGGCCACATCCCATTTTAAAACTCTAACATCACCATCAAATCAAAATACAAAAAGCTAGCAGGTATCAGTGCTATTCATAGGCAGGAAAAAAACATCACCCCACCTGAGACATGGAGTTGCAGTCATTTGACAGACCTCCTGATTACAGTACGGATTCATGGCAGGAGAAAGAGGATGGAAAAGGCATGAACAAGATGAGGGTTTTACCCTCTTTAGTCTACACTAAGGGCTGCAGTGAAGATGTCAATGTCATCAACACGAGAAAGAAGTGGCAGACTGGGGTTATCACTTGTGGTACCAACTTTTATAGTCTGCAGAAGTTTTTATAATACTTGTAAATATGACACTCTTCTGTTGATCTCAGCTGTGGGAATTGCATATTTAGGATGAGAAAACATAAAACATGGGTGCTCAGGAGACCTTATCTTAACTCTTGATTCTTTACCACATTTTCTACAGTTAGACAAAGAAAGTAAACTGGAGTTGGTATGACACACTGTGATAACTTGGCAGACATGAAACATAAAAGCAACACAGAAGCTGCCTCATGATGTCTTGCATAATCTTTGTGAATCACCTGTGAATCATATTCCCCTGAAATACAACACCAAACCGAATTGAAAGCGCCTTACTTCTCCTCTCCATATTTTAAAAAGGGTGTTGAATAATTGAAGAGTACAGAGAAGAGCCACAGAAAAGATTTACAAATTGGGGGCAAAGAACCCTATTTTACAACGAGGGATTTAAGGAATTCAGTTATCATAATAACACTGAAGAGAAGTTTAGTCATGGTCCTTAATATTTTCAGGACAGAAGGTTTCACTTGCTAATGCAGTCTCCAGTCTGTCAGGAAAGGGAATATGAAGAATTTAGGATTGAACCTTGAAGCCAGGCAAACTCAGATCAGAAATAGGATCTCCTAATCCTTTAAATGCAGACTGATTCACTATTAGAATAATTACTAAGGAAAGAGGTGACTTCCCCATCTCTTGACACCTTCAAACCAATGGTGGGTGTTTTTCTAGACAAGGTATTTTCATGCATACAACTTACTGAGACAAATGATGAAATAATTAGGTGAGACTCACTGGCTTTCTTTTATACAGTAGGTGAGATGATAAGATTTAACATCCTTAAAATCTATGAATTTATGACCTGTGTCAATGTCTGATCATTTTCCTCCATCAGGTATGACAGCAGTTTCTCTCTCCAATTTATAGACAAGTTTAAATACAGACTTATCAAATTACTCTCTCTCTTTAGGGTACATGCAAGACAAGGGCCATGGAAAACTTTGAGTAGATAATGCTGAACCTGAAGCTATACAGTGCAAATCTAACCTTTCCAATAAGGCCCTTAGGAATAGCATGTAAATGTGAAGAAATCTAGAACAGGAGATTAAGTGGGTATAGAGTGGTGCAAGCAAGCCTCTTCATTCGCAGGACCTGAAATTAAATTCTTAAGAAAGAAATGAGACCACTTGCTACGTAAATCTCTGTGCAGCATTTACGCATCATTGCAATAGTGAACTATTTAAAAAAAACCCAAACAAAACACTTTAATACATACCGTATGAAAATCTTACTGGACCTTTTTTTCTTCATTTTACAAAGTCTAATGTAAGCCATCCCCATTGCGATCCGTGGGCAATACCAACACCAGAATCAATTACACTCTACCTACCATACTAAGGCCACAACTGAACAGGTTACTACCATACTACCAAACAAGCTCCCTCAAAATTAAAAGGTTTTCAGAGGAGCTAAAACCTCTCTCAGGTATAGTTTGAAATCACAGGCATATGATTGGGAACACAAGCCCATTCTCAGGTCTGAAGAAGAGGGTGTCTCATTTTACAAAGATTTCGGTAGAATCAGCCATCCTGCTACTTACATGATCACAGCCTAGCAGGGGTTTCTTTACTACTTCCCAAGCCTTACTGAAGAATTGTACATAGATATATATATTAACAGAGAGGAAAAAAAGGGGAGAGAGAAATTGTATGCGTCTAGGTGTACATACAAAAGATAAATACATAAAATCTCCCAGTGCCTTATAAGGCACTCATGTAGGAGTTATGTCAAATGTTTTCCATGATAGCAAATAGTTATGTTACTCCTGCATCTCTCAGTCCACCACTAGCACTGAACCGAACAATTGGTTTTAACACATTCCATCATTGCTTCTACAAGTTCAAAAACTAAGCCTTAGATCTACCACACTTGAATATTCAAGCATTGTCCTGTTACAGTCACATTATTGAAAAAAGTTAAGTGTGCACATTTATCAGAATGTGCAGCCATTTGCCTAAATAAAACAAAACCTGGAAAAATTTCCTTCCATGAGCTTCCAATGATCTGGAGAATAAACGTGTAATTTTATTTTGACCTTTCCTGTCTACTTTATCATAACACACTACTTAGCATACTGCATGAGACAGACAAAGGTTTTCACACTAAATCTGGGCTGACCAATTTTGTTCTAGCCTCCTGATTCATTAAGTATTTACCCGACATCAGAATTAAGTGAGACTATCAATAGTGGAATCTAGGTTTAAAGAAAAAAGACATCATCTGGGAAGACTTGGCTCATATAGGGACATATCTGAATATATCTAGCCTTTGGTTCAAGCTCCACATGACTAGAACAGAGTTCAACTTTCTACCATCCCCAACTCTCCCTGTTACCTTCTTTCTCTTTTCCTGTGGTACCATTGCTGGTTTTGCATCACCTAAGCATAATCTTCAGGTTCTTTTTACTGGACTGGGTCTAAAATCTTGTAGATTCTTTCTAAGTTAACACTGAAATACAGACTCTCCTATCAACTGATATGTAAATCTCCTGTCAAGGCTTTCATCAGCTTTTGCATTGATTACTCAAATAATCTCTTCCCTGGCCTTGACAAACCAATCTTTTTCTAGCAGGTGGTTTGGGCAATTTATCTCTCTCTTTGCAGTGCTTCCCTCTACTTCCTTCACTCCTGCCACCAGTTTCCATTCCTCTCCTATGTCAAATTTCAGTTGCTCATCTTAATTTTCAAGGCCAAGCCAATTGCACTTTCTCAATTTTCATTCAGTATATCAGTCAACCTCTTAGCAAGTATGTATCACCGGCCAAAGTGACCAACTTTTCACCAGCCAAATCTGCAAGCAAATACCCCTGCTCCCTCTGTCTCACTGCTCATCACAGTTGGGAGGATTTTCAGCCCCACCTACAATTACCTTTCTATTATGCTTACAATTACTATTTCTCCCTACGAACTTTCTCAATCCCTCTGTTAAAACTCTATTGCTATAATGTTTGTGAGAAACAAAAAAACCAGCCCAAAACTTATCACACGCAGGCCACAGATGCATCAAGATCCCTGCCCGGGATGCTAATCATGACCGCTCTTCTTTTGCTTTTCAACCTGTTAATCCTCATCCATCTTCCCCTTGATTGCCAGGTTTTTGGAATAGGAAGTATTTTTCCCCCCTCATTTGCACAGCAAATTATACAACAGAGTCTTCATCCAAGACAAGGATTCTTAGTACTATGGTAATAGAAGTTGCAAGGTAATATATAGTAAGAGTAATTACAAGGCCAGAGATCTGCTGGACTGCATTATACATACATACAAGCTGCAGATACTGCAGATTTCCTAACCACAGCTGTACTGGCATAAAATAAACCTTGCCCCATGCCACTGCGCCACATTTATACAACATCCCTTTAATATACTAGAAAAGAAGGAAGAGTTTCTGATTACTTTGTAATTATTTTATATATACAAGGTAGGTATACTTCAAACCTGATGACTCTGTTGCTCTTTATACTGTAATTTCTGCTATGCTTTTTTAGTGATCACAGACATATGTCTCCTAACCAAATTAAGTATATACACATTTAAGTGACAGCACATTTTCAGAATACATCATTACACGTTGGTAATAAAAAACTATGACATCCCTACCTATGAACTTATAAAAATAGCAGAATAATTCCCTGATAGAATCACATTAAAATAAAATTACATTATATTGTTTTAAAATTTGAAGTTTATATTAAAGACTTTTGAAAATGACCATTTAAAAATGTATTCTGCTTCATAAGAAGTGATCTTATCAGGACCAAGGAGAATTTGTGTTTCAGGTAAGTTGGATCCTGAATCTGCAATGACAAGAAAGAAAAACCGGCCACAGTAATACAAAACAGAATTTCAAAGATGCAAATAATGATTTAAGATTGCATATATCCCCCCACAAAACCTATTTTCTCCACAAAGATTCATAAACAGAACACACACACAGAGACACAAAGCCACATGCAAAACCAGTTATAATGACAACAGTGAGAAAAAATAGAGACTATCTGCATAAAACCCCCTGGCACTTAAAAATAACACACGCATGTTTCTAAACAGAAGGTTTTCTGAAACAGATACAGCATCTTTAACAGTATATCATAGATCTGCAGAGTATGAAGTTTATCTCGCTAATCAGTTATTAACTGAAGGTAATTCCCTCTGTTTCTAATACCTTTATATAACATTGAGTGACTGTTAATTTCATATAAAAGTGCTTACATTTTTCATGTATTGTACCCTGATTCAAAAAGTAAAAATACCAAATATCTAACACTGAAAGACAACAAACCCCAGGAAACTAAAAATACTAAATACACTGCTCAGAGATCCTGCCCCCCTCCCCCCCATATTAGACGTGGTTAGTGTTTATGCAAATATATTACTAATGTGTATTACAAATTAAGCAGAACAGAATAATCTTTTGCCTAGACTTACAGGACATTTTACATCTTCAATTAGATGAGCAGCAATAATATTCACTTTGAGTTCTAAAATCCCTTTCACAGATAGAGAGGTTAATTGGTTGATCTTACAATATGGGTAAAATTCAATACCTAAATTAAAAGCGTGTGCACATGTGTGTGTATATATATACACACAAACATACATATATATTAAAGTATCTCTACACTTTTTGAAAAAGTTACTTTAATCAGAGTAACAAATACCTTTCTGAAATGAATTAAGTTTAAATCCAGTTCAGGAAAAACACCCTTTAACTACTTGCATATTATTAACACTATTTTTAACTCTTACTCAAATACAGCCAGATGATTTTTTGGTAAATTTATTATTAATTTTCCTGGTATGCAGATAAATGTTTAATAGGAAATTGATATACATTTCAAAAGAACAAATAACTGTGTTATAAGCACTGTATTAAAAAGTAACTACAGCATATTTACCAATACAGAAAAATCTAATAGGGTCAAACTTATAAGACACTGAGTAACATTACAAGTAGGTACTTAGAAACATGCTGCATTTTCCCCAAATTCCATTATGGTAACAAACACAAAAAGATGCTAATATCCAGTTCTGTTAAGTACATCTTTAGTTCCACCCATTACACAATATCAAGTAAGAAAACAGTTTTATCTGACTGGTGGCTCAATGGCGCAGCCTATGTGTGCAAAAGTATAACACAAGAAGTTTATACTTCTATAAATGGGTGCCAACCCTCTGGTTTTGCTGCATTTAGATAAGCAAACATACCTACAATTTACAAAAGTGATGAGCTGCATAAAAGAAAGATTATTTTAATACAATATGCATACTTATAGATCTAAATTAATGAAATTCTCCACAACGGAAAACATGAAATTCAAGTGATTCTGTGCAGAATTAATATATAAGCATCATTTATTTTGATATTTTTCTGTAAGACTGGATCTGAAACAATGATTTTCACTTATTCTTTATTAAAAAGATACTGCAGAGTAGGAAAAATATATATAAAATACAATTTCACCTCATAACCTTTAAAATGCACAGTTGGGTACATTAATATTGCTTGGTTTGTGTTCTTTTCAGAGACAAAATGCCTACTTAGATTTATACTTTTTTTTTCAAAGTGATCTATTCAGTGTAAAATATTTAACCACTCTGCTATAAGTAACAAGTAAATTCTTAGCTTGTAGCTATAAGCTAAGAATTTTAGCACAGAGGCATACAAATATAAGCACCAACAAATACTCTCCTCCTATATACGTATCTAACATGAACTAGCTCTCCTACTTCCCCACCCCAACCCTCACTCAGTTCAAAGCAACCAAATTCAGTAATTCTACTTATATATGATCACAAACCAGTTCCAGCACAGGATCTAAGTGCGGATTGTAAAAATCGAGGAGTTTTGAGCGAGAGAAGGAGAGAAAGAGACGGAGACTGACCAGCTCACGCCTCTAAAGGACTGGATAATAATTTTCAGACTGGTTAAAATACCAGTTAGTTCATTCAAAGTGGATGTCCCAAACCTGGCTATGATATGTCATGACCTATATCACCTGTTATAAGTAAGTGAGTTGAACAAGCTTAGGGAGTCTTAAGTGGGGAAAGCTGCAAGCAGTGCAGTTTGTTTAGTTAAAGAAACACTTGCCTAGCTAATTTGCCAGATTTTAAACCAAAATAAAAAGCATTTTTTAAAAATAATATGTCACTCTCTTCCCAACACAATATAAGCACATATCCATAGACATGTAGGGGTAAAACTCTCCAGTAAAATCTTTCAAACAATTAGATGTTTGTATTTTGTTTTAGAGAACAAAGTCATAAAGGTCTTTATAAAGCCAAGTATACCGACATAAAGAAGTCTTTTTTTGTCACGCAGAGTTCGCTGCTAATCCAGACATAGAAGAGAACAGTGTGTTATATTTACACACAATTCTTTTTTTTCTATTATTCTAATAAAATGACCCCGCATATTTATTCAAGCTGTTTAAACAGGTAAGAAGTGCAAAAACATAGCTTGCATCATGTTACACACCCAAATCAGTAAGAAAATTGCAAGCACAGAAGTAGATACTAAATTCAGAAAAATCAGACAGTAAACTTGTTTCAGGTTATCACTTATTTATGCATAAGCTAATTTGTAGAGTGTAAAACCTTTTTTATACATTTAAAGAATTTGTTTTTTCATTGTTAGCACCTATTATTTTTTATAAACATGCAATTAATGAAAAAATCCTGGATTTAACTCAAGCTCAGTTAATGTTGTCCCTTTGTTTTCCACCTAAAACAGTTTTGCAGGTTTGTTTCCAAATAGGTCAAATGATCCTACTTCTTTATACGCAAGAGATCCACATACTAATTTCACTTTCTTTGCTAATGCTGTTCATTGCTGACTGATAATAGTTTCTTTGGCCATTTTCATGTTTATTTTTGAAGAGCTTGTAGGGCTTAGAATGCATGGAAATGATATGCTACATACTTGGCACTAAACTGTCTAAGCCAAAATATCAAATGTTGGAAAGAGCAGAGTGACGACCTGCATCCTACACTAAGCACATCTTATTTTTCGCAGTAGTGACTTTGTGTACTTACTTAGCAGTGCTCTTTAATGCTGTTTCAGACAGACATTTGTGTTCGGCTATGGATGTGCTCACATCCTGAAAGGAGCTGTTTATTTGGTAAAAGTTAAATTCCTACTCCAAGTATTTCTTTGGTTGCTTTCTGTTTGCTCATTCTAGAATTAAACTGGTCACACACATTTTTCATGTTTGATCAATTGAAATAAAACTAGACAACTTTTATAGACACAGTTTTATTGAAATGGATGTTTATTAGTTAGATCATACTGCTCTACAGAAAATAATTCTCCTGCTGCTTATAAACATTTTGATCAGCCATATTCAAGTGAAAGAACAAGTCTAAGGGGGAGGGGGGAAGGAAAAGAAAGAAAATGGGAGGAGTAGAGACGGATACCATGTACAATTCTCATGTGACCTGTGATACTGCCTAATTAGAAAACTTAAACTTTCCATAAACCTTTCATTGGAAGCAGCAGTATTACTACTATCACATTTCAGTTTGTGTTGGCTGATTTAACTACATTTCCGTGAGTAGAGGAATACAAAATGCAATGCGTAGTTTTGAGGAAGAAATCTAATGGCACAATGTAAACAAGCACCATCAGTTTAGAAACTGAATGCAAATACAGCAAAGGGATTTTTTCCAATAGATCTTTCTTCATTATGGTACAGGACACATAAGAGAACGCTACTGAACTGCAACCTCAATTATACTGGCCAACAAATTACCTTTAACCATTAAATTAGAAAATGTTCTTCAGCAATATTCAGTTTAGCATTCTACACTGTCTCCAGGCTGAAGGTGGTCTGCATGTTGAACTTAGTACTGTGTGGGTTATAGTCTTTGTTTGCAGTCTTAACTGGGGATTGCACCTTAGCTACCGTAGTTCAAGCGTAAAAATACTTTGTCTGTAACACTATATACTGTTGCCAGCGACCCTCTAAATCCTTGAACCAACTGTGTCCTCTGGTGTCACAGAAGATAATGCCAATTTATTGCAATGTGTGGCTTTTTTAACTGATTAAAATTAAGCCGTAAACACGTGACAATGGAATTAGCACATTTAGAGAGTCTGTTTTCCCACATCCCATTTTGCGCTAGTGCGGCTGATCCCTGCAACTCTACGCGGGTGCAATTTTAATGACTTCGCTAGGTTTTGATGTTCTTATGAAAAAGCAGTGCTTGGTGTTTGTGGAGAAGGTAGATATGGAAGCTGAGTAGCTGTGATTGGGGACACTGTGACATCGTCTCTGTTTTTCGATAGGATCGGTGTCATTTTCCTCCCCACGATAAGACACCTCACTGACAGAGCCCGATTAGGGAAAATTTTATTATAAAATTCACTTCTATCGAACAAGGATGGAGTGATAAACAGTTCAGCCTCAGGGAAGAAACAGGAAAAGATTTTTCCTCCCTCTCTCTCCCTTTTTTGTTTTCCTTTTTTTTTTTTTTTTTTCCTTCCATTTAAGAAAAACCTTCCCTCCTCATAGGACTTTTCCTGAAAGTGATTGTGTTTAAGCTAATAAGAATTCCCAAAATGTAGAGATCAAAGACATCTGAACGTTGTTTTAAAGCAGAAGAGTTGGCTTACTTCACAATTCAAGAATATGATTTTTTAAAAGTAAAAACTGAGGACTCGTTCTGAATAACATTTTCTACCAAATTCATTAAAACCAAGAGTCTTCTGAAAAGGAAGCTTAGGCAATAGTAACTTTACTTTCCAACATTCACTTGCATTACTCCCTGGTTAGAAAACTGGCAAGCTGCAGGGTAAACAGGGAAAATGGATGCTTGTGGCCCTCTAATGCTTGAAGATGGATTAACCTCCAAGGAAGAACATAAAACAAATATTGATTTTATTTTATTTTTTTTTAATACTAAAACATCTTTACTTCTGTGTTTGATAGTTCACAGAGGATACCTTTAACCTGGCCTCTAGTATCATATATGCAATATAGTTCTGTACACTAATCAGCACATACATAGTCAGTAAATATTATTTCTAGAAGATGGCTTGGGGAACTTTGTGAAAGGAGTACATGGAGTACATGTACACAGAGTAATTCATTCCAGATCTTGTTTTCTTACTTTACAGTACTTTACTGAAACACATTAATTAGCTGATTATGAAATAATCAGTGATAAAAAGTCTTTTTTCTAAAAAAAAAAAAAAAAAAAAAGAAAGAAACAAACAGAAATGAAAAAAAGTGTACCGATTAAGATATTTTCAAGCTTTCACATCTGAGCTGTAACAATGCCATGAACCAAATGGGTTTCTTGGTTGTTTAACAATAAAACTTTCAAAGGGGAAAAAAAAACCTAAGCACTGCCAGCTTTTTATTTATGTCCAAAACTGAGTCACTACATTGAAATCATTCCCTCAAGGTGGTGGCCTCAAAGTTACAGACCCTCCTTAAATGACTTTTAAGCACTTTCAATAAGAACATTACAAATCAGCTGTCAAAGAGAGCCTTAACATACAAGTCCTTCCGGCAATGTTCTAGATTTGCTTTTATTAAGTAACAATGGGAGGATGTTTACAAGCATATATAATTTTCATTAGGCACACTCATCCCCAAATACAGTACACACATGATGCAAACTTCAAATAACTTCAGTAGCAGTTGTAGCCCTGAAGTAAAAACTTGCCAAAAATCCCTGCTTATTTGGCTAATGCATCTTTCTAGAAACTGTATGTACCGTCATATATGGCCTTATACCAAGCTAAATTTAAGTATTAACTGAAGGGTCTGCTGAAATAAACACAGCAATAAAACTATGTTACACCCAGCCATTAAGACAGAGCTCAGCTCCTCCACTTGCTACTTCACTGAAAGAAGAGATAAAAATGTTATTTAACACTCTCGGAATTGCCAAGACAAAACATATGTGCCATGTATCTATAACTTCAAATCAAGCACACCCTATTTTTAATAATGTACAAATTATTTTGGAAATCATGACCATACTATACAGTCTTATTGTGAAATACTAGTTTACTATCAAATATTATCACCATGGTTTTTGTACTGTTGATTCAGTTCCATGCTGCGCAATTCCATACAACCAGTAAATAAAAAACAAGGGGTTTCAAAGACAACTGCATTAGAAACAAACATCAGTCTGAAAAAAAAAGACTAATGAAGCTAAGACAGATCAATCAAATGGCAAGTTGGAACTCCAATACATTTCTTTTCAGCCTTCAAAATGAGATTTTAAACAATGAGTTAGCAATTTCCATATGGGAAGTAGCTGGAGGAAAAAGGTGCATCATTCGATTAGTGGTCTGCTAGATTTCCTTCAATAACTTCTCAAAAAAACCTACTTGCTTCCGATTGACTGTAACTGCAACATAAGAGCTGTTAACAGTGTATTAAACAGGAAAAAAAAAATACAGCTCAACAACCCCATCTAAACACAGAGGAATTCTAATCAGCTACAATTAGGCAATAAGGCTACTCTCCCCCACAATTCCTTCCCATGTAAATGTCTTTAAATCTACTTGGAACTTTTTATCTTTTTTGGGTAGTGGCAAAAGAAAACTCCTACGCAAATAATGCAGACAGCTTACTGTTATGATACCCTCCGTGTGCCAAAGTTGGCTACTAACTAACTTCCCCTCTGCATGCAAACTGAACAGGGAGCTGGCAAGAATGACTGGCAGGAAACAAAGGTGAGATTAGAAAAGAGCATCCTTCCATTCTATGTAAATACATGGCGTTGCAGTTTGCAACATAAAACAGAGTTATATCTGAACTCCAGTACCCAAGTGAATAATTAAGATCTTCACACAAATACTAGATTATTTTCCTGGAATAGCCCCAAATAGCAGCATTAACTAGAGGGGACACACTTGAAGTCTACTGGAAAGAGCAAGTAATTCCCTTTCTGTCCCCAAGACATGTAGCACATGAGTTGCCTGTGTGGATCGGTGTAGCTATAAATACGTTTATCTAGAAGAAATAGTCAAACAGTCTTTTCTAAGAGGAGTGTCTGATTGGTTAGCGGAAAATTGATACAGTGGAGTGAAGAATAACTGATAAAGAGATAATCCAGTGTGGCAATGTAGTTCTGCAGCACTGTAGCTCCAGCCTCCATTGGGTGGTGAGTGTAGGGTGATGGAAGAAAAGGACGGGCTTCTGTTGTTTGCATTTGAAGTATCAGGGAGGCATGGTGTGAGCAAACTTCAGATGTGAAGAACAAAAGCCCAGTTTTCCTCTATACCATCTTTAACTATATGATGAAGCCTAAAGCTGAAACACTGCACTATTAGATTTTTACAGCTGATGTTCTGTTTATCTGGTTCTTCCTCTACAAAGCAGAGATGCAAATACCTGCATGTATTTATTCAGTGTATGCATAGCTTCATTTTCAGAGAGAGGGTCACTGTATATGTTCTAACCTGACCTTAATTCATGCTGTAATTTCCCAGACTGTTACAATATATCATGCTCATTATTGGCATAACCAAACATTTCCCAAACAGGCTATATTTAACAAATATTTAAAATTATTTCTGTAAGGATTAAACAACCACAAATCTTTTCATTTTATATAAATGAATAATTTGGAAAGAAGAATAGTACCTAAGCTGGTGGTGGATCAGAGTATGCCAGTTACAGGAGCACTTAAGCGCCCATTGGCACAGCAAGACTCAAAGACCCGGTAGGTTTCAAAGAAACACTTTTTTTTTTTTTTTTTTTTCCTTCTAGAACTCTTTGCTTTCTAGTAAAGCTGCAACCACAATGTTCTCTCTCTTAATGCCACCATAAAAAAATCAAAACACTTTAAAACAAATTGATGTCCTCTTTAATATAGTCATCACATCATCACAGTACCCTTGCACCCTGCTTGGTGACAACCAGGGGGATGCATACCACACATCTCTCTCTTGCTCTCTCTCTCTCTCTCTCTCTCTCTCTTTTTTTTAAGGCATTGAAGTGGGCAACAAAGAAGGAGAGAAAGACTGGGAGAGACACTCAATTGAGATATTGGCACCTTTGATTGACAAGATCTAATCAGCTTATCTCCACACTAATAAAGTTGATGGCCTGTGGAGCTGGTATATGTCCAGCTTCAAGTGAACTTTCAGTAGCCAAAGCCTCAAGGGCCAGGACTAAGACTGAGCTTACCTAAACTGATTTAAATCAATTCCTAATGGGCTATTTCAATTTGATCAATTTGAAAGGATGGAAACCTGTAACCACTTGACTCAATTGTCTTGATTCATGCTGGCATCACTGGATATTTGGTCAGAGCCACAAACTATTTATCTACAATGAAACAATGGAGTACAACTGATACACTTCTGAAATTATTTGACCTTCCTTAAGGTACTGTTCAGTTTATTCCAAATTCGGCTTTTTACAGAGATACTGCTCTTGTACATGCACTGAATAAAACATTTTGAAGTATGCTATTCCAAAACAAGTAGTGAATGCTACATGCAAAATTCTCCATGCCATAAACAGGGACTAAACTGCTTTCCAGCTCTTGAAGAATTTGATTCGTTTTTCTAAATTAACAAAGTCCTTTAGGCGTTTTGAGGGGCTGCCTGTCCCACCAAAGGTGGGATGGCAGAATGGAACACTACGATAGAAATGATTTGAGCATTCAGACATATTTCATTCATTATGAGCAGAATTAAACAATTCACTTCTGAAGTTCTTGAAATTCATTTTGCAAAGCTCAATGCACTTTCAACTCCAGAATAACGTGTCAAGGAAACATATGTGGCTATATGTATTACATTATACTGTGAAAAAGGCTTGCTTCTCTCAGGGTAAATAATCGCTTTTAAGAATGCAAAAAATTTCATAGCATTGAAATGCATCTACATAAAATAATTTCTGAATTAAGAACTCTGTTATTCATATAAACAAAGTAATATCTTTAGGAAAACATGGTAATATTATAAATGGAGAATCATCTTAAGAGGTGGAACCACACACTTATATGTACTTTACAGATTTGCCAAAGCATGAGCAGTGAAACCAGGTATCAGTAAAGTATTTTTCAGTCAATAGCACACATGAACACCTTAGGAATGTCTTGTGTTTAATAGAGGTAATTTAAGCAGTTTCCAAAGGAAGAGTTTTTTGGTATTAATGCTAGATTACAAAAAACCCTGAGCAATATTTTCATTCAGATTGTGGTTTTCAAGCTGTAATTGCTTTATACAAAATCCACTCTACTGTTATCACTCAATATCATCTTCACTGCTGTACATCTGAAGATAATTTTGCAATAAAACTTAATTGATAGAGCTTATTTTTCACTAATCTCCTAATATAGAAAAATGAAAAAGTACTAACAGTATGTATTATAAGCTATGACCCTCACAGTGCAGCATATTTCTAGTTTATCAAACTAAAATAGATCCATTTTATGGCATCAAATATTTTATATACTTTAATAACGTAGAGACTTTTTCCCAAAATAGGAAGTAAATGGAAAATTCCCTTAATAAAGCAAAATGTGGAGAGTAAAAGTAATTCACAAAGAGGATAAGCAGAACATCTCATCTCATAACATTACTAGCTCGTGCCCCACTGACCATTAGTGCAAAATCTCAAAACATTTCAATTATGGAAATCAGTAACTCTGCCGTGAGTGACATCTATTGAGAAGTTAAATTCAGTGATTTTATAGTTATAAACCGAACTCCTTCTGACGTACCACATAAGCTGGATTCTGAACAAGACTTTTTAAAAATTAAAACATTGTGGATTATGTTATATTTCCTTCTCTTTTGGGTAAGTTAGACCCAGTATCAGTCCTAAGAGCTTCTCATCAGTTAAGTAAACAGTTCTAGTGATTACAGAGAATATTAAAAGGGAAAATAATGCATTAGATGTTTGTAGCAGAGTACTGGGAGTTTGAATTCATAAAGCTTTTTCTTGAACTCCAGTACACCTTAAAGACAACGCTTCCAGAGCGGAGAATTCACCAGGTGCCAGACAGCCATTAAGGCACCATGAGAACTGGCACTGGCACCATCTTCCGTAACCCTGAGACCTGCCTGCGGTCATGTTGCGATCCAGCCACTGCAGCACAGTGTTCTTAAGCAGAGTAGGTAACTTCCAGGTTGAAAAACAAATGTCTGCAGAGTCAAGGAGCCACATTTGGCTTATGATCAAAGAGTTTGTCTGGTTGCCCAGCATGTTATTCCCAGTTCTACTACTCAAATTCTGATAGAACATGGACAATTTGGCACTTTGAACACCTGGGTGCTGCTCTGCAATCTGTGTGGGCCGAAGAGATAATCCTAAAGTGTAAAAATGACATGATCTCTCTACTCCTGCAGTATGACCATGAACTTTGCATGCTCCCCAAATCTGCCATCCTCCCGCATCGCTTCTGTTTCGGTCTCCTGTAGAAGGATCCAAACTCCTGGGTTACTTTAAGATGACTCAAAACATCAGGGAGAAGTGGGGAAACTGTTCCTACTATTTGGGAAGTCTGTATAGGCTTACAGATACTACCCTTCCTGACCATTCAGGACTTCTTCTGTAAGACAGAAAAGAAACTGCATAATCACCACAAACACCTTTCCAGACCAGATCTGCACTGGCCTCATTTATCTGAACCTCAGAGATTAATCTAGCTTGGTGCTGCCTTTTTTTTTTTTTTTTTTTAATCTCATTATGCTTTGGTCTGCCTATCTACAGAATGAGTATAATATCATTGACTCTGTCTCTAAAGAGGATAACATGGATGCACAAACGAAGTTCTGGGAGCTCATGATATTAAAGGGCAAAACCATATAACCATCAAACTGGCAAAAAACCTGCAGCCACTTCAGTTATTGTAAAAGTTAAACTGTTGCCTTATTTTTGCATTTGAATACCACTCACGCTGTCATTTAATGAAGGAAAAGTTTTCTAAACATAGCAATCAGTTTGCCAAGATCACTGCAGATGTATCAGACAGAAGTAATGACTGTAAAAGGCTGACAGACTTGTGCTTTGTCTTCTGTGAATGAAAACACTACTCTCCAGACCAGATAAAAATCAGCCCCTGCCTTTTTTGGCAGTCAGATCATAACAAGGCCAAAGTAATATTAAATCATTTATGAGGTTTTTAAGATTAAATATCAAAGTGATATATATGCAGAAGGACTGTTACGACATTTGAATTTCAGCAATAGGCATTTTTTAGGCATTTCAAACTATGTAAAACCTGACATTTCAGTGTTTATATACAAAACCTGCTATGATACAAAACAACACCTCTCCATCAATACTTTGTCATTTTAAACTTTTTGTTATGTAGTCACATAGTTATATTTCAGGCTGCTGCAGAGCAGATTCTTGCCTAGAAGACTGTCATCCTTATGCAAATAGGAAAAATCTACTGTATATTAATTACGATTTTTATAGTGATCACTTTAAGTCTCCTCATTTCCAGTAGTCAGTCTTTCATCCCCCTTATTTTTCATGTAGAAATGTTCTTTTGGCAGCTAAAATATAGTACTTTTATGCAATGTTTTGATGCGCACCAGAGAAAATGAAATGAAATGAGCTGGACTACCCAAAAAAGGAAAACAACACAGGTGATATACGACTGTTCAGGGTATTATTTTCATGAGATATGGGAAATAACATGTACTGCTCATCAATTATTCCATAATGTATAAAGCCTGTCTCCCCAACCTTCTAACAGCCGGGATTGAAATGTTTTGACATGATGATCTCTAGGTGGAAATACTGAAGGCGTTAAAGTACAGATATAAATAGGTGATAATGAAGAACAAAATGTGTACCATTTTCTTGCAGTCATAGTTTGCAAATTAACAAGCTGCTATTGATTTTTCTTTGAGGTCAATAACAGCATTTATTGATCTCAGAAGTTAATACTCACTGAGGTCAATATTATATCTCAGGGGTCAACAAATCTGGATACTGACTTCTATTTCCTGTCCATATATAAATATTACATAGGCAAAATGGGCAAATTTAATCTTTGGAGATAAGAAAGCACTGTATTTGACACGATACAAAAAACCCCAAAACATTAAAAGTTAAGAATAGAGTCTACCTGGATCATTTTCAAAGTTTTCAAATACTCAAACCCTTATATTAACCTAGAAGTAGTAGCTTCATGAGCTCTGTCTTCAGTTCTGACCCTAATGCCTCCCAAGTACTGAATGGTCATTCACAGTGTTATTTCCCAACACCAAAAATGAATCCCTCTTAGATGCTACTCAATATCAAGTAGACATTAACATATTTCACCAAATTAAAATAAAGCTCATAAGAAAAGAAGTAGCCAAATAACAGTTGTGGGCTTTCTGGTTTTTCTTATGCCTCATTCTTTCCAACATGATCTCCAGCAAAATCAAAAGAAACTTTCCTACTGCCTTCAATGAACTCCGGAGCAGGCCCTTGTAAAATCACCCTAAGTTTTCTTCTCATTTGTAGTTTGTTACTCAAGAATTCACACGTCTAAAGAAAAATCAGAAGTGAGCAATTAGTCTCCTGCTAATTTACATGGACAAATATCAGTGAAGCTCTAGCATACTCTTGGAAAACAACTGGCAAGGAAATAAATTTCAGGAAATGCCAAGCCCATACAGGTATTTTTGCAGCTAAATACTCCATTATAACAAATGGTCAATAATGTAATGTCTCAAAATATGGAAGTTACATATTAGATTTCTAAAGAATTATATTTGTGTGAAGAGATACTATTAAACTTACAGCGCAAGCAAGGCACACTGTGTGCATTACTGGCAAGCATTTAAAATGGCCAACAAGGATACTACAAAACTTTAATAACATTCAGCACATTCGCAGAACTTTACAATTCAAGGACTTTTTATCATTATGCAAAGCAGAAAATGTTATTTTATGCATGAATAAGCTGTAACAGAAAGGCTTATAGTCCACAAATTGTACAGAACTAAAACTGTTAATATTCAGACTCCAGACCTGTGTTGTAGATACGAGTGAAAACACGGGTCATCTGGTTTTTGGCAACAGGACCTTTCTTCGAATGTTTGAGCAAGCAAAAAGTCAACACAACAGGAGACAATATAAAGCTACTTCCAGTGTTAATTCAATATTTTACCTGCCCGTATCAAAATTTTGCTTCAAATTTCATAAATTTCCAAGGCAAATATTCAAACATTCATTTGCTACCAAAACATAGTAGTTCCCAGAAAAAAATGTATATATAACGATGCAAGTATGTTATGCAGAGCATTACAGATGAATAAAACGTCTTGTTTGTTACAAATGGTCTAAGTTTTAAAACATTTTAAGAAATATGATTATGCAAATAACTATCTATGTATCTAAGAGAAAAATGAAGTGAAATAGTAAGCATTGCTCTTTACAAACATACAGAAATATATATTTGGTTTAATGGAGAAGTAAAACCCTGCAATTAAATAACTGCAGTCAATCTTATTTTAAACCACTAGTTTAAATTATTTTCTTAATGAAACACTTGCTCTGTTTGCATAGCCATTAAAACATGGCAATTTCCCCAAATGAAAATCTTTCAAACTCAATTTTGTCCTTTCTGGGGAGTCAGGAGGATATACTATACCTCTATATAGTTCTTTAAGGGCTGTGTAGGTTACGGAATATTCTTCTTATTTATGTGATTTATATTTTTTAAATTTTGAATTTGAAGCAACTTTTGTGGAAAAAGCATAAAAACACTATTTTGTTGTTTCAGTAGCTGAATAAAAAAACTCAAAAAAAATGTCATCAACATGGGGAAAACAGTAAAGTTTATCCAAGCATATTTTACATTTACAAATGATGAATTTATTCCACAAATTTAGTGTAATTTCCATTTCCGTGGGCCAGATTTTTAGAAGTATTTGTAAGTGTTTTCTCCAAAGATGGAGTTAAGTGCCTACAATTACTTCAGAAAATGGTAAAGCAGGTCTATAATCAAGTACTGTTTTCTTCCATCTGATTTAGGTACCTTACCTGCTTAATTAATTCAGAAAAAGACAATAAATCCTAACTGCAGCTCCATAATTTATTATATTTGATCCTGAATAACTTTTTACTGAATTAAGTGTCATCCTGTCCCACTTTTATATGAACTTAAAACAGTAGAGCAGACTAGCTCGTTTTATGACAATTAATCTACTTCTGAATTCACCATGAACCAGTCCAAGAAAGTAACATTTTTTTCTGCATCTGTTGGGTTATTTAAAATCTAAAATAATTAAGACAATAACTTTTCAGCACAATAAACTGGAATGACAAAAATTAAGGACAGTGTTAAAATTAACGTTTACTCTATTATAAATACTTACAGTAAATATGTAATCTAGCACATGATATATTTATAAATCTTATGCTGATGCTAGAATTTTTGTTGTGTAGAATATTTTATGGCGCATGCAATAAAAAAACCTCCACTTGACTCATTAACATTTCAGCAAGACTCTGACTCATTATTTTAAACTCATCTAAGAAAACATCATTGTTTCTAGACTGGATTTAAAATACATACTCGCCATAAAATTTAAAGCAGTTAATTTTTAAAAATTAAAATAATGAAAAAAATTAATGTGGTATCTAAATTTCATTCTTAATGCTTCTCTACTTGATATTTCACTACTGAAAAATATGGCACTAAACCAGCAAAAGCACTTACATACGGAGTAAAGGAAATATAATCAGTCATTTTCACAAAATTTCTCAAGATGGCATTCCAGCCAATTATTGTAGCAGTCAAGTGCCAAGACATTCAACACATGGAAATCTTACAACATGCAATTATAAAAATCACATTAATACTTTCAAGGCACATGTAATAAAAACATAGAATTATTGCATCTATCTGAATAATGAAAAAAGCAAAAACTGAACAATCCCTTCATCAAACTGTTTTGCATGTTGTCTGTCTAGATCCTCCAAGATTGCTAAACAGGAACCAAATCCCCAAATAGATGAACGCTTCAAAATTTTCACATTTATAGAGTCACAGAGACCATAAAATATGGAAAAGTTCATCATAGTAGAGACCAGCCAAGCAAATGTAAGACACTACCTTTGCACCGATGTTTATCTTTGCAAGATACGCAGCGTAAATTGTGTGATTTATTTCACAAAAATGCAAACCACAACAATTAGCTACTAGATTCAGATTAGCTACCTAGATTCAGACATCATTATGCTGAGCTTGACCTCGCTCATGGTAACAAGCTCTTATCTTGCAAACCTTTTTGGAAATGTACTAAGCAAAGTAGACCACCTCTCTTCCCCAGCATGCACATGAATGCATGTGCACATACACACTTGCAATTCAATATGTAAATATCTACGCTTGGCCAATAACCGGGCTTGTTTACAACCATGAGCATTTATTACAATTGTAATGATTAGGTCAAGAGTATAAAATTTCATATAAAATTTTACATTTACATTTTTGGAGCTAGTGAAGTAATATGAGGTAAATAGCAAATGGCAGAAAAACAACCATAATGGGACACACAGCTGATGCTGGAAATTAGGAGCAAGGGAAGAGTTTGCAAAATATGGAAGGAACACAAAATCACAGAATCAGTAGAAGGACCCTCCATTGAACTAGATGAGTTAGTACAAAAAAACCAAAAAGGCACTCTTGAGCAAAGAAAAAATGTAGAGAAACAAGAATGGACAGATGTGTGTAAGTAGCCTATGACAGACTGATATAAAATTGTGAAACTGTAGTTTTCAAAGCCATGAACAACAATTTTGTGGGTCTACAGTTCCTTACAACACCTGGTAGCTAATAACTAGCAGTAGTTTCTCAAAACAAGGCTGCAATAGCTCAAAGAAAATTATCATGCTAGGTCAGAAAGACAACTGGTACTGCAGATCAGCACTTGAACTCACTCTGACATGAAATCAAGCTAGACAGTAAACAGCTTCTTACACTGAACTCCTGACTCTTTCTGTAAGAATGGCATTAATTTCAATTTTACAATGTATACATTTACTTAGTAATCAAGTAAAATTCATATTACAGGCTATTAGGCCGAGATAAGCCTCATTGTTCAAAAGCAAGACAGTACAAACAAAAGCCAACTGAAAAACAACAAAGTTTTGATTTAAAAATAAAGACTTGGATGGCCAGTATTACTTGCAAAAATCAGAGGTTATGTGCTCACCTGACACACATTACACAAGCAGACATTTCAACTATGACTGGACTAAGTTTCCATAATGTTCAGTACTTATCAAATTTGCTTGCTTGTACATGCAACAATTTGATAATTTTTTTTACTATAAATGCCAGTAATTACGGGAGAAAACATATTCTATAAGCAGGGTAGTAAAATTGTTAGCATAAAGTAGTACGGTATGACTTGAACTACATGAAGAAATATCTAGATAAGCTGCTCTTCAATCATTCCATACTGGGGTGAGAATGACGTTTTTCAATCCGCTGCTTCTATTTCTCGCTTCAGGACAGAAGTTTGGGCTTTCCCCTCCCCCCGTACTTCTTCCAAAAAAAAAAAAAAAAAAAAAAAAAAAGGCATTTGTGTAACTATAACTTTTCAGTCCTAAGTTGTAAAAGGGCAAAATACTGCACTTGAAAGATGATCTGCCATGAAAACCCTTTTGATATTGACTTTACCTAGAAAAGCATGTTCAATACAGATAAATTTTTTCATGTGAAACTTTGTTCTTTAGTGCAATTGGAGGAAAACACTGTTAGGCTGACAGGAAGTAGAAGTAGAAAGCTTCAAACAAAAAAAAAATATATATATAAAAAAAAAACCTAGGGTGAATTTTATTTTGTCAAGTCTAAGCTCATCAACTTTTCTTCTTGATGTACGTTGTAATACAAAGTCTTTGCCCAACAAGACCTCATGCTGTGCAAATTCAGCTGTGCCCATATAGTGAAAAATCTGTTAAAAACTATTGAAAATCATGTTGTTTATTTAGGCACCCAAAATAATATCTCACCAAAGTCTGCTTTTTTAATGAAATACACAGCTTATGTTCTGTAGACAATGAAATCACCAAATGAAGTCATTAAATTAGCAGGGTATTAATATATTTGAAGGTCAAAAGGTGGACTTGTAATTCCATTCAGCTGTGCTCTTTTAAAGATTGTAACAGACTGACTGTCATTGCCAAGCCAGTATCACTTGGAATCAATTCATTTCACTTGGTGAAAGTTCAAAAGAAGTGGTTGTGGCATAGGATGGGAGGAAGAGAAGAAATCATGAGTAAAAGGGGAGAGTGTCTAGGGACAATATATCAGGATTTGAAGTCTACCCATTAAAGACTAACCAGCAGTTCCCAACTATCTGAAACTTTTTGGGCAAGTTCTCTACAACTGATTTTTCTCAGGGAGAATATGAAACCTGATCAAGAGAGCTGCTCAGGCCAACACAAGTTGAACATTTCCTTGCTATAGACATGACTTCACATTTTTTGTCCACCTACTGCAATGGGTTGTCAGGACAACCTATGTTAGATAAAATTCTGACATCTCTCAGAGGCACCTAAGCACGGTGGCTGAGAGTGTTGTGCAAATGAGGAAAGAGAATATATATATGAAGGAAAGACAAAGTGGTGGCTTTTTCCATTATCCCTTTGCCAAACCAAGGTAGTTTGGAGAGTTTACTCGGACTGCTAGAAACAACAGCTACTATTCATTTATATTTTTATTTTTATCCTTCTTTCTTTTATTTGCCTTACGTGCTCAGAACCGGACAACAAACTCTGAAATATTATCACAGGGGGGAAACCTTCCTGAGGCTAAATAATTTCAAAGTTGAAAGAAGTACATAGTGTAACTTCAGACCAAAAAATATAATCACATACCTCAACTTGAAATCTTCACATTTTTATTAAGACAACAAGTCTTCAAAAGCTTTGCTGTGGACATTAGGAATAAGCTACAATGAATACCTTCACCAATAACACCATCTTATACTGCTAAATACATTGGAGAAAGAGGGTCAGCACCAAAGAAGATTACGCTGAAATGCTGTTTTCAGTGATTCAGTAAGAGGTTATTTCCTGTAGAACAGTCTACACAGTAGAGGTGGTCCAATGCAGTGCTTGTGAAATAATGCTTTAAAAGTTATCTTCCGAGTTCAGTTTCTAATTCAGATATTAATATTATTCACAGGTATTCTATGACAAGGGCAAGGTATTCGTGAAAATATACACAGATTTCAGCCTGTATGATTATTTGTCTGGAATGCACGTGGGAAGTACTTAAGCATAAAGTTTCTGATATCTGAAACAAAATGTTTCCATTATTCTAGCATGGTATAAAAATCCACAATCTGAAAACTATGTTTCTAGTACATATAATAAAGTATCTTTGAGAAGTTATTGCAATGTTTTGCTCATCCAAAAATCAGTCTTAAACAAACTTACTTCAACTGGATGCCAGTTCCTAACAAGACTGAAGTTGAGTTGTCCCATGATATGTGGCACAATAATGAATTCCTGCACATTAGTGAACATTAAAAGAACCTGAGACTTCCTCCAGAACAGGGGACAAAATGGCCAAATTTGGATCACTATTTTTCATACGATACCTTAGCAAATCTGTACTACTGAACAGATTTGACATTCCTTATTTGCTGAATTAATGGTATAATCCCAAACCTACTGAGGTGAAAGATAAGCATTCATTTTATTGGAATTCCAGCTGAAAGGTGCTGAGTACCCAAAAGATAAGCTTTTAACAGAAATGGTCTTACAATACTGCATAGACTGTGAAAAAGTCTACAAAATAAGTTTTTCTCTCTTCAGAAAAAGTAGTTGGAAAAGTTTTTTTTTTTTTTTTGGTACTCTGAAGCAGGCAGAGGACAGTACTTAAATAATGAAAAGTCACCATTTCCTTACTTTATGGTAAGCACGTTATGCAATATATTTGTAAATATAGGAATATACTAAAAAAATCCATATCCTGCATTTCAGACACCACACACAAATGCAGAGGGCCACTGAGCAGAGGGAACAGACTTTGAACAGTACCAGACAAGGTTAGGTGGGTTTCGGGGTAAACTTTTCATGACCACAAACCCGCAAGGCCCATACGGCTGTTCGATCAAATCTCTAAGAGGAAACACAGAGCTAAGGAAAATGGGGATGGTGCCAGAACTTGAATAAATATGTGCAGGAGTATCCGGATGGAAACAAAGTAGTAAAGAGAAATCTGGAGCTAGAACTGGGAAGGCCAGAGCCGGGAGGGCTGGTGAGGGGGAGGGAAGGAGGAGGTGGCACACAGGAGGCCGGAGGGAGCAGCTCGGTGACTGGACAAGCGACAAACCAGCAAGCAATATTCAAACCGAAGGTGTAAAAAGCACTTTGCCGGTATCAACAACTGCGCTGTAAAACACTAAGAAATGGAAACCGAGTGGTTTGGTCTCTCCGCGCCCTCTCAATGCTGCTTCTGACTGTTTGTTACAAGGCGGCAGCAGCACTACCTGAACATGTTTCCCCCCACCATGACCGTGCAGCTGGGATACTCCTGAGGCCTGACATCCTCAGAAACAAAAATCTCTCCCTATTTCTTCCTCCTCCCCGCTTTAAAGCCCGGACTATGAAGAAGGGCAGAGGGCTTAGAGATGTAGGAATGCAATATGCCACTTCAAAATGAATTTCTGAAACAATAAACAGATTTTAATAGAAATCAGCCAGCAAAGAAAAAAATTATATATGAAACATGAAATACAGTTGCTAGCAGAAGAAACAGGGATCATGAAAAAGCTCTCTCTGATGGTGACTGGAAACTGCATAAAAACTCATTTCACTGTAGAAACTTTGGATTAAGATTTCAGTAGAAAGATGTTCTGGCATATCAAAGAAACACCTGAGGAGGAGATATTGGTATATGCTCCAGAACTCAGAAGCCCTCTTTCTCTAATGAAAGGTTTTACATACAGTATTCACATATACATGTATGAATAATTCATTAGAGATGAAACAGGTGGATATTAAGTGTAAATATCTGGGACAGGAATAGACTTTTTTTTTTATTTAAAGCAAGGGGCACTAGAAGCAAGGTTCTGATTTTCAAAACTTGGTTTCCATTTCCATACTCTCAGTTATTTGGAGCTCAGATGTAATTGGAATCTGCATGCACCTGAAGACAGACCAGGAGTGTGAAGGTCCAAGTCATATTAACTAATGCAAGCAAATTACTAAGTTGCGGAGGCACAGGACAACACACACAGACCAATGTGATCAGGTGAAGCCCACTTTACTAGAGCATCAGACATCATTTTATACATTAGTTACATCTGTACATGCGTTTAGCTATTTTACTATTGGTTGCACACATTATTCATGCACTGTCCACGCGCCTAAATACACCTAATGATTGGTTATATCAACACTGTACACGCGCATAAACATAAGACATAATTGGCTAGACTAACTAAAACATATGAGCCTTGTTTCAGTCTAATTGGTCAAGATAAACTGCCGAATTGAGGTTGTTTGTGCCAAGTTCTCTTTATCGTGGAATGCGCACCTGTGTTTTTCTAATTGGTATCTTTCTTATTTTTGTCTTCTTGTTTATTCTGTTCAAGGCCTTCTAAAGGCATCTGGAATGCTCTTGTGACCGTTCGCTAAAAATGTTCCACAACACTAAGTATACAAGATTACAACACAGAAGAAGCAACACCCTTTCCACTAGTCTAACATAGCCCTACATGTCTGGACATTAGGGTTTGTTATTTTGTTAAATTAATGTTGGATGTTAAAGCCATTTAAATTTCTTCTAAGCTGAGCAAACACTTTTTAGTTTAATCATAGCAATGCTTACTATATTGTCTACCTGAAAAGCCAACCTCTGGCTCTTGCAACCGTAATGGGATGGAATCAGTTTAGTGGATATACTTACTTAAATCTTTATGGTTTCACATATTTTATGTCAGCTCTGGCATGCATTTCATTTATGACACCTGAACAGCACAACCACCCCATGAAATATGGAGGGAGAAGGTCCTTCAGGGCAGGTGCTTGGGGCTCAGGTTGTTCCATCAGTAAAGGAGTCAGGAATCCAAACCTGCGGCATGCTGCTGTGGACAATGGGCTGGTACCTCAAATTCCATTACTTACATCTGGCAAGATACCTACTGGAGCTGTTTTAAAATAGTTCCCTATTCATGCTAAAGTCATTGAACTTGAAGACTCCTGCCTTCAGGAGCCCTCTATAAACATTTCTTAGCACACTTTCACTGATCCATTCACTGTACTTTCACTCAATTCTGCATCCAGATAAGACAATACCTAGCATTATTTCCTAAAGAAGTAAACACCTCTGTCTAATGAGATTCTCATTTGCTTTCCACCTAGAAGGCTGCCAATACTTTGAGGCAGGTCTGATCATCTGCCTGTCAGCTAGGCTACCACTACATTACATTACATTACATATTTATGGCTCAGTCCAGAAAGGGAGGTTTGACTGTAGTTCATTACAACAGGTGAAAGCCACTGAAATTTTCTTGGATCCCTTAGTACTGAGAATTATTCATGTCACACAAGGGTGGGATATAAGCTGTAGTGTCTCTTGCCCAGAGATATTTCTCCTTTAGCTGTTTCAGAATTACATATTCCTGGGATTCCCAAAGAGTAAGGAGGATTGGAAAAAACATTTTAAGCAACATAAAGTCAAGATTCAGAAGGATTTTCTGTAAATGGAACAAAAGAGTTTTTCTTCTTTTGATTTCTTTTCTTTACAACACCATGTTTACATATTACAAAAGGGATATAAAAACAGAAGTGGAAACAAAATTTTAAGATTCAGTGCAAAGAATACACCTATTACCCACAAACTACAAACTCTTCTAGGAGCACAGATATTTCAGATAGATTCAGAGCCACAGCATAATATCTAAATAATGATCACTTACAGAAGCAAGCTCAACACTTGTTCTCAAATTACATGTACTGAAAGCTATAGAAAAATCCAAGGTTCATGAAGGAAAAAAAATAAAAATAAAAACCTGCAATGTAGTTTTGCCATGAAAGCCTGGACAGCATTCAATGGTTGAATCTCTCTCTTACATTGTCATGAAACAAGGTGAAGTCTATATTATGTAAGCACCAGGAATTTTTTTTCCTTAGAAAATATCTGGCAGTTGAGAACTTACCAAAAGCAATTCAACTGCAGATTACAATGGTCCTCTACAACAAGGTTTTTCCTTCTTCTCCTTGACGGTGTTTTACATTGTTTTACATTTGCGTGTCAATTTTATCTCTGAAGATAAATGAAGCATTTTGAACTATTCCTCATTCAAAATACTCCTGTCTGAGCAAAGATATCTAAGACTCGACAAAGAAGGGGATACCTTACTACACTATATTCTGCAGGCGAAATAAGGAAGTTCTAGAATTCAGTTTGGTGCTGTGGAAATCCAAGCATGGGGAATGGAATTAGGAAATCTCCCCTTCCAAAACGGGAATAATTTTGTGATTCATCAGGATTAATGCAACGGAGTCTCCTTTCAACTAAACCCAGCAATTTTCATGCATTTTTAAAATCCTTCTCATATTCTGAGGGTATATGGTCAGACTAAATGATCTGAAATTAAGAATACTGAGCTCTAGTGTCGTAAATAATGAGTGGTGTTGGAAATGCCTACTAACACGGCCATAAACTTCCTTGTCTGTTCCCTACCAGCAAAGCAGATGATAACATAAAACCAGAAAAATAACCACAAGAAATATTTTTTAAAACAATATTTTGATTTAAAAAAAGCAGATGAGTGCACTTTGCAGTGTTATCAGCCATTATTAAAACTTCCCCTGCTTGGCACAAACAATGGAGACCTTCAAGATCCAAAGAGCTGGTGGTTTACCTGTATGTCCCGAGAGATTTCCCTCATGTGTGTTTGTGCCCTACAACTCAGGCAATTAAAATGCAAATGCTCTGATGAACTCACTGGTCTATCAAATCATCTACTCAAATGCCTCTTACATTTGCAACATACCCCTACAAATACTTAGAATAACGTTCTTCTCTTTACAGTAGGCCTTGAGTACTACAGAACGGGTTACCTGATACTAAAGGCTTTGCTTAGTCCTTCAGGAGGTTTCTGCATAGATTTAAGCATCCTCAGTATCAACAAACGATAGCCAACTATGAAAGTCTGACAGTCAGTGTTGGATTGTGTCTTAGAGATGGTGACATAAGTGGAATCCTGTTCAGACACCACTGAAACCCATGAATCAATGGCACCGCTCAAAGAAGGAAGTCAGACCTTCCAACAGATCTCAGCTTGTATGAACAACTGCACATAAGATGAAAGGCCTTATCAATTTAGAGATGCAAACAGGAAAAAAGCTTCCAATTTATCATGGTAAGTTTCAGGAATGGTAATGTGAAATTGCATTAAATTAGTTATGTGATGTCAGATTAATCCTTAGATGATCACAGGGACAGGTTAAAATAGTATATGTATTTTTGCTGATTAAGGTAATAAGAAAGACCCAAATGTGACTTATTTCAGAGGTGAAAATCATCCAGCATTGTTACAATAAGCAACATACATATCCATAATTGTGAAAAGACACCACATAAATAAAGTAGAATAGATACTTAAGAGTTGTCACCTCCACCTCCTCCTCCTCACAGAATGGCTGAGGTGGGAAGGGACCTCTCGAGATCGTCTAGTCCAACGCCCTGCTCAAGCAGGATCACCTAGAGCCAGGACCATGCCCACCTGGATTTTGAAAATCTTCACAGACAGAGACTCCACAATTGCTTTGGGCTACCTATTTCAGTGTTTGACCATTCCCACAGTAAAAAATTCTTTTATTGTGTTGTGATGGAATGTCACGGGTTTTAATTTGTGCCTGTTGCCTCTTGTCCTGTCACTGGGCATTACTGAGGAAAGTCTGGCTCCCTCTTCTTCATCCCATCCCATCAGCTCTTTATACACATTGATAAAGTTCCCCTGAGCCTTCTCTTCTCCAGGTTGAACAGTATCAGCATTCTCAACCTCTCCTCACAGGAAAGATGCTCCAGTCCCTTAATTCTCTTCATGGCCCTTTGCTAGATTCACTCCAGTAAGTCAATGTCTTTCTTGTACCAGGGAGCCCAGACCTGGAAACAGCACTCCAGATGTGGCCTCACCAATGCTGTGTAGAGAAGATCTTTATGCAACAAAAGTAATAATCAAGGTAAGACAGGGTCTGAGGAGTCAACTCAATGACGAATTGAAACTCCAAAATGGAATATTTTATTTTATTATGAGACCTCAACACAGAATGATCATACAATAACTCCAAAAGTAAGTTCTTTCATTGCACTGAATTAATCTAAATTCACTCATACTTAGAATCATCATGATCTATGCCAGGAACTAACTATAATTAATCCGTTTCCATAAAAATCTTCTGCAAAAATCTACACTACAATGAAGTTAATATTTCCAAATTCATAATCTCCAAATTATTTAATATTAAAACATCATATAATATCGCTACACTACTAGTCTTCACAGAGTTTAGGGAACAAGAACTATATATATATATATATATGTATCACTGCTCAAGATGAAAAGTAAAGATGGACACAAAGATGGGGTGAATTAGTGTGACTCTATGGAATTCAATGCAGTTTCACCTGGTTTTGAC
Source organism: Aquila chrysaetos chrysaetos (assembly GCF_900496995.4). Lineage (NCBI taxonomy): Eukaryota > Metazoa > Chordata > Aves > Accipitriformes > Accipitridae > Aquila > Aquila chrysaetos. The sequence continues at coordinate 10,958,356 of NC_044014.1, forward strand.
ACCAAAAGACACCCTTTCCGTATAAATAGACATTTGCACTCCAACCATATTTCTCAGAGATCACCATGGAGATATGCAATGGAAGTTAACATGATCATCATCTCTATAAAACAAATTCCACATGGAGTAAAAAAGGATATAAGATATCTGTTCCCCAAAAGGATCAGTCTGAATTTTTATATACTGTTTCTTTGTGAAAGATCCAGGCTCAACTAAAGCAGATCAGGAACCATTTTTGACCAGTTTAAAATAGTTCTTCTGAAAAAAAAAAGTTATGACCATTGATAGAACAGACCTGAAAATCTGCAGGAAAGCAAACTTAATTGCTAGCAGATGTCCATCTCTACTAATGTGTCATCCTCTGGCATAAGAGAATTAATTCTCCTTGTCCCCTCCAAAATCTACACTGTATGTTCCATACATCCATTTCATTACTGTGCATAGCACTAAGCCCAGAATAATTAAAATGCAGGCACTTTAGTAATACCATTCATTTAACATAGTCATATTTAACTCTACAAGGGTTCAACTTAATTTACCTCTTAAATAAAGCTTGAATTCTAAAAAGATATTGGAATATATCAATTAATTGGGACTCTCTGCCAGAAAATTACTTCGCTGCCTGAACATACATTTTCTGAAACTTTTTGTAACTTTGCGCAAGCTTTATTTAAGGGGATTAGACTTTGGAGGCTTACTATTGCTGGTTTTAAAAAAATCCACTATAAATAGCTAAAACTTAGTAAAAACATTTTGAAAATACCAGCTGACAAGTTGTAGTCAATAAAACAACACATTCAACAATTGAGCCTCAATTTAGCCTTCTCCCTTAATTTTATTCCATCTGTGTATTTCGGGGTATGGTTTGTTTCTTTCTTTCATTGCACAGAAACAGCTGCATAATCAGTCACTGAACTGATTGCAAGAAAATTGAGCTGATAACCTTGTTATATATCATCAGTAGTTAATAACTTATAAATTTATTAAAATGATATTTTTTACATATATGAATAAAAGTAAAAGACAAACAACTGGAGTCTGCAGTGTGTGCTAGCAATCATTGCGGGTGGGTAAACTGACAACATGTAACTGCATATTAAGACAAATGTAGAATTTAGACAAAGTATTCCATCTCTTTTCAGATGTATACTTTTAAACCTCAGGAACTGTTTTCAGTAGATGTCATGCCTTTTAACTTGAAAAAAGATAAGCGCAAATAAGCTCCCAATTGTCTCCCCAATATGTAAACCACATCTCGGGCTGCTGTCTCTGTTTCGCCTTTGAAGTTTCCCTGAAATGTCATGTGTTGTGAAGACTGCTGTGCATAAGCAAGACAATTTGCTCACTCTCAGAATTCTTACCGGTTTCCACTGCTATTTGGTATCCAGCCTCTAGTCTCCGAGATGACCTTTCCAGCCTCTCTGTGTTATCGAGCAGATGTGCCCTCTGAAAAAGAAAAGGGGAGAGAGAGAAAAAAAATATAATCAGGCAGCAGTCTACAATGTTCTCCCCCCCTTTTTAATTGTGCTTTCATATTCCAAAACATAAAAATATCCACATATATTTTATGGAAGAGCCTGTTACAAGGACCACTGGAAGGGGCAGGTTCTATGATGAATCATAATTATGTGTACCAATCATTTTTGTTTTGAAACATGGAATATGTGCTTCACTCTTATTACATGAACTCACAAAACAGAATGCGACTATTATACAGGAAACCTGTCTGAAGAGCATTTCCAAAACAGACTTCCCTGTGACACATGTATGCGAGCACCCATGATTTCTATTCAACTACAGTTTGATGAAACCATCACTTTAAATGCAAGTGGTAGTTTTTAACATGAACTTAATTTTCAGCAGAGGATGTATTTCCTTTATGTGTACTACTCAAGTGAGGTGATAAAAACAACGAGCTATTCATACAGAATACTGAACAGCATGAATATTCTTCAGACTGTTTGATGTAAAAAGATGCAGAAACAAAACACTGGTTTCTTGATTTACATCTCTTATGCCTAAATATATATATGAATATATAAATAATATACACACATGTAGCTGTAAGATATTTTTCCCAGAAGTCATTTGCCCATTTATGAGATAACAATAAACTCTAGTAAAAATGTGTCTTCCAATACATTTTCACTTGGGGAGTCTGCAACAGTGAAAAAGTGAAAGTATTATTTTCATTAGTTTATTCTCCATCCAAAAGGCCAACATTTCAACATGTAAGCTCATTTCCTTTGGAAATTTGATCCTAGACTAATCAAGCCATCAAAAAATATAAGCTTCCCCCCCGCCCCAGTAAAGTAATCACACACAGCTTTCTGAGCACCCCTTTATCCAAAAACAACATTTTGGATATTTGTCAAAAAATATTTCCTACAACTTTGCCTTGTTGACAGATGTCATTTTAAAATTGAAGAAATGCTTTCTAATAATAATAAAAAAAGGAGGTGCCATACATATTATCTGAGTGGCTGTCTACCAAAACGATCTACCTTGCTCTAATGAGCCCCTATGGATCTTGGGAGATGCAAGCTGTATTGACATGCACACTTAAGCTAATACACCTAGACCAGTGCCTCCAAGCTCTAGCAGCCAGGGATGCTGACAGAATATCTCGCTTCTATCTTCAAAGAAAGGAAGTGATTAGTATGTTATCATTACCATTCAAAACGTGATTTCCCTATTCCCTCCCGGCATAGGTGACACATCTCTGAGATGCGGCCAGACGATCGAGGCAGCTAAAGCCACATCAAAGCTTGCCTTGAATTTTTTTCTTTTTTTTTTCCTCTCTTTTTCTTTTTTTGGAAATCATTAAAACAATGCATTTAGATCAGCACAGATAGGACCCAATGTGAAGGTCAGGAAAGCTGCAATAACAGTCTATAATAATTAATAGAGTTGTCTAATACACACTGGATAGGTTAAGAGTAAATTGCAAAAAAGCCTTTTGCATTCATGGGGGGCAGGCCACCAAGAAAAAAAAAAATAAGCACAAGCACTTAATAAAATTTAAAACCATAAGTTACAATGCTGTAATTGAAATCATGACAACAAATAGAGTGGTGCATGTTCTTAGTACTCACGGTCAATCTAGATAATTAGTGTTAATTTTGCTTAATTTTTTTTAAAAGGCACCTTCTCATAACATCTGCAGGTTCCTCTCCATTGCCATTAGAAGAAAAAAAAAAAAGAAAAGAAAAAGGCAGTGCCTTTCTCCAAATACTGCCCCTCCCAATGATATTAAAGAACAACTAGTGTTAAATATTTCAAACTTTGTAAAAAACATCAGAAAACGTAACACTATTACATAGATGTCTCTCAAGGAAGAGAAGAAGAAGAGAAAGGGGGTGGGGGGTGGGCGGGATATAAAGACGGAGTTTAGAAGGTAAGAATCCTAAAAGTTAAGAGAGGAAACACTTTAAAAAAAAACCACAAAACCAAACATAGGCTAGGAGTGAGCACAAGGAGTAGAACATTATAATTACAGATCAGATGTATAGTGCTGTAGTGGTATACTGGAAATTAAAAGACTATCCTGCTATGTTAAGGGAGAGGGGGGGAAATAATCAGATTTCGCATTACAATGTGGAAGAGCTACCCAACAAGTAGCATTTAACTGTGTATTTTTATATACTATATAAGCCACACTTAATCTAAAAAGTAAATTACAAGCCGACAGTTCAGTTCAGTCTTACTGCGAGCAGTTAGAATACTAAAGCCCCATGAACTCGGTGCTAACACTAACTCAGAGCTGCTTCTTACTTGATTTCAGAACCTTTCCACCCAAGCCATTCTACAATGAAACCTAGTTTTTATTATAAAGGGTGGTGTTATTTACATTGTTTGGGTTTGGAGGCACCCTGTGCTTCGGTCAGGAAATCAATGCCCTACAGTAGCAGCTGATGCTTTCAACTGCTTCCCACCCCTCCCCAAACTCCTTCTCCCACAGTATCCCCTGCGCTCTGTGAGGTGGGTAGCGAGGTGATTCAGTGCGCCTTGCAGCTTTCAGAAACAGCTTTCTATCTGGAGTTATATAAGGAAGTTTTGCAAAGTGGCACGCTATCACTAGAGATTTAGTCATTCCATGTGGGCTGGATTCAAACTGAGATCTCAGGAGCTCAAAAGACAGAGCGACACAGCCTCCGTGGAAGCCTGTGTACGGCAAGTGTGCTAGAATAGAGCTCTGTAATGAGAGGAAGCACAGGTTTTATTAACAAACAGTATGGCAAACCACAATTTCTTTTAAGATCAGTTCATACCTCCTTAGGAGAACTATAATTGGGGATGCCTTGATGTTTCACTATGTGACGAGTTAAGAATTATGCCTGAGTCACTGTACTAGCCCTCATTTATACTTTAATGTGCATTTTGCATTGGGTATAAAAACATCATTGCAATCACAACCTATCCAACACATACTGGGTACCTAAGTGCAGAGAACAGAATGCTAACAATTGTTTTTTAAATTATTTCTCTCTCTACCTGTACAATTTTGATCTAGACAAAATAATAAATTCCTTTATTTAGTTCTATTTGCTGCTGCTCTCACAATATGCAGAGAGGAAAAAGTAACTTATGAGGCTAGCAAGGAAAAGCAAAAAAGAAAACTACCAGAAGCAATGTCAACATTTTTTAGGTGGCTAACAAGGAGGATTTATAAGCTCCAAAAGGTATGACTGAGCTCCCAAGTTGCAGCCCTTTGCAATAACATCCTGAATTTTCTTATTTGCCTTCATAGCTATTTCAAAAAGAGGAGCAGTTAAGTAACAGCGTTGTTCTTTATAGCTGATTAAATCTTCAGAGTAAATTTACAAATTAGGAATCTTTATGTTTATAAAACTATAATCTATGTTTGCAAGCAAAAATGTTCCTACTACATTCTTTTACAAAAGCACAGGAGCAGACGTGCAGGTGTTGTTAAAGGGATGAGCAAATGAACCTTGTTCTTCTGAAAAATCTCAGAAATCAGGCTATACAAACCCTCGCAATAATATTGTCATCTGTTTAAATACTGGGACTATTGGGGAGGGGAGCTCAGCAGTGGTGGGAGGGCTTTCATGTGGTTACATGTTTATTTTGTTTAATTTTTTTTGTTAACTGTTTTATTCTGTAGCTTTAACATATTAATATCAGTTCCACAAGAAGACAGAGAAATAAAGCATTCAGGGAACTAGTGAAAGAATCTTTTTATCACAAATATCTTACTGTTTTTAAGAATTCTCTGTAATTGTCCTTAAGCTGGTTACTTTACAATTCTTTGTCATCACCATTTCTAAAACTTACAAATCCTTTCCTGCAGAGCTCAGTATTCATTACCGATATGTCTGGGCACACATGTTTCAAAAAGAAGATACCAGACAAATATGTGATGTTAAAATACTTGTGCTTCTAAATATATTTATTCAAATACTTCACTGGTTCAAACTCTGTACGAAACCCTTCAGAAATCTGACCTGTAAGTAATCTTGACTTTACTGAGACCTTCTTTTTGGCAGCTATTGGGAAATAATAAAAAAAGGCAGTTCAGATACCTGCTTTGCTACAGCAGTAAGTAACAGAAGACATTAATTTCAGAAAATATACTGAAACATTTGAAGAACTGACCATTAAAACAGGCTTCTCTCTCTAAATATTTATGAGTCATTTTATAACTGGAAGAAAGGTGTTCTGGAATACTGATCTCTAGTGTTACACCTACAGATCTACAGCACTCACAAATAAATAATAAATATTGATATGTGTGCGTAGGTCTACCTGTACTGTATTTTCAGTGGGTATACAATATCCAATATAATACATAAGCTACTTGAATGCCTCACACCAAACTCAAAACACTATGAAATACTGTGTAATTTTTACAGTGTTTCAGCACAGGTTTTTACCAAAGCAATGCTTTCACTTTCAATACCACTGTATAAATGTATTTACCCTATCAAAGATTTTGTGATGCAAACATGATTATTACTGTACCTGATTTGATCATGGTATTCTAGCAGAGATCAAATAATAGGGTGGGGGTTTTTTCCCTTCTTTTTCTAGTGCCTTTAAAAAAATTTCCACTATCAAAGAATGTTAATTTCTAAGGTTTGATCTAGAGATTCCTATGTAAGTATACAATTATTAGGGAAAAAGAGGCACAACAGTGAATATTTTAAAGGAATGTAATCAATATTTTTGCTTTGTGTAGATTTCCCTGCAACAATGAACAAAAAGATCTACTTCAGATTTAGAAACTCAGCTTTAAAGGGAAAGCTAGACAACAAAAAGCAAGAAAGTACTCACCTCTTCACGTAATTTTATCAACTGCAACATGAACGCACAAAAAAGATAAAAAGGAAAGAAATGGCAGGAAAGAAAGATCAGTTGTGTGACAGGATACAGAATTAACATTGACAATTTATCTGTTTACATGTTTAGCATTTAAAAATCACAGACAAACACATTAAAAGAACCTAAACATAGACTACATGCAGAGTTTTTTGAACGAATAAAGATCACTTTCTCACACTGTCACATTAAACAAAGAGAATAGTGTGAAATTCTCTTTTAAACCACATCTAAGACACCATCATGAAATAAAGGGGAATGACTTCATAGAAGTCTATATTATAAAGAAAAAAACAAGTTTACTATTCCTCTCTTCGAAGATTGTACAGCTGAAGTGGTTTTGTATATACAAGTTTTCAGAATGTTTTCTGTATATTTTAGTTGTGACAACTGATTTCTTATTTTACTAGCAGATCTAACTTATTAATAGATGACTGCATCTTTATACCATGTAACCAGTATTTCATTTTTATATACCTGAGTTCTACTGTAACTATATTATCTAATTTTATTATTGAAACTCATATAGAGGTTTTTTCCCAGTTAAAAAAAAAATGAAGCAGCTTAGTTAAATGGCTCAGAATTATGATTTATTGCATAGCATATTTTAAAATAGACAAAGGAATAGGGAACAACATGAAACATATTTCCCTCAGAAAAGACCCATTCCGGGTTCTCAAACCTAGACCGCTACACAGTGTGTGTATATATACACACATAGTGTGTATGTGTATACTTACATAGTATATACATTTATATTTATCAATTTATGCTTGTAAATCAAGACAACTGAACACTTTTAACAATATTGCTCTGGCAGGTTTACTATAAAACTAAATAAAACCCCAGTCTGATTACCAAACTATGTTGTAATATGCTCTCCCCTTAGAGAGACAGATAAATTATTTGTACTGGAACAAAACGTATAATTACTCACAACAAAAGTCTGCATAAGAGTGGCTCTTTATAAAAAATTACAGTTCTCTCACCGATTCCAGTTGAATTCGAAATTACAACAGCTACATCATTATCTCAGTTTATGCTGATACTTCACCTACAGTTTCATAACACTAATTTTCAACACGTATGTAAGCTGAGAATGTTTACTACTAATAAAGTCTCGCCAGCAGGAAGGAAACAAAAGAACCTCCATTATTCTCTATTGTTTCATATGGCTAGTCTAAAACTGAACGTACGCCTCACCCCGTTACCAAAACGGACAACGAGGCTCTAACGAGATGTAATTAGGAGGGCTACTACCACACGGACTTAAACTGAAATGGCTCTTCAGTACGTAGCTAAAGGAACTTTGCTAGAATTTGGTATAAAGAAAACTGCATTGTCCGCCAAACCGGCGCTTAAATTCAAGTGCTTGGCCTATCATAAATTGGTCTCTTTCTCCAGATCTTCCCCCCCTTTTTTCCCCAAAAAGGCAAACATTAAGGCTCTTTAGAAAGAGACGATCTGGGAGTTGATCACATAGCTATCTTTTCTTTCTGAGGCCACCATTCTTCAGTTGACTATGATACTTAAAGGGCCAAAGTTTAAACCTACTCTCCCGCAATAGAGCCCGTTTGGGCATGCCACCCTGCTATAATCAATGAGAGTTTTAAAATGCTGCACATTTGTTTTTTCAATAGGTCCCAAACAAAAATGTTCTATCTTGTTTGTGCTGCATGGCTGAATTTAAGCTCTGCATGGGATTTGCAGCTAAGCTAAGTAATGGGAGAGGGCTTTTTTTTTTTTTTTTTTTTTAACATTGGCTGAAAGATATTCATTCAAATTAACAAAAGATGTATTTTTCCCCCATTTAACAATGCTCTTGATGAAAATGTGTTACCTTTACTTTTCTATTTTGAAACATTATTTTTATTATGCCCACCGCTCAACTGTAAACAGCATTAAGCCGTGTGCAGCCACCATTTTAGGTTATGATAATCAGCGTATTTTTGAAACAAAGATTTTTTTTTTTTTTTTTTTTTTTTTTTTGCAATACAGAATTCGATACAAGAGGTAATCTGTTCCTTTGTAGGCTAAAAAAAAAAAATCTGGTTTACGCTGGTTTGAACCAGTGGAATCTCTTGTGGCTAAGCCTTCTGCTGTGACTAAAATCAAAACTGCGCCGCAGAGAGCGAGGGAGCGAGATGGGGGGGGCTGTGCGCGCGCGCGCGTGTGTGTGTCTGTGAGGCACGTCACGTGACATAGAAAACTACCGAATTTTTTTTAAAAAGCTGATAACGCTACCGCCGTCTCTGTCCGCATATAGATAACGAATAAATGCTGAACTCTATTAAACGCCCTTTACACATTATCGTGGGTCGAACACACAATTTTCTGAACTTATGATGACAGTCTATTTATTTTGCTATAAACCCTCGGCATGTAACGAACAGATTTGTGTCTGGTAATGATCTGCTCTGCCAGGGCTATATGAAATGATACCGACCTTCTTTAGATCTTGGGGAATTAAATTGACCAACTTCACCCCCTGGTCTGTAGCTGAAGTTTGACACACTTTATGCACAGCAAGCCCAAATCTAATATTATCACAACTTTGTAGTCAGAAATTAAGTAGCCACAAAATATTTGTTCACCACAAATCACATATACAATGTATGCCTATACAGACACGCAGTTTAACCTAATGCGAATTTATTTAAACTTATTAATGAACATAGTTGTGAAAGAGAAAGGAACACTATTATATTTCAAGAAAGTTCATAATACTGTACCTGACATTATTTTGGTCGAGAAGGATTTCTGATTTAACCCAATATGTACTTTCTAAAAAATATACGAATTGCCACATAAAACAGTTCTATGATTATTAAAGTGAAGCCACAACTTTAAGTAGGGTACCATTGCACTGAAAAACTCAAAACTTTCAAGGGATTTGATAACTGTTGGTGGCCAGAATGACAAATAAGACTTGAAAGCAACAGAGCCCATTTAAGACCACTCCTGGAAAATAAATAACAACCCAATGCACACAGTAGGTTATTGGGTTTGGGGTTGTGAGGTGGGGTTTTTTTGATGCGAGAAGGGACGTCTCCTGATTCTCAGCCTCTGTATGTGCCTCATCTGACTACATTCACACGATTCAAATTCAGAAGAAATTAACGTACACTAAGCAACGACTTCATTAAACTCTAAGTGCTTTAAGAGCACTGTATCACTACCTAGATCATTAAACAAAGATGCATTTATTTCAAAAGAAACTTTGAATAGCAGAATTGTATCATTCTTACAACTTCTCACAAGAAGTTTCTATATGCTTTATCTGGTAAAATTAGTTAAATCTTGGTTTAGTCATTATAAGGCAACTGCATTCTAAGTTGTTGCCATCTACACATGATGACTGCTACTTATGGGAAACATTTTGGAAAAACGAAGAAGACGAAAAATAAATCATCATTTGCTAATTCTTCAATCTATTCTTTGTACTTCAGTCTTTCTTCTTGGGAGAATAACTGGAAACTCAAAACTATGATCTTATTCATTACAGCTTATAACTTGGCTGTGGTTTGCTGTAATTGTACCTTTGAAACTCAACTAAAAAACCCCAGAAGTTGAATAAAAAAAAGATCGAAATTGTTTATTTTTCCAATAGCACCCCATTTATTTCTGAATACTTAATATGGTCATACTAGCCAGTATACATTAAGTTCCTTTTGTCTTCTCACTCTGCCAAAAACATTATGCAAATGTTTATCGTGATGACAAAGACCATACCTAAACCGTGCAGCTCCTATCTCTTGTTTCCCTTGGGTAACACCCCAGTCTAACCAGATATTCAGCATTTCTATTGGTAGATTTTACCCATATTTGTGGATTGGTGTAGGAGCAATTCTGAGCTGGCAACTTTTTTCAACACCACCTCTGTCAGAAGAGGAATCCCTACTCTCCTCTCCCCTTTCACAGTTTGGTGATTGAATTGGGGAAAACAACCCAACATTTTTTAGTTTAACTTATTTAACCTAATCCAAACTGATTAAGAAGTAAAAGTCCTACAATATTAGGGTGAGGGTCCATCCATCTACCTATATTTATTTCCATCAGACAAAATGAAAGCAAGAATTTGAAACATCTTCAAATATTTTGTATGGCTGTAAGTTATACCTCAGCATCCTTTCATCATCTAGTCCAAGTTTTCTATTGATATAATAATGTATAGGAGTAAAAGTGTATTAGACCTGGGGTTACTGAGTTAAATATATCTATATAATATGTTCAGTATAAGATAAGCACCCAAACCTTACACTTGATTTAGATAGCTGTACATTCTAATAAGTTCAACATCAGACTGAAGTTTTTGCACTACATGCAAGTCGTTTTTTTAACTACATGCGTATAAGCACAAATATAAATAATGATATTTTATAAGAAAAATAGATTGTGAGATTGATTATTGGAACAACACAATGAATAATATTTCTTAAAAATACTGCATTCACATATTTAAAAGTAGTTAGGTGACTCCTTTATGGTGATATTTCATAACATTTTTCAAGGAAGAAAAGAAAGAAATTCAGAACTTTCAAAGGTATAGGGGTAATAATTTCAAGTTGGGTTATAGGAAAGGATTTTGATTACCTAAAAGACTACATAAAACTCCTTTACCAGCAAAAATTTTCTTCCATTTAACAAGTGGTCATTTGGAAGAAAAAACTCATGTTGACAAATGGTTGAAGGTATCATTTGGTTCCTTGAGATGAGACCATGTTTCTTCCATCAAGTTTAGAAAAAAGATCGTAACTTGCAAAAAGTGCACATGTGAACCAGTTATTTAACCATTCCTTAAAAAGTGAAAATAAAATATTTTATCTCATCCCTACACATAAGATATTCTGTTATAAGTAAAGCTTCTTATCACAATTGCCCTTTTATGTCTGAATTCACACATTTTTTTTCTTGAAATGTAAAAATAGCAGCACCTTAAAAGAAATAAGATGAGAATCTTAACACTTTCACGGGACTGAGTATATGATCATGACATGCAGACTGTGAAACTCTTTTCCCTAAAATCATCTTTTCCATAAATTCATTATTTAGGGATAATAAACCCTCTTTATTTTATTCAAATTTTGGAATCTCCCCTTGCTATAATATATAAATATGAAGATTAATATCTTTTAAATTTAACTCTTCACATAGATATTAGAGCTGCTATACACTACAGTCTTCTGTCTACAAATAAATTGTATCCTGTGTATAATTGCATTAACGTACGTGTTAAAATCTATTACAGAGTTTAAAAACTTACACAGCACATTTAAAATACTATATAAGGTTAAGACTTAAGGGGTCTGTGTTTTAAAACACATTGTACTGGGATAAGTCTCCAAGTCTTTCTTTTCTTCTACCCTTAGTGGAACTGAGCTTATATTGAGGGTAGAAGATACTAAAAATTTCAGAACGTGGTTCTGATCTGTTTCCTTATTTAATATTGCATTTATCAAGTAAACATTTAAACAATTTTCACTCTCACTATCAAAATAATTTAAATGCTATATGGTCAGAAGAGAAAATCTGATATTTAAGAAAACTTTCAACTAACTTCTAACTCAAAATACACAACTTTGATTACAGCTGACATGATTTTCAAAAAGAAAAGAAACATTCTGATTTCAGACAGAGCTTGTCAAACAAGTTTCAGCACCAAAAGAAATATTAACAGGTGGGTCAAAGCCTCCTGAATATAATGTTGCCTTTATAATTTTCAGTAGTCTAGCAGAATCCTCACTGTAGTGTCCAGAACAACAATACGGGTACAAGATATTAAAAAAGCCTCAGGATTATCAAGATTTCCTTCATTAAAAGAGATGGATAGCACTCTGCATTCTAGTACAACATGCATTCTGAAAGCATGCTCTTATTAGTACAACTTGCGTTTTTGGTACAAGGAGAGAAAAATCTGTTTAGGGAAGGAATCACACAAGGAAACTGAGTGGGGTACTGCCTAATTCTGAGAGCGCACTTTCATTTGTTTTGCCCGCCAGTGTTGATTTAATTATACTGCATTATTATCAAAGCTGCATTATGTACTTTTTTTATTCCTTTTACATGTGTTTGAGGTGAAGACCTTGGCTTTGTCGGCAAACAGCGCGTTTCAAGTTATTTCTTAAGTACTAAATAATAAAGAAAAGAGAAGAAAAGATTTTTTTTAAGATAGCAGACAGTGATCACAAGTTAAAGGGTTAAATGTAAGATCTCCAAGAAACATTTTGAAGTTGATTAAGACCCCAGCTTTGCATTAAACAGTATCACTTCCACATGAGTTGTTGCTAATGCTGTTAAGGAGCAGCTTGAGAAGCCCAGTGTGCCAGTGACCTCCTTCACCCTCCAGCCACCCACTAGGGCTTCTTGATTAGCATCCTACCTGGTTCTCTGAGGAATTCCCGTCATCCCCCAGGAGCTCATTCCGCACCTCATCACTGTAGGCGATTCGTGACCTTTTCTGTAAAACAAAAAGAAAAAAGGGTTAGGAGTAAAGCTCCGAAGCCATTGGTATCAAGGCTGATCATCTTAAACCTCGAGAGCCCCCTAATGGATACCTATTTGATAAAAAAAAATATCTGCAAGTAAAAGTTATTAAAAAGTTCTTCAGCTGCTGTATTTTGACAAATCTGCATGGCAAAACCTTAGCATTTCTAAGACAGTCACATCCTCAACATTTCAGCAATGAAAGCAGCTTCAGTGAAGCTCAAGATACATAACGTGTGATCCCAGTTCTGATAATCAGGTAACCGAGAGAGGCAATATACACTAATACCAGAAGCATTGAAGAAATGCCTGTGTCGGAACCAAATGCATTTATCTGAAGAACGCTCACTAGCTGGACGCAGAACTCAGCATAACATTGCAGTGATGCCACTAAATAGGAAAGGAAGATCGAGCTTTTCCCGTATTAAAAAAAACCCAAAAACCCAAAACCTAACAACACACATTTGACAAAACTGGTTGAAATTAAAGATGTAGAAAATTAACAAGTGCTTTCTATGCTGGTAAGGCTGTGAAGGCCTACTGGGAAAGGACCAGAAATCAACGGGCAAAAGAAAGGAGAGAAAACAACAACAGTACAACGATACATTGGTTTACAGCAGTTCATGGAAACGCCACAAACTGAGACAGTCATTCATTAGATCGTTATGTCAGACAGTCATTATTCACAGCTTATGAGCAGCAGATTTGCTCATGAACTGATCATCATATTGATTCTAAACTAGATCAAGTGCCGAGCAATGGAAAGCAAATGTCTGAAGATTACCAAGGTAGCACAGCGTTCAACGGAACAACAGGGAAGTCCATAAAGAGAACATCAGCCCAGCTTTCAATTTCTCTGTTGGCCAAATAACGGGCCCTTAGTCAGTTAATATTCCTACACTCACCATTAAAAGAGAGAAAAGATTTTTAACATATTGTCTAAAATCTTTTTATATTTGAGTGCGGTTATGATCAGTTTTACACTTCATCAGAGGAAGCAACACAAGAGTGGCAAGAACTGAGCTGAGGGCCTTCCCTTATTGATGGGAGCTTCCCTCACACTCTGCTGTGGTAGTCACTACCAGTAGGAACTCAGCAAAAACAAATCCCTCCTCAAACCTTCCCTTATTGGACAATCATGCCAAAAAATGTGCTTGGGGCTGGGGCGCAGGACACAACCCACTAGAAATTATACTGGACACGGGAAATTAATTACCTTTGTGACAAAGAAGTTTGGAAGTGGGTCAGCCCTTATGCTAGGAACTTAGCAGTGGAGTAAGCCTTGTATTGGTCATCTCAGAGGAACACATTTTAGCTTTTATATCCTGTGTAGTTCAGCCTTTATTACCATCATCATCATTACAATGCTCACCAATTTGTGATTCAGTTGCTAGTGTTCAGACCTAGATTATATACTAAAGCTACAGATGTACATAGCAAGGTCAAAGCATACCATGGACCTACTACAAGAGCTGAATTGTGCCAAATCTTTTGGAGATCTCAGCTGTCACAGTTTCATACTAACCAAGCTAAAGTAGTCTACAGCATTAAAGGATATGAGAACCTTTAAACAGGCTGTGGTATCAGAGCTGCCTGTTTAAATTATTCATTTCATCACTATGGGGGACTAAAACACTCCACAGTATGCAAGAATATCATATGGAGATAGGTTTTGTTTTTCTCTTTTTTCACCAAAAAGCCAACAAATTGGCATAGATTGCTCAATTATATTATTTTCCTATTTTTATTTGATACATATCAAACAAGGAAGAAAATTACAAATATATACCAATAAATATCTAATCTGCTTTTCTGATTAAGAGTCAATCTTCCCATTTGAGATCTAGTAGTTCAACTGTACAGTCTTTCCCAATTTCACAAAATGACTCAGCCCCATTGAATCTGTTAGTGTTGAATGTATTTATCATTATTAGACTGAAGTGAGGAGCATGATGCTTCATGAGCTTGTTCTCCAGTGAACAAGTTGCCTAATTATATATAGAGACTGAGACAGTCCTTGGTTACACATCATTTATTTGAAAGATTTAACTGGCTGATATTCTCATTCATAAGAGCCTGCACAGAAGAAAGGAAAAAGAATATTCTTCATGGGAAAGAAATAAATGTTAGTAGCAATACAATTTTTAGAGGCCCTTTATAATCCTTTATATCATCACCACTGAACTTAATAAATATATTTGTATCATTGTTCTTTTATTGCAATAATCTGTCATGATCTGAAAATCAGCAATTATATTAAAAGAAATAACCCTTTGACTACAATTAGGTATAACTCTTTGCCATAATCAATAAATAATTTGATACTACTTTTGATCACAGTTTCACTACCAAATGAATCAATAATATAAAAGGAAAGGCCTTTGAACTAAAGTGTTCGTTTGTTCTTTCAGGATTTGACCAAAATATCAATATCTCGAATTACTATTCTTATTTTTATTAAAGTAATATTGGCTAACACTTTAAAATGTGGCTATGAAAATTAGTTCAGTTCATCTGAACTCAATAATTAAATAATTTTTAGATTTATTTTTTTTTTTTTTTAGTTCATAACTATCAGCTGTTTATAAATACGTACTTTAGCCAAATGTAAGAATGATAGTTTGAGCTGGAAATGTCACACACTCTGCTACAGTTTGAAGGAACCCAATTCATAATGCATTTTATAAATAGTTAATGACTTCTATACATAAGCTAACCAGGCAAATCAAGAAATTGTCAACATTTTTAGTCTTAGTTGTCAGTTACCACTGTCTACTGGTACTTTATATGTATGTTTCTAGAAAAGACAGAACCTTTACAGAGTTTGTAATCCAAGGCATTTCTGGGCAGCTCAGTATAGGTTTAAGAGGTTCTGTGTGCAGTTTTTGGTCTGTAAAGGTCTGTCATATATAGAAGTTTTCCTTGTATTTTATATTTCCTTGTATATACATAGATAAAAAGACTAAGCACACAAGTGTTTTTAACTCAGTGTATGTGTTTGCATTCAAATGTAGCATGCACACGAACACAAAAAGACACAAAAGGGTTAAGCTACTTTCTACAAGAACTTCAAGACAGAGAAAGTTTCAGGGGCTGTTTTAAATGTACTACAGTACCCAGACCTTCTGACAAGGAAGAATTTCTGATTCCAGGCAGATCTCTCTTGGTTTATGAACAGGATTTTTGCATACTGATTGGGTGATTTCCTTAAAGCCCTGTTCAAACAGATACACTTGCTCAGTTCTGTCTGGCAATTTGGCTTTAAACAATCTGTCTACTTGACCCAAGCCTTAACATTTCCCAATAGAACTGAATGTGTTCATGGGCAAGCCCAGCTAAATTAGAATTGAAATGAATTAACTCAGCTTAAACTAATTAAGATCTGTGATCTGCAGTACCACCCCCCTGTATGATTCTACATGTGAAGTAGGGTACATGTAACCAGACTGTAAGAATTCTGCTATACTACTAATCTGAGCATACCAATGAAGTTCGTCTATTACTAAAGCATATGAGAAGTTAATTTCCATGGCCTACACATGGCAAAGCAATTGCTTAAATTGCCTCACCTGGGAATTTAATACAATGTTATCATCAGACCAGCCACACTGTAAATAGATTTATAATGCTTTCCATGTGCTAGGCTAGGTTGCATATGAATTAAGTAATGATCTGGTATTACAATACAATCAGCTAGTTCCCACACCTGGCAGACAGGATATTTTGCTAAATTACTACCTATACAGATACATCACAACATAAAAACAGAAAAGGCAATGGGAAGAGAAACAATCTACATGGTGTATGACTGATTTTTACATGGTAACCAAATAAGATGTAGATAGAAAGAGGTATCCAAAATAATCTGTTTCCAACATCTGCACAACAGAACACATACTTATTCATTTCTATTCAATTTTGGCCTAATTTTCTGCATTCTATACTTTAATTACCATCCACATTCTGAAATGTTCCCATTAGTGAAGGCCAGAACTAGCCAATGCCCACTCACTCCAACCCACTTTCAGCAATCAGCCAGATAATTGATATAAAGTATCGCACATTTTCATACCTGAACTAAAGAATAGCTTTCCCCCTCCTAAATGCTAAGCAGCCCCCTGAAGAGACAAGTAAACCTAGGTGCATTTCAGACAAAAGGCCGAGCAAATCCTTTTGTCCCAACCTCTCCATTTTTAAGGCTCAATGTTTTAAGAACAGATTAAACGGATTTTTTTGGTGAAATATGTGTAAACAAACAAAAAGGCTTATTTATCCACAAACATCTGTTTTCATACAAAATTAATCAGAATTTCGTAGTATATATAAATGGTTTAAAAAAAACCCTTCAGGCACCCGTTTCAGAGTTTGGCCCTGCTCTAGATGTAAATAAATACTCAAGGTTAGCATAACCAGAAATAATTTGTAGGAATAAGTTAGATTTTATTTCGTGTTCTTTGAGAGTAGTCAGTTTTGCCAATGATCTTGCTAAAAGCAAGGTGAAAAAGGTGACCTGATGCTCAAATGGACTGCTAAATACTGCAGAATGTACACTTTCATCTCTGCGTTCCGGAATAGGTACTGAAGTATTTTTTTTGCTGAGCAGAAATGGAAAAGGTAGTTTAACAAATTTAGAAGAAAAATAAGTGAACCTACTTAACATTCTTAAAGCTTATATTTAAACAGAAACACAAAAACACTTCTTCAGGAAATAAAATAATTGAAATTGCTGAAGAAATTGTGTTCAAACTTCAGCTTTCAAAACTTCTTCAAAACTTTCAAAATTTCTCTGTAAAGGTGATCCAGGAACAATAGACTAGACACTTCAGACTGCAATTCCAAAGGGCTTTTCCTGTTCCTAAGTAGCTTAGTTTTTATCAATTATGTGTAAGAAGCAGGAAAACAATTACATAGTGTTAATATACAACCTGATGCAGTGCTGGACTTTCATGCATTTCCTTATGAAAATAAAAAAACCAAAGCCAATACATTTCTTCTGTCTAAAAGGAAATAAAAACTATTCTATAAATCTTATGAAACTTCTGAATGAAAGAACCAATTCAATAGTACGTGTTGGCTGGCAAAAGTCAATGCCTAAGCCACTCCTGGTCTTGCCTGCCCTCCCTGCATGCCCACAAAAGATTGCAGGCAATGCTGAAAAAGAAAGGCACAACTTAAAACCTGTATTCTGCCACTCTGCCAAATGTCGTCAGCTTCCTACAACAGCAGAGAGAAATCAAACTTCAAGTGCTAATGTGAAATTAATGCAGAGATACTATCACCCATTTTAAGTAGAAGTCACAGGTCTATAAATCTTCTTTCCAATAATCATCACCAAACATACTTTTAGTTTCTTTATGGGATAAGGGCAGGGAGGAAGGTCAAGCAAACCCCCATGAGGATACAACACGTTGTATTATGTTGGTCGTGAAAAATGAAGTTTCTGCCCACAAAACTACTTCTGTCTCAAACTCATGACCAGCGGACCATGCATGTCACCAACATGGCTGATGCTTAAACAACCTGCTACATTGCACGTGCTGTAGGTAGGGAAGAAAATGGGTGACCTATGAGAGAATTGTTAAGTCATCGTTTCTGTGAATTTAAAGAGCAACAGGGACGATTTCTATTGTGAAAACAACACTTGTATTTAGAAAAACAGCTTATATTTACCTGAGCTCTGCCTTTGAAACTTAATAACCTACCAAAGGTAAGATTTTTCAAAATTCAAAGGTCTGGAACTAACTGACCTCTCCCCCCTTCTATTTTTTTGAGAATGCTGCTTCCAATTTAACAAGACCACATCTACGGAAGAGTACTATAATGAAGTACAAGAGTTATAAATCCAAGCATGGAAAACTTCAGATAAGCATTGCTTGGGCTTGGATAGGACTCTCCAAACATAACAATGAATAATTGCCCTTAGCCTGGTGTTTATATCAATTTATTATTTTTTTTTAATTATAACTGCTCATCTTTTTGCTTGTTTGAATTACCACGCCCTATTACCAAATCTTGGTGCCTACATATACACTACTTCATTCTTTCATCAGAATTCACTTTCTCCAAGGTACTATCAGCTCTGGGCTGTTCTGCACAACAGTTTGTCTGCCTTTTTACTCATGTGCCATAATCTCAAAAAAATATGCCAGGCATCAGCTGACGCATGAACGGTGACTGAGTATTCCTGCAGATTTAACTGTAACCTCTCTGTAGGCCGACGTAGTGACGTCTGCCTTTTGCAGTGCTGACTTGCAGCTATTCTGCTATCTAGTGTTACCTTCGTCTGGTAGTCTGTTCGTGTAATGTGCTTTTCAGCACTGTAATTTCAGTATTTCATACAACTCCCTTCTATTGATTCCTTCAAATGACCATTATTAAACTATCATATTTCATTACAAAACCTATCTTTACACATCTACTTAGCTGTCTAAGCTAACCAACTTGCCTATTCAGTCAATGGAAATTCCTCTAAATTGTGCAAGATCACTTGAGTTCATTCCTTCTCAGATTCACCTTTCAGAAAAGGCTAGTGCTTCCTTGTAACCACCCTGTGCGTGTTCAAAGACCAGTTTGATAATCTAGCTTGCTAAATTAAAAGTTGGCTGGTGTTAGTGCCCTTTGCCTTGATACGTATAGCAAACATTGGCATATATTTGCCTAATTTGTTGACAAAGGTTTTGCAACTTGCAGACCCTTACTTACCACAGTCATTTCAATCAGCAATGCTGGAAGAACAGGCAAGAGCAAGGTTGGAGGGGGGAACACCCTCTCTCCCCAACTCAGACGACAGTTTGAAAATGAAGATACCTCAGCTGTAAGACCACACCTGATACAGGTTCAAAGCAATCCACAACTGGACTATTTATTTGGGTGTAGTGGGATAAATTCTGTTGTTTATAGCATAGGTTCATACTTGGACTCGGAGACAAAAGGGACATGTCTAGACTGTGGCATCAACAAAAATTTGGATGCAAAGAACAGGAACAGCCAAAATTAGCCAGTTTTTTTGACAGATAAATTGATCCTCAATTCATGTTCAGGCTAATCTGCAAAAATATTTAAGGATGTCAATATGATCACTTAAGACAATTCAGTCTCTATATCAAATCCTAGAAGACTCTCACTCCTAAAACAGATTTTAAAAAGCCATGTCAGGCATTGGAAGTCAGTCACTAATGTCATATAGGTTGCTTTCTTCTACAGAAGTCTCTGCTAGCTACAAATAACTTCAATTTAAAGATCAGCAAAACTAGGCCACAAAAATAAGCTTATTTTGAATATGGTTTAACTACAGCAGATCTTGGCACTTTGAACTGGCATATGCACATAATAAGCATACATGCAAGAGCGACAAGTGTCTCTGCAAAATTACCTTTTAGGGAAAATTGTTAAGGAAAACAGTTGAATAGAGAACTCCTACTGCCTTTTTCCAGTAAAACACAAAGCTTATGTTTCTGTTATGAAATCCTAATTGGTCATCTCAACTCATCTTCTTGTAACGACCCAACTCATATATTATAATGGTTCCTTTTTTTTTTTTTTAAGTAAAAACTTTTTTTAATTCCTTTTTTTTTTTTTTTTTTTTTTTTTTTAATAATGCCTATTACCACGCAACTTCATTGCATTATTTATCCAACAAAAGTTATTTAGAGGACAAAGAGCAATTTAGACGACAAGGAGCAACTACACATCAGGATCATGTACTTTAGACTGTCTTGTCGTCCAAAGATTTTATGCTGTGTAGTAGGTTCATAATTAACATAAATGTTTGCTAAATCTTGGAGACAGAAGATAAACTCCAGTGTGTTGGACCAACAGACAGATGAACTGAGAACATGAAAATATGGAGCCATTTTCCTCCAAGGGGAGAAGTTTATACTATGAGGGCCAACTTTTAAAGAGAGTGCTCCCAAAGACAGTGAAGCAGGGAGGAAAAAAAATCTTATGGAAGCTTAAATTTTTTTAATTAATTAGCTGACACTAATTAGCTCATGGTAAAGGATGGTAAACATCTCAGATAAACCAAAACATGAAATTTCATTAAAATATCTTTGTTTCAGCCGGTATTTCCATCTGGAGCCTAGGTTCCCGTTGCTAACAGTAACAAGACATCTGCTGGTACTTTCCACCAGCTCCTTCCTTTCCCAGAAAGAAGTGTCCACGTGTTACTTCCTTCCTCCATTTGTTACTTAATTGTCTTTATCAGCCTGTATCTGCACTCTCTGGCCAGACACTACAGAGATCAGCAACTGTAATGAAAATCTATAATTGGGCTGAAACAGTTGCCATTCTTGAATGCTACCACCATCTTTTTTAGTTCTCTCGCTCCTTGAATATCTAACAGTAGGTAAAGCCTAGGAAAAGATGGTATTTTTTAGGCTTTTAGGCTTTTCAGTTAAAAGCACAATTTTGCTACAGAGCTCCGTCTATTAATAAATTATACATTTTGCCCACTGTGAACTCCAAGAGTGAAAAACAAAAGGAAGCCATAAAGACCGATCTCATTTTGGACACTTAGAATGAGGGCAAGGCAGATGAATGAGATGTTTCCAAGGCAGCTGAATTGTCCCACCTACATTTGTGCCACTCTGATAGGATCTATTCTATACCAAAGAAACTTAAGCAGGCCTTTCCAAAAATACTTTTTAGTGCATGAGAAGCTATTTTTAGGCACTGTCCTTTTTTCACTGAGCATATACACTCTCTCTCAGAGGCATCTTTCCACCCATATACCAATACATGTTTTTTAATTTCTGAAAATAACATACAGAATAAGAAAATTTCAGTTAAGCCTTAAAAATATTAATCATAATAAATATGAAAAATCCTATTCAATGAGAGTAGTAGAGGATAATTTCTGACTTCACCATTGAATACAAAATAAAATAATGCTTGATGCAAAGAATAATTAAATAGAAAAACGGCATAATTAAGGTGGTTTGCACACAAATATACCCACATGGTGCTCATTCTGTGTATTTCAATGCAATTATTTTGGACCATAAGCACATTAGCTCAAACTATTGATTAATAAAAAGGAAAATGAAAAATACTTTGTGTATAACACAGCCCAGCCCAACTGATTTTTGGATCTTACTGTCTGTGCTTACTGAATTTATTATTTTTGCCCTAACATGATTTAGCTGGGATTCTTTTCCTTCCTTCTAGATCATGTGTACTTGCACACAGACACATTGCCTTGTCTGAAAAAGAGAAAAAATATCTGAGTTTAGTAATTTTAGTAGTTAAGTGGTCACAATTGGGCTTTGAAGTTTGCAGCAGATTGAAGGAGGAGTAAATCTGTACCTTCGCTGCTCCCCACCAGGCACTACTGGGACAGAACCAGTTGTTTCATGCTGTGTTAAATCAATAGCTAATATGATAAAATACTAGCCCGATGTTCAGACATGGCATTTTCTAGTTTTATCACAAGCTGATGATTAGCAGTTCTTGCTTTACACTACCTGAGATAAAAGTCAGTAACTAATCCACTACCTATAATTTATCTAACTAAAGTCCTCCTCCTTTTTATACTGCCTCTGCTTTTGAGTTCCTCAGTCCCCCGCATTCAGTGAAAATACTTACAAACAATATTGATTTCTTAAAGTACATAAATTGGATGAAAAATTATTATTATTATTATTATGCACATATCTGTATCAAAAATAGTGACGCCAACCCCTCCCCTACTTGGTTTATTTCTTCAGAATGTAAGTCTTAAGCCTTGTAACACAGTGTAACAGAAAGGCAGTATATTTATACAAAATATTGGTATTTACAAAATATTTGGCATTTAAAGTGTCTTTCTGACAGACAGGCTTCAGCTAACTTGTTATTCTTCCCTTACCTGTAGCACAGTCAGAAATTGTCTGCCTCTAAGTGGACCAACATACAACAAAAAGAGTAATGAGAAACACTGATACTGGCAGTAGCTCATTTCCCAGTAAATATTGATGTCCCAACTCAAAAAATTCACTGAGTATTTCTGTTTTGTCCCTGTTCCTATGTTGTCACCAACAATGCTTACACATTTCTATTGATCTTGTTTATAGCTGCCTGGATTTTCACTGTCAAGACAATGTAGTGTGAACCTTAAGGAAAACCTCACTTTATGTAAGACTGCATAAAGACTGCCGTATCAGTCAAAGCTTCAATTAGTCCAGAACTTGTACTGCCTCCTATAGTGGCCATTAATGGATAACAAGGGGAAAACTTAAGGAACAGAGCAGGGATGGAATGATTCTCATTTCAGTGGACGCTGCCAGTTTCTGATGATCAGCAGTTCAGAGAGTTCAAGGTACATCTAAGATCTTCATACTTAATAAACCTTGATGGTTACTGCTTACATAATACTACTTTTATTTAAATAGCAACTGAACAAGCATTCATGCACAAGAAGAAAGATGTTCAGATCTCAATATTAGGGCAAAGATTAAATTCAAAAGTTATTCCACTTTTCATTTGAACAAAACTGAAGTGAAGCTCCAAAGAAAGAAGGTAACAATTAAAATATCAAAAGCAATTAATTTCTATCACAGAATGTTGTAACATCTCTTCCATGGGGCACATATTGGCAATATGAATTTAATTCAGAGGTTCTCATCTTTACAGGGTAAAGTCCACAGTAAGAGAAAGATTATCTAATGAATCACTTTCCAAATTCTGCTCATACAGGTTACTTGCTCTCCCAATCTCTTAATAAACTATGGCAAATATTCAAATTACTCAGATTAGAAAAATAGAACTATACTCTACAGTCATATTATATCTCCGCTCAGCTCCTTTGAAGTGCAAGAAAGGCCCGGTACTATTTGACCAAACATCTGTCCCTCCACCCCACCAGCTGTTCTTGCATGGCACAGTTTAGAAACTTCTGGTATAACAAAGCTGTTAGCATCAAATACAGATGATCTGATACAAAGAAAAACAAAGTTTGATAGCATATGGCAAACATAATAAATATTTCCAACTCCAATTCACAAACCTGACGTGCAAAACCGACACAGAAAGAATATAAGGAATGGAAGGAAAAAAAGTCCAAGTGTGTAACGTTTATCTGGATTTTTGATTCCTAAGATTTCAGGGACAGACCCAAATTGATGTAATAATCTCAGGTTAAAATTTTGACCTAAAAATGAACTCACACAAACATACAGAGAGTGACAGCAACCATTCTTCTAAATTCTCAGGTGGTGTACCCACCATTCTTTCCCTTTCCCTATCATTCATCGGTCTTACACCTTACACCTTTCACAGTCTGTACCTTCTTACCCCAATTTATCATGCGCTTTCTCCAGTGCGACCATACTTACCCCCTTTCTATCACAAAGTGTTCCCTTTCCCACCACCCATTTTGCCATTCCCTACTGGTCCCCTCCCTCTGTTCAGATATTTGGGTCCTCTCCTACCCTCCCTCTCTCAAGTCCCACACAGGACCATACACCGTACAACAAGAGCGGTCATCTTGAAGAGCCCATGCTGTCGTTTGTCCATTGTCATTGCCCACGTTACTACAGGCAGCTTTATGGTTCTACAGGAGAATGGCAACCACTGTAACAGGATCACAGCAGTTTCAAAGACTTTTGAAGTATGGCCCCACGGAAAAATTTAGGTGGTTGTTGGGTGACAGCTTATACTTTTATTCTCTTAAACCGAGATGTCTATACCTGATAATACATGACCTAAAACATCACAAGAACTGTTGACTCTGACCACAAATGGGCATTTATTGGCAGCAGGATGATAAAAATCTATCAACATACTCGTTTTAAAAATTTACTGAACATCAGTTTGCATGTTGGAAGTATTTTGTTATAACCTTTCTGCAAAAGAGGTAGAGAAAGTTCAATAAAGGTAAGAAAGGACTGAACAGGTAAGATGTATTTCAGTCTGAAAGATGAGGGAAAAAAAGCAAAATATGGTTCCAGCTGATCTTGAACACACTGTATGATGAACCATTTATGCTTTTATTTATTTATTTACCTAGTTTTGCAAGGCATGAAAAATGCGTGATCACAGAATTTGAATTAACAGGTCAGTAAATCTATAGATATGAGAGAATAAGCAAGAATTATGGTCTTTCAGGAGATACTTACAAGTAAATGGATAAGGAATTAACTAATACATTTCTGCATTAAAAAATCCTTATATAAAACAACAGTGATTTCATACTGAAAGATATCCTGAGAATTTCCAAGTATCAAAGTATATACAAGTTGCCCATAAAGATGCCCTTGGAGCAACACTTTTTAACTAGCAAGAAGTCTTCAAAACTAAATTCATGGCTTGGATGGCTGTCAACCTGGGAAAAACTTGCCCTGCAGTAAACCAGAAGAGTGATACTTGAGCGTTAACTCCGAAACGTAAGAGATTCCACAGCTAAGCAGCAAAAATGGGACACATACTTGCATACAGCTGACTTGGGTAATATTTTTATCTGGGGATGAAAAGCAATTATTGTACCTTAAAAACTATTCTGTCAGAAAGCGTTTACTAGGACACTAGGGCTCCTAGTTTGGATTTCACATTATTGATCTAACCACCTCATCAAAAAGAGGATATTTC
This sequence comes from Aquila chrysaetos chrysaetos, assembly GCF_900496995.4. Classification (NCBI taxonomy): domain Eukaryota; kingdom Metazoa; phylum Chordata; class Aves; order Accipitriformes; family Accipitridae; genus Aquila; species Aquila chrysaetos. The sequence continues at coordinate 10,983,742 of NC_044014.1, forward strand.
AGTAACTTATTTTATCCTGGAATAATCATTGCAGGCGATCATTAGAAACCAGTACGTGTGTTCCAATGCAATATTTCCATAGATGGCCACCAAGGCTGGCACATTTGTCCGTATCACCCTGGAAAACACAGTCAAGACCTAGTGGCTGGACTTCCTCTTATACAGTATTATGGATCAACTTTCAGATCTATAATCATCTGAATTTGGTTCTAGACAGGCAAAACCCCATAAGAACAGAAATTGCCAGAGAGCCACAAACCAGATCCACTGATTAATTTATTTAGGCACTATCTGCTAAAGGGGGAGAAGCATTCTAGGAATCTTCTAATTGCTCTAATTTCATATAGGAACAACCCTGGTGTCAGCTTTCCGTTGTTCTCAGGGGTTAGATAGTCCCCATTGTTATTAAGAAGAAACTACTGGTCCACTATCTCAAAGAGAATGGTGTGCACGCGTATTTCTCCTTTGTCTGTTTGATTTGCAGACCTGAGGAATATGGATTACCTCTGTTATCTGCACAAACAAGCTCTACTAAAATCTTGGCATTTAGTCAACTTTTATCTTGGGGACCCCAAATCATACTGTTAGGCAACTGAGAGCACCTATCTCGACTGAACTGTCGTACAAATAGATTTTTGTCAGATGTTCAGTTTCTGTTGGGGAGCATGCCAAGAAAAACAAAAGTCAGCAATTTAAAACAACAAACCAGCCCCTGTGCTGACAGGAACAAATTACTATATTCCAAATGAATAAGAATTACTGTAGATCACAGATCCTCAGTATATACACTATACAAAGGGTCCAAAAGTATTCCTCAAATCAATTCTTTCTAGTAACTCCATGCTCTGAAACAAAGAGAAGAGGCTGAGTACAAATAAAATAGAACACGAAATAATACAAATAAGTTTATAAAAGCACATAAAGAGCAACAATCAAAGAGGAATTAATTATTTAACAACTGGTAGTGCTGAGACAGGAGATGAGCAAAGACTCATTAGAGTTCAAAACTAAACTTTTGCAATTGGTCAAATGGTGCAGCAGTATGTTGTACTTCTAACGGCGCCAAGATCTGGTTTCTAGGCAATGACCTTACAGAGGCTGAGTGCACTGCCGGGGTGATGCATGCATCTTTTGGGGCAAAGATAGAAGTAGCTGCAAAAACACAATACATTTTGTTAGCCCACCCTAGGAGCATAACTGATTTCTGTTCTTCCACAAACCACACAGAAGGTCTAGCACAATCTTTTCAAAGAAATCTTCTGATCACTCTGTAATTATTCCTTTTCGAGTGACCCCATTCCATAACACACCATTCATGAAAAGACCTTGAAAACACTTTCCCTCTGAAACTTGGTAGTACGCTACACAGACCTTAGCATTTGAACTAGGAGTTATTTTTCTTTTATGGATTATAGCACTTAAAAAAGAAACTTTCATCTACAAGCTAATTGGAATGAAATTTGTCTAAATAATTTTTTCTGTTTCTTTTTTCTGCTGCTTTCAATATTCTTTTGTTTTTATATCAGGGATTTTTTTTTTCATTCACTTGAAAAACTCAGCATGTTCACTTATATTCCATCTCCTTCCCTGACAAATGAAAGAAGCTGCAATCTTGTCTTCGTGACTCTATAATTTCTTACCTTAGAAATTATGATGCCAAAAAAGCAACATGAAATAACAATGTAAAACTGAGCCCTAGTAGAGATAAAATGATATAAAAACCCACCATCCTGGTGAAAAAAAAAATACCACCAATAACTACACTGATGGAAAGAGTGTCAAATCAAGTAAAAAGTAAAGAAATATTTATCTACTTGAAAGCCATCTCCTGGCAAAATTTGTAGAAAAAGTCTTTCTAATGCACTTTTAGTAAACAAGTAATACTAGAAAAGTAAAGCTGCAAGCAGACATAAATTTTTAAGTTAATTTGTATTGGGCCATTCCACTATCTATGTTATGTACATAGTGATTTTAAAGCTATAGGGTCAGAACCTATTACAAACCACACACACACACACACACACTCATTTTACGATATTCCAGAGAAACTTTAAGCAGAAAATTATTCTATCACTTTTATTTCCAAATTTGTAAATACACTGGATATTAAAAAGACAAACGGTTCAAGAAAATGTTGTTTGAAAAAATAATCTTGGAACTCTGTCTGATACCTCCATTGCTTTGTTAGCAGCAAGGGAAGCAATGAAATGTCCGATTTCTATGTTGCAATTTTTGCAACATTATTTTCTTACCAAAAAAGAAACCACAAGGCCCCTAAGCTATTTATTTCCACATGGTCAAGAAGTTAAGAATATATAACCTGACCTCTGCACGTTTGCCAACAGGAAGAATTGTTCCAAACAAATTATTTTATGTTAACATACAAGCCTCCTTTGTATACTGGCTGCGTGTGCTTCTTACCCTGTATTTAATCCAAATCATCACAAAAGCAAGGTGAGGAACTGCAAATCTGCATCAATTTGATGCAGTTTGCTGAATGAAGTTGAGAATTTCTTCAAAAAAGTTATTTGCTGCCTCTTCCCATCAGTGCTCCTCAGACAATGTTTGCAATTCACTCATCTTCATTCAGCATCTTTCAGTGGTTATCTCTCAGTTCCATAGATCCCTGAGCCCTTAAAAACAATGACATGCCACATTGCCTGGTTGACTCCCAAGGGGTAGTGCTCTGGTAAGGCTGGTCCTTCTGCAGAAGCATGTGTATTGTCTTCTATTAGCTCAAAAGACAGAAATCCTCATCAATATAGTGTGCCTTTTTTGAAGAGAAAAGCGTTCCCTTCTCACAATGCACCTTGGTTATGGGTCTGAGATCCCAACAGGTTTTTTTCCCCACTTCCACTATATTTGGACTGCAGACCAACATCTACCTTTTTTATGCCTCTTCATCAGGTTTTTTTTCTTGTCAATGATCTGAAGCATCTTTTAATGAAAGCTTCCAAACTCATCAAGACCTTGAAATAAATTTCGGTTGTCCCGTTACCACATTTGATTCAAAACATTTTTAAGTCTACAGACTTCTCACATAGAACAAAACAGATCTTCACCACACTAAAATACTAACACTGGTCTTTTTAAAGCACATTAAGATACAGATGACCTTACAGAAGCATGGAAAAGGGAATCTTTTATAAAGTAATGCCATTAATTCTTTCTATGAGCTATTCAACCCCAGGACAGCATCTTTAATCCTTACAACATAAGACAAGATTCTCCTTTTTCCATTTTGGGTTACACAGAATGAGAAGTTGTGCTGTAAGGTCACTGGCACTCCAACTTGTGCTTCCAGGTTTATAAATGCTAACACTGCATAACATGTCATTCTTCTGGTACAGGGCACAAAAGAAGACCTGGACTATGAGTTCACTCCCTGGAATTGTTTCAGTTTGAAGAATGAGAACAAAAGAAAAAACAGTGGAACACTAAGGGCCCATAGCTCAACCTCTATCTTAATTAAATAATTTGCATATAAATGGTATAAATATAAGGCATTAGTCAAGTAATTAATAGTAACAAAAATGGTGACAACCTGGCTTTGTAGGAAATACAGAGCAGCCATGACACTTTGAAGTTTACTTTTAAAATATAGAGAGATGATAAACAGGTTTTATTAAGCCTTGAGCAGTTACAGCATCTCAGCCTTGGCCCTAATACCATACAATCAAGACGGTTTTTGTTGAACGCTACCATGATTAATCCAAAATCTTGATGGTCATATTCCATATCTTACAGGAGTAAGTCTAAATGTAAGATGGTTTCCTCCAGTGTTCCACTCTTTTCCTTTGCTCTCCAAATCCTACGCACATTTTAAGAAATTAGCCAGCAGACAGATGTGATGCCAGCCCTTGTCCCTGCTTGTATTAGAGAGTCAACTCTCTGTATGACCACAACAGAGAACAAGTCTAGAAAGGGAACTATGTATTTAAAGAGCAAAATGAAAGATAACATACATAATACAGGCAATACACCTGCACAGATCTCTATTTATGTCATTCTAGTCCTGCTTAGTAAATAGAAGATGAAAAAAAGCAAAACTAATGTAATTTTGAATGACAATTTCATTATTTCCTGAGATATTAAAGAAAACACTTGGCAGTGCAAAATTCTTTCACATTGTTACAAAATTGGTTTACAGTTGTTCTGGTGATGGTGATTATTTGCTATTCAATCAATACCTGCCTGATTTGCAATCAAGACATGAATTTCAAAAAAATCTAATATGTCTTTAGATTAAAAGCTGTGGAAGAATATATAAACTGTATTGATAGAAGTTATTCAAGGTACAGAAGCACACAGCAACCTGCTTCCTGTAGTCACTGTCTTTTTCTCATATACGGGGAAAAATGCCGTTCTGCCAATATCTGAAGTTTTAATACCTTCTTTGTGGGACTGTGACCTTTTTACGCAGAATTCAGAGGCTGAAGCATAGGTAATCAAGACCTACCTTCATCTTTCAACTTGAATTTTGGAAAATTGGCATGGGAAGAAATAATTTGGTAAACAAGTATATGAGGGAGATGGGAAGAGATTGGTCAATTGATTATTTTTTAAACAGAAAATGTAAGAAAGCAACTTCCCTGGCATGACAGAACTTAACAAAACAAACCCCTTCAAATCTCAGTGGCTGAAGTCCTTTCTAATAAGACTTAATTTGGGGAAAATATCAAACTTTTCTCACTGCACAGTGACAGCATTCCTATCATGTTATCCTATTGACTGAGCAGGGAATATATGAACACTAGCTATGGGGCTGCATCAATACACTGACACAGCAATTAATAGAGCAGCAACACGGCTGAAAATCTGAAGATGAAGTACTTCAGTTTTAAAGTTTTTAAATTTAATTATTAGGAGCTTTACATAGGAAAATAAAATACTAGCTTATTTTAAAACAAGTGAAACAATTGTGTTGTTGCCTAAACCTGATACCACCAAAGTGGGTATATTCTTCACTAGCAAAGCCAACGCAAAGGTGAGATACTTAAGTTCTTTGTGCAGAGAGGACATCTTTCTGACTTTAAAGCATCTGCCGCAGTATGGCCACCAAGCCTGAGGGAGTTATTTGAGCTCTACTGAATTACAAGTAACACAGTAATATTAGACAACACTGTTTCTCATTAATACAAGAGCTAAGGGGGAAATACTAGGCTTACTGTGCAGTTACATAGTTATATTAAAAAAATTACCAGTCTGAGTGAACTGAATTGTCACACTCAGTAGTCTACTAAATACTACTTCAGACAAAAAAAGAAGTTGCACTTCTAAGACAGCACTTTCAAAAAACTTAGATCTAAGTAGACAACAGTAATGATTACTATCACAATGGGTAGTATGAATTCTCAATTTGTATATAATATTTAATGACAAATATGAGACTTCATACAAGGCCTAAGAAGCGTGTATCTATTTCTTTAATTGGGGGGTTCTGTCCAAACTTCCGCAAACTGGTTGAAAAAAAAATTCTAAAGGAACTCTTTCAACACAATCTTTTCATTTCCAGATAGTTTGCTAGTTCGTTGCTGTATATATTTTAAGTGCTCTGTTTTAAAAACAAAGGTCATATGGTAACAGTCTGATCCCCAGCTGGATGAGTTATGTATAAGCAATACCGCATAAAAGTACAGCCTAATATTTGCATTATCTTTAAGTAGGCATATAAATCCAAAGCATACAAACTTTAAAATATTTCCATTTACAGAGCTCTTCTCAAGAATGTTGCTATAAAGTGAATGAGACAGAGATGTGGAAACAGATTAAATTTGTTTGTATTCCCAAAAAGTATTTGCGGTGTTTTCCCCACTGAAGTTATACTATCTCCAGAACTAGCAATCACACCAGAACAAAGGAAGTCTTGTTTATTTTCCACATAGGCTGAAGCTAAATATATTGATCTATCAACCCAAACAAACCAACACATGCCTGATATGGTCCCAAGTTTTTAGTTTGGAATAATGACCACTTCTCCATGCAAAAAATTCACCGTTCTCGGAGCCAGAAAGTCCAGACACACTCTTTATACCTAACCTGGTACAATCCTGTAAAAGTGACTGCATTCTCTTCTATGTCACACACGGTCAGGAAAAAATACAATTTATAGAGCTGACTGGCCATACTAATTCAGATCAAAGGTCTATCAAGTCTAACATGCAGTATCCAGTAAGAACCAATATTAGATGCCCAGAGAAGGAGTAAAAGTGCACGACCTCTGTCTGGTACACTCTCTTTGCTCACCCACCTTGTGGTGGACTACAGATCAGGCACTTCCCAACTTTGATGCTCTCTCTTCTGTTTTAAGAACGCCAAAGGTATTTCTTCCTTGAATTTGCAAATGTTTCTTGAAACGAAGTAATCTTCTGGCTTCTACAATGTTCCGTATCAATGACTTCCAAGGTTTAATAACACCTTGTGTGGAAAAATTCTCTTTTGCTTTTTAATCTCTTATTCAGTAAATTAATTTGATGCCACCTGATGCATATTATAAGCAATGGTGAATAACTGCTTGACACTGACCTTCTCTGTATGCCACTCCATTTATATAATCATCTCTCTATATATCCCTTCCCTCTTTTCCTAGCTGAAGAATTTCTGTCCATTAGCCAGTTCCTCACACTGAGCTGCTCTAGAGCTTTCACTATCAGTAGTTGAACTATGTTCTAGTTCTACTGCACTTTTGGGGAACAGAGGATCATAATCACACAAAGTCCTGAAGAGTCATAAATGCATGAAGGTAGAGAGATGACTTGTCTCAATTTCTATTCCTTTCCTAGTAATTCCTGAAGTCTGATTTTCTTTTCTGGCCACTATTGAGTTTGGACTTCGTATTGTATTTTTACCAAACAGTAGTACTTCCCCATCATTGGGAATGCAAAGTCAGAAGTGTTTTTCTGCCAGGTGCATCACTTTATAATTATCAACAATGAGCTTCACTTGTGAGTTTAATGCTCCATCACTCAGTACCCCAAGATACTTCTGAAATAATTAATTTAGCTTTCACTTTTACCGTCTTGCATATTTTAGTATCACCAGTAACTTTGTCAACTCTTTCCTCTTTGTATTAAGACCATCTACAAATATGTTGAACACCACAAACAGGAAGCTGTGGGACACCACTGATGAGTTTCCTCCACTGTGAAAACTGACCATTTCTTCTTACTCTTTGTTACCTATTTTTGACCCAATCTATGAAAGTGTCTTCTCTCTTATGCCACAGTAACTTAATTTAAAAAAAAAACCTTTGCTGAATGGCAATCTACGAAATCTTCCCCATACATAGTAAACTTGTTAATTTTGCTTAATTAAAGGGAGGTTCAAAGTAACATACATCAAGAAAAATGCAATGGAGCAAATTAATTAAATGAAGGGTACAAAGTGCAGCTGTATCTTCTAGACACTGACTAGTATTTATTTCCCTGAATATATCTTCAGAAATTCCTTTTCAGCCTCCAAACAGATTTGAGCCATACAGCCTCAAGATCTAGTGTATGAACGCATATAATTTTTAATTTATTTATCTTAAAGAGAACCTTTGCTGACACCTAGCAGATAAATGATTAATTGCACTTCTTACAATCTTTATGACAAGTTTATCCAGATAGAGAAGAGATGACACTCATATGCATAAAAAACCCCACACACTATCAGAGTAAACAGAAATGCAAGTTACAAGCATAATGAAGTATTTCCTAAAATTATGTCTTTGGATACAGATATTCTCATTTGTATAATTCCAAACATCTGCTCAAATCTAAGTAGATAATAGCCTTAAGACACAAAAAATAAAAACCCATGCAATGCAGAAAACACTACATAATTTCAGAGCCCTGATAACTTACTAGACAGGAAGCTTTACTATTAACAATACTAGAGACACAAAATAATATTGTCTGATTACATAGGATGAAACAAATTTTTAAAAGTGAAGGAATCTTAATATGAACCAAAATTACATGGTCTTATTTGCTGCACTATCAGTTTCCAGGCACCCTGCACCCCTGCTCCTTCCTAAGCTTGACAGGGAGGCTGGGAACAGGTCCAAAGCATGAGGCTGCTCATGGCAGAACCATCCCCTTCTCCCACCTTCAGACCCAGCCCTGATACTTTTTGCCACCACAGGTCTTCAGTTCAGATCTTACATTTTCACTCCCCTGGAGCAATGACCATTAGACACTCAGCCAACTCCAAGCCAAACATTAATGGAAAAATGAGAAAAAAAATACCATTTAGAGATTTGCATCCTGCTTCATTGTTCTCATCATTTTCTGAGTCTAGGGAAAAACACAGCTGACTCACCCCCTGCAGAAGTTGTCTGATTTTTTTCTTCCTCTGAACTTTAACTCCTGAGCCACAACTTTGATAACTAATTCCTGTTCTGGTGATACAGCCCTAGGTTGGAAACATCACTTCTGACTCAGGAATCTCTCAGTCATAATTGAGAAAGGCTGGAAGAATGTAAGAATAGCATCGGTACACATCTGCCTTACCCTTGTGCTCTTCTCCAGTGACCTCTTACTCCTTTACAGAGAAACAACATGAAGCTATATGGGGTTTTGGTCCAACCTGATACAGCCATTCTTACAGTAGTTGGGGATATACCACTGCCTTGTAACTACTATGTCAAGTGTTTGATAGAGGTTTCAAATGTGATGGATATTGACTTTTCTAAGATATCCCAAGCTCTCTCAACTTTATCAATACATTCCTATAGGAAAATTTTACAAGAACTATACTTCACTGACTGAATCACCTGCAGCATCTATAACATTATTCTCAATGTTATGTTCTAAAATGGTATCTTTCCCTCAGCTAAAATTTCAGTTCCACTTCAATCTTGTCATCTGTCTACCCCATATCATTTTTAAAGAGGAAAATTTATTCCTTTTAGTAAAGATGGCATAAGAAGTGGGGTTTTGGTGGGTTTGGTGGTGATTTTTTTTTTTCCCCAGTAAGAGCTGTGTAAGGACAAACATTTTCACAGATTACAGAGTCATCTTGAATTATGCCCCAGAAAAAGATGATCACTTCTCAAAGGAAGACTTTCTCAAGGTAACACTACAGATTTCCTTGCACTTCTCATTCTTTGCAACATCCAACATTTACAAATCTTTGAGGTAACTTCTGCCCCTTTCTCCAACGACTTAAGGATTAGCTCTGCTATAAGTTTCTGGTTTTATTACTTCAGCTGGTACGCCCACCAACCTGAAAGGCCTCTGGATATACTGGTTGCCCAACCATACTGGAATTTCACATGAAAGAAAACATGTCAATGAAATTCTCCAAATGGCAAGCAATTCTTTCTGAATTCATAGCTGTTCAAATGTTACCTTGCTAAGACTGAAACACGTTTCTTGAGACAAGATCTTGTCAAAGGATGAAATTTCAAAAGCACTTATATAATCTGAAGAAAACAAGCCCCCTCCTGAACCATGAAATGAGGTACAGGTTTCAACATATCTTCCTTTTACAGGTTACTCATGAGAATCTGAAAATCCGACCTGAAAAGACATAAGACAAGAATTTTTAAGAGGTCTAAGCTGCTCAGCTCTGAAAGCCATTGAGGATTGACCACTGACTTCTTCAGGGTCCTTTCTGAAAAAATCTCAACCTGTATCTTTTAAGCTTCCATAGGTAAAAGCTTACAGCAGCTACAAATGATGGCTTGACAATGGGGAAAAAAAGATGATAAAGATGGCAATGGCAGTAGTCAGAGGTAATGCTTCTGCATCTTCCTATAGACCTAGTGAGAAAGCAGCTTTTGATGGTGGCCTCAGAAGCAGCTTAATCTTCTGCACTAGGGCAGGAAGCAGCTGCAGCGTGGACTGCCATAAGGGAGGAAACAGATCAGGAGGAATAAAATGAAGGAAAAGAGATAGAGAAAGCAGACTACGATCTAGTTATGTCCTTGGTGGAAGAGAAACTCAGAAAAATATCAAGATGAAAAAAGCTTTAAGGCAGCACCTTCCCCTAAATGCAAAGAGGGGATATGAAGCTAATAAATACTATATCTCGCCAGCCTACAGCAGTTATTTCCCTTCCCTTGGACTCTCAACTGATAATTAGGTAAAGGGGAACCAAACTAAAAGATACAATCCTTGGCTTCCTTCAAGCCTGATTTCACCATGGAACAGATACAATAACTACAATCACATCATTGCAGATTTAGTATTTCTATGCTCAAGTTGCAGCATGGTTTACCTGAAACCTGACCCTAAAAGCTGCATGCACATCCCCAAAGATTATAGAAAACAACCACTCCAAATACTGTATCACCACATTTATTTGTACCTAAAGAAAGCATTACAGAACAAAAAAAATTATATCAAGATACCAAGATATCACTTCAAGGTGTTTTCATTGAAGCAGCCACAGAGATACCAGTTTACAGTGCTAACTGGTCCACAAGAGGTCTAGAGAAACCTGTCATTTTAAAGGAGGACTTCACATGAAGGATAGTTTCGAAGAAGCAGATCTAAAGCCAGGACATTTCATAATTTTGCCAAACTTTTTATCTTGAAAAATATTTTTGTCTGAGCCATTGCCGAATTAATTTTGTTGAGTTGAAAGCCTGGTGAACCTTTTAATTATTTTGGGTTCACAACATATAAAGTCATAAACTTTGCTGCTACCTGTGATTTTGTCCATTTCCTGCCTCTCCTCACCAGTCTCCAGAAGTAATGAAAGGACAAAATTAAATAGTTTTAAATTATATACAGTTTTAACCATCCCACAGCTGTCACAAGCTAAGCTGGCATCAGTGTATTCCATATACAGCACAACATTGTACATGCATCCACACACACATAAAGAAGTATACACCTGGGTCTTGCACAAACTTTGGGCATTATTAGAAATTTTGTAAAAGTTAGCATTAAAGTAATATGCAATTTGGCTGAGGAATCAAAGATGTTGAATGAAGGCAGTTCAATACAATTACAATTTATTTTGTATCATCATTATAGCCTGCAGTTATAGAAATAGCAGGTACATTGACATATCCTGAATTTTCTTCCTCAGTCTTTCACATTGTCTTCCATTATTTGTAAATGAGAGATATGTTTCACTCCATTTTACATCTTATTTCATTTTGATCCTTAGTTACTGTCCCCACATGGAACACAAGCTTAACAACACTGCAAAAAGAGTCAGTTGTTTAACCCTTGCCTTTGTACCCAAGGTTGGAACATTTGGAACAAGCTCCCTGTTGGCAGACCATAACTTCCTCCAGTCCAAAGAACTCATTTGTTACGGCAGTAAAATCACAATGATGAAATATATCATGTCACACGTTCATAGGAGAGTGACAACGTAAGCTTGGGAATAAGACTTCTTTATGGGATCAAGCAGGAAATAGAGTGGGCCACAATGAAAAGCTGCGATTTAGCCACCAATACCTGAAAGAACAGCAGAAGGCAAATGACGCACTTATCTGTTTCTGGGCACGTTCTTCATCCCACAGTTCTGCCCACTGTGGAAGTCTTCAAAGAAAAACTACCTGCCCTAGACCTCACATGTAAAGAAGAAAACCCCATGTTTCAAAGACACATTGATTACATTCAGATGTGTCTAAACGCTAATGTATTTCCTCTCAAACACTTTCCTACAGTTCACCAAACCATTAGGATCTGAGCAATAAGATCCATCAGCTGTCCAGTTAAACATCCACTTAAAGGGACAATATTGCTGATACAAACTTCCAGTCTTTCTGCCAAGTTTGCTACCACGGGCGGTTGCGGGGGGGGGGCGGTGTATCACTGTGCTCTGTAATGAGGAGGGAGCAATGGTAAGAGGGACAACTGTCTCCTTTTAGCAATCTTGTTTCTAGCTGAGGAGGTGGAAGTCTGAGCAGCTTTCCTTCCACTCCCAGCCATCTGTTGTAAAACCCCATAAAGGACAGTTCTGCATCAGCAATTATTATTGATAAAACAAAAGTGCTCTGCCACAATCTTTAAAACAGGATGTTTATCAGTCTGACAGAGGAACTTACTCTTTCACAGAGCTACTGACTAACAGGAGTCTCAATTACTCACCCCCCCCAACACACCCCTTCCCCAATATGCAGCATGTTCTGTGCCAACAATCTCCCCAAGTTTAACATTGTTATCTGCGTTTTGGGGGAGAGCTGACCCCATGCAGCATTTTACTAGGAAAGCCTAGAAGTCAGAAGGCACTAGTACAAATACCACAAAAATAAAATTAAGGAAAATAAAACAGAGGGGAAAAAAAATCCACAACCCAAAACACAATAGAAACAATACTTTGTGTTCCTATTTTAAGTGCCTCTCTCAATGCTATATGCATAGCAGCTAAAGGCAAGCTGGAAACCAGCCAGGTCCTGGCTGCCAGCAAAAATTTTGTCACCTCCTTTGAACATCTGAAGTATGTTTACCCAATAGATTTCATTAAATTACACTTCCATTAGGAAGCATACAATGTTGATACTCATCTCAAAGATAAAAGGGATCGCTAAGAGGCATGTCATCCTGCTCCCCAGCTGATTGCTATTTCTGGGCCAATCAAGGAAAGGAGCCAGAACAATACTTAGTTAAAAAAATGCAGCATCTCCCCAAGGACTACATACTAAGAGACTGCAGCTCCATTATCAAAATGAGCATATCATTAATGACAATACACATACAGTACGTTATTTTAATACAACTCATACACAACAAACAAGCTGTATTTGGGTCATTAGCTGAATTTGTAAAGCAGTATTTCCAAGGGTTAGAAACTCCTTATCGAGATATGAAGTTTATAGGTTGGGAGCATGGGGGGAACAAATATTTTATATGATCCCAAAATACAGTGAATATAGTAACACTGCGGTTTGAAGTGCATTGTAGTAGCTAATAGAACAATAGGCTATTCAAACATAAGTTCCCATTTTAAAGTAAAGCAGAAGTAATTTAAAACACCAGGCACTGTTTTGCTAAACATCTATGAGGGATAATGAAAGCAAAATGCCACTGATGCAGTTTATACTGTACGTATCACCTTTTAAATTATGAATACAGTACAGTTTAAAAAAATGCAAAAAGGGACTCAAAGCAAATTTTACAAACATTAAAAAAATCTATAGAAAAAAACACGCTGACTGTGAGGCAAGACACTGGGGAGGGTATAACACAAGAGACTCAAATACTCAAGTCCACTAGGACTGTTCAGCTGTTATCCTACGGTAGGCTGAGCCTTTCCTAGTGGAAAGGAGGAGATATCTTTGTCTCTAAGCATTGGTGTTAGATGTATGATGTTTACTGTGCTTCCTAATCTCCAATTCACATAACAGCAATAAAGGAAAGAGGACAAAACCAAAACCATGCTAATTAAAACCCAAAGTAATAGGAAAGGGCTGGGAGGGGTTAGCTCTTCACAGCCAAGCTCTGCCCAGTCCTTTTGCAGCAATCTGTGATTATTAATCTCTAAAAACACTCCTTACTCAATATTCTGCAATCTAGACTTCAGCCAATCTCTTTCAACATGCAGAAAACCTTTTGGTTTAGCCATATTTGACATATCATATGAACTCCAATTATCCATCTTTTTGCAGTTAATCATCTCACAATTACATTTCCTGCACTTATAAGCATCCAGCTGGGAACTGAGTTTTAATCTAGGAAATAAAAAAAAAAGGATTCAGGTTTCTAACAAATTACTTCTAATTAACCAGAACCTTTTCTAGTCATTCCAACCTAAAGACGCCTACAGCAAATGAAAGAATTTATTGTTTGCATTCCTAATGATATTTTAAAATTTCATTTCAATTTCCCCAATGAGTAACTTTCAGGAAATTCACTTCACTTATATCTACTTAAACAAACATTCTGTTAAGCAGGAAATGCACAACAAAAAAAACCTAGGGGAAGAAAAAGAGCTGGTATTACACTGAGCAGAAAAGCCGCTAAATAAAGCTAAAGAGCCAGAATGCTAATTAAAGGCAACTTCCAAAAGTACACTGCAGATACGCTGCCCAGGCTCTGCCAGAGTCATTGGGAATCTCAAAACTATGTTCCCAAATAACAGTTTAGAAAGGAAAGTTGGTTTGGTTTTTCTTTTTTTTCAGAAAAAAAAAAGGCCAGTTCTACTGATATAAGGCAGCAATTTATAGTCTGTATAAAGGAAGTGGATTAATGAAGCCATCTAGTTAGATAACTCAGGAAACTAAGTCAATGGTGGTTAAACAGCACATGAAAGAGCTTTGTCCCACAACTTCCAGTGATTTCCCCAGGGAAAAATTTGGAATAAGAATCATGCAAAACACACTTACTGCACGATTGGGAACTGCTTGGTATCACAGGGAGGTAACATGAGGTAAATATCAAATGTAACAGTTTCATTTACATTAAGTCTTATCAATTTTCTCCAACTGTTTCAGAAAGTCAATGCAACCAGCTGACAGAATATGATTGTTGCAAAGTAAAGTATACCTTTCATGTTCTTTGGACAGTCAAATACCAGAGGGTTTTCTGTCAATTATGCAGTATCACAGATGTACATCCCAAATCTGTCCATCTCACTAACAAAAAGAAAACAATATACAGCTGAAAAATGCTCTTGAGAGCTACCTTTAAGTAATACATAAGTCAGTCTAACTGCAGAAATATCTCCGCTCGAAAGGTTGGTGTTCATTAATGTGCTACCAAAGTTTCCACGATACAAAACAGGACTGCGCTAATTGGCTGATTGATTCAATACCAAGTGAAAGTAGTTAATTATTCTGGAAAAGAGTTATTTTTAATAAACCTGAAGCCTTCCAAAACTATTAAATTTTATATGCCTGCACCAACCTCCCATTACTTTGACTTTCATTAACTACCTCTGTAGGCACTCTGAGAACACCAAAACCGCTGGTACGTTTTTGTTTTTATTTATAACAGGGGTCCAGCTGTGACTGTGGGCATCCTTTAACTCATTTACAACAAGATAAAAACAAAAACAAACAGTAGTAAGTTGCTCTACCACTATCAAAATTTAGCAAGTTTTAATTCCTGCCACAACATCAACAGCTTTAACTCCAACAGCTTAGCATCACAAACCAATTAACACCAATCATCCCTTCCCAAACTTCTGCTTAACCCCTCTATCTGACACACGGAGTACAGAACGTTTGACGCGGTGTGAGGAAAGGGTGGATTTTCCTCGATGAGATTCACGGATACATCTTTAGCTATTAGAGTCAATATTCAAACCACTCCCTCGTTCTTGGAGCTTCCAGCCTAAGAGTTGTGTGAAACATCATGAAACATCTACCAACACATTTCCAAACTACCAGTTCACTTTCAGTTGTAGTAAATGAAGACTCGCATGAAGCAGCAGCAAGGACATTATGGAAAAGTTCATTTTAGTTGTGAAATCGGTCACCAAAAGACAGAGTGAAAAGTCTGGGTGACAGAAAGAGGACAACATGAAAGTGCAGCAAGTTTTTCTTCTGAAAGCCCCTCAACGAGACTAAAATGGGAAATTGAGACACATAATTCAGACAGGCTACAGGCTTCAGTAGGAACTCTGCTTGCAGCTATAAGGATCAAAATGGGCATTCCCATTCTGAAAGCAGTGCAAGATACGCGATACTTCAAAGCATGCTCTAAGTCAGCACTATGAAATCCCACCAGAAGTTCTCCATGCTGGTACACAAAAGACCCTGCATTGCTCGCCCAGACACTAGACCGCAGGCAGGTGTGCCTAGGTGCACGATAAAAAAGCATTACTGGAGAAGTTTGGATCAAGTAGTTTTAAAAGTCAGAAAGACCGAGGACAGGGAACTTACAGGTCCCTTGGGACATGTGGCAGAGCTACACAGCTCCCAACACCGGCAAGTTCAGGCCAGCATTTTATCACGGTCCAGCTCAGCAAGGACCACGGCCGGGCAGGGCCATGGGGAGCTGGAGAGCAGCATCCCACAGCATCCCTGGAGCGGGGACTGATGGCCCTGAAATGGGGGCCTGGGGGCCATGGGCGGGTTGGGGAGGCTGCTCAGGGCTGTTAAGGGCTATTGGTGCCCGCAGGGCCCTGACCACCCGAAACTGGGCATAACTTTTGCAAGATTTGATGTTAACTGCAGCTTGCGGAGGATGCAGAAAAAAAGCCAAGCAGATAACACACAGTGGATTGACGTCACCACGGAAGAGACCAGGGTCAAGTCAGAAATATTCTGCATATGAAGCAACCCTGATCTGGGTTAAAGCCAAGGCCATATATCTGTTGTTATAATAAACCGCTCTAACATTTTAAAATAGTTTTACTGGTTTACTGCCCTTGAGTCACACTTACAAGCCCTGAATCATTGGCAAGTCAGGAACGAACAGGTGATATTGCAGAAAGATTCAGAAGGTACTAGGCGAACATGAAAAATAAAAAGAATTAGAAGAAAAAACACCCTCTCAGCTGTAGTCATTTAAGTAGGAACACCACAGAGAAAAGCTCTTAAGTGCAAATCTTTCTTATTGCAGCGTTACTTTCAGTGGCACATGAAACAGCAATGATAACAGGCTCAAAAAAAACTTTGAAAATAAAGTTAAAAGATACATGTAACTTAAAACTAACATCTTTTCCTACACAGAAAGGTTAAATTGTGGGGTTGACATTTGCATTTGTTACGTTGTCAACATTTCCTGCCTATCAGCCTATGTACAAACAATATCTAAAGATGTCATCTACATATTTATACCAAAGGAGTTTATGAACAAGACCTGTCAGTATATTTTAACACCTTTCCAAAACGTCAGCTTTCATCAGGTATAAACACAACATGTTTAATTTATTAGTTTGGTTTAATATAAAAAGTTGACAATCATATGTCACCATAACTATTGATAAGGTAAATAAGGACTACAGGAAAACGTCAAAAAGTTATTAAAATATTTCTCAGCTTCCTGAATCAAATTGGATTTATTGGCTTTTTTCTGTCAATAAGTGCATCACACATTTTTCTTCATATGGCTATTTTTGAAGTGATGTGTCCAACAGTGAAGTTTACAGACAGAGTATAATTCTTGGAGAATCTGAATTCCATTTTGACTGGTTTGGGCAGGGGAAAGGGCTTTGTTTAATGTTAAAAAAAAACCACAAACACACAAATTTGTTCACTTGTATTTAAACACACACCAAAGATTTCTTCTTCTGATCTAAAATATACTAAGCCTGCATAAAAGTTAAAATATAAGGCACAACAAACTTCGAATACAACTCTCAAGTTGAGCAAAGCAATACATTTGTTTCCACTTTCTACAGAAGGTGCTTGATTCAACTGCCTCAAGAGGATTGCTGCTATCAAAGGTCCACCTTCTTTGTTTATTATGTCAGAAGGACAACCTATTCTCACTTCTTTCTTGATATTTCCCCCAAAAAATGTAACAGAGGGCAGTACAGCCTCATTTCAAGAATTTCATCCCGCCCACCACTACACAGCCAAACACTTCATCAGTGATTCATTCCAGACAGACTGCAACAGCTTGCTCTATAGGGGAAAAAAAAAAAAACCCTTATTTATCTGAATGCAAGGATAAACTCCATTAGTTCAAACACTCCTGCCCAAGCCAAACCCTGGCCAAATTACAGCCAGTAGCACAGAAGACTTTAGGGGGGGGGGGGGGGGGGGGGGGGGGGCGAATAGAGAATGGACTGTTTGCTGACAGCATCTCTCCTTGCTGGAAGAGGGTTTTCTTTTCCTCAGCAAGTCCCACTCTACACCTCAGCATAGGACAGGGAGAAGAATTTTACTATTATACAACCAAGCTGATACTAGGATTTGATACTATGGACATCAAGAAGTATGGCATGCCACAGCCTCTTAACTATTCTGTAAAACTTACCTGGCAGGGATAAGGATAGTGATTTCTTAGAATCCACCAGACATGTTGAACATGCACTTGAAGACCTGATTTGGATCTCCTGTTGCTTAGATAACAGGAATTTTACTAACTCATGTTACTTTTACATCAAAATCACAAATGCAGTGAGTACAGTTGGGGAGCCAGATATGGAATATCATAAGTATCAGCTACTAATCCTTTGTTGGTATCAGAAATTTAATGCTCAAGACCTTGAAAGTGCATTGGATATGATGGAAAACCAGAGGCTTTGGTTTTCTGTTCAAATGACAACTAGGTGAAAGAATTGACACATGATCCACCATAAGTGATCTTTACATACTATTCAAACCCATTGAAAAGACAATTTTCAAAAATGGAAGTAGTCCAAATTTACTAATAACCAGATTTCAGGCTACAGAAGGACGCACCCTGGTTTCTTTTGTTTGAAATATGGTATGAGAAGGGGAATGGAAATTTCCAAAGGGCCCAAATCTTCCACAAAGGAAGGACGGACCTCAAAAGATAGACTTGCTCCAAAAGGATACATTTAACTACATCAGAACAGGTACCATCTTGGAGTTTTTCCACTATTGTTTCTGCAGTGTACGTGTTTTCACGTTTTATCACAGAATAGATTTAGCCCAGTTCTTAGACCAAACATCCTCACTTCAACATGGTTCAAAGCTGTCTAAAATACCAGTCTTTAGTTCAGACCCTTATTTCTGTGTTTGGTACACACCTGAAATGGAGTTTCCAGTTCATTTTCTTCAAAAAAGCAATCCTATTCAGACTCACGTGCAGTGAGGAAAACTGGGGGATTCACTTCAAAATCATAGTACTGCCAAACCAAACCCCACCACTGTACGTGAAGCCCCAGGTGGGAGAAAAGTCCTCAGCTAAGACATTTCTTAAAACATACAAATGGTTTGCAAACTGGTCCTATATGAGAGAAGGGAACTCAGCAGATGACCTTAGCAACACAGTACTTTTTAGGTAGAATATAAAAGTGAAAACTTTCAAAATTTGTCCCAGAAAGAGAAGCAGAAAAAGAAAAGTGAAAATGGGAAGGGAGAGGAGCAAATTTTCCTTATGCTCATTCTAAAATTAATGCATTTTAAATCAAGATCTCTACAGGGCACAAGTGCTGAGCCACCAATCTGCATTCCTGAATGCTGGACATATAGCTCATGAATGGAAAAAGGGGACCTTAATAACACATTTGAAACTGACTCCAAGTATGGGTCAGAAGAAAGATGCAGCCTAGGTGCCTTCAACTGAAATAAAGATCTAACAGGAGGACAACATGACAGAAGGTGAGGAAAAAGACAAAAGGAGCACTAAGGGTTTAAAAAGGCTGGGAAAGCGATTCAGGTTAGCAGCCCTAACGTAATCCTGACCTTGCTGTAACTTTTTACCTTGATTTAGTTGACTGAACTAACTTTGTGGGAAGCTTACACAACTGAACCGCAGAGTCTGATTTCTCCTGAAGACTGGGCAGAAAGAAGAGGAAATCACGTGGTCACTTAGTCAGTCATTACAAATCAAACATTTTTTTAATAAAAAAAAAATAATCCTAGAACTATAGTTAAGACCCCATCTTAGCATTATTAGTTTTACTCCCAACCACATTAATCCTAGATAAATACTTCTCGGTCCTTTTTTAAGGATGCTAAAAATTATAACAGACGAAAATCTGTAGTTTCAAAGACAGCTGCTAGTGGAACAATCCATAGTATTGAAACTAACCTATATTTCTTAAACAAACAAAACAAAAATAATCACAAGAAACACATCAACATAACAACTCAGTTCTTTGCATATTTCTATTTAGTTAATACTTGCTATCACAGTGCCAAAGAGCTGTACTCATGTTTGAGAAACCTTTTGTGCTAGACACTCTACAAATAGGGATCCCCATGTCAAAATATTTGCAGTTACACGACCCAAAATATCAACCATCATTATGGAAAGTTACTTTTCAAATTTTGAAATAAGAGAATTTGCTTTGATATTAATGCCATTATTCTCTCTCAAATCAAATATTAAATACCACTTTTTTCCTGGTTGGTGATACAGCCTTGCAAAGGTTACAGTTCAATTTAATAATGGCTCAAAGTCTTCTACTCACAAATCAGTGGAAAGGAAGGTGCTGTCTTCATAATGCAAGAGCATTTTCTATCTACAGCCCAAGCCAAGACCCACCAAACACAATACAAGCTGTTGACTTGCCAGAATTCACATGTGAGTCTTTAGTGAACAGGTGCAAAGTCTGCAATTGCAATTCAGTGTTTTCCAAAAGCCTACCTAACACATTTCTATGCTGAACGGGAGGGTACATTGGCAAACACTACCCTTACTCATTCTAGTCTTAATTTCTCTGAAAAAAACCCCCAAAAAACCCCAAAAACTAAGGACATGTTGGAAACTTGTGGGGATTCAGAAAGTAAGCACAAGTGCCACTCAATGGGAAATATGCAGAGCCTGCACACACACTCCCCAATTTCTTTCTCTTTATACACCAGGCACCAAATATTTAGCTAGCAAAACCCATTTTTCATTAAGCCCATCAGAAATGGTTAAATGTTGCTATAGCAGGAAAAATTACTCTGATCTACTACTGATCCCAGAAGCCACCTGCTATATTCCTTTTTACTATCTGTTCCTTATATTTCTACTCTAATTTTCATTGATCAGCTCTTTTAGGAGTGAAACCTCTGTAGTGTTTATTAAATATTGGAAAAGGCTTATTTTTCTAGCACTGGAACCCTAAAGGCAGTTTATAAAAAGCAAATGAAAAGTAAGGGAGGTGCTGTATTTGATCCACTTATTATAAATGTATACAAGCATTAAATTGTCAAATGTACAACTTACAGATCCTCTAGCCTTTGCAGGGATTTCCTCCCCAGCTGAGTAAGAACAGCAAGCTTAAATAGACTTTGTGGCCAAGAACCACTTTTTGTTGTGGTTTGTACAGCAGCTTTAAGGGAAGCTGACTGTACTTGGGAGTGACTACTAAATGATTGCAGAATACAAATAAAAAGTTACCAAACAAAAGAACAGAGATATTCACACTTTTTCCATATGCTTCCCACAGTAAAAAACATTACAAGGCGGGAGGGGGAATCATTCTAATACACTTCCAGCTGCATTTTTTTGCTTTGTATTCCTTCCTCACTAAGTCTTAAGCCAGATACAAAACATCTCCACTGCTGTAAAAGTGCGTCTCCTTTTACCTGTGCTAACCAGTTATAAAGAACCATAAAGTTCCTTCTGTGTTTGCTACTAGTATGTTAAAAATAGCCAGCTTAGAGCACAAAATGGGAAGCTTTTATCAGTGAGAAAAACATTGTGTGGTTTAGTTCTTAAATAGCATTTTTAAATATTATCAACTTGTAAATATTGAATAAATTTAATATTTTTCAGGACAAATGAAGTCTGCCTACACAATGAAATAGCACTCTATCCAACACTGAAGACATCTGCCTCTATATCTACTTTGTTCTTGGGTTAGAGTTTGGGGGAGGGGCAGGAACAAAAATTTACAATTTCGGTTAAATTCAACTGTAATTTGTAAGAGAAAAAGATAGAATGAACTGATTGAATGATTTTCCTTAAGAATCCCTGACATTATCAAATTCATACTAACATAGCAGATCTCTTGAGAGACAAGCCAGAAACAGAATTTAACCAAACTGTTCTTCTATTGCACTAAATTTCAGTATTCCACTTTTGGAAACCCAAGATCATAAAAATAAAACTATGCAAAACATGATACTTGGCAACTTCAATTTCTTGTAACACACACAGAAGTTAACACATAACATCACTAAAGCAGCACTATGGAAAGCATTAGAAAGAAAGAGAGAATACATCCATCACTGTTCTTCATTTCGCTTATTAACAAATCTAGAATATATTCGCATTTACAGGAATTTTTAACTGGTACAGAAGAATTTTTACTATGCCAATAACATTACCATAAATTTATAGCCTGTCTCCTGCTATTCTATGGCAAAGGTTTTCAGCAAAAAAACAAGGTAACTAAAATATTATTTGTACTAGCAGAATATAATGAATGCTATTATTTGTAATGTTTGACAGCTGTTTGAGAACCAGACATACAATATATTCAGTTATGCAAAGAGATTTTTTTATGTTCTAATATTTGCCTATGATGCAATCGGAATTTCAACAAGCGTTTAATATGTAATGATCATATAAAAATTTCTCCTTGAATTCTGATTGAGAAAATATCAAGATGAAGCACAAATCTCTTGAAGTTGGGTAGAAATAGCTACTTTTAACAGCAGTGCTTATATTTCAAGTTTCATTTCATGAAAGCAGTGGAACCCAACAAGCAGGCAAAAAAAAGCCATTAACCACACATTTGCCAAACTAATTTTTGACATGGGACAGTTAATCAGTCACCAATAAAAAGTTCACCATTTACCAGACAGCAGCTTCACCATGAAGGAAAGCTATTTTTGACCATGGCAATTAGTCTCCTCATGTTTCAAACACTAAATTCTATTTTCACATTAATTTTTAAAACTATGTGGCTTTAACTTAAAATAAACTGTACATCAAAAGAATGGAAAATAAACAGCCAGGAACACAATTTGACGAATTGGATTTATTTAGTTTATTTAGCTAAACAGGGTCCATTGGATCTCTTTAATAGGCTGACAGTTGCACTGGGCTGGTTAATAAAACATTCAACACAGTATCTTCAGCCAATATAGAAATGCAAATCCCACCAGAAATATTTTATTCATGAAACAGTAATTTCAGTTACTACCAAAGCAAAAAAAGAAAAAAAAGAAACAGGGGGAAAAAAAAGAAGGGGGGGGGGGAGAAAAAGAAAGGACTTGCTTTGCAAACAAACAGTGCCATCTAGTGTCATTCCCTGAACAAACAAATCAAGAAATCCGAAAAGGGCTATAATTAATCCTTCCACTGCCAAAACAGTACTTTCTCCCTATTTTTTTGCTTTATCAGTAGCACATGTCTCTCCCTATTTTGCAGTCAAACACAAGTTAGCCTCGCTCTAGCTGGGAAAAAAAAAAAGAGTAACAACACATAAAGGAACTTGAGAGTGCAGTTCTAGTCTGAAAAGCAAGCATGTTAAAATGATCAGATTTTTTGCTCAGCTTGTCTGCTGTTTTTTCTTGAAATCTTTATGTTTCTAACTCATGATAGAAACCAAATCAAACTTCTACTTATATGAGTGCAGATGAGCAATACAATGAAGGGAGAGTGAGATACGCTCTGTTCTGTTTTATTCGTCATTGTATCCCACACCTATGTTCCAACGTAGAACCTTTATTACTGCTCCTATCAAAAGCAGGACATTGACAGCTTGCTTCTTTTTGCGTAACAGGCAGGGGAGTATCACTTGACTGAAATAAGAAACCACCAAGAAAGTGGGAAACATTAAAGCCTTCCTCCTTCTGCCCCCCAAAAACCAGCATTCACCTTCTATATATGAAGTCACTTTACTCAGCAGCTGGCTAGAGGTAATTTTGGGCAGACATTGCTTCTTCCACTATCTGCTAGGAAGAACAGCAAACAGATTTAATTCTACTACTTTGAGAAGTAGAAGCTTTAACATAAGAACAAATTACATGGTAAATAGCGAAATGGTAGTTCTCTACCTGGGAAAGGCTGATGAGGGCTGGCATCCAGACATGTCTAACAACTGCCAGGTGAGAAAGCATGTTCAGTGAAAAAGGCAGAGCGGATGTCATGCTGGATTTCTATTACATGCCTTAAAACATATTTTACAGAAGGATTTCATTCTGTCATAGACCACTTTTCAGCTTCATTTAATACAGAAACTTTTTGTGTGTGAAGGGAGAAAGGAAAGAAAGAGGCATGAATGCTTACAGTTCACTGTATGAGTCAGCATGCCTTTCATTCATAGCCCCCAGCCAGACACAAGAATTATCAGACTCACCAAATCACTTCCTGAATGCACTTTTATTTGTAATCACTCAGCCAAGTCTAGTGCTCCACAAACTGGTTTTTCTTAAAATCATGTGCATCACCTCAACCGTAACAGTCACTGACTTGCTGAAGGACCCAACAAACAGCATGCCACAAAACTCACCAGTCTTATCCCTATGTGTTAACAGATGAGCAACATCTCTGGAGAGAGACACACAGAATTTCCTAGGAGTATCAAGGTGAAGTCAGCTGAGAGGAATTAATTTTATTGACATTAAAAATTTGCTGCTTGGTTGCCCTTACCCAGCATATTCTCTTCAGACATTGTGTTATGAGATGCATCTGACTGGTCAAACATGGGAGGATTCTTTGTAAGCAATGCTTACAGATTTATAAAACCCAGGAGGTAAGGTGTGCTTCACTGGTCTGGCCTCTCAGGAGTCTCAGTTAAGACTATCATAACCCCTTAGGTTAATTACAAATTAAGCACGTTAACTCCCGTCTTTCATACTTTCCTCTAAGGAAAAGCACATTATCACTATTAAATTCCATGGTGACTTAAATTTCCTTCCTTCTCCATACTTCCACACAAAACTATAAAAAAATTCTTAAGATGTAAATAAATTAGGGCAAGTTTTCTACAGGGGATCTAAGTTATACCACCTCTTAATCCTTCATCAGAAACTCAGTTTAGGCCTTGAATGTTACCAAACAAAAACAAAAAAAAAAAACAAAAAACAAAAAAAAAAAAAAAAAAAAAAAAACAAAAAAACAAACAAAAAAAACAAAAAAAAAAAACCAAAAAAACAAAACAAAACAAAAAAAACACATGCTTTCCTGTATCACTTTTTCCCCATTTAAAATAGCAGTATTATAAATAAAGTCATTGCAAAATGTCAAATGCCTCCACCTTCTTCTACCACAAACCCGCCAAGGTGGGGACACAAGTAAAAACAAACTGAAGACAATGTGGAATTTGCCTCTATAGAAAAGAAGTTGGCCTAATGTTCAGCAGCAGCCAATCAGACAAATACTGGATCAAAAGTTATTAGAAAAGGAACAGAGGAAAAAAAAAAAGCACCTCTGTACAGAGCAGTTTGAGTACAGTGTAGAGGACTGATTACTTATCTCAAGAAGGCGACAGTATCTAAAAAAACGGCACAGTGAAGGAACTTTTGTTCACAAAATGCTTTCTCAAAATTAGACTGCCAAAATACATGGTCAGGTATTTCAAATTCTTTCCTCTGAAACTTAATCAGTTCAATCTCGTGTGCATTAAAACAAATCCTCCACAGCCCTGTTCAAAAGAGCTGTACTACTCACATAATGAAAACTAATCTGATTTCAAAAGTTTCAAATTTGTCAACAAGATCAGGTTTTCACTACAGGCATGCGTGCCTGCCCGTGCAGGGTACACGTTCATACATGATGTGTGCACATGGTGGGTTCCCTGGTTTTAATAACGTCATTGGGATACAACTACAAAGATGTACACATCTGTCCCACACAGTTTATGAATTTGTAACTATAAAGCAATAATGTTTTTTTTTATAAGTCAAAATAATCCAGCACCAACAGTTGAGTCTCTAAACTTTTAGCTCAAACTGGAAAGCTAGGGAAGACTCTGGCCATAAAGATACAAGCCACTAACTTGTCATTTGACAAATGTCATTCATTATGCTTATAGCCACATGAGTATCCGTCTGGGTAGGTGACTGAACCTGAAAAAAGGGTAGCAGTATTTGCAAAAAGCAGCCAGAATATAACTGACACAGCTGTAGCAGTTGTTCAGGTGAGCTTCTGGACTGAGGTGGTACTTCAGCATCACACAAAAGAGCTAACTTTATCAAATGAAATTCTATTGCTTACCTCCTTAAATGTTTTTAAAGCTTAACAGCAGTTGCCATTTTAACAATGATCTTAAACAGAACCTGTAGGAGGTATGAAATGTGAATATGTACCTTCACTATTGACTGAACTGAAGCTATTGTAAAATGCCAAAAACGCTTAAATGTTTAGTCAAGTTTTGTACAATGTATCTGTCTATGTATCTATGACTTCTCCCCCTATTTTTTTTTTGCTTTTAAGTTGAAGGTGAGACTAACCAAAATCAGTACTAATCCTGAGTCTTTAAAAGGAAAGAGTACTGTCTCTTGGACTGATAACAATTGCTACCTGTAAAATTTGCCTCTGTGCTGCCATGACAGAATAGGAACAGTTCCTATGTCGCTTTCTTTATTTGATGGCTATTTTTCTTGTTGAATACACCCATCCCACTTTCAGCACTGATTGTGTAGTACTCATTTTTGTAATAGGAATATTACTGTGTAATATGGTCTTACTGGATTTTTATATTTCCTCATTTATTTGAATGCCTCATGCTTCAGCTGTAAGCTTTTCAGGAAAATGCCCACTTTTTTTTTCCTTTTTTATGGTGCCCTGACGTTGAGCCAGTTCATGGAACCCCCGGGGTGAATACAAATGCTAGCAGATAACCACACATTTGCTAAGTTTATGTAGTTTCAGTTTCACATGAACTGGGATAGATTCAGGTCAAAGCATGTTTATAAAATCTGGAAAGCCTTTTGCCACTGTATATCCCCACTGTTTAAGGATCACTGGCTATTTTCAGGTAACAATTAACAAAAAATACTGTATTTGAAAAAATAAACAATACCTATAGTCCATGTACTTAAAAGACTACAATAAAATATAAATCTTTTTTTTGCATTCAGAACTTACTTCATGCAGGCAGTCACCATGGACATTCTACATCTGAAATTGTCGAAAAAAAAAATACAAGCTTAAAACACATAATGGTGCATCGGTAGGTGCAGGGAAAAGACCTGCTCGTAGGAAGATTGCTTTAAAACTCAGGAACTCTTTAGCAGGTGATCCCAAGACCTTCATCAACCCAGAAAGCACCAAGTACGTGGTCTGCAACTCCACTTCGGGCCACAAGATAGAGCCATTACCACAGTCTCTGCAACCCAGCAAGCCTGGTCCCTGCAGGAGCCCCAGAGCCACCGCACGGTTGGGACTACAGCTTTCATGACAACAGGAACGAAACCCCGCTATAAAAATGCTGTACTGGTATATACTATTGAAAATAAAATAATGAAACCAAGATTTAAATCTGCAAGTTAAAAAAAGACAGCGTAAGGTTTAACAATTTTATTCTGGTTTGATACGTTTATCACACACAGTAAGCAAGCCTGAAACTTAGCCTTTCGAGGTGTATATAGCTTTTTTGCAAACAAGTATCACTTTATGCTTGCTCTATTCTTACATTTCTCCCCAGGCATCTGCTCCCCATGAAAGACTGCACAGCACTGAGGCAAGCATCAGAAACCGCTGCTGCCCTAACTTGAGGTGCAATGCTTGCTTTGTTAATTTTCCCCAGCAGTATTCACAGTGCTATTCTGAGTACTTTTAATGACAAAATTGAGCTATTCTTTTTTTCATTACCACTGTTCCTCTCCAAGAGGGAAGGCCAAGATGGAGCGAGGTGACTTTTTCTCCTCAGACATGTTTTAATGCAATTAGTGGGTTACCAACTACCCATGTGCAACACAGTGCATGGGGTAGATGTCATTGCCTCCACACACGCCTCTGGACTGCAGAGCACTGATAACTGACTGCAGGCATGAGTCAAGATAACAAGGATTAGCAATCAGGGGAAATAAATCTCCTATTTGCAATTTGTTCCTATTTGATTACAAAGTTAACAAGCCATGTTTGGAGTAACTTTTCAAAGTACAGCTTAACCAAGCTTAAAGCTGTATATTCTGAAAAATACTTCTGGCATAGTAAAGTGCATAAGAAAAAACCACTATATATTCATTAAGATGCCACAGCATGTAGTAAATAATATTAAAGTGATAGTCAGTGTTTTGTCATTATTACACATACTGTCCAAGACCAAATAAACTCACCAATTAGATATTACATGTCACAAATAAACCTTAATGTTGTCCATCCTGCAAGTAAAGAGTGGACAGTCCACATACCTCACGTTTCCTTCTCCTAACTTTTAAATATGTTGCTGTGCTGCTGTTTTCCATAACTGCTTGGGAGAGGGCAAATTTTCAAGATTCTATAAGGCATACAAACAACCACAAGATCAAAAGTCATGTTCATTATGATGAATATAAAACAAAACTACCAGAGCCAGTTCTGCATTCACTTCATGTCTGAAATATAGAACTTAATGAAAAAGACTGTATACTGTGGTATATAATTTTTGCAATTCGTTTCACAGACATGATTTCTTTAAAATGAAACACACACAAGATGATTGAGAAATGTCCTCTGCTCAGTGCACACACTACTTCACACAGAAAGAAAGGCCTAGCCAAATACAGTGGGATCCAGCTGAGATTCCAACTCCATTTATAAAGAACAACACTTAACTTTGCAAGCTCACATCTGCGTGTCTTTTGGAAGAGCCGAGAACTTTGACCAGCAAACCTGTAAGCTGATCATAACCCAAAATTGCCAGTATCATTTCCAGTTAAGTGTTTCCCTTCATCTATAAAACTGAATTCATTTTAAAAGTACTTAGATCTGCTTTCCCTAAAGGTCTACTAAAGCTCTTACATAAACTCTATATGCTTTGCTTACAGTCAAACAGGTCACAACTCATTCAGGACAATATTCAGGCAGAACACTCAAAAGCACTTTCATTTCAGCAAATATTTTCAACTTCCTACCTTCAGCAGCCCTGCAGCTTATAAAGTCAAAATAACATTTCCTTTCCTTCCTCGTCTTCCGTCTTTGAACTCACAACTGAATCATTTTGTTAGATAGTTTCCAACAAGTTGCTATTTGACTGAAGAATAATCCAAAAAGAGTCTCAAACCCTCACATACAAACTTAGAAAAATGTTAGTACTTAGAAACTGGAATTATGTAGGGAATTTAGTTGTAACACTATTTTCTAGATAACTGAGATTTTTCCAAGCATAGCTGTTGTTTTCTTTCAGTACTTCACTCCATCCTCCACTCAACTTTCTTTGCTTGATCTTCTGCTAAATGCCGTCCTTGGGTTTTGGGCTGTTGTTTTTTTTCCCATTATTACAATCTGTTCCTTTCTCTTTCTCATGTTGTTTTTGCTCCTTCACTCTGAGCACAAACTTATGTTCTTTCAATCACGTAACTCCTAGTGCTCTAATGCATTTCTTCCACACATGCTCATTTGTCCTCTTCCATAAAGAGTGTCCAGTTCTGAACTCTCCCATTCCCTATTGCCTGGGAATATGGAAGTACCAATTCCCCCGTCTGCCCACATAGAGAAACATGCCAGCAACAAATATACGCTGATAGCGAATTCTCCCACATCTGAGAAGATAAACAGCATTCACCATTGGTCCAGAAATTGCTCTCTCTTGGAAGCCACTGTTTAGCCAGTAGGGCCATGCACACTTCCTATAGGGGAACAGCATGAGATTGTCTCAAAATTTTGATGCTAGTCTTTTTATCCTAACATTCCTCAAACTTTACAAAATTGCAACCATCTTCTAACTAACACATTTTTGTGCAACTCCTCAACTTGGCAGAAGCACAGAGGAGTGACAGTCAGCTGGGTTTCCTGGCTGCAGGTATAAACATTGACTCCCCGCCCCTGAAGGAATAAACTGCTGCCAGCAACCTGAGAAAATTCACAGTTCTCCAGTGAATGAAAAATACTGCCACTAGTTATTTCTTTCTCCCTACCCTGGAGGAACTGAGCTGCTGCCAGTTAACACAGCATTTTCCTACACTTTGCAATCCCTTTGAACTTTTTCAGTGTTTTAGAGGAAACAGTTTTGTCTCTGTGTAAATCTCTTCAGTGCAAGTCCTAGTCACAAAAAAGGACCGATAACTGTAGCAGAAGCCCCTAGACAAGGGAATCTTGTTAGTTTGCAACCATTACTTGAAAAATGTAGTATTTATAACCAATTTGTACAAAAGCCAAGAAGAATCTAAGTGCAATGGAAAAGAAATCACAGAGACTAAGAAATGAAGTGCACATGAGAGAAACTACATTCAAAAATTCCATGGATTGGAGATTATATTGCTTTTCATGTTACTGCCCACATCACTACAAGCTCTCTTAAACAAACCATTATTTTCCACTCAGGGTATACTTAGGTTACAACTTAAGTATTAATTCTGATGTTCTACCAGTCATTCCTTGAGAATTAGGATTAAAAGCTGACTCTTTTCCTACAGCAGGAACACTCACAATGTTTAATGGCCCAGAAACAGTTCAGAGCCAGGGCAAAGGGACAGAAGGCTAGAACTTGAATATTGGTATGAGACTGCTACAAAAAGAAGAGCTTCTCTTCCCCAGTTTGGTTGTCATTTGTCTATAAATTTATCAAGATACATGCAGAACTCATGTCTCACACTAGTCAAAAACAACCTCTCAGTTGCCTGAATAAATGCATTATTATATTTTTAAAATTCTCATAGATGCCTTCTTTACGTAATATGTTAAAAACTCACGAAATCAGCTTCAAGTTTTCCCATTTCTTGTTTGTAGCTTCTCATTCGACTGCTGTACATTCCTCGGCTTTGAGGTGGGATCTCTCGAACTTCAAGTTCCATCTGCTCAAGCTAGCAAGTAAAAATAAAGACATGTAAATCAAAAGGGTAGTTAAAGCAAGGATGTATTTACCTAAATTGTTCACAAATACTACGAAATATTCCTTCTTTATCAACAAAAATGTTTTTTATTCTGCAATATATAAACAATTCATCAAAATCTTTACACAGCCTTAAGTCAACAAAGAAGTGACAAAATTAATGACGTTAACACCTAGAAGGAATTATTCTAGTCAAACATTTCTGGATTTCAATTCCAAATGTGATGAATACATTTTATTAAAAGAAAACAGTAAAACTGAGGTTAAATAACTTCCTGTAAATGAGCATAGTTCAGAAGAAAGCCTACCTCCACCTAGATGTGTGGGTTTGGAAACCCTTGGCTGAAAAAGGTGTTTTGTTTATTTTTATACACACCAACACAAACATATGTGTGTATATATATACATGTATATGTGTATATACGTGTGTGTGTGCATATATATACATGTTTAAAGTTTTATTTACCACCAGCCTCTATGTTTAATAAAATAATTCTTGTTCTTTTAAATACTGCTTACTCAGCAGAATTACAAAGCCTGAACTGACTGCCTAAATCTACATCCCAAATCTGTATGTAGGTATATCAAACAGCCGAATTTCAGAGTTTAATGACAATACTATTCAAGAACTTGCATACAGTTGGATGCATTAAAATGTCAGAGATAGAATACATCTTTCAAAAGCTTTTTCTATTTATTCTTGCCTTGTAGAATACTAAGCAGCCTCAAACACAAGAATACGGCACAGAGGTACAGAAAATCAAAAGGAGTAATAAACCAGGGCTGAGCTGCCTGCTAATTACCTGCCCACTGGGTCATAGAGCCTCCTCTACATGGTGCTGTCTGTTCGGGGATTCTATTTTGCACAGCTGAAGAATCTCTTACCTGCCTTTAAAATCTTTGCAACTTACTTTAAAAAGATAAAAGAATATCTCTCCTTGGTTGCTGTAGGCACCTGAAACAATATTTACTCACCTCCTACTGATCTCAGTTGAGCAATATGGCATGGGAACAGAGATGGCTTTCAATTAGGGTCCCAAGCTACTGGTTACAGGTCTTCACAAGGGACAGCTACACTTTATTCCTATGTAATCGCTTGCTTACACTTTGAAATTTCATCTTCATATCATAAGAAAAGCATCTGAATTTAATCAATGGAATTACCAGATACTCGAAAGTCATTCCGCCTGATCTATTCTGATAATACAAAATTATATTCAATAATAAACTGTAAAACAGACTTTAATTAAATAGTCAGTAATGAATTGAAACGTACAAAGCAATTTCTAATTCTACCCAGTTCTTTGGCTCAGGCTTAACTTTCCAAAGTAGTATTATAAATGAAACCGATAGCTGGAATTAATGGATTATTTCTTATCAATTTCACCTGAATATATTTGATCTCAGATATTCTATAAACATAGAAAACATTCCTCTTTATATATATAATTATATATGCAAGCTCAGGATATTTTAAGGAAAACTCAATTCTTATCTATTATATAAAAATGAAACCATCTCCCAGTGAATACAGAATTTGCAGCAAGGATCAGACCACAGTCCATGAAATCCAAAATATTCTTTCTAAAGAGTCAGTATCAGAGAGTGTAAGGTCCAAGGAACAATGATGAAGCATGCATATTTAGACTGACCAATGTTTAACACCTTTTTTTTTCGTCATGAGATTAAATGGGTACACTTTGTGGCTGGGCTGATAAATTTCCATGCAAAGTCATGCAGAAGATAGTGGTCCAGGTGGGTGTGGACCTAAATGCAACCTAATTCCATGCATATTCACGTTCAGGCCTCATATTATTGGTCATAAAACCATATTTTTCATACACAAGCAAGAACAGAGCTAAATTCTACTTAAAGCTAAAAATAACCTGGCACTTAAATCTCAAAACATCTGTAGAAGCTCAAATTTTCTTCAGAAAACCTACAAGCTCTGTTATTGCTGATGTTCAAACTTGCCACCACAGTGGTGAAGCTGAGTATTTTGGCACCTAACTCTTGCCCAAATTCACAAACCAGGCCCCATCATTAAAGCTCCTCAGGGGTTTAACCTCGTAGCTTTGCTCCTAACAATACCCAGTACACTCCCAGTACCAAATACAGCATAAAGCAGAGCAGCCACTGGTATTTCCACTCAAAATACAACAAAGTAAAGTAGTGCTGCTGATGTTGTCCATTGAGACCCCAAAATAAGTCTCCCCCTCCCGCAGGAACTTTTCCATATGAAATTGCTCTGGACAGTTGCTAGCATTTTATGAAACTTGTAAGCTTTGCTGTTTTATTCTGATTCTAAAGTCCTGGAACTAAAAGAGAGACCTATACTAAAAAAAAAAAGGTGTCTAGATAAGAATAACCTAGCATTTGCAACACAACAATTTTGCTATGTGTCTTTCATAAAACATAAAGGCAAATAACACACAGACAGTTTTTTCTTCTTAAAAGTACAATTTCACTCAAAAATGCTAATTCCAGCTCTTCTAGCACATGCTGGATTTTATACTCAAAGAATTTCCCTAAGGTTATCACAACATTCACCTTTCTTAAAAACCTGTTAAAAATAACATTCAGATACTCCACACAGGATGTAGAACGACAGGATTTCTCTCCAGAGATCTCTTACTCAACAGCGCTGGCTTGAAAAGGCAGCCTGAGAGTCTGAAAGTTTTGGTGTCAGTTCTGCACATAGATCGAATCAATTACACTAGTGATTTTACCCAAACAAAGCAGACAGTGTTTTAAAACAATCAATGGTTAGTCAATGTAAATAAATTATCTCTACAATAATATTTATCATACATGAGAGTGTTAATTCCTAGCCAAGTAAGAAATAAAACAAAATCAGCTAAACCCAGCTCTGACTATACAAGACAATGAAGCAAACCAATGTATGAAAACTATCAGTAGCAAGGAATTAGGTTTGTTTTGATTTTCTACTGTAGCCTTCAGTTTAAAAGAGGATCTTTTTAATCAGTTCTGTTATTAGCAGGTTTGTTCAAATTGATTTTTAAACCCAAGCCTTGACATTAATCACAAACATGTTAGGTAATTGCTTAAAGCCAATAATTGAATTAAGCACCTGTCTAGCAGCATTAGCAACAAGATCTAAAACAAAAGCGTGAAAGAAAAGCCAGTACATTAAATGAAGATCATCATTAGGATAAAAGTACAGATACAGGATTTACTTTTTAATCTTATAATAAATACAAATTTAGATGATCTGTTTCTGACATAAGAAGTAATGAGCCATTAACTCAATTTCTGCTCCATCCAATCTAACTTTGAATAGAAAACCAAATTTGAATGATTTTTCATCAGACCACCCATACTACAATTTCCCTGTACTGCTATGCTTTTTTGCCATGTCAAGTTAGTGAAAAGGAGATGAAAAACATTTCTAGATTTTACTTTCTTTCAGCTGTTTAAATATGAAAGTGCCCAAAAGGCCTTAATATATCTTCAGAACATCCTCATGAGATGGGACAGTAATTTTACATGATTCTCACTGAGAATACCAAATCAGAGAGGTTAGGTGCCTTGCCATCCTCACCGGGTAAACCTGCAAGGAGTCATCCCAAGATCCAGCTTTCTTGGATGCTATTCCAATGCTCTGGTCTACAAGACTCATTTAATTCTTAAACCAAAAGCACCAGGTATGTCAACAAACACTC
Organism: Aquila chrysaetos chrysaetos; assembly: GCF_900496995.4. Lineage (NCBI taxonomy): Eukaryota > Metazoa > Chordata > Aves > Accipitriformes > Accipitridae > Aquila > Aquila chrysaetos. The sequence goes on from NC_044014.1 coordinate 11,017,815, forward strand.
TAGAGACCTTTTTCTTTCTATGCCACTTAAAAAAAGTGAATTTCAGTACTACTGTTTAGTTAGTAACCAAATCATTGATTCAAGCTGCTCAATTATATGAACTTTCAGGCTAGGACAACTAATTTCCTTTCCCTATTCTAACAGTCAGATTATATTTCTGACACTAGATAGACAAACTCACTTGCAAGCAATAAACAAAAGCAACTTCAGGCAAGGAACTATTGGCCTTGTGGGAAGAAGTCAGTTTCAACTGTCACCAACACCTTTGCTCAGTTACTCCATGTCGTGGTTTAACCCCAGCCAGCAACTAAGCACCACGCAGCCGCTCACTCACTCCCCCCCACCCAGTGGGATGGGGGAGAAAATCGGGAAAAGAAGTAAAACTCGTGGGTTGAGATAAGAACGGTTTAATAGAACAGAAAAGAAGAAACCAATAATGATAATGATAATACTAATAAAATGACAACAGCAATAATAAAAGGATTGCAATGTACAAATGATGCGCAGTGCAATTGCTCATCACCTGCCGATTGACACCCAGTTAGTCCCCGAGCGGTGATTCCCCGTCCCCACTCCCCCCAGTTTATATACTAGATGTGACGTCACATGGTCTGGAATACCCCTTTGGCCACTTTGGGTCAGCTGCCCTGGCTGTGTCCCCTCCCAACTTCTTGTGCCCTTACAGCCTTCTTGCTGGCTGGGCATGAGAAGCTGAAAAATTCTTGACTTTAGACTAAACACTACTTAGCAACAACTGAAAACATCAGTGTTATCAACATTCTTCTCATACAGAACTCAAAACATAGCACCGTACCAGCTACTAGGAAGACAATTAACTCTATCCCAGCTGAAACCAGGACACTCCACATCTACAAAACTTTTACTTTTATACGCCATCCAGATGGAGGACATAACAGGCTGCAATGGGAACAAAATAAAAAAAAAAAAAAAGTCACAGTTGCTTAACCCATATTGCTTTCTTCTGTCAGTGCAAACCACTAACTAATGCTTAGTTAACATATATACTCTTCTTGGATCACTAACCCACACTATCATTGCCCCCTTGACCTCAAACAACTAAATATCTTTATGCCTCACTTGCTAAGTTTTTTTATTCAGTTTTGGGCCCCTCACTACAGGAAAGACATTGAGTTGCTGGAGCGTGTTCAGAGAAGGGCAACGAAGGTGGTGAGGGGCCTGGAGCACAAGTCTTACGAGGAGCGGCTGAGGGATCTGGGGTTGTTTAGCCTGGAGAAAAGGAGGCTGAAGGGAGACCTTATTGCTCTCTACAACTACCTGAGAGGAGGCTGTAGTGAGGTGGGTGCTGGTCTCTTCTGTCAGGTGGCTGGAGATAGGACGAGAGGAAATGGCCTCAAGTTGCGGCAAGGGAGATTTAGGTTGGATATTAGGAAAAATTTCTTTACTGAGAGGGTTGTCAGGTATTGGAACAGGCTGCCCAGGGAAGTGGTTGAGTCACCATCCCTGGAGGCACTCAAAAAGCGCGTAGACGGGGTACTCAATAACCTGGTTTAGTGGGCATGGATGATGGTTGGACTCGATGATCTTGAAGATCTTTTCCAACCTAAATGATTCTATGATTCTATAAAAGAGAAAAAAAGTATCTACTGGTCTACAACACAATCAGACAGATTAAATCCAGTAGATGCATGGGTCTTACAAGAAAAAAATGAACAGTCCGGGTGTGTAAATATTTAATTCAACTCCTAAAGTAAAAGACCTAATCCACAACTCAAAGCCTGTAGCAGCCTGTAATAGCTTACAGCAATAATGCAAACCCTAAATCGCTTATCACAAGATTAAAAAAGGATACACTTCCCTTCGGTATTTCATATCCTCAAATAAGAACTATTTCAAAAATATTATTTCATTTTCTAACATATTATTGTTAAGTATTTCTAGGGCCTCATGTGTGTTAAACGTTACCACTAATGATCCTATTATTTTCCCTAGGAATTTGCAGTTAACATATGAAAAGCCAGAACGTACCAGTTCCCTTGCTTCTTCGAGCTGTTTCTCAACATTTGCAACCATCTGCTTCTTCTCATCTGAAATAGAATTGTGAAAATACCAATATAATTGTGCTCTTGCCATGGAAGAAAAACATATAATTTCAAAAGCTTATATGTATCAGTTAAAACTGACTCAAGGGATTTATTCTGTGTGACATCATCATGCACTGTGATACCCACATTAGTAATTAAAAAAAAACAAACAAAAGAGACTGGAGAATCCTTGAAGTCTTCTGCTTTGTTATGCAGCATTTGCTAGTTAGGAAAGCAATTACAGCTGCTCCAGGTGTAGGAGTTATGCCTCAGCAGGCACTTGCTGGGTGTACACAAATGCAAGAAAAGGCACATACTTACTCCAAATGGAAAAAAAAACATGGTTTAAGAACAAAGGCTTATCCTATTTATTTGCAAAATATGAGATGCACAAAACCAAGCATCCCACTTACAATGAATCCAGGTACTGAAGAAAAATGAGGTTTCTATTCCCCTGCTCCTAGGCTGGGTCTAGAACCATTTCTTTTGCTTCAACAGAAACAAAATGAAATGCCGTGGGAACTACAAGAAAACCACTGTCTTTTAGCAGCAGTAAAAATTTGAACTAGTAATAAAAGATGAAAATTTTAAAAAATTAAAATCAGTTATAAGCTATATGTACCAATCATCATCTGCCAGGTTCCCCAACAAGTCTATATCCCAGCTATAGAGAGCATGTCTGACTTTCGACCTGCCTCTAACCATCCCTTCTCAGGCAGAGAATCCAATATTAACTGAGATTCAGTGTCACATCTGCCAAATATTCCAACTGCTTGACCACTTGGTTTGTTACAGCACGAAAGGGGACTTGCTGAGGAATATTCAGTCACTGGTTAATAAAAAGTCCCCACATTGCATAATTACTGTGGGCATTCAGGGGCTTCAATAGTACTTCAATTTCCGTTGCCTTTTGCATCACCTTGTGCCCTTCTCATGGCCAAATCTTCCATCCTTCAGACTGTAAATCCACCCATTGTCTCAATGAAGTTAACAGCAAAACTCTGCACATACAACCCTTTATACCACTGTTTGTTTGAAACCAAAAGCATCATGAGACCTCTGTGCTGGTGGTTTGCCTGATAAAAAGTGAATTGCACAAAAGTATGTCCAGTCATTGCTCCTCAGAGATCACTATGGATACGTCTACGTTGGCACAAGAGACTTTATTGTGTATCTTCAAACTTCACAGTTTTCTTTTTTAGCCTGAATTCCTTTGCTTCTCTTCCACATGATGTCTTTGTATCATAAAATTGACAAATTAAAGACCAAAAGGGACAATGTGATGATCTTTGATCCTCTGCATGCCACAAGCTACTGAATTTCAAGAGGGAACCCCTTTATTAAATGTACATAATTTAGCCTCTCACAGGCTGAAATGCTTTATTTTTAAGCAGGCTTAGTGCCACAGGCAGGAATTAGGGATGCTGAGGTAGCAACCAAAACCAGAATTTTTGCCACATAAAGTAAAATGTGCCCTTAAAACAACCTTCTTTAAAAGCAACAGAACTACCTCTGAAAGGACTGTATTGCTACAGAGTTTTTGGTGAAACATCCCCAGCTTAAGCAAGTCATGTTTAAGATAATGCAGAGATTTTTGCAAATAACCAGCTGACTTCTGAGGATACACCGTCCCGCATATGGCAGATTCACAAGAACAAATTACATGCACCGAGTTATCACCGAAGAAGCTCCTATAGTATTGTAGAACATGTGGGTAATTCATTTACAGTCCAAAACCAAGACTATAGTCTGAGATCCTTCACTAGCGGAAAATTCCTCTCGGAGAAGCCGGAGTTTGCAAGAACGTGTTACAGCCAACTGGAGAGGCAGCAAAGACTCCTTCAGAGATTGAACTGGATAAGCAAGTGGTCCAGTGCTGATGAGGTTCACCTAAAGTTGAGACTGTCTCAGGCTCTGACTCCACTATATCCTATATTAACAAATCAAGGTGTTTCTGGGTGGCAGCAGTAAGAACTGAACAACACTACTTCTGGCAAAACATAGGCAGAATACCATCTCGAAGAACACTGAAGCCCTCTGAGTAAAGGCAACTCTGCCAGTGACACAAGTGATAAGGAGGCACTTAAATCCTCCCACAAATTAAAAGTTAGAGCTCACCTCTAAGTCCTTCCAGTTTCCCTTCTTAACCTTGAAAGAGGCCCAGAATTTCATCAAGTAATCCTCTCTACAAAGCTAAAGCCATGGAAAAACAGCACCTTTCTTGCAAATCTGGAATTCACACTGCCACATCTGGCGGATTCTACTACAGCAGATGTAGGAAATGCTTATTTCTGTGCAGCACTTTTACTTCTCTGCTAGCAATGTCTGTCTTTAATTCCCCACCAGGTTCTCATTATGGCCAGAAAACATAATGGTTAGTGTTTTATCTTCCTAACATAACTAAACCCAAAAGAAAAGAGAATCTGCCGCTTGTTTGCCTGCACATTTCAATTTTCCTACCCAGCATCCCAAAACACCTCTCTTCTTTCCTTCATTTGGAGGCGGGCAAGATGACGATGGACAAAAGGAAAAACAATGTAAGATATGAAACACACAATACCATTTTATTGAAGGTGAAATAAAATTTAAAAATATAGCAGCATAAAATAAATGTACTATAGCAATTTCAGTATTTCCCTGAGTTTTACTGGATTACAATTTCCATGCACATTAAGTAAGCTGAAATTTAGGGATATAAAGTTGAGGTTTGGGGGAAGATAATTCATGCTGTACAAATTCTGTGTGTAATTGTGATTACAAAAATTACCTAGCACTCCACCTACCAGTAAGATCTTACCTACCCACAGAGATATTAAGCTACAGACCTTTGGTAGGGAAAACCCATTAGTACACAAGGAGGTCTGGCTGAAACTGCTCCTATAAAATTGAGGAGCTATTCAAATGATCTTCAATGGTTTAGTTAATTAAACTTTAACCCAACTCCAGAGTTGCATTTTAACATTGTCCCAGATTTATCAATACGTCATCACCCAGCTGGTGACCAGAGCAACTGCTGGGAGCGAGGCCTACTGACAAGAGGCCTTTGTTGTTCCTTCAAATACAGATGTGCGAGCAGGCCCATGGCAACATCCCGGCACTGCAGCTTTGGAGCAATATTTTCACGGATTTCCAGGAAAGCAGCTGAACTTGTTGCAACTGCTGATCCTCTAGGGCACACAATACCATGTAGTCCCCAGAGCAAGAAGGGGTGGCAGGATCCAGCAGGGTCACTTTGGTAAGGAAAAGCAAGCTTACCAAAGTATCACCCACTTGGTTTTGCTCTCCTCTCTTCCTCTAGCCGCATCCATGTAAAATCCTGGTGGGAGCATGCTGCCGGGAGCCACTTGCCTGCAGGAGTGCCAATACCTCTAGGCCTGTTGTTGATATCAGCAACAAAGCATGAACTGCTACAACACTGTCAATCAGAAAGCACTTGCTGGAATGGTTTTCAAACCATTTACTTTCAGTTTTACTGCCACGGTTAAGCTAAGGAAACAACTTATTTCACAGTCAGAACCCCCATAGAAAGGAGGGCACAATATCCACAGGATGACTTGCTCGGAAACGACAGATGAGGTCAGAGGGAGTTACTCAGAGTAAGAGAAGCTTGCTACTAATCTAGTAGATCAGGACAAACAAGTTACAATCCAATTAAAGATCCTCATATTACTAACTGTATTACTCCACTGCATCTTAGTAGTTTTCAATCTGCCTACTTGATCATTTCCTTAAATACACTTCCATCATATGAAATAATGAAAAGGGGTTTTTATAACTTTTTTCTTAATTCAGAATTGATGATATCCTTTAAAGAAAATAAAAAACAATGCTCCATCAAATATGTCTAAATTTAGAATAGAATTTTTATCTCCACATTGCCAGACAGAATGTCCTACAGAAAATATTGCACGTAGCTTGTATAATTTAACTGGTCAAACTGACAAAATACGGATAAATATAAAGACTGGAAACAAAACTGTTTCTTTCCTCTGGGTAAAGATTGCAAACAAAGAAATCCATTCTGTGTTTGTACACAAGGTTGTATCACTTTCTTAAAAGAAACAAGCTTTTACTACATTCTCCTCAGTTCTTTCGGCTTTGCATTTGCATTAGTCACTCTTTTGTCTCCCAACATACAGCAGTCACAGAAAGGCAAAAATCTGCCTACAAGTGTAGAAAGATAACACAGCACTGGTTTGATCTCACAACGAATGAAGAGATTAAAAATGTCTGAACCAAGACTGAACAGTCTCATTGCTTGTGGAATTGCTTCTTTTTATTAGTACATGCCAAAGAAGAGACCGAGTAACAAAGGGCTTCGGTTCATAGACCACTTGCAGATTTCGCTACACTGGCTGAGGTGGTTTCTATGTTCACCACTGCCAGAACTTACTGTCTAACAGCAGAGACAAATGGAACAACACATGCATTTCTCTCTTTGGGTTATAAAACTGGGTTCAAGAGGCACAACATAATGAGCCAGATCTGAAATGGAGACAGTAAACTCCAATACAGGGATACAACAGAAAATTAAAGGTGGGACTTTCTTCAGCTAAATCTGTTAGAGACTGAAGTACAGTGCTTTGATTGCCCAGTAGAAAAAGCAGGTATCAAGTATTAGAAGAATGACAGCACTCAAATCTAAAACCATCACAACCCAGAGGTTACTGTGCTGGGAAAAGACTAAGTATCACCATTTGCACTTATAAAACTCTCTTTCAGATCAAGCAATCAAAATTTATATAAATTTTTGGTCAAATCACAAGACAGATGTTTCTCTGAAATACCAAGGAACATTAATAAAAGACATCAGCCAATGATCTTCGTTCTTCAAAGACCTGCAGCAGCATCACAGAAAATCTATTTAAAAGCCATTTCTCTATTTAGAAGACTTTCTTTAATTCTCCAGATGATGTTTGCCTCAACAGAAGACATTTCTTCCCAAGATGTTCTATTGTCCCTGCTGCTTATTGTTTCTGTAGTATCAGAGTGCCTTTGTTACATTTCTTGCTGAACTATTCACGCATTTGTGACAATAGGATTGTTTGTTGAGCCATCATCCTCCTAGAAGACAAGACAGCATCAAGTCCTGACAACACCAAATGCAGGAATGTTGCAAAAACAAGTAACCAGTATTTCTCCAACTGAACGCGAAGCTTACAGCAGGTCCATCTTGGGCAGCGGAAGGAAATAAACCAGTCACTAGACTTCAGGAGATCTCTCTGTATTACGCAGAAGTAGCACAAGTCCTTACACCTTTCATCCTGCTTCTTCCAGCGTGGAGGAAGAAGGCCATCAGCAATCTCTCTCAAATCACTGCTGCTGAAAACTGCCACCTCACGTGCATCTTTCCTCATGTCCCCCTCCCACCTCATAATCCTCTTTTTGAGGCTCTCCCAGCCATCTCCACAAGAACTAACTGGAACTTCTGGTGATGAAGAAGCAAAGATCTTGCAAATACTCCTATTAAGAAACAAGGGAAAAATGTATATTTAAAATATTTCTGATTAAAGTGTTCAGCATAGTTAGATTTTTTTTTTTCTCCAGGTGGTCAAATGCCTCTATTAGCTAAGACTGCAATTTGTTTTGAAGTCATATGTGACTTTTTTTGCCGATGAAAGACAGAACAGCCCTGAAAACTGAAGCAGTGCACTCACTCATAAATGTACAGTGCAAGAAGTAGCTATAACGCAAGCCAGTCTAAAGTGTGCATGACAGCCTCAAAACCTAACATGGAAAAGGCACCCCTTAATAAAAAAAAAATAAAAAAAAAAAATTTAACCTTTGTCTTATCTTGAGACCATTTAGCCCAGTACCATACTACCAGTCCCTCAGGGAACACGCATTCTTTCTCCTCTTGAGAGGACAGCAAATTCTAAAAAAGCCTTCTAATGGCCCCATAAAAGAATCATGATTTCAAAGCCTGCTGCTTCGAGGCTATGTCACTGTTTAAGACAATACTCTTTAAACATCTCGTATTTAAGCTCCAAAGTCTCCCTAAGTGAATCAGGGAGAGTGATTCAAGGAGAGGATTATGGAAATCCACTACTACTAAGCAGAATATTCTTCCTACTATTGAACAGACACTGATGACTTCCAAAATCTATACAATTAGGAAATTAAATTTCTATTCTTTTTCCGTAAATCAGTGTAGCATTACTGATTTCGGAAGAGGAGCCAGTAGTGTATTTATGATGTCTCCCTGTTCCTACAAGAGATCCCTAAATTTACTTTGTGTAAATGTGAACAACCCTTTGTGAGGCAGTGGGAAATACTGCCTTGATTAGGTGCTTTACATGAGTGAAGAATTCACTGCATCCTCTCAGGAAATTGTTCCAGTAGCCATTTACAGGTTAAATATCATTTCTGAGCAGACTAAACTACACCACTTCTAAATTTCAATCACAGGAACTCTTTGGATCTCTCCCTTCTTCATTTTGTAAGTCTCCATTACAAAACAGAAAGAGCTTTCTACCTCATAGGTACCTGCAGACTGTGACTGAATTATCCTCCCCCCTCCCCGCCCCGTGTTCTTTTTGTTAACTCAACAGCAAAATAGCTTTGTTAAGCCAATGAAAAGGCATAGTTTCCTGTCCTCTAATCGTGCCTGTGATTCAGTGTGGTCACTGAACCCCAATTTATCAGAAGACTTTCTAACTTGCTAAAACTAGAATTGGACATAACCTTCCAGAATCAGACAGATTTTTACTGAAAATCCCCCTGCTTATTCATTTCAGATGTATTTTGGGCCTCTGAATTAACGTTGCACTGAGACCGCATGTTTTAGTTGACCATCTACCTCGAATCCTGTTTAGTCACTACTTCATCACATCATGATGCATTTCCCACTCTAAAAGTAGGATGTTACTCATTGGTCCTGGATGCATGATATACTTTTCCACATGACTAAAGGAAAAAAATACCATTAGTGTGCGTTTATTCCCTCCTTATGTGATACACACTCCTATAGTTTAAGTATCCTAAAGCTTTGGGAAATGTGCATAGGAAGCAGAGGCAGAAATATTTAATGACCTGGAAATAGAGGAAGCATTAAGCTGATCTACAAGAGGGACAGATGAGAAATCCACTAGTTTCAGCTTCCCTCTGTCTTGTACTAGGAGACGTATATTAGGGCACTGATTCATATGTGCTAGAAGATTCAGCTGGACTGGTTAAAGAGATTACCACTTTCAGCTTTCTACCCTAACACTCTTACAGGCATTATTGTCTCTACTGCAGGGATACGTCATGAATCAGACCATGAATGCTGCAGGCTACTGACAAACACATTAAAGTAAACGAACACTGATTTCTTTGAACCTGCTCCTACAGGTGAGTCACCGCAGTCGATTATCCAAATCAAATGTTTTAACAGTAGGCATCAAAAATACAGACTGGGACTAAATCATGCACAGATTTGCTCCGTGCCACATGAAAAAGGCTGGATTTCTGTTACCGATGTTGTGGCACGATCACAATAAAAAGCACTCGGTAGCAATGCTTGTGCAGGCAACATCCACCCAGCTCTGACCCCGGCTCTGCTCAGCCCTTCGGCTGCGCTGCCGCAACTTTGCGCGGCCCCACAGCAAGTCAGCAGGGAAGGGCTGGTCCTTCCAGCTGACCGCCAAACAATAAATACTCTCCCAGGTTATCCTTAATATGCTTCATGAGACAACTCGCCGCTCGAACTGATGCGCACCCGGGGCAGGGAGACGGATCCCGACTCTGCTGTGTAAGGAGCAAGAAAACACATTCGGGTGACGGGACGCCGAGGCAGACCACGTTAAAATACACCCTAACGCCTCCCGCCGCCGCCCCAAGCGCTTGCTGCTGGGGAGCCGGAGAGGCCCCTACAGACCAGCAGGACGCGCCCGGGGTGCGGAGGGAGAGCCGCGAAGGCGGGGAGCAGCGCAGCTGGGAGCCCGGCACGCCGGGCGACGACATCCTCTCCGCCGCGCCAGGCCAGCAGCCTCCCCCCCCCGCCGCAAGAGCCCGCCGCTCACCTCCTACCAGCTTAGGCACCTTCCCGATCCTGCCCGTGATGTCGGCCGTCAGCACCGCGAAGTCCTGCTCGTAGCTCTCGAAGTCGGAGGACATGGCGGCGGCGCCGGGGGAGACCGCCGCGCTCGGCCCGGCGCCCTCAGCCGCTCCGCACCGCGGCGCTTCCGCGTTCCGCTACCTACAAAGGCGTCCCCCCCCGCCTCCGGGCGCCTCGCCGCAGGTTCCGGCGAAACTCTCCGACCCCGCTCGGGTGCTTTTAAACAGCAAGGCCCCGCTCCCCGCTGCCGCTCCTTGCCGCTCTGCCCTTGGGGGCTCGAACTGCAGCCCCGGGCCCGGAGAAGGAGGAGGCGGCGGCCCGCTCACGCCCCGCAACCCGGGATCCCGCAGCGCCCCGCCTGGTAACCTCGCTCCTTCGTGGGGAGCGGGGGCGGAGGAACGCGGCTGCGGCGCCACCGGCGGGACGCTGTTTCCCGGCGGGACCCTATTGCCAACGGACCGCCGGGGGAAGCGGGGGGGCGGCGGCTGGCTGAGCCGGAGGCGCCGGCGGGCGGAGGCGAGGGCGGGCTGCGCTCCCCCCGCCTCCCCGGGCCGGCGGGCCCCGGCGCCTCCCCTTCCCCTTCCTCTTCCCCTTCCTCACGGCGCTGCCTCTGCCTCGGCGGCCGGCGGGACGGCGCGGGGCTGAGCGCGGCGGGAGCCATGCGCGGCAGCGGCGGCGGCGGCGGCGGAGGGGCGGCAGCGGGCGGGCGGCGGTAGCGGCCATGGGCGGGCCGGGCGGGCTGCGGCGGGCGCGGCGGCTGTGCCACTGGGGGCCGCTGGTGGCCCTGGCCGTGGTGGCCGTGTGCTCCGCCACCGCCATGGCGGACGCCGCGCTGTGGTACTGGCCCCTGGACACCGCCGGGGGAAGCGTCAACTTCATCATGCTCCTCAACTGGACCGTCATGATCCTCTACAACTACTTCAGCGCCATGTTTGTCGGCCCGGGGTACGTCCCTCTGGGGTGGACGCCGGTAAGCGCTGGATGGCGATGGCCTCGTCCCCGGGGCGGGGGGGGGGGTGGCCGGCGGGGCTGCCCTTGTGCCGGGGCCGGCCCCTGTGGAAGGAGGGGGTGCAGGGATCGGAAAGACCGCAGACATCGCTTATCTTCCGCTGCCACCATTACCCCTTTCTCCCCGAAGGAGGCAGCCGGCCCCTCGGGCCGCTCCCTCCTCCTTATCCTGCTTCGCCGTCTTCGCTTTCTGCCTCTCTCCCGCTTTGCTGCTGCTTCCAGCGTTTCCAGTATGCTCCAGCTTACGCCGTCCCTTCCCTGTTCGGTCCGTTGCGGTGACCTGGGGCTGAACGGCCGCGCTGCTTTGTTGGCAGCAGCCGTTACGTTTTACAGGTGCTTCTCAAAGCAAAACAACAGGAAACAAGTCCTGTTAGCCGGGAGCCAGAACTTCAAGGTTACCTGCACGCTCACGCAGACCCTGTTGCATTGAAGGCTTTGCTGCTAGTAATAAGCATCAGAAGAACTTCGTTTAGCAAATTTAATTTTTTTTTTTTTTTTAATGTGAGCCAGAAAATTACATGCTTATCTTATGTTCAGCACAGTATTATAAGTCAAGGTAGAAATTTGTATTTCCTTTGCTTCAGTAATCTTTTGCAAGAGTAGTACTCAAGGACCCGAATGATGCAGGTTCCGTATCTCAAGACAGCTGGCAAGAGTTTGTGTTCCAGTGGCATGACATAAAGATTAGTAATAATTACATTTCTACTTGGGGAATATTTCTCAGGACAGAGTCTAGTGAGAAGAGGATCCTGAGGTACTCCAGGCAGGACAACTGGGTATTCCACTTTGTGAACAGAGGATTTTGGCCAATATTACTACTTGTTATCTACAAGTCTCTCATCTTGCTGTAGTTGGCAAATGTGTGTGTGTAAGAGAGAGAGGGTGGCGAACACGAGCTAGCTGAACATTCGTGCTTGCCAGTACTGTATCTTAGTAGTAAGCCTAGGTTGGCTCATGGTATAAAATGGAGAGACAAGGTGCGCGAGCGTTTTTTAAAAATTATGAAGGCCTCATGCTGTTTTTTACTCTCAGAACTTTGCTATGAAAGCCTGCTTGTACAGTCACTCTTGCTGATGGAAGAAGTGTTTACTTCTTGTAGCAATCAGCACTTTCAGCAGTGGGAGATGGCTGTGTTGATAGCCAAGAGATTATTTCATTTTGGTTTTTTCTCTCCTCGCCACCTACCATTAAGTAGGGTTGGGTTATGAAACACACCCTGTCAGAAGAAAGCAAAGATGCTTAGGTTAGGAAAATGCCAAGATATGTATTGCCAGTAAATTGTGTATACGTCTAACACACCTATTCTTCTGTCTAAAGGAAAAATCTCAGGATTGCATGTATCTCCAATACTGTAAAGTGTGTCAATCTTATAAGGCACCACGTTCACACCACTGTCGGAAGTGTAACAGGTACTGTCTTTCTTTAAAATTGTTTTATGTCCATATTAAAGCAGCTTCAAATCTAGCGATGAGCTATTAATATAATTTGTTCTTCCATGTCTTGTATTGTGCATTTTTAAAAGACTTCCATATGAACACTATACCTGTTTCAAATATTTGCACTTTCTAGTTATGTGATTTCTATATGGGTTTACTGTGTTTTAGTGTAATAAATAAAATGTTAAAGACAGATTTCTTTTTAGCTTGAAATCAGTTCCTCTTAAGAGCTTCTTGACAGTTTTGACAAAACATTCCAGTACTGTTTCAGGGAAGTGAGCCTGTGTAAATACCTAAAAATCTTTCAGTCCTTTGTAAGTTCTGAGTCCAAATGTTCACCTGCTCAGGGAGTAGAAAAGTCTATTTTGTCATCTTTCCAAATGGGAGTTAAATGTTGATTTGAGTGGAAATTTTGGACTGTTCTTTATTCTTCACTAAAGGCTTTTTCTGGAAGGGAGTCTGCATGTTAAGTGAACTAATAAGCTTTTGGGGTCAACTTAAAAAGTTTGTGCCTTGTGCCTTGTTATGTGTTAGTCTTCCAATGGACTTGTTCTGAGGTAAAGGATGCTTTTATTATAAATAGCTGCACTGGAATTTAGTGCAGCTTGAAAAAGCAAGCCACTTCAATTTGTCTGCTATCTGCAGTCCAGGCTGTAGTTGCGTTTATCTTCGGTTTACTGGGCAGGTCCTCCTCTGAAGGACTGTTAGAGAATGTGGTAAAAGGATATTGCAACACATTGGATTCATTTGTTATTTCTATAAACACACCATGCGCAGTCAGTGTGCTTTGAGGAATTGGAGACTGAAACTGTAGAGCAGTGCCGTAATTTGGCTGCATCATCCTGAGATTTAAAATTAGACTCTTTTCCTTGAGTGACTATCTTTACACTGAGGACTTAGTAGGAAATGGCAGTAGGTCCTGATGATTGTCTTTGCAAAAGAAAGTTCTTTAAATAATTTATCTTTTGTCAAATGAAACTGAAGAAACTGTAGCACATTCTCCAAATCATTTTGCTGATACGCTTTAAGAATTTTCTGCCCCCTCTACTCTGGGCAAAGTAACTAGTCCCACATGTATTTCTAGCCTGTTGCAACAAAGTAGGTAACTTAAAGCATCGCTTAAAGTCTTCTATGCTGGGGCAAGTTTCAGTGCATGAATGGAGTCACTTCTTGTGGCCCACCTCAGTGGGGTGAGTTTTCTAGCTAAGATCTAGGAGCTTCTTCAGAAACACTTGTGCTTATAATTATGATTACATGTTCAGGAACTTGTATAGTGGTAGTTGAGCATATGCTAATGAAGAATAATTAATTCTTTCAAAGGGAGAAACTGAACTTCCTATTGGGAATGGACTAGCTCAAAAAAATAATGAGGTCAGTAGTTCCAAAACAATTAACTTTTATTTTCAGAGGAGCTGGATATGTGTGCAATTCAGTCCTTTATTTATCACTTACGTTTGGTGCAGATGAATTGCAACATTATAATTAGTGACTTCTACACCTGTTGAGTTAAATCAATGCAATTTGGGATGTGGACAAATCTTTTATCAGGTGGGTTTTTGCACCTGTAAGCTACACCAAAATAACCAGCTTTATGTTGAATATAAGTGTGTGTCTAGGGTGTTTACACTTGTTAAATAGATTTTGAAAAGGACTTACAGTGGTGTGAGGTCAGTACATAGCCGTTGATGAAACTTTCAGAGGGTCTACTACTGAAAAGAAAGGCATTGACACATTTCTGTCTGTGTATCTTTATATGTCCTTTCTGCAAGTAGTTCACAGGGGATTTGGTATTTCCTTTATTTTCCTGGTGTGCTTATTTAAAAAAAATGGCAATAATATAAGTGCTTAATTATTGTGTTGCTAGTTCTTGCAAGTCCTATTCTAGGCCTCTGTCTCCTGGTTCTGGAATATGGTGTTTAGTAGCAACTAGCAAGTTTGAGTAAAGAAGGGGAGGGATAATTAGGGAGGATAGAACCTGGGAGCACTTTTTGTTTTGTTTTCTTTCACTCTACAACATGAAATATCATTCTGAATAGCAACAAAAAAAGAAACTACTGTGTTGATCTGTCAGAAATTGGTGGGTTTACATGAATGAACAGAGGTTGAGTATGAGTAGTAGAAAGTTAGCTGTCCTTTTCTTGGAGCTTTTTGAAAAATATCGTATATGTCCTTTATATTAATCAATATTTATTATTCACAGATGTGTCATGAAGATGGATCACCATTGTCCTTGGATCAACAACTGTTGTGGATACCAGAATCATGCATCTTTCACTCTATTTCTCCTCTTAGCTCCACTGGGATGCATTCACGCTTCTTTCATATTTGTTATGACTATGTACACTCAGCTTTACAACAGAGTAAGAAAACATAATTAAATGCTTAAAATATTATTTAAGTCAGATGGGTAATTTATCTCTAGAAGAATGAGACAATTTGGTTTCCTGAGAAGAAGCATGTGGAATTCCTTGTTATTCTTTCAACATGTACTCTCAGTTCTGCTCTCCGCCTGTGAGAAGTATGTTCATTAATTGGAGGAGAATTCAGAGAAAGTTGTTTCTATTTTCTTTCTGTTTTTTTTTCCCTGTTGCTTGTCATAATCACTGGGAGTTTCCTACAGCTTTGCATTGACTGAAGGCAGTTTCTGAGGAGCACTTTATAGATATAGAGAGAGACAGGCTGTGTTTTGGCTGGCACAGAAACTAGCTGCTATTTATTTCCAACACACAAGTTAGATGCGATTTATTTTCTTTTGCTTGCCACTTTTTTAGAATTCTATTCAATTCTTCAAGGAAAAAAAAAAGTACGTTATTTTTGGAACTAAAAATAAATTATATTGGATTTGTTTTTAAATGGAAAAATTTAACTGCAGCAACAATGAGCAAAGCTTGTTCTGAAACACACATTATCTCAGATCCATGGTTAAAATTACAAGCTTTGATTTCAGCCTTTGTGGTTGCAGTGAAGAGCTAGAAAACATCAACTGAGTGTAACAGATGAAGGCTGCATGTTGTATTTGCAGAGCTATAATGTTAAGAACTGCTATATGCTAAATCTTTCAGAGGAAAACCTGTAGCGTTTCCATTGAAAACGGTACTGTGCTATGCAAACATTTTCTGTCGTTTTTGTTAATGTGCCAGAGTCCAGATTTTTTTTGCTAATTTTGGGCCTAACTCCTGGAGCTTGTAAGATGGCGATTTTGGTTTAGCTTTCCATCTAGATAAAGCCTACATCTAGCAAAGAATGTATTTCTGAAAAGTCTTTTGAATACTTTTTTTTTTATTACTCCACTTGCATTATAAACCCGTCAGAAGTTGGACGCTTACCTTCAGAGCCAGATTTCTTATTGGTAACTTGTTTTGTTTCAGCAGCTGGAATGTTCTAGAGCTGAATGATATTTTCCTTTTGCAGATATCTTTTGGGTGGAGTTCTGTAAAGATTGACATGAGTGCAGCCAAAAGAGACCCTCGACCCATTATTCCCTTTGGATTGTCTGCATTTGCTGCATCTTTATTTGCCTTAGGACTGGCATTAGGAACAACTATTGCTGTTGGTATGCTGTTTATTATCCAGGTAAGTTTATGGCTTCTCTTAAAGAAGTTAAAAGCTGCATGTTTTGCCTGGTTGTGGAGCAGAACCAGAATTCAGGATTGAAACAGGAGCAGTTTTTTAGAGCTAATGTTGCTGTGTAACTTTTCCAGGGTTCTGTGTTGCTTTCTCCCAGCTCCTCTGTTGTTACCACAATTCTTTTGTAATTATTTTTCATGGGAGAACTTGGAGGTGAAAATCTAATGAACTAAGAAAATGCGAGATGGGCTTTATAAACTCTCTGGAAAAGGCAAAACACTTGGTATTTCAGGAGTACATGCCCCTATCTCTGAAAACAGATATAAACATGCCTGATATTACTTCAAATGTTTGAGATCTTTGGAAGGAAACAAAAATACTCATTTCAAGCATAAAATGAAATACTGTGTGATACTGCTTAAGTGTGTAATTCTAGAGGATAGCATTAGCATGTATTTATGCTGAATCTTAATTTTGAATGTTTTATAAGTTTCAATTAAGCCTATAAAAGTTGCTTTGTTCTTTAAAGCAAATTTAGTTTGTTAAATGAAGGGGGTTTTTGTCTAGCTGATGTATTTCTGCAGAAAATCAATGCTAATTTCACCTAACACTTTTATTTTAGATGAAAGTCATTTTGACAAATAAAACTTCAATCGAGTCCTGGATTGAAGAAAAGGTAAGCTTTTATTACAATATTTTTTTACTGTATTGTTACAAAGTTTATTTATCAATTTCTTGTTTCACCTCTCTGGATTTAAACCAAAGGTGTCATTTCAATTCACTGCTGACTTAACCCCTACAACCAGCTTTCCCCTTACTATCTCTGAAATTCACTGGAATAGATGAGAAATCATTTAACTGCATAGATTTTTCTTTTCTTTTTTGTTTGGTAGAATTGGTGTGAACATAGAAAAATACTTGCTTTATAAGAGACTTTGCCTATCTGCTTGGAATATGTGGGTGTTGTAATCTGAAACTTGAGTTGCCTTTGCTTCTTGTTATGCCTGGCTGCGTCTTCAATTGTCCACCTCCCCTACCCATTCTAGGTGGCATGTTTTGGCTCATGATTTTCCTCATTTCCTACTTCTCTGATTAAACGTGGGAGGATTTTCCTTGATTTTGAAGAAGTACTAGAAAATAGTGAGATACCTAGTCTTCTTTTAAATTTCTCTTTGATTTCCATATCTTTATAGAGGTTTTCACAAGGTTTTTCAGAAGAAATATAGCCAAGCAGCAGAAGCTAAGTTTAAAGGAAGCAAAACTGCCTCAGTGTTTAGAAACTAGTTCAGTGCTACCAGGTTATTTTGTCTAAGTCCACAAACATTTCATTATTATATTGTCTTTCTTTTATTCTGTGTCAAAATTAGCATGAGGATCTTGACTATGTATTAGTACCTAAGTATTGTAATGCCTTCTCCTTGCACAGAATTTAGCTTAGCTGGATCCCAGTCCTATTAGAGCTTTGAATAATAGGACAATGGAACATAAATGAAAGAAAACCCTGTTAAAGCTGTAGAGTAGAATTTGGAATAATCTGTTAAAATTTTTACATAAAACACGGGCTGCTAATATGTCCCTTCTGAACACAGACTGTAATATGTAGGTGTTTAATAAAAACAACAGTATTGCAACAAAGAGAACAAACTCTTCTGTGGCTGCTCCACTAGATGTCATTATTACTGAAAGAATGAGAAGTTCATGACTGCAGAATGTGGGAGATTCAGAGCATGCTTGTATATGCAATTTGTAGAGGTGGAATAGACGCTACCAATGTTGAATTATGGTCATGATCATTAATCAAAGAATCCCGAGCTGTGGAAGTCGTTGTATGTAACTGAGAAATAGTCAGGCATCAGCCCTTAAAAAAAGCCATAAAATAAAATCAGAGCATGGGGTGGATTAATCAGTGCAGCCAGTTGACTCTCTTAATTATTGACTTTCTTAATTACTTTCCAGGCCAAAGACAGAATCCAGTACTACCAAACGGGCGAGACCTTTATTTTTCCATATGATATGGGAAGTAAATGGAAGAACTTCAAGCAAGTGTTTACATGGTCTGGGATTCCTGAGGGAGATGGCCTGGATTGGCCAGTAAGAGATGGCTGTCATCAATACACTTTGACGGTAATTGATCTGCAATGATATCTCAAGTTAATCCTACCCACTAGCCAATTGTCTGCTGCCTGCTTTCCTTTGCAGTAATATACCAGCTTTTTAAATAACTAAAATAGACTGACTAGTAATACATATACTTAAGAAACAGGAGTTCTGTCGAATGTTCTCCCATTTTTGATAGACAAAAAGGTTACGCTTTTGTGAGTGCTTTTAAATGCTAATAACATTTCCTGTGTTTGTTGAATGATTTCAATACCTGACTTCATTTTGTGTTGAATACACAAGTCCTTTTAAACTGAACACTGCCTAAATTTCTATTTGTAATCATTTATAGATAGAGCAACTGAAACAGAAAGCAGACAAGCGAGTAAGAAGCGTAAGTATTTGTGAAGTTTGGTCTGAAATTACTTTGAAATATCAGTATAAATAAATGTAAGTAGTTGCTGAGACTATTTCTTTTCTTGATTTTTAAACTTAGCAATTAATACTTTGTGTTTCCACACAGTGTGCTGCAACATCTGCTTAAATAAACTTAGTATTTAGCTTTCTTTGCATTTGCTCCTTAGTTTCCAGATGGTAAGAAACATGATAATAAAGATGACTGTGCTTCATTGTTAAGCAGTTAATTTAGAATTTAGAGTCCCTTTGATGGCTGTTGTCATTATGCTTGAATCTAACAGTGTGCTTGAATTGATTTTTTTTTTTTTTTTTTTTTTTTTTTTTTTTTTTTTTGGTATGAAACTGTCAGCAAGGCCGTAACTCCTTACAATAATATATTGCCGTGTCGTGTTCAAATTTGTAGGTGCGGTATCGAGCAGTAGAAGATTACAGTGGTGTCTGCTGCCCTGTGACTAAAGGTGTTAAAACATTCTTCACAACACCATGCACTGAAGAACCTAGAATTGCACTGAGTAAAGGGGATCTGATTTTAGCCACAAGAGGCTTAAAGTTAGTGGCTCCACACCTTTATGTTTGGTTAAAAGAAATATTGAGATGAGTTTTGGCATCTAATTACCTATTATGCTTTTTTCCCCAGACACTGGATGTACGGTGAGAAGATTCTCGACTCAGCTGCTGATGGTATGAAGCAGTTATTTTTCACTTTTTCTGTTGAAAATTAAAAATCAATTTTATAGCTGTCTAGAAATGTGGACAATATTACATGTTCAGTTCTCAAAATGTATAATGACTGACCTTATTGGCATTAGCTTCTCTCCCCTCTAAAACCACATCCACAGTTTTTACTCTTTACCTCTGGTAGACTTGCCAGTTTTGATAAACATTAAATGAATCCATCAGACTGAAAGATCACTCATCTAGTAGTTTATCAAAGATTGAGTGGGAAGGGGGACACTTCTTCATATTCTAAGGAAAAGGTAGACTTTTAGACTCTACAGAGGTTAATGATGATTTCTTTTTTTGATATTTGAATAGCGGTCTGTCTTAAACACATTCAGATTTCCTACCTAAACACCCTATGTACGTGTAAGACCTGGGATTACTCTTTGTACATCTTAAAAAAACAAGGAGACGTTACGTCTTTGGCTTGGGATCAAATCCAAGGACTTTGACATGCATTTATGAAACTAACGACTATGGCTATCAAAGATGTTAAAGACTCCTGCTGGTCTGCAGAGAGACATCACAGCCACCTGCATTGAAATTTTTACACTTTTTTTTTAGTTTAGCCCTCCTGCTTAGGACTGAGCTAAAATTTTACCTGCCAGAGGGTACGTTAGATTCTGTTGTCTCTTCCAAACAATTGTTAATTCATTGCATGTACATTCTGTGTTGGCAAAAGAGAGGCAGCCGACAGTCACTACATTGAAGGTGTCCATGCTTTTCATGGGAGGTCTGAAACCTTCATGGGCTTAAAAGTACTTTGGCAGCTTACTCCAATGAACTCCTTCAAACATCAAACCCAAATGAGTCATTGAAATGAACATGGTAATACTTTGTATTGCATTGCTTCTTATGAAGATTAGCAGGAGAGATCTGTGCTATATTGAATGTGGCTTTTTTTAAATCGGGTGAAATGTGGTCTGGGTGGGGAACTTGGTGTATACTGAGAGGCTGGATTAGAATTCAAACTATTATTGGCATTTTGGAGAACTAGGCTTCAAAAATGTGATGAGATTTGTTAGGAATGTATAGCAAAATGCTGTAAATAGGCAGGAATAACAAGCTGTACTATAACAAGATGGAAAAATTAATGGTTAAGTAGCAGTTCTTCTGAGGAAAACAGAGTCAATCATAATCTTAAGATGAGTCAACACTTCCAAAAAAGATAAAAGCATATAGCTTCCCAGATGCATGAAGTAATCCTTCCATCCTGCTCAACATTGGCGGAGACTCAGCTGAAATACTGCCACAAGTAACAGGAGTTACTGCATCTCAAGAAAGAGGAAGATCAGGTGTAAAGGGTTGAGAGGAAAACAATGAAAATAATCAGAGTACTAGAAAATGTGACTTACAAGGGAAAGCTGAAAGAATTGGGATGGCATGCCTGGAGAGGAATAGGAGATGGGAGAAAGCCTGGATATGTGCAAATAGTCATCAGCTGCGTGCAAGTCAGTTGTAGAGAAGGTTGTCAGCTGCTGCTTGTGTCCCTGGTGTGTAGAAAGAGGAGTTGTGAACTTGAATTCTAGACAGAAAGATTCAGATAGGTATTAGGAAAGATTTTCTCAGAGTAAGGAAGGTAGAGCACTGGAAAACTCTGGAGATCTCTGAAAACATTTTAGGCAGCGGGAGAGAATCCATGCAGCCCCAGGCAATGATGTTAGGAATGACTTGGATCTCCTACCTTGGAGAAGAAAATAACCTAGGTAACCTCTTGATGTCTCTTCCAGTCCTGTGTTTTTCCTCTATAGTGGTTCATGTTTTGTTCCAAGTTAATGCAACTTTTCATGTCTTAAGGTGGAATAAGAGAACGAGGCTGGTTCCCTAGGAAATGTGTGGAAAAATGCCAATATGACTCTGAAACGGATCAACCAGTGGATGGAGAGAAGAAAAACAGATAGCCTTCTCATTTTTTTTAATAAGAAATTGAATTTTTACTTCAGACCACAATCCTTTACTTGAAATTTTCTGTGTATTACTTTAGACTTATGCAATGAATATGTTAGGACAAGGGTTTTTTTTCCTCGCGGCTGAAAGGGTTGGATATGCCTGTGCCATGGTTTGCATACTTTTTAAACAATAAATAATTGAAGAAGCCATTCAATGGATTGCCTTCAAGATGCATCTTTCTCATCCCAAGTCAGGTTTTTTTCTTTTTGCTGTTTAAATTGCATTCTGAGGGTTCATATTTTAGTTTTTTTCCTCAACCGCATCTGATTGTGATGCGTGATGCTTATCTTTTGTATTTTACTTTCTCTGAAGCTGCCCCTGAAAACTAAAATAAACATCTGATTCAAATTCAAGATAAAATTTGTTACCTGTGACTTTTAATGATGTGAATTGTCCACCTCAAATAAATGATACATTCATATTCACTTGTGGATTTAATTGTTCTTAGATGTACAAGAGCTAGTTTGTAGGCATGGGAATGTGAACTGACGGGAGAGTAAAGATTTCACTGTTACAAGTTGTTTTTCAAGGTTAGATGGACTTCAGCTCTTGCTACAAGAATATTCTATGCTTTTAATGGCAAAAAAGTATAGCCAGCTGTATCTGCTCCCTCTGAAATCTGAGCATGTACCAAAAAACTGGAGTTCTTGATCCATCTTAGAGTGAAAGAAAGCAGTAGTGCCAAGAATGAAAATCTTCGTGAGCCTAGTTGCTACTGTGATTAACACCTTTCCTAAAGCATTTTTATTTAGCACCTGGTATGGATTATTGGAAGGAAGACCTTAAAATGGAGTAACCTGTACCAGGTGAAGGCTTCCTAAATGTATCCTAAATGTAGCAGGTGGTTTTGTTCTCTCATAGTTAGTCTAGTTGCATGTCAAATGTTGAGAGTTTTTGCAAATTACTGTTTTAAACTAACACCTGGTTTACCTTCTCCTGCATGAGTTGTCTCAGGTAGATGAGTGTTTCTTAAACAATATTAAGTGTATATAGAAATAACTACATACAGACAAACTAGCATTACTCCTGTATGCTCCTGCTCGGACTCTATCTCCAGGTTTTTGTTACCTCCAGCCTGCTGTGCGTTAGTGCTGATGGTGAGCCATAATCCTAAATCCTAGGCTGTTCTGAGCTGTGGCAATGGTGAGTTAGTGTTCAGTTTCAGTAGCTGGCAAGTAGGTGCTTTGCCCCTCTTGAAATCAAAGCACTTATTTTCTAGAAGCAGGCTTCATTAGAGGTATGGGAGGGTATCATATTCCTAATTTCCCTGCTAGTAAGAGCTGAAAGGCCATAACTCAGCAGGATGTAGCTGTTTTGGAATACGAGCAGAAATTAATATGAAAACCTCCAAACTGCATGGAATACTCTTAGTCTCAACTGCAGTAGTTTCTGTTCAGTGTCTGGAGTCTAGAACCAAACAAAGATTACAAAAATAAGCTTGTCTTCCAGCTGAGGAAGCTGGCAGCTAAGGACCTGTTGTTCTTGACTTTGAAATGATTAAGTAGCTGCCATCTATATTAGTAGGCAGCAATTAGCAGTGTAATAGGAACAGATTAACAGCACTAATGACCACAGTTGATTGTTAGCTATTAGGAGGGGAATTTATTTAAGCTGTGGTCTGTTTATAGGGGACTGGATATCTTCTAGTGGTTGAAGAGCATCTTCAACTCTATTTCAACCTTTCAATCCAAGCAGAATTTTGCACACCAATATCAATGCATGCTGAACTACAGCATGCCCAGGAGCTCTGCTTCAGAAGCACGCCTACAATCTGAAATGGACTCTGTGTTTGGTGGGGTTTTTTTTTAATCCTTTCATCTTTTTTCCTTGTAGCTGTAACTTTGGTCCCGTCTCTTCCCTTTTGTAGCACAGGTAACTGGTGTTTCTATTTACCGTTACAACACCTACACTCAGTAGTGCTTGCCTACAAACAACCAGCCAAAACAACGTGCATACCTCCTAAAGGCGTTTAGAGATTCTGCAGCAAAGAAAATACAAGCTGTCTTTCCATTGCTGAAAACAACTGTATCAGAGAATGAAGTTTAAAGACAAACCACCTGTAAGGAACTCTGATTCTTAATACTAGTAGATTTTCTTTTCCTTTCTTTCTACCATCCCATTCTACCTTTTTTTTTCTTCTTCATTCCCCACTCCCTGCTCTTTGCTTGAGGAAGACCTTTGTTTATTAAGGAAAGAAGCAGGTATAGATTTGACATAGCTGTTCTGCAGCAACTCATCAGGGAATTAGTTGATTTTCTTTTAGGTTCAAATCCCTAGAAAAGCTAAATCTGGGGGAACCAAAAAGCAAGTGTCTTTTTCACACAGCCATTAGCTCTATTAAACTATCTCTTGCTTTTCCCTGAGGGAAGAATTGCTCTTTTTATTTAAAATTTTGGGCTTTGCATCCTTTCTATCATCTAACAGCAAGTCTAGACTTGCGATGCCACGCTAGCCTAGTGTCATGACCCGATCAGCAAGCTACCCTGGGTAGTGTGGGAGGTTGTGTAAAGCTCAAAATCCCCTCAGAGTGAATTAAGGCGAAGTGACGCCAAATGACCAATCAAATTGTTTATTGAGCAAAAACAGTAGCAAAGCATATACGTATGTGTGAAAACTCTAGATATTGCTGTCTGCCAGGTGAGTCAGGGAACCAAAGGGAAAGGGGAGGGGAGAAGTTTATCTGACTGTATAAGATGATTCGACATCAAACTTTAACTCTATGGATGAACTATTCAAATGACTACAACATCAAACTATATATGTGAAGTGAGGTAGATGTGGCGAAGAAAAGGAAGAGCAAGATAAAGTGCTGCAAAGAGAAGGAAGAGTGAGATAGATAGAAAGGAGAAGAAGAGAGAGATCACCACCCTAGGATCCAGCGATATCTCGCAGGTCCGGTTTCAGATTTATTCCGTAGTGGGCACGTGCGCTGCCCAGAGTCCCTTTTCATCTCATATAGTCTCTGGTTATCAGTGTCCCTCCCAAAGGAGGAGTATCATTGAGCATGCACAGTTGTTCATCTAGAAAGTTCTCAAAGAGTTCCAGGAATGGGTCTGCGATACTTGGGTTGTTGTCTTGTTTAGGGTCCGAGTGTAGTCTGATACCGGCGCAGGTGCAAACCTTTTGTGGTTGTAGGGAGACTAATGCAGGAAGAGGCACTGTCCCGCCTCCGCGGAACCCATCTCTCTCTGCAGTCAACTCCTTTTCGAGACAATTCGTTTGAAACATACTGACAGAGTTCCCAGAATCAGTCCATGACACCTAGCGCAGGGTCTAGTAGGATGGAAAGTAAGGGTAACTGCATACTGAAGAGGAACCCTGCCCTGCTATTTAAAGGAAAACAGTGAAATAGGCTAATAAGAAATAGCCACCTACGTTAGTTCAGGCAGTTTTGGCACCAAACCAGAAACGGAATCTGTCATAAAACCAAACAATACTGGCCACAGTAAATGGACATCTCAGGCAGCCTGTTCAGCCACCAAAGCAATGAAAGTTTTGCTTTCTACTCATCTGCCCTTGCTTTGGACTCCAATCCGAAGAGACTCTCGTTTGCAGAATGAAGCTACTGACTGTGCCAGGTGGCTCAGTTCTTAATGAGGAAGGGGCTAGATTACCACACACAACAGGCTGCAAATGACTGTTCTTGGTATTCTCATGCCTGGTAACTTTGAGGTGATTACCAACAGTAAAAGAAATTGATGAAAGAGTTCTCTCCTCAGTAGTATTAACCAGGAGGCTTCTGATTTTAATCCAGATCTCTTAAGAGTTGAGTAAATACAAGGTCGTCCTAGAGTTTAAGCATCTCCCATATAGTTAGTTTTTTCAAATGCAAAGTAGTGATCAGGAGGAGAAAAGAGAACTTCCCATGCTAGGAAGCCAGTAATTTGCACGTTATTTAGTTTGTACAACTGAGTTGCCTAGCTACGACATTAGAGAATGATTCTAGAGCTGTCTTGAGAGCATTGATTGAAAAGAACCTCATTAAAGCCAAATGATGAATTAAGAGTCAGTATTTCCCTCTGAACACTTCCTTTCTGGATCAGGAACAGAAGAGACTAACCAGTAATTATTGTTGCAGGCACAGGGGTTGTTTCATAGAGATGGAAAGAAAATACACTTAAGAAATTGTGTGTTGGTATACAATTCTTATATGATTTGGAGAGCCGAAATCAGGCAATCTAATCCCTGATGCAGTACATATGATTGTTTCCAATTTGTTAAGTAAAAGGAAACTATATCATCAACATTCATATTAAATATCTACCTTATGTGAATCATATCTTTATTAGTCATGGTCCTTGTCTCTAAATTGGAGAGACATGGATTAGACAGACGGACCACTCAGTGGATAAGGAATTGGCTGGATGGTCACACTCAAAGAGTTGTTGTCAATGGCTCGATGTCTGAGTGGAGGCCTATGATGAGTGGTGTTCCTCATGGGTCTGTATTGGGACCAGCACGGTTTAACATCTTTGTCAGCAACATGGCCAGTGGGATTGAGTGCACCCTCGGCAAGTTTGCCGACGACACCGAGCTGTGTGGCGTGGTCGACACACTGGAGGGAAGGGATGCCATCCAGAGGGACCTTGACAGGCTTGAGAGGTGGGCCCGTGCAAATGTCATGAAGTTCAACAAGGCCAAGTGCAAGGTCCTGCACATGGGTTGGGACAGTCCCAAGCACAAATACAGGCTGGGTGGAGAATGGGTTGAGGGTAGCCCTGAGGAGAAGGACTTGCAGGTATTAGTGGATGAAAAACTGAATATGAGCCAGCACTGTGCACTTGCAGCCCAAAAAGCCAATCACGTTCTGGGCTGCATCAAAAGAAGTGTGGCTAGCAGGTCAAGGGAGGTGATTCTCCCCCTCTACTCCACTCTCATGAGACCCCACCTGGAGTACTGGATTCAGCTCTGGGGCCCCCAGCGTAAGAAAGACATAGACCTGCTCGAAGAGGTCCAGAGGAGGGCCACAAAGGTGATCAGGGGCTGGAGCACTTTCCTTATGAGGACAGGCTGAGAGAGTTGAGGTTGTTCAGTCTGGAGAAGAGAAGGCTCTGCGGAGACCTTACAGCAGCCTTCCAGTACCTAAAGGGGAGCTACAGGAAAGATGGGGAGGGACTCTTTATCGGGGAGCGTAGTGATAGGATGAGGGGTAATGGTTTTAAACTGAAGGAGGGCAGATTTAGATTAGATGTAAGGAAGAAATTCTTTACTCTGAGGGTGGTGAGGCACTGGAACAGGTTGCCCAGAGAAATTGTGGGTGCCCCATCCCTGGAAGTGTTTAAGGCCAGGTTCGATGGGGCTTTGAACAACCTGGTCTAGTGGAAGGTGTCTCTGCCCATGGCAGGGGGGTTGGAACTAGGTGATCTTTAAGGTCCCTTACAACCCAAACCATTCTATGATACCTCATTATTCAGCATGTATACACATCTATAGTGCAGACCAAATGGATCAATTCATAATGGACAGCTACTAGATGAAAGCTTTTTAAAGGAAGTAGAGAAGAGTGGACATTATTTTTGTGCCAGTCTGTATCATGGGGAAAAAAAGTCGTGGAGAATTGAACTTCATTGTAACTATAGCCAATCCTTACCTCAAATCTTTGTTCACTGAGTATAACAGTACTTCAAGCCTGCTGTAGCTTTCTCCAGTGCTCAAACAATAGCCTGAAATAATTTTTGCACCATTTCAATGCAAGCATGCTTAAAGTACTCCTGTTTTCACTTCAGATCTATATCGTGGAAGCAGTTCATATGGCAGAAGCAGCACCCAAGAGACCAGTTTCAGACCAATTTATACTTGAATTGCTATGTATGTTCTATTGTTCAGATAGTGCCATTACCCATTCAGTTCTATCTTTGTAACAGCTATTAGCAGGTGCCACAGACATGAAAAATCTAAAGCACTGTAGTTTGCCACTGTGAGAAGAGGCTTAATTGCCATTAAGAGCAAACCAAGTTCAGAGATTGAGGTGTTTTTCCTCTTCCAAAAGAGAAAGCATCTCTACTGTATTAGAGAGTGACATGTACAAAATTACTACTATCTGAGACGTGACACAGAAACGTAGGCATTCTCTACTCAGTTCACAAGTAGGAGATCTCTTTAAGCTGAATGAAGCACTGTGATTGGTCTGAACTCCGCTAGTTGAAGAGCCCTCCACAGAGTGCTGGGCTTCAACATCCAAGCAGATCTCTGTAGGGAAGTTTCACTTGTTGATACAATAAACAACATACCTTTGGGGCGCTGCAGCAGGTAGCATCACAGGATTCAGCCTCAAGTTTATACAGAACTTAGTTGCACTAGATTTACTGTCCCCAACTGAGTTGCTCATCAGAACCCAGTTTTAGTATACATTTCTTCTTCCCTCTGGTTCCCTTTTTTCTCCCCAGTCTCACCTCGGGGGAAAGATCAAGCCATCAGTAACTTTTAAGTCACATTGTTTTAAGGAAGCATGGGAAAGATGAGCAGCATAGTTACATGCACTTTCAGAGTCTTAGAAGCCTTTATAGCCTCACATTATGACAAGCACAATAAGTGACACAACAGTTCCCTGAAAATGTGAAGTTCTTTGGGTCTACACTAGAAACAGAATTAGGTCAGTTGTTTTTACTAGTCAAACCTAAAGATGCCTTACAGCAAGGGGTGGGTCTTTCCTGACCAACAGATCTACTGGTTGGTTTTATTTTGGGATATCTGACTAAGAGCATTAAATACAGAGAGGAACAGCCACTAGCTGTAAGAAACACACAGACAAGAATTGGCATGGGAAAGCTGCATGTACTCCTCCTCCCTGTTACATCCTTGTTAGCACTGCATTGCCTTTTGGATTGATACAGCCCACTACTACAGGGACAGGGAGGAACTATGAGCAGAGACAGCATACACTGATTGAAGACATGTTTCTGAAGTTGGAGACAGTACACATCTTGCCTAAATAGTTTTCTAAAGAAGCAGCTTTAGCCCTAGAAAATGATATCTGGTGCCTTATTTCATGCAATAGGCTGAGCTGGAAGAATGAATTTATGCTGAAGACTTTGACACATACTGCCTTACTACATGAAAAGGAAAGTTGAGTAGAGGAGCAACATCTGGTCTGGCACTATCTTATTGCCTCATGGCTTAAGCTGTGGCTGAGCAGTGACAGCACAGGAAACAAGTTAGCTTTCTGCAGCAGTTGTGTTGTAGCTGCAGCTATATATAACCAGGCAGCAGTAAACCTTGCAGCTGACAGTCTGGTTGCAGCAGAGAAACAAGTCACTCACACAGGCTTCGGTTTGATTGTGCAGTTACAATTTATTGCATCCTATATCCTTAGGAATGACAGCTAAAGTTTTCCACTTATCTGGCTCAAAGTCGTAAGTGTAGAGGCTTTATAACTGCCATTGCATTTGAGAACATGTGCAAAAACTGATCCAGTGCCTCCCCTACTAGAGTATAAAGCATACATAATTTAGACACACATACCTTATGAAACAGTTGATGCCAGACTACTCATTTTCATTAAAAACAACCTATACTGTGTGGTCTATGACTAGGAACAGGAAATTCACTTCTCTATTTGCTGAACAGATGTTAAGCTCCAATTCATATTATGACAGCTTGAGGTGAGACAGGTTATAGCATCCTGAGTAGAAACTGAAGTGTTATTTTCCTGCACTTGGTTTTTTAACTATCTCCTCCCCTCCCCCCAAAAAGACCGTGTAAGTGCATGAAAGAGTGCAGTCTGATTGCAGATCAATCCACAAAAGGTCACAATAGAGTTCATAGTTGGAGCAGGAAAACAAGATTTACTTTTGACAGTGAGAAGTGCATACAGCTGCCTTGTAAAGGCTGAGGCTCTTGAGTGTTTTTGCACTTCAGTCAGAGTCCAAGGAAGATGAAAGTTCTGGCTTTGCCTAGACAGCTGATGCTTAGTCCTGCAAGATGTGAACACTGCCAGTTGTCAGTTATACTACAGCCATCTTCACGTGAAAGTCATTTTTTCCCAGGATACCAGAAACAATATATTTAAGTTCTCCTTGCTCCCCTCCACTCATGCCTGTGTTCTTCATAGGTCATGTAGTGTCACAGATTTGTTTGGATATGCCCTGCAGTTTAAATTAAACTGGTCGCTTATTCCTGCACACTTGAATAGAGGGCCTCAATCTGCTTCTGGAAGAGTTTAACAAGCTCTGCTCGCTTTGCCTTCAGCGTTGGTGTCAAGAGTCCATTTTCTACAGAGAACATCTCTGTGTGAATGTACAGGTCTTTAACCTATTAAAATAAAATAGTTTAGCACATGACACGTAATTACTTAGAGGACAGTTCTTCCCGGCTTCCTTGAGCTCAGTGCAAGAACTGAGCTCTAGTAACTAAACTGGTTTTTGATGCAGGTCAAACTCCTTTTGACTGATACAGCAAGAGGATAGGCTGGAACTACAGTACAGCTCCTGCAGCCTGTAGTGAACCTCCACTCAATCTCATGGCAATTGCTGCTGTTGCCCTGTGCAGCCACCTGCCTCTTGGTCAAGAGAGGCAGCCAGTCAATGTTTCACTGCCTACTTCAATCAGTTGTCCAGGACAGCTGTCTTAGGTCCCATCCTGGCACAGTCAATAACAGGAATGAAGACTTCCCAGCCATTGCATTAGCAATACAGGTGCTCGTGACAAGCAGGCTTTGGAAGTACTCACTTGTTCAAAGGATTTAAGGCCAGCCTCTTTCCCCAGTCTGACCATATCTTCTAAAATAGCTTTCTTCACTGCCTAGAAGAAACAAGAGCAGGAGCAGAGTGAGTGAAGCTGGCATTTTGTAATTGCAACTCAAGACCATACCCATTGCCCAGTCAGTGAAAACTGAGGTTGGCAAGAATACATGTACGTTTTTCAACATTCAAGATTTCTCATATTAAGGCCGCTACAAGGTCACATCTGTCTTCTCATTGGAAAAGAAGCAGTGATAGCCCTTGAAACATCAAGAGACACTTATACTTAGTTCCAGTTTTTACTGTAAGGCTGCTTGCATGACTCACCCAGCATTAAGCCAATTTAATTTAGAAAAAAGGTGGGTAGAATGAAGTCAAAGCAATGCAAGATTGGACTTCAGAATCAAATTCTATCTATAACGCACTAAAAACATAAAGCCACTCACTGGATTTTTGCAGATGTCTTCATAGGAACCTTTCACTCCCAGTTTTGCTGCAAATTCTGGAAGTGTCTCAGGATCAGGAACCACTATACCTATTAGAAAAGACTGAAAACAAGTGGAAGTAGTCATGGTGAGACCAAGATAAGGCATCTGAAATTACTTTGATTGTCTATGTGAACTTGATTGTGGACAGTAGCTCTATAACAAGCTACATCTACATTCCCATCCATTTCCAGAGTTTGGAAGCTAGCTACAAGGACTTTCAAGTCACTTATCTGAGTTCTGACAGCAGTAATTGCAGTACTAATGCAGTTTGTTATGTGTGCTGAATGCTCCAGCAATTACTTTTGGCTGGTTTACAGATTGAAGACTGGCCTCTGCTACCATAGGTGACATCTCTGTGGCAAAGGAGTGGAGAAACACCCCTCCTATGAAGAAAGGCTGAGAGAGTTGGGGTTGTTCAGCCTGGAGAAGAGAACTTGCGGTACTTAAAGGGGGCTTATAAGAAAGATGGGGACAAACATTGGTAGGGCCTGTTGCGATAGGACAAGGTATAATGGTTTTAAACTAAAAAAGGGTAGATTTAGGCTAGATATAAAGGAGAAATTTTTTACAATGAGGGTGCTGAAACAGTGGAACAGATTGCCCAGAGAGTTGGTAGATGCCCCATCCCTGGAAACATTCAAGGTCAGGCTGGACAGGGCTCTGAGCAACCTGATCTAGTTGAAGATGTCCCTGCTCATTGCAGGGAGGTTGGAGCAGATGACCTTTAAAGGTCCCTTCCAACCCAAACTACTCTGTGATTCTAAACTGTACAGAGCTGACCTGACGTACTAATCCCATACAAGTGAGTAATTAGTCTGTACCCAACATGTAACTTGATGCCAAGATCTCCTTTTCTTTGGTGTGAATTGGTCAATAGGTCCAGAAGGATATTCCTATAAACACGGCACTCTCAGTAACAGATCTTGTTCAAGGACTCTTATATATGCATACATTTGTTCCCTGATCTTCCAGAACTCATTGTGGGAGAAATCTTGCAGGATGCTCACTCCTAACATCACTTACCCTCAGGCTTTCCCCATGCACAAAGACCTGGGCTACAGGAGCACTTCTGATATAGACATTTTCTATCTTCTCTGGAGCAATATATTCTCCTTGTGCAAGTTTAAATATATTCTTCTTCCTATCAATGATCTTCAGTGTTCCATTCTAGAAGTTAAAGGTGGAGGCCATTAGTTTCAAGTCTCTGTCTTGCTTCTATAAGAAGTAGAAGATAATAGGTTTGGGTTTGTTGTATGAAAGGCACATGCTACTCTGGAACTGGTCTTTGCTCTCTACAGAGAGAAGGGGCACTTTCTCCAATTTCTCCAGTTAGCTCAGGACACAATTAGACAACTCCTTTATTCTCCTCTGACAGAAACCAAGACACCTTGTTGTTCTTCACTGTGGAAGTGACATAGTCTTAACTACTGGCCTAGCAGGTGTTATTTGAGATCTTGTAACCCAATTGGTCTTTGGAGCTTTGCCTGGAGTTACTTGGTCAATGATAACAAAGTACCGTGTAAGGCTTTTATCCTAGAATTCACTTCTCCAGATTACTGTAAACTAGCCAGGAATTCACATCCAAGGGATGGTTTGTATTAAGCAATTACTCACTGGCAACCATTTCCCTATGTCTCCAGTGTGGAGCCAGCCATCTTTATCAATTGCTTCTGCTGTCTTCTCAGGGTCTTTCAGATAACCCTTGAACACATTTGGTCCTTTAATGCAGACCTGTAGCAAGCACAGAACATTGTTAGTCACGAAGTCTTATGTTTCAGTATTTCCTGACACACACAGCAGATGGTACCTACCTCGCCTTCATTGTTAGAAGAGAAGTAGTTCATTTCTTCCACATCATCTAGTTTTATGATATTACAAGCCAGAGGGGCTCCAACATGGCCTAAGAGAAAAAAAACAAGGACAGTTATGTTTTGGGGATTCTGCTAGCAGTTGGCCCTATTTGATCTAACACTAGAAAGACTAGGTCTTGAAGTGAAATGGGGAACTCAGGTGTCCCCTACATATGAAAGACTTGAGTGATAGTAGCTACTTAATGG
This sequence comes from Aquila chrysaetos chrysaetos, assembly GCF_900496995.4. Lineage (NCBI taxonomy): Eukaryota > Metazoa > Chordata > Aves > Accipitriformes > Accipitridae > Aquila > Aquila chrysaetos. Next base: position 11,050,334 of record NC_044014.1, read on the forward strand.
CTTTTTGTTCACTGCTTTAGCAAGAACTAGTGCTATTTAAAGGAGTCTGACACCAAATGTTCAAGAAAGTTATTGTAATGCCATATTTAGACAGTTAATGCAGGATAAGTAGTAGCTAAGTCTCAAGGCTTAGAGCCCTTTATTGGTGTAAACAACCACACCCACCATATACCACACTTGCCTCCGCAGAATTGCCCCATAGACCCTGGTATTCATTTGCATTTCATTATGCTCTGCCGTTACTGTGTTCTCACAGATAGTGACCTGAGCTTGAACTTAGAATACCTAATATTAAAAACATCCTTGCTATGATGAAAGCTAAATCTTCAAGGTCAGGTAGTTCTTCCGGAAAATAGTCAAGTATCATCTCTGATATTTTAGTCATAATTCTTTGAGTAAAACAAGTTATTTGGGAGCTAAAGCTAGTTTCTTAAAGCCTTTTAGGAAGTCCTTGTCCAGTTTGCTCAGGTCTGTACAGACACTCCTTTCCTGTAGACTGGGACAGGGTCTAAGCTGACCTACCTCACTTTACATAAGAGATCCTTGCCTACTTGAGTCAAGAATTTTGGTACCTATTAAGCATGCAGGTGACTGTTGCTACCAAGAATCACTTTGAAGTTAAGTACCCAGGATTTAATTTTTTACTGAAATAAAAGCAGTAGAGCACCTAAGCTTGAGTGACAGCTCAAGTTGACAGCTGTTGGGGGGGGGGTTCCAAGTCTCAGCTACCATACCTGTTGTCCAGTCTCCAGGCATTGAGAAAGTGCATCCAGCTGAGCATTCAGTCTGGCCATAAGCTTCAAAGATCTGTGTGAGAAAGGATGAATATTCTTTGAACATCAAGTCCTTGGTGTGAAAGAGCTCAGTTTCAACTATGCCCATGCTCAAGTCTTCTTAGGAAGGAAGCCAAGACAATCTTGGCCTTTAAGACTTCTTGGTCTTATTGGTGTAACCAGATGTTCTTCAAGTTCACCTATGCATACCTTGCTTTGGTCACCTCATTCTCTGAACTCTGTTCTCAAATGTACTGCATTGGGAGCTCATTGACTGTCATGATAAGCCACAAAGCTCAGAGGCAGCTGCCTGGCTTTGAGTGCTGCATGTTCCTATTTCTGCTGCTCTGTTCCTCTTCCCAGAGCCTACAGGATAGGTTTTTGGTAGTGTAGTTTGAAGCCAGTCCTGCAGAATTTTGTTCCTGTTTCAGTTAACTCAGATCGAGTAGCCTGTAAATACTGAAGACTGACAGCAATCTCCCCAGGATCAAGCTGGGCTGGACCACAGCTTATCATTGGTCACTTATTTAGACATAATCAAACAAGTCTTACTTAAAGAAGAAAACTCAGCTTACCTGACAGCCTAATGCTGCTCTAAGAAATGTCAGTACAGAAGGAGATATAGGGGCTGCACCTGTCACCATTATACGCACTCTTCCACCCATGGTTTCCTACAAGTGAAACAGGAGCCATCAGATTCCCCAATACTACATTGCTCAGCTTACCTACACTTGGAATAACTTACCTGAACTTTTTTGAAGATTAGCTGATCCCAAATGCTGTCATTTCGAATTATGCCCTGTTTTATTTCAGACGTCTTCATAATCACAGCAAAGTTTAACAGGCAACGTTTCACTGGGCTCTTTGCACCACTTTGTATCTGCAAGGAAAAGTGTCGGTAACTCACATCTGTCCCTCAAGTTCTTGCTTTGTCAGGAGGCACCATATCTTACTTTGATGTTCTAGGGTCTGTCTTCACTTCTGCCATGGTCTAGGAGATGAAGCAGGGGGTAATACTAATTTGTGTTACTGCTGACATACTTCAGCCATAGCTTTGAGGGATATGGATCCTTCTAGCTTTGCACTTGCTTCATTTGCATTCCAAAAGTAAACAAACTTTTTGTCTCTGAACCGCAACAGACTTAGCCCAGTCATGACTGGATACACTGTTCTTCTACTCCAGGTCCCAGGACTCTTTCTATCTCCTCAGAAAGGATTTTAAAAAATTCTTTCTGGTAAGGAATAGTTAACTAGTGGTGATGTCCTGATGCATTCAATATTAATTTAAACTTGTATGCATGCTTAAATATAGACAAAGATGATTTAGCTGAAATTGCTCACATACCTTGTCATATATTCTATTGAGCAGTCTTGGTACAACTGGAAATAGCGTTGGCTTCAAGGTTTTCATGTCATCTGTTAGCAGCTTGATGTCTCCTTGGAAGAAGCCTACTTTTGCTCCACAGCTGTAGACCACAGTCTAAAAATTGACCAGACTAAGCTTAGTCAAGGATAATTCTTAGCTTCATCAGCCATAATTATTTGTCTATGGAAAGCAGCCTGATTTTCAGTGCCCAGTGGTAGGAAAGTTCTTGTGTGAATAGGCTTTGAGGAAACACAGACTGTTATCATACCTTTTACTATAATGTGATTTATAGAAGCTCAGATGCATACATCTGTACATACCTGTACAACTCTCTCAAACATGTGAGCCAAGGGAAGATAGGACATGGTGATATCTGAACTTGTACATTCAACTGTGTTCTAGAGGGGAAAGAAATAGAAGTAAGTTAGCACTCCCTATGCCTGCTTGAGTTACTCTTAAGTAGGAAGTGAATAAAGTTTGGATTAATTTGAGTACTTTGAAACAGAGACTTCAAATTACTGAAGTAACTCAGGCTTATCCATCACCTCTTCAAAATTTGCAGCTGTAACTCAGCCATACTAGATCAAGATTAGTTTTATGTTCTAGCAAGACTCGAAATAGGGTAGTTTAGTGCTCTGGGCATTTAGGACTCACTCATTCTAGAATAACTTCTCTGTAGAAGTTCTTGTTCAAGGTTAAACCAAGTTTCTTGCAATACTATTGTCCCATTGAAATATGGGCATTTACGAAAGGATGAGTTTGCTGGGAGTGAATGGTTTGCAGAAAATGCCCATGTTAAAGCTAGTTTCATGACTAAGTGACATAGCCTAGAGATCACCATTAGCAGTAGCTTACCTCTGTGCTTCTAAGGAAGGCAGCAGCATTTGCAACAACATTTTGATGTGTCAGCATGGCTCCTTTAGGGTTACCTTTGGAGAGATCAAGCAAAGTCAGCTGTGGCTCTGACTGCTTCTGCTGTCAGTTTCCCATGTCTTGTTTGGCTCAGTTTGAACTATCTTGGTATTAGGCTCAGTCATAGTATGCATTGTCTTAAGAGATCACAAATATGCCTCATCTTGAGTGCTTTCATCTATGAATATTATATAAAGGAAACGTCTACTGAAACAGCAGAGTAATTAGGAGTAGCATAGAGAATGCTGAAACAAGATGTTTCGCTAGCCCCTGTGGATCAGAATACAGACGCAGTTAAACAACCAATCTTTTTAACATTAAGACTCTTTTTTTCATAGGGTAAGACAACATGAATTTGGCTATTCTTCCCCCCACCTCTACGAAGCTTTGTCTTATTGTACTTGACTTGTAGTGATAACATCCCAAGTAAAACTGCAGTAGTGCCTTAACACTATTCTAATATACTGTTTTACTTTTGTTGTTAGCACTTCCTTTTTTGTGCTGGAAAGCTATTTTTTTCAGCACAGGGAAATTGTTTTAGTGGGGAGGCATCACTATATAGTCTCTTACCTGTGGTTCCACTGGTAAAACACACAATGCAAAGATCTTCTGGCTTAGGAGGCTAGAGGGAAGAAGCCACATAAGGTCAACAGTCTAAGGACTGTGTTGCTTATCAGTGTTTACACACACTTCCTAAAGTGGTATGAACCAGGAATTCTGTCTGAAAACAGCAAGACAAGATACAAAAAAATCCTGCCAGCCTCCTCTACTAGCAGCACGGCAAGAGGTCTTTTCAGAGACTAGTTTTGCAAGTTTATAACTGTTCCAGAGATACTTACAACTGGTTCTCTGATGTTGTTTCTTCCCAGCTCCTGTGTTAGAGAGAAAACACAGCTTAACAATTGCAACAGAAAGATGTGCAACAACAGTAGATGAATAGGTAGTTGCATTTCAAATGCAACACTTGGTTTTTACTTTGCCTCTTGATACTCTGTCTCAGAGAGAGATGCTGGTCTTCCTGAATTTAATGCACACAACTGGGAAAAGCTGACTACTGGGGTTGTAGAAAGCATGAATCTGAGTATGTAGAAAGTGATCAGAACTACTTAAGGAATTTGGAAGTCCTGAGAGTGGAGATACTTTATTTTATTTGGTGTAGGCCACATCTCTTATACTTCACATTTATGCATCATATCTGGGAGATTAAGCCTAGTACTGGGATGTCAAAGCAGCCAGTAATCTGCACTTACAGTTTCAATTAGATTCAACTGCCAGCTTGGAAGCGTGATAAATCCTGTTACAACTGCACCATGAATTAAGCTAAGGAAGTCTTCAGTTTAATGCATACTGACTGTCCACAACACACGGACACAATTTTAGTTAGTGGTTTGAACTCTGCAAGTCCCTTTGGCTGAATATATCAAGTTTCAAAATGACTGCTCATCAAGATCTCAGGTACAGGTGTGACAACTGGATAATGCTTACATTAAGTGTCATTGTTGCCAGAGAAGGTCCAGATGTCTAGCTGGCAAGGTATTCCTCTGCAAGATCAAGCAGAAGCCTTTAGTCACCTACCTCAACCTCCTGCAGTGCTAGAATTTCAACTCCCACTTTAGCTCCTCTGTCCTTGAGCTCTTTATCAAAAAGATCCATGAGAATGATAGTCTTCAGACATGGGGTCTTTTCTTTCTCACAGTTCTCAAGCAAGATCTGTGCCTTCTCGGGCTTATCACAGATCACTATGCTTATGTCAGCTACAGAAAAGAAATTACATTTCAGAAGTCTTTTTAGAAGACACGAGGCTAGTGAGTGACAGCTCAGTAGCACATACATTTAGAACACAGCATTGGTTTGTTCTGAAACCACTTGCATTTGTTCATATGAATTCAGTGGCTGGCTTACAATGCTAAGAAGGTTCCTTCCACCATGGCCAAGTGATTGGGCAAACTTGAGATTCTAGCTATACAAAGTGAGGGCAAATGCCAAGGAACTGAAGACAAATACCTTCAGTCACAGTAAAGATAAGCATTTAAACTTTTGGTATTGCCATAAAAGCTCAGAATTGTCCTCACTGATTGTTTAGGTTTAGCCATCTTCCTTAAATCTAAAGAAATTTGGACCTGTTTGAAAGAGGTAGCTAAAAGTACTGAGTTAATGCCTCAGCTTCCCTGCATGTGCAAGAGTTTTATGCAATTACAAAAGCATTTCCCATGAAGTTGGCAGAGGAATTGGATTTGCCTGAACATGCTGCTTCCCTGTTAGCCTAGTAAGTCACAGCTGTGTAGTCCCAAGGCAAGACCTGTTTGCAAGGTTCACCAGCATAACTGTTAAAGTGATTTTGCTTGGCAAATCCTATTTATGGGTTGGATCCCAGATCATTGTGACAGCAGTGGATATTTTTTCCCCCATATCTCTCCTAAGACTGGGGGAAGAAAGTTTGAAGATTTATTCAAGCTTCCTCACCAGTTTCTTCCATGATGGCATGATAGTTGTTGCTTCTGTAGAACAACAGGCCCTAACCAGATAGATTGAACAGATTAAAGCATATCTTTACCCCTCCTTCCTCCACTCTTTACATCCTGCAACTTTAAAACAGAGACACACATCTAGTCTTAATTTGCCTGCAAGCCTGTCTACATTGTCTGATTGTTTGGCAGTGTGGGAGTTCAAGATTGCAAAACCTCAAATAGCAAATAGTTGAGCACTCCGCAAGATGGTCCACAGGATCTAGCAGGTCTTCAGTGGACTTGCACTCAAGACTGTAGGAGACATAGGAAGCCCACTGGCTTCTTCTAGGCATTGAACCATGTCCCCTGCAAAGCAGCTTAATTTGCAGAAATTGTCTATAAAAGTATAAAACCAGTAAGGTTAAAGCTACTCTGATTTTTGCATCAAATTCGCTTGAACTTCAGCCTTCTCAAAAGAAAGCTTCTTAGAAAAATCAGTATGAAATAATGGAAGTCAATAGTTACCTTTGTTAACAATATATATAATGGCCTCTGGCCCCAGAGTGTCATAGAGTGGAACAGCAACCATTGAGTAAGTGTAGCAGGCGTACTCTGAAATGATCCACTGAAGAGAGAAAAATGGTACAGCTGAGGAAAAGTAGCAGCTCACAAGACAGGATTACCTACAGATTTCATACAGCTTGACTAGCCCATGCACACATTAGTAGTGGGGGTTGTGTAAGGAGCATGTCCATGTGATTCTTAGAGTAGTGAGAGTTCAAAATCATTGTATTACATGCCTGGCATGCTATGTGCTCAGTCAGTAATAAGGGAACTAGAAAAGGAAAAGCCAGTTGTGATTGTTCCCCATGTGGCCTCAAGCTATTTAAATACAGACCTTCCTCTCTCCCCAGGGTGTCAGAATATTCAGGGAAAGAATATTCAATTTGTTGCTTACCTCTGGCCTATTCTGAGCAAAAATGCCAATAAACTGGTTTGATGATTGTTTGCATCCTTTCTGCAGAAGCCCTGATCCCAGGTATTGAGCTCTGTCCAAAACCTGTAAAACAGTTTTCCCCCCACTTTAGTGTTACAAGACAGTATCCCAATTTAAATCATTTGTCATGTACAATACTCACCTGTTTATATGTCAGCCACTGATAAGGTTGGTTGGGTTTTCTGTAGCCTAAACAGCTGCCATTTCCTAATGGAAGAGTTCAGAAAAACAATTGTAAAGCTCAGTACTGAAGTTGCATAGCACTTCAATGCAACACTAAGTAGGAAATATTTTCAGGCAGTCATCCAGCTAACTGCATGGAGCATGCAAATGCAGAGTGTCCATAGTTAAGCACTCTGACCAAACCAAGATTGTAAGACTGTTGGCTTTATCCTTACAAGCAATACTTCCAAGATCTGATGATATTTTTCCATTTCACAACTCACAGGAGATTGAAATAGCTTGCAAGCTATCACATATAGCCCACATTCATGGGACCCCTGAAGTCGCATGTGCATAAATTCATTCCTGTTGTAAGCAGACAGTAATTTTACACTAAACCCCACATCATAAGGCAAAGTAGAGGTGTTTCGCCCCAACTCTCTCTGATGCTTGGTATCTGCTGACTCTTCACTGAACTCTACCATCTTACACTTCAGATGTTTGTTCTTGCCCAGTCTGCCAACTAAGACTACTTCTAAATCAGTGGGGGGAAAAAAAAAATAAATAAATATGGTCACTTTGTGTCCACCCCACAGAAAGCTAGGAAAGCTTTTGCTAGCCTGAACTATTACTGCAAACAAAAGGCAAGGCAAAAGAGCTTGGAATAATTTTATTTACTTGTGATAGGCAAGTACTAACTAGCAGATGCAAAGCTTACCAGAAGCATGCAGTCCTCTCTGGAAAACTTCATACAAGGTTTTACCATCTTCAAAGTAGTAAGAAAGCAGGTTATTATCTGTCAAGAGTGCACCTCTTCTGGCTCCTCCCTAGGAACAGAGCATAGTTATGGAACCGTGCAGAACAGATGCAATGATGTCATTTGTTCCTCAGCCATTCTTCCAGCAATCCCCTTTAAAGCATTTCAGTAGCATTGCATTGTTAGGGAAGTCTCATTTTCCTTCCTGATTTTGATCTACTCAGTCATCAGTCATATGCAGAGGAATTTTCTAGGTGGCCTAGATTAATATTCAATTACAGGTTATTAGAGAGAACTTGACTAAGATTGAGTGCTACCACTTGCCTAATTACATGAAGTCTACCGCCAGCCTCAAAGCAATTAAAATACAGAAAAAAGTCAGTGACAGCCAAGGCCATCCGGCAAAAAGCCCACCTAATCCTGTTGGCAAGAGCTGCTGTTTCTCACTCTTAGTGTCTTAAGACTTCCCTTCTCCCCACCATACTGTTGAGTTGTACACCTGGGAGAGAAGGCTGTGTGTATCAGACAGGAGAGTTTCCACTGATATCGAGTCAGAATGGATCAGTATTCAGATTAAGCTCAAAAATAGTCCATGCCCACAAGCAGAGTAAGTATTACCTCAATTCCTATTGACTGCTTGTTCAAGTCAACAGGAGGCAAAACAGGTTTTGGCCTGCTTATCACCCACAGGAAGATGCCAGCTCCAAATACAATCAGACTAATCAATGCTGGTGTTGGGAGCGGTGAGAACAAGACTTGAAGTATCCAGATCATTGTGCTGGATCAGTGGAGCCAGAGCTGAACCTGAAACAAACAGGAGGATTAGTAGACATGAGTTAGAATCACTCACTACCTATGAGCCATGGTTACTTAAGTAGTTTGTTAAGCAATACTACAAATCATTTCAGCAGTTTGCCCCTACAGAGTCCTGGTACCATAATGAAGCATGCTTATGCAATGCTTTAAGCCTCTTAAAAGATCTCAAGTCACCTGTCCCCACAAATCTTAATCTCTGCTGCATCCACCTCCACAAAAAGCTGAAGCCTGATTAAGTCAGAGGAGGAACAGATGTCAATTCTTTCTATTCAGGAGTAAAAATTTGCCTGGGGAAAACCAGTATATAGTTTCCCAAATTAAGTATAACCAAAAAATGCCTACAGTTCAGTGAAAACGCCTCAATATTATAGCTGTCCAATAGGAGGGGGTATTGCTAAAATAGTAGGGGTATTGCTAAGTTACGTTACATATATAAGTCTGCAACACAAGCAGTATCTTCAAGATCAGCTGCTCTTACTGGAAAGCAGGGTTTATGCTGGACAAGTATTTTAGATAGTGAAAGTGTGCTCAGCATGAGGTAGAGCACAAGTCAAAACTGTGAAAGTTACTTTCCACTGGGAATTGGTGACCTGGAAGTCAATGCGTGCAATGGAAGTCTGGCTGGGAAATATAGAAGCAGTTCTAATGCTTGCATCGTCCAGAGTCTCTCTTCCTTCAAGGGCAGGGAAGCAAAAATTGAGAATGCAGGATTTCTTATAAGAGACAAAGAGACATCTACCTCAGCCTCCTCCCTTAGAAACAAGTACTTTAATCTGTAAAATGTTCTGGTACGTTTAAGATTGAATGGCCAAAACAAATCTAGCACAGGTGGCTGCTTTTTGTTCTGAATCAACTCAGATCTTACCAACTTATTTTTGCTAGTATCTATATAGCTATGCAGGACATGACACATCACACTTTGCAAGATGAATAACCACACCCTTTCAAATTCCTTCATACAGAATCAAGGGAACTGGGTCAGTAGATAGCAAGTCAGCTAGCAACTAACTAAATCCCCGTACAAGAAGAATACCAGGGATTCTGGAGCAATGGGCTCCAGTTACCCTTTAACTATAATTCCAAGAAAGTTGAAGGTATTTTCCAAACAGTTAGTAAATTCAGCCGGGCCCCTAAGCCAGAATTTGAGTCTCTGAGCCCAGACTGACCAGAGTTAGATCACCCATATCTGGTTTATGGCTTGTAGTTTTCAGGTTCCAGTGGCTGTGTTAATCAGCAATCCTAATGTTCTCTGGTGAGGACAATTGTCTGACCTTTTTGTGGTAAGGATCAGAGAACCCACTAACCCCAAATGTTCCATGCAGCAGCAGCAAAGTCACTGAAAATCTTTCTGTCAGGGTGTTCTCATCTCCCCACTGCCTCGCATGCAAGGCAGTTTCTGCCAAGACATCTAGGACGACTGAACATCAGGCTCTGATGGATAATGGTGCTTGAAGCAGAGAAATCAAAGTTCAGAGAGAACACCTGATGAAATTGAGAAATGCCTGAAGATGATTAAATGCAGCAAAGCTTTTGCCTTCAGATTCTGAATTGATGTCACAAGTCTCTCACATAGAGAGAAAGAGAAACCAGACAGTAGTCTAATCCCAGTGTAACCTAACCAGCATCCCTATATAGCTAGTCAAGGATGATTTTCAGTTGTAAGCCAAATGGATTTTTAATTTAAAGAAAGACCTGTTGGCGAGTTTATCTCTAAAGCCTGGGAACTATTGCATGTTCATTTGCTTCTAGGTTGGTTTTTTTTTTTTTTTAGTAACTGTCTTCATTAGTCCTCTTACAGCACTGAATGAGACTATACATGTGAGAGTCAAAACCTAACATCCTTTAAAGCTACAGAAGTTAGTGTTGCATTAAAAAACCCACAGATACCTAGATCTTGTTTGCAATACACAAAAAGATGCTTTTCATATCTGAAAGACTATTTCTAATTCTCCTACTTTATAAATAGAATAGTGACAGCGTTTTGCTTTTACTTTCCAACCATGTTTCCTCAGATGGGTTTTAGTCACTCCTATCAAAGTATGTAAGGTGTGTTATTCAAGCTGTGGCGAGTCAGCAAATTTGTCTCAATTCCCATCATTGGGACAGTTGTTTCCTATACCTAGAGCTTCTGCGTAACTACTTGTCAAATACAAGTCGCTGCTAGTTAATTACCTCTGCTATCCTCCAGAAGCTACTTAATCCTGCTGCCCTTAAAGCAGAAGAGCCAGCAGAGAGTATAAGAGTCTGTACTTGACAGAGTTTTCTGTCCGTGGGAAGGGAACAGCTCTACCCTAGATCTGTCCTATGCAGCAACTACAACCAGAGCTTAACGCACAAATCCAAACGGCCTGTGCATACATAATACCTGATCTATATCAACTGAGTGGAAACTCAAATCGCTGCAGCATGAGAGAAAGCCAGGGCATTTTTGACAGACACCAGCTTCCACTGCAGGGCGAGTCTGAGCACCAGCTTCTTGCTTAAGTGTGTGGGGGCAGGGGTGGAGTGCTTGAAACCCCTGAGTTTTGAAAGGCTCGGCTCCCAGTGACCAGAAAGATACAAAATGCGCAGGATGTCTCAAACCACCTGTTAGGCCCCTTGTGCAATAAGATGCTTGACAGTTAAAGTCTACTTAGGTTGTCTGCCCTGATCAATGGTCAGGGATAAGATGCACTAGGCTCTGGAGTGCAAAGGCTTAGTTTTTATCAGAAGAGATTACAGTCATATCATTTACAGCCTTGAGTTCAGGAGTACATGTTCTCATTTCTACTGTATGCCCTCCCCCCAACATCTACAACAATTCCGTCACTAGCTAGAAGGAATGAAACAGTTATTCTCCATTCTTCCCAAGTCAGGAGATTCTCTCCACTGGAAAGTAACTGAGCTTTGTGCCTCCAAGCATGTAAGTATGAATAAAGAAATCAGCATCACCTCCATGACAGTAGTTCTTTACAGACAGCAAAACAACCTCTGGTACTTGCACAATTTCAGAAGCAACAGTCATGCACTGCCTGGGAAAATGTTTTCTAGAATCATAGTCTTTGTCTCAAGTTTGCCTAAGAAACAGTTTGCATATGCTTTTGAGGTGATCATGAGAACTTCTTGATCACCATTAGTAAGGTAACATTCTTTCCAAGCAGGAAGAGTGGAGTACAACCAACTACACTGGGGTCACTAATTAATTAGTTAACCACTAGTAGCTGACTCTTTATATTTGCTTACACAGTGCAGCTCTTGGCTGGTGTCCTGCAGATGTGAGCCACTGTGGCAGTTCTTACTCCTTGGAAGCATTATATCCCATCTTCCTCCAGCTGCAGCAAGGAGAAGTCTTGTGTTCTGCAGGGTTTAGGAACATCTAACTTTTAGCATCCAGAGAGAAGCTAAGTGCAAAAGCTCAGCAGCGACTGCTGAACAGAGCCATGTAAAAACCACAAAGTAAAATCCACAGTAACTTGCATTAAGCCTAAGATACACTTTAGTTAGGCTTTGCTTTCAGAGTACCTCTTGTGAAAGTCAGAGCCAAACAGTTCAAGCACCCTTTGATCTTGCCTGAGAAGCACTCTGCTAGGGGGTGGGAAAGAATGAGGCCTCAGTAACTTACTTTCAGGAAGTATAGTGCTCTGTGGTTTCAGACTACGTGTTACAGGCTGTTTCTGGGCCTTGCTCATGAAACCGACTGAACTTGGGCTTTCAGTATACTTAAATAGAAAGGCCGTTTTTTATAAAGATTTTTACTATGTCTGATAGTACTGTCCCTCCATGAGGAGGGCAATGACACCGTAACACTGCATAGTACTTAAAGTAGTTTTGTCAGATAAATTGAAAAGCCAAGCTTTGATATATATTTTTATATCAGGTTTTCTCCTTGAAAACTACCTACTCAGAAAGGTAGAACGTTCAACTAGCCCTTTGAAGTTTTGAAAAATTTAAAAGATGGTCAGTATAATGGGTTCTGTTACTGTTTATCCTATTAAAAAATACAGGATGACGTTCTTGCAAAACATGCATGCATCAATGTTATATTAATAGGAAATTATCTCTAGACACACAACAAGCATGGTTTAAAGAGCTAGAACTAAAGCTCAACTTCAAAATTCACATAGAACTCCTAAGAAAGCTAGAATATCATCATTAAGCACCTTACATAGCCACACAGAGAAAAGGTAGCACTAAAAACTTTTAGATACTAATGTCTTTTTATCACCACGTATTATTAAAGCACTTATACTATGAAGAGCAAAGAACAAACATATATCTGAACTTAACTCAGCCTGAGGTTAACAGCTAACTGATAGCATGCTACCAGAGATTTCCTAGCAGGCTCCTGAAAAACTCATTGTCTTGAACCCTACAGCTAATCACTGCACTTAAACATAGGTTATAGTAAAGCCCACGTAAGTAACAACAAGCAAGCCCATTAACAATAAAACAAAAGTAGAACTTCGTTACTTATACAGAAAAAATTTCAGAGCAAATGCAGAGACGAAAGAGATCAAAATGAAAGAGATCAAAAATACCTACCATTATGAAGATGGGGTGGGGAACCAACCTCTTTTCCTTAAGTAAAAGGGAGCCTTACCAGCACAGTAGCAAACCAACACGAATTAGGTAACACTCATGTTAAAAACTACAGCTAGTTCCCTCTCCCCAGTTTAAATAAATCAGCAAGCAAAAAGCATGCTGGGAAGGGAGCTGGTAAGTGGGAGGAACTTGTACAGGGGAACTGAAGTGGTTAGAAGAAAGAAAAAAAAAAATACAGAGGAAGTTGTTGAGTTTTTTGTTTGTTGATAAAAGGAGCTTGAAGTTTACACGTTTTTGAAGAGCTAGGTGAAAAGTAGACCAAACCCTTTTGAAATTATATTTATCGTTTATTGTTTATAATCTGTTATTATTTTCTCTATGTATAAAGCTGTTCTCTCAAAAACAGCAATTTTCTCTCTATAGCTGCATGTACATTAAGTTGAGAAGAGCTTTGTAGCCTGTAATGCTGACAAAATGCTTTGAGTACAGTATTTCTCATATACTGCTGTAACATACTTGCTGGTGGCTAGATCCTCGTTTCTGCTGCTGGTTTTGGTTTATTTGGTTTTGGTGGGGTTATTGTTGTTGGTTTTGTTCTGGTTTTTTTTTTTTTCTTACTCAAAAGCTACCTAGTTCTTTCTGCTGTGGTATAGACTTACATATGTGTAATTATTTGCACAAGGTAGCAGTGAATCATGTTTCAAACTTCAGTTTTGCTTCCTGCTATGACAGGGATTTTCTTCATGGTTTTACAGTTGTATTTCTCTGTTTAAAAATTTATAGCTGCTGCAGTTTCCCTTTTTCTCTCTGATGCTTGCCTAATATAACTGGAATTTTCCAGCAGGTTTGGAGGGGTGGGAAGACAGTAGCTTCACCTATCTCTCTTCTTTAGTGCCTTGACCTCAGATCTTGGAATTGTTTTCCCACTTAACAGTTTGCCCATCTGAAAGTTTTTCCACAATGCATGATTTCGGAATAATCTGCTTAGCTAGACTAACTATAGCTGGGATGGAATAACATCGCATGTACTTGCATCCAGAATGCAACCCGTCCTGGACCTTAGCTTGCTAAAACACATAGCCTCTACTAATTGCAATTGTTTTTATTGCTGCTGTAAACTTTATGCTATTCAGGTAAAGCTAACTTACGCTGTAATTGTGGCATTATTTAGTAATGCAGATATACTTTTAGGGAAGCTGAGGCTTAATTCACTGATTTTGCTGTAATTTTTACATGAAGATGAAAAAGAAATAGCTTGTTCTGCATAAAACTCCTCTGCCTTTGGCTTTGCCTACCCTGACCTGTTCCTGTGGCATTTAAGTGAAGCTGTAAGCTTCAGCTGTAATAGTGCCAGTCAAGGTGCATTTATGCTTAGAGAAAGGCAATGCCTCTTACAGAGAAGGGAAGGAAGGCCAGGCTCCCAGCCCAGCCAGCTCCATTATCACCTTCTTTGAGTGCCTCTGAGGATTTTCCCCATTTAGGTATCTGGCCTCAGGCTGTGATTTTTCCAGGAGGAAGAGAAAAAGCAGTGAATTTGCCCTGTCTCTGATGAGCTGTTAGGTAGCAATGCTGTGTATATCTCAGACACATTGACTTTGGCTGCAGGTGCAAGAGAACATGCCTGCAGCACTGTCCTACCTGGCCTGCCAGAAGCCCAGCATGTGATGCAGAGGTCCCTGAGCTGGTAAGGTTACACTGCATTGCCTGGACTCAGTGGGTCTCGCAGCTCCGGCATAATTTGGGTTAAGGGATGCGCATAGAAAAGCCTTGGGGAGGATAGCTTCTCCTTAATGATTGGTTCTGTTTAATGCTCATAAATTAGAATACAGCTGATGCTCTTTCCCAAGTGACATGCAAATTTTGAGGCTTTTAATTTTTGATACTGCCTCAAATGATCTGAATAAACTCCAGATTTTTATTACAGGCAAAAATCCATTTGCTGCTAGTAATTCTCTGCCAAAAAATAAAGCAGTCATGAATAACTCAACCTTTGCTGTTTTTTGTACATGTATATAAAATGTATACCTGCATCTTTCATACCTGTTAGCAAATTAAGATGAGCAATAGGTCGAATACATGTATAGAGAGTTCAAGTTTTTTCCTTTCTGTCTTGTGACTGTCACAAGAGGTTTGCATAGAGGATGGATAAGATGAACTTTTATAATAAACCTTAAGGTTATGGCACTGCATGAGCTTTTGCTTTCCAAAGATGCCAAAAGAGCCTATCTACCTATAGCAAATAGCAGAGGATATAAATAAATGAAGGGGAAGCATTAGCTCAGTGTAGTTTACTCTGTTGTCACTTCAAGACTTGGATCTAAATTTTGAGTCTGTGGGAAGTGTGGGTTCACTTAATTTGAAGGGTTTTTGAATTCCAGTTTGTTTTCTTAGTGCTATGAAAATAATCATTCTTTATTGCTCTGCTACACTTTTCAAGGGCAGCCTTCTGGGTTTTTTAAAGCAAAGTAACTGCACAGGGATATAAATAATCTTCTCAGAGCATAAGTGGGTTCCTCAGAGAAGGTAGTATGGACAGGATGATGGGTTTAGGACTTGGAAGAGCAGCATGCTTTTTGCCAGTTCTCTTACTTGCAGCTTGATTTCTGGTTAATCTTTGTCTCCGCTATCCTCTCCTTTGTTACCGCTGCAGCTCTGTACACAAGCAGAGAAGGCTCCATCTCTATAGCTACACCAAGCAGTTGTACCAAGGTGATGGTAGCAGTCTGGTACGCCATACTCTTAAGATCTGTGCTTTTAAAACATTAAAAAAAAGGCATTGTAGCCATCTTCTGTGTCCTTACTTAGGGATTAAGGTCCTACTGTAGCAAATGTTGCCAATAGGCTTGTGTGTATAAATGATCTAGCATATAACAAGTTTTTACCGACAAGATTTCAAAACCTACCTGTGATGCTGTGGAACCCAATGATTATTCTATTTCTGGAACTCTTGTTTTAAACATGAGTCTGAATGGGAGCCTGGCACTGTGTACTGTATCTTTAAATAGACATAACTAACAAACTGATAAGAAAATGGCTTCAGCCAGGACAGTAGTCAGGTTTGCCAGTTCCAGCCAGTCTATAGCAACAGGGCGTGTTCAGGTGGTTGCTGTTACTCAGTCTGTGATTTCTCTGTATGCCACCCCTGAGCCCAGACGTGCTTTTTTAATAAGGTGGAGCCAATTACACAGCTGTTGCCTTTAACAGCACACAGTGGGATTACAAGAGTGCATTGGATCCAGGTGTCGCAGCAAATTAAGACTATTGTCCCACTTGCAGTACATCTCTGCAGGAGCACGAAGCCTAGTACTTAGGAAGCATGGGCTCTGATCAGGAGAGATTTGCTTACCTTCCTTCAGCACTGGTGGAGGGGCTGGTGCAGCTTTCTTCCTTCGCTGCTTTACAACTCCTAGTGGGTGTTCAAGGGTTGGTGCTTCCCCAGCTCCTGTGGCAGGACTAAGCCCCGAATCATTGGTGTGTGGCTTTAATAAACAGGCAACACTGCACCCAGGTAACCTTTGAACCTGCGTTGCAACAGGTTCAAAGGTAAAAAAAATTATTCCTGATCAAATATAAAGAGCAATTTTGGCTGGTTAGAAATGTTAAACATACGACTCTTGCGCAACAGCTTTAGAAGAGAGCAGCACACTGTGAAAGCTAACCCCAGCCCTGCAAAAGCTGTGCACTTGGGTTTTTAATAGGACTCTCATTTACTCAGAGTATGCGTGGGGCACTGAATAAGTCTTGTTCTGCTGAGAAAACGTGCCTCTTAGATTGCGCTTTGCACAAGCAAATATATTCTGATATTTTTCCTTACTGCTTTGTGTAGGGGCCTCTTCTCCATCACGTCCAACTGCTGAGGCGTGGGTTTCCTTTGCAGCTCAATTGGTCCATGAAGTAGTGTGCTCCTTTATGGTGGGGGCTCTCAGTGCAGTTGGGATGTACGGGGGGCTGGTTATCTTACCATGATGCACCTTTTCTTTTGAAGTTGTGCAAAGGGTATTGCACATGCTGGACTGGCAAGTAGGCTAAGCCTGCTTCATCAGAGATTTCTTGTGTTGATTGATTTTTTTCTTTTTTTTTTTTTTTTTTTTTTTTGTTGTTGTTGTTGTTGTCTTCCATTCTGTGAAATGGGAGTAACAGAGCTGCTGTGCTTAACACTGCTTGAGAAAGACTCAGCTGAGAGATGCGGTATGCAAGCTGGGCTGGCTGGTGGAGCTTCTTTGCTTCACTTCCAAAGGCCGTGGATGTGATCTTTGGAAGAAGGTTTCTCCTCATGATCCAAGAGATAAGGCTGAATACCAAAGTCCTTTCAGCACTCACTTAATACTGTCAGGACTGGTCAAGATCATGAAGCTTTTGTTGATCCAGGCCTGGTTTGGCTGGTGCTGGAATTTGACTCCTGTATGATATTTGAAGGGTAAACCAATATTAATACTTTTCACTTATGATCTTAAGTATTCTTGACTGGGGTGGGGAAATCTGCCTGTATCAGTGGACGTGAATAAAAGTGGAAGCATCTGTGCCAACACTAATTATCATCCTAGACCTTCAGTTTGCAATCATCTCCTCTAAGTTTTTATAAATTGTCAGTTTGAGGAGGATGAAAGAAAATGAGTGGGATGGTTCCAAACTTGGTGTAAAGAGACTGGACCGGTGTGCAAGTCTCTTGGCTCCAGTCTGTGGTGCATCTTGCATGTGGGAAACAAAGCAGTCAATTTAATGCTGTTATGAGGTATGCAATAGATACTAATAATTAGTAGCTGGGCAGGTACCTGTTCAGTGTAAGTGGATATTGCCTAACCGCCTCAAAAGAGCTAGAGTGACTGACACCATCTGTGGTTTTGGCTCCTAGATACATCTCATATACCGATGCAGAGGTGGAAACATAGCAGAGTCACGTGAGGAGGGAACAAAGCTTATTACTCTAGCTAGCTGTATGTGTAAATCTCTAACTGCTTTTCCTTCTCCATCCTTTCTCCCTGGTACATAAAGTACATGGCTTTTTACCTCTTTTGAACAGCAAATTAATCCAAGTTGTGATGTTTTGTCACCTTTCACCTATATAGTTGCTTCCCAGTGAATAAAGACCATTGATTAGTTCACTGTTAAAAACCGTTCTGGGAGTCCTAAGCAACTCTGAGCAGTGAGTGTGTCATCTCTGACTTGGGTAGGTTGGGCTCTTAATCAAAAGTCTTGCTGAATTGGTAATGATGGGTAACCATTCTTCAGCTTGTTTTGAAAGTAGGTGTGAGAAAACATGTTCACAAGCCCTAGAAGACACATGGGCTTGCATTCAGTAGTGCAGGCTTGTCTGTGTACATTATCTGTGTTCCTTGTTGTTTCTGAATGAGTGATGCCGTAGTTTGTGATCTCAGTGACCAAAGCACATGACCAATAACATAAAATAGACTAGAACAGCTGTGGAAACATCACCTATGTCCCAGTTGTGAAAAAGAGAAGCTCAAGGTAGACCTACTCACACAGGTTTTTTCCATAAGTTTGGAAAAAAAATGCTTTCAGTTAATGAAAATGTTGGTAATTTTTCCCCTCAAGACTAAATTACAAAGCAAACAGATGACACATGGAATGAAGAATTCTCTGTAGGCTAGCAAGGGCTCTATGAATTGTATCAAGCTAGTCATTTTTGAAATCTCTGAGCAGGTTATGGCTCAAAATACTATTCAAAGTATTAATTTTTGACAGAAGTGTCTGCATGCACATGGTTTTTAAGCATGTGATAATCCAGATTTTCTTTTGCTAATTTTTATAGGTGATAGAAAGCTCAATAGTTTGCCTTCTCTGTTTAGATCCATTTTCCGTGCTTATCTGAAGTATCACTAGTCACATTAACACTTCTTTCAAATATCACGCAAGCAATTTAATCATTTGCCCTTTATGCAATTCCCTTGACACTTGAATGATGAAGAATATGCACCAAAAGGGAGCAAAAGAAATTGAAAGGAGTGTTTCTTTCAGCTTTCTTCCAGCTCCATTACTGACAGCAGGATTCACAGGATATTTTAGATACCTGCCAGTGAACGTACAACTGTGTGGTATTCCTGAATGCTGATTAAAAGTGATTCTTGCCGAGATTGTGCAACCAGTCTAAGCTGTGAAGAGTGGAGCTAAAGGTCATTACCACACAAAGCTGGAGTTTAATCACTTCTAGGTAACATATAAGAAGCCTTTTTTTATTGGTCTTGTGAAATCTACTCAAATGCGATAGGCTGTTGAGTGATAAACATGAAACAAACTCTAACCCTTCAGCCTAAATAATTGCCCTGACAGTAGAAAAGTTTGGTGTCAGGATATTATAAGTCATTCTTACTGTGTTAAAGCATTCGTATAAAAGGGATGGATGTGTAGTTAAACTGTTTAGATCAATTAATGAGACTTCACATTTGAATATTTGCAGTTGCTCTGTGGTGCCCAAGAGCAGCTGCACACATATTTTCTTGGGTGGTATGGGTGCCACATAAAATTGAAGGATCTGACTGAATTTGCTGCTTCCATGTTAGTGCTGACAATCTTGCATTCTCCTCTCTCCATGCAGAGCTCGAGTGGCATGTCCCAGTAAGTGTCTATGGTTTTAAACCCAGACGAAACAGACTTCTAAGATAACTATAGATGTTAAATACACACAAGTATGAACTGGCACCGGTCACTTTGCAGGAACTAAAAGTGTCTGTTTTATAACCTGACTTGCTGACTCTGAGCATAACTGACACATAATTCTACTGATTTTGACTGGAAAGTATGTAATACTGTGGATTTACATTGGTCTATTTGGGATCAGAATTTGTCCCCAAAAGACTAGTTCTTCTGAGCTCTGGCACAGAAGATATTTGGCATTGATTGCTTCTGTTCCATCTGATAAGAATCATAGATGAAAAATTAATGAAGCTGTCTCTGCATAATCTCCAACAAAGTGAAGCCATTCCTATCTCAAAAGCACTGAATGCCATATATTGCATGTTAACTCTGGAGACTATCCAGCACACATTCTGCCTGGCTGCATGGCTGTGACAGCAAGGCTTTGATGAAAGTCTGTGGACAGATTAAATTATCAGATCTTTTCCTCCTCTAAAGGTTGATGACACAATGGTTACAAATGAGCTTAGATCCAGCTTGCAGGAACTCATGAAGATTTCATGGTATTTAACTCCTGGTGAAAATGAGACCTGCCTACCAAAGTTGAGGGTGTGCTGACATTTTGAAGCTCAACACAATTTTGTTGTTGTGTCCATGCAGAGCTTGGCTTCTGCATCAGCTCCAGACTTTCAAATCCAATCCTGAAACACAACCCAAGAACTGAAGCTTCTGATTCATTTGTTCAGTAGTTTTCATAGTTTGGCTCTGTTACTCTGCCTACACATTTACCTGAACGTTTTGCTGTACTTTTAACCTCCCCAGGATAAAATGTGGGCAAGAGAAGCAGACATGACAGTTTCTGAACAGAGACTTTGACTATTGACCATTCAAACTGGAAGTAAAAAAAATGGACCAAATCTTTCTTAGTGACTTTAGACTTTGGATCTACGGACTAATAAAAGAGAAGAAAGCTAATGTTCGAAGTGAGCAATATCTGACGTGTAATATTTAGATGAGGAAAGTTTAAAGACCACTTGGATTGCTTCTGAGTGTTATCACAGTGCTGTAATTTGTTTAGATGGTTAAACTTTTGTTGAAACAACCAAATTCTATGTATAGTATACATAGCCATGAAGATTTGATTTGTCAATGTCAGTCCAGAGTAATTTAGCTGAACAAGAGAGCCAGTGATTTTTTTTTTTTTTTTTTTTTAAGATACCATGCTTTTGATGGTGGATTAGTAAATACATTGGTTTGCTAAGATGTCTGCTACAGTCCTTCATGTGTTGTGTCTTGGACTTCACCTGTGCTTAACACAAAGGATAAACCTTGGAGTTCAGCTCTTGTTCTGATATGCTGAGGAGCTGGGGTTCTGTTCTGATATTCTGGGATCCATCTCTAATTTAGCTACTCTATAATATAGGGACTCTTTTTTTCCTTTCAGACTAGAGATAATGCCATTTACGTTGATGAGGTGCCATTATAAACAAATACAAAGCTCACCTGTAATAACCAGCCTTTAAAGTACAGCAGATCATCTGCTTATACATTATTATTGGAACAATGCAGAATGCCTATGACTTTCTGAAATCTTTTCTTTCCACTTGCACTTCAGCTCAAGCTTTGACTGAGTCAGTTTTGTCCCAATTAAAAACCCAGCTGAGTATAAGAAGTTCAAGATGTGGCCTGTTGTGCGATAAGGTATCTGATGCTTTTGTGATTTTATTCTATGGACTTCATTAGATGCATAGATTAAAAAGGCAAAAGAATTATGCTGTCTGATGACTACTGGCATGGTCTTGGTCTTTAATTTCCAAAGTAATTGTACGTATTTCTTTAGAAATCTGTTGAAACAGACCACTGGAGCTAAATTTTAGAAGGCTTTTGAGATCATCATAGAGCAAGATCACAAAAGAGATGTTGCTTTAAACTATGGATTTAGATTTTAATTAAGCCTCTCTTGTTGAAGTTGCTTATTACTGATGAAGGCACTTGTGTTTTGGTGCCTTAAAATAGGTTCAGAAATTTAGGGACTGTGATTGAGGTAGTTTCAATAGCTTTTCAGGACTGTGCAGATAAAGAATTGTCAAATTCAATTTTGTGCCAACTGAAGCTACTGAACTTGAAAAAAAGCCAGTTGCTTGCCTAAAAATCCGTAGGTGTATATTGCAGTTCAGGGAAATACATTGAGAAAAAAGGTAGTGATATTCAAATTCAGGCAATCGGTACTTCCTGTGGCAAAGTTATAACCCCTGGGTCATGTTTAGTAAGGGTTTGTAGTGAGGTGAGTAAATGACTTTGTCTACTCTGGTTAGTCAGTGTATGATGTATGGGTGTGTAACATGCTCTAATGCATGTCTATGGCACTTACACTGCAGTCACTGCAATACATAGGGATGAATCTGATGCTTTTTGTCTTAGCTATAGCAAATATTATTCTCAAAAGGTACTTTAGCCTGTGGGAAGTCCTGAAAAATTGCTAAACATACTTGTCATGATGAGCTCTTAAGGACAGACATTTGACTTGAATTTCCATTGTGTTCCATGGGGCTTCTCCTGTGTTTTAAGCTAGCATGTTTCCCAGATTTAAGTTGCTATGGACAGAGAGGACTCTGCAATAAATATATTACAAGAACAGGGATTTTTCTTGGGTAAGGATGGCAGCAGAAGTATGTGCTGATGTAGGGCATAGTTGATTCTGGCTTGGGTAGGAGGTGGATTAGAGGACCTGAACTTGCAGCTCATCTTACAATGATTCTAGTGGTGAATGAATTCAAGATGAAATGCATCACATAAAATTCTACACCTTTTATCACCTTGTGGTTTGAATTGCAACCACCTAGTTACCTCTGACTGATAACACTACTAATTCTTATGCAGCAGCCCACTGAGATGGCTATTGATATACTGCTGAGTTACCTCAAGACCTGTGTCCCAGCCCCAAACGATTTGGAGAGGACCTACTGCTTATGTTGCAAACTTTTCGTAGAAGATTTCAGGCCATAGCTGGGGCAGATGACCATGTTTTGTCAGCTGCCTATTCAGGGCAAGCTCAGACATAGATTGTCTGGGTTACATCTTCTGTTTCAGCGCATGTGGGATATTTCATGTGAACAAGAGAAAATGAGACTCGGTCACTGTACCAGTAAACCATGCTGGATTTGTTCCTGATATCCAATGAAGAATATGCAGTGCTGCAAACTTTGTTAAAAAAGAAAAAAAATTACAGAAAGAGGAAAAAAATTACAGAATAAACAGAATGCAAGAGAACAGAAAATATATTCATGCTGGCTGTAAACAGACAAGCAGCCTATCCTGCCTTGGTTGGTTCATGACCTTTGTTACCAGTGGTATTGGACTACCTGTGGGGTCTTGATTGTGTAAAAGTTTGAAGGTCAAAGAAAATTATTTGTGCTGAAAAAAAATGCTAGTAGATGTTTGGAGCAGCCATTGGTAGCCCCTTTCTGCAGGACACTGCTGGTACCCTGAGCAACATGAAGGGCACCACGTGCCATCCACTGCTTCTCCTGGATCTTTTGCTGGTATCTGACGTTGTTTACCTAGGTTGCTGGAGGATTTGGAACTACTTCAGCTGTTCTGGTTGCATTCAGTGTCAAAGCAAATTAAACCACCCATCTTGCATAAAATGCATGTTGTGTCTGATGGCGAGCTGAGCGGAGGAGCACGTCCATTGCTGCACAAGGCGGCATGTGTTCATTCAGTTCTCACTGGAGAACCAAGGGAAATATTTGAAAAGCAAACAAAGAAAAAACCCAAGCAAATAAATCAAAACTAGTATTGCCTTCATTCTCCCCTTCACCTGCCAGGTGTTCTGTCCAGGAAGAGAATTTCTACCCTGCCTGTGTTATACAAGGTGCAACTTCTGGCTCGGATGGAGAGAGATGAACAACAGGAACACTGAGGCAATCTCACACTTCACTGCTCATAGTACTTGCCTCATTTCTCAATTACTGTTACACTGCATCCCATATATCCATTTGTTTTCTTTCCAAATGAAGTGTGATAAACAATACATGACAAGCTGTAAAATCTGACCTGCCCTGAGTTGCAATATATATTGAGTCCAAACTCAGGATGCCATTGAAGCAATTAAACCAAAATGCTCTGATTAATTAGGATTATTTAATTAAAATCTGGTGACAGGCAAAGAAGTTGGAGCCAGCAGAATAAAAAGAGGAGTAAGAGGGAAGTGTCTGAGGTTCAGGTGTAGGGCCACTTGCTGACAGCGTGGTCGCAGTGTGCCCTTCAGTACCAGGGAAGGACTCCTCTGTTACAGTGCTGCAATAGCTCTTGCTCCGGTGAACTTAGCCAATGCCTTGGTTAATGGGCCAGACACCTTCGAGCTTGTTGTGGCATTTCAAGCACCTTGGAATGCTTTCTACCCACATGGCAGCCAGAAGCTGGGCTCAGCTATCCAGATTGCCATCAACAGTCATTTCAGACCAGTCGTCCTTAGGTAACTCTGTCCTGGCTTTTGTTTATGCTGATTGTGTTTGTAATGCCAGGAAGTCTCTTAATGCCTTCACCTGTCAGGTTCAGCAGGAGAATGTTTCAGCCCCTTTGGACCAGATTGTTCAAAAGCAGCTGAGGTGGAGTATGTGTTTCTGTGGTTTGCTTGGGTTTTTTCCCCAATCCTGCGATTCTGGGGTTCGTATATTTGAGACTAGTGCTTGAACCAATGTCTTCCCAATTTCAGTGGGAAGTGCTGGCATGGGAGAAGGTTTTGCCTAATGTCTGACTCAAACTTGCATCTGTCATCCTTGGTAAGACCCGGTTTGATGGCTGCTTTCCAGCAGATGGAAAAATACTGTGTTCCTTTTCCAGGCTTTTCTGGAGGAATGCATCAGGGGAAGACTATTGCTCTGAGGACCCAGGAGGATTTTATCAGGGAGCTCTATCCTCTCTGACATGTTTCTTCTGCCTCTGAGCTCACAGGTTATTGCAGTACACACATCTTAGAGCATGATACTCAAATACTTTCTTCCTCAGTAAAAAATACTGAAATTCTAGTGACACTCCAGTTCTCCTGCCAGTAGTTGCTAAAATGACATGAGACTTTGTGACAACAAGCTGGGAAATTTGGGGTGGGGAGGAGGTTGAGGATTGCTGCTTCTGTGTAAGTTTTTTGTGTTAGTTAACATAGTGTTAACACGGTGCTCCTGTGACTTCTCATCCACTTTTGGTAAGACCTGCCTTTGATGTGGATTGCTTTGTGCCTGCGCCAGATCTTGAAACGTATTGCTTGTGCTATGAAGTTGGTATTTTCTGTTAGGAATTGGGAGGGAATGGGGCTTGTTTGTCTGTAAATTATAATAAATGACAGAAGGGAAAGCACTTAACAGCAAACCCAGGCAAGTAGTGCTCTTCAGCTGTACTGAGCTCTTGAGCCCCCAGTGGTTCCTGCCAAAGGCTTTTTGCAGTCAGCTCTTATCATTTTCTCTTACAAGGAGCTGATTTCTGTTCACAGTGTTTCCTACAAAGTACTTTCTAGAAGATACCAGTGTTAGAGCTGGTTGGGAAGGGGTTTTCTTTTGTCTCTAGCAGTTTTGGAAAGCTGACTGAGCTCTATTTTGCTTTGAGGATCTTTCAAGCCTTAAAAAGCAAGAGGACAGTTTTAGCTGAAGAGAATTGCATTATTTTTTCTGAAATGTTGAAGCACAATGTCTTGGCACTTTCCAGCTGGACTTGAGTGTTTTGCAGTATAATTTGCTGTGGTTGATACAAACCTGAGAAATGCATTAACTAGTCAGAAGCAGAGTGTGTCTTCGGCCCCAGCCTTGTACGTCCTGGGATGGCACTTCAGGCACTAGCTCATGCTGCCTTGAGTACCTTTTAAGCCTGAGGCGGCTATTTCACCCACACCACAGTGTGCACTGCCAAGATTAATCTCTGCACCATGGGACAATACTGTCTTTGAGGCCACTTGGAGCTCCTGAGTGTTGCCTCCTCTTTGGCACACAGCCTGCTCCTTCCTTAACCTTTCAAACACAACACCTGCCATAACATGGTTTGCCCCAAGACCGCGCTTTGAGCTTCTCTGACAATCCGTCTGTAGCTTTAAATGAATTTGCTATGACTGCAATCACAGCATTTCGACTCGCTCTGTAGCAATCCAAAGAAGGTACTTCCTCGTAGAAGCATGCACTAGGAAGGCAAATGCTAGAAAATATTCTTGCAACACCACATCTCTGTTTATAACTGGTAACATCCAACTTAAAACCTTCCTTGAGGCAATTATGGCATCCAAGCAGGGCCCATGTCTGTATCATACAATGCAACCTGTCCATCTGGTTGCAGGAGCACACAATAAATGCTATAAATTCTATAAATGTCAAATCAGCATTATCAATGAGAAATGGATCATTAATTATATGAATATTTGGCAGATAATTCTGAATAACAGAGGAACACATGAACTGTGTTAATCTGTTCAGTCACTTTGTAAAGACTAAAAACTGCTTGAACATAGTAAACAGTATCTGCTCCATATGCTGTGTATACTCCACAAAAAAGACTTGTTCTGTGGTAACACCCTTTATTGTTCTCTTCTGGGTGCTGAGATCCCAAGCTCACACATGTTCCAGCCCATGGTGTGGAGCGCAGGTCATTGCAAGACTTCCTCCTGATATGCAGTGACATACCATTCTTAATTTTAAACACCCACATATTGCTGTAATACCTTTGGTGTAAGTAATATCATTAATTATTTCGTATTAGAGTAATACATCCAGATCCCAGCTTGTTGACTAAATGTAAGGAGAGGGTCCTATATTCAAAGGTAGAGCAGGAACTAATGTAGGTCATGTTTGACTTCAGCCTCCCAACAAAGTTGGAGGAGAACCCAGAGCTCTGGAGATTCTGCCAAGTGCTGGAAACGACGAGTCTTTCTTTACTTTCCTTATCTTCCATTTCATTCAAAAGTGTTGCACACTGGTGCTTTTAAATTCTTTTTTTCGGATTAAATTTTTGCAAGAAGACACATTAGGAAACACTTCTGTAACACTCAGGTAGATTTCATCTCATTTGCATTCTCTTTATCTCCAAATTTTGCAATCCATGTTTGTTTAAAAAAAAAAAAAAGGGAAAAAAAACTCAAGGGAAAAAAAAAACCCACAACCCTATGATATTTGTCTGGGGAGGTGCATCCAGGCAGTAAAGTTGATGGCTTCACTTAGTTCGATGTAATCACTGGTGTAGTTTATATTCCTTAGTAGTATTTCATTATTTAGAAGAAAATAACGTCTGTGCCGTTGCTGGGATCCTCCTTTTTTTCTTGTGGGTTGCAGTGCTATTTGCTTTCTTCCAGTCTTGCAGTAAGTCCACATGCTCTTCAAAAATACATACCAGTATACATTGATTCAGTATCTCACAGGTTCCCATGTATAAAATAGTTGTCATAAGAGTTAGGAACTTAGAATTTCTTCTTTTCCTTTCTCCATCCCCTTTCTTTTTCCCATCTCCAGCCCCAAAGTGCAAATGCACAAAGCAAGTGATCATATAGTAGCTGTTAGTCAAGACTGGTATGTGGAACTAGATATTCTAGAGAAGATACTCCTCATACATAAAACCATAAAACTCTCCTAGCATCATTTAATGAGCTTACTACGAAAGACCAAAACATGCTTTGTGTCACAGGAGAGAGAAGAGATCAACAATATCATTGAAGTCTCAACTCTGTGGCGACAGGGAGCTAACATTAGCTAAGCACCTTTGCCCAAGAAGTGGACAAAGCAAGCAACATTTTTTTAAATTTAGGGTTTTTTTTGTCTACAGTCACTCACCTCTTTCAGTAGAATATCAGTTGTTGTTTCTGTAATGTCCTTAGCACCTTAGCACTGTTGTTAGCTTCTCACTCTTTGCTATTCAATCTGCTTACTCAACCATCTTTTATACTGTGGCAGCTACACCCTCACGTAATAATAACTTGTTTTGATGCAGTGCATTCATCTTAGTGACTTACCCAGCCTACTCACAAGCTTACAGACCTGAAAACACTGTTTGAATGGGACATTGCCTACCAACTGGCTTTCTAGTCTGTTAGTGGTATGTTTTATGTGATTACAAGATCACCTCAAGTATGTCTTCTAAGAGCTATAGCAAATGGTACAGATTTGCTATAGATCTATATGGTGAAGAAGAATTTCAGTCTGAAATGGATTTTTCCCATTAAATTGCAATGATTTGGAAAAGGATTTTCTCAATGAAGCCACTTTTATAGTAGAATTTCCATATGATTTTCAGACATTGAAACTTTTCTAATGGAGGTTCAGTGCCCAGAGTTAAAATAGAGTTTAAAATTGAAGAAGTAAACCTTTTGATGTAGAGAGCCCTTGTGATTGTTGGTTCCAGTCATCTTAAGAGAATGCATTTAAGTGAGTGCCAGTTAACATGGATTTCTACTGGAGGCTGGGGGAATTCCCTCTCAATTCTTCCACAGTTTACATGCCCTGAAGCTTGAGCAGTTGCCTGTTGCTGCAGAGATTGTTATTCTTTAACAGTGTGGGCTGCGCCTCTATGCTCTGAGGGATCTTGCTGTTGTGAGCTTTCTGCTAAGTCCAAATAGAGAATGTCCAAGAGCAGCTAACACACCTATTCCTGCTTGTGTCTACCTTGCTGGGCTCCAGCTCAGGTTGCAGGGAGTAATATGCAGTTCTCTGTGCTGTCACAGGGTTGGTGCAAACAGCATGACATACTTCTATGGAAGAGTGGTTAGCTTTCATCTTGCAACATTTTTGTTTGCTCGATTACTTTTTTTCATTTCTTACTGACCTTCTTTTCCCAAGCCAAGTGATTTTTTTTCTTTTTTTTTTTTTTTTTTTTAATCAGAGGCTACTTAAGGGCAAAATTTGTTCATCCCCTTTGAATTACTGGGTATAAATCTTGATACAGAGACACATCATAGGAAAAAAATTGATCTATTGCTGACTGCGTAAGAGTTACTTAGGTAACACATGATCCCATATAGTTACCTCTGTTTGTCCTGTTTATAATCACTGTCATCTGTTGCATCCTCTAACTATCCTGCAAGCTCTTTAGTTTCAATATGGTCCCTTCCAGTGTGAATGTCATGCCAAAACCATTGAAATTTGGTCTTTGATCTAGGTATTCCAATAATATAAAGAACAGCAGTGTTTTGATAGAGGAAGTTAGACAAGTATATGTGGGTTAAAGATCTGGGAAAAAAAACCATAACTGCAGCTTTTTCTAGAGCTTAACAGGTGCTGTGTGAAAATCCTCCTGAGACTGTCATGGTAAGGAAAACATCCATTTGTTCTTAATTTCAAAACGGAAAAGTAGTTGTATTTCCTACTATCTAAATGGTAGGAAAAATGCCAAAGGAGATGTTACTATGAAAAAGACAGGATGTTTCATAGGACATAACACTGCTCAATAGGTGAAAATGTAGAGTATATAAACCACTGAATAAAATTGCAGGGTGTTTAGACTTCACCAGTGTGAACCAGCAAAGTGTCTTTAGGTCTGAGAAGCCCTCAAGCATTGTTCTTATTATTTGCTGCTCTGGAGTGCATTTCCTTCGCTGTATGCTACCCGAGGATAACAGCAGTAAACCTCAGCCCTGCCAGAGGGAACAAGGTGGTGTGAGCAATTTCACTTTCCTAAGGGCTGAAGACATTGGCTCATGTCTGTTGCTGAAGGTACAAGAATGCCGCCAGATAATTGAGTCATGGGGTTTAAAAGCAAGCTTTATTGATCTGTATATATAGGTGGCTGACAGACTTCCTTTCATGAGAGGTGGTAAGTCGACATACAGGACAGCTTTTTACTGACAAAACTGCTCTCTGGACAAAATTGTTCTCTGGCTGTATTGTAGGTGGAGTTGTGGAGGGTGAGGATTATCTTCCTAATATAAAGATTATTGGATCTCTGGGTTTTGTTATGAAATGCTCAGACTGATAGCAGTGAAAAGTTTTCTTCCCCTGTTCTTCCCTGAGATTAGCACCCATAATGTGAACTAGTTACATGGGTGCTCAATTATACTGTGAAGCTAACAATGATTTGGCAGCACTGTTTATCAGTCTAATAGCAGCTCCTATGGATCAGCCATTTCAGCAGGCCAATAGTAATCTCCAAATTGCTCGTACTTTTTGGAGCTGATATGTCAGAACTTTACATCGAAATTTGAAGGCAGCTTTGAGGGTGGAGAGTAGAGAGAAAGGGGGTTTGGCCATTATGTGTCAGCGGTTGGAGAAGTGGTCATTGCCAGTATCGCACATTCCTGAGAAATGTAGGCTTTGAACCATGTAGTTGGAGATAAAAATGGAGATAAATCAGGAAATCCTTCTCTCTAATTTTGTTCTTTTTATGCTGTAACTGTAAAAAAAAAAAAGACATGCTTCTAAACTGCATTCATTGGCTGGGTACTTCCCAATGTACTCAGTAGACCTTACTCAGTTATGGTATCATCAATGACATAAAGCTGTTAAAAATCAGCCTTACAGGGTTTTCTCAAGGAGAAAGTATCCGGAGTTGAGGTTTTGAAGAATATTCCAAATCTAGTAATACCACACATATGGAAGTCTCCAAAATTTGGGCTCTAATCTTTACATTTTGATTTACTCCAAATTCTTGAAGAACTTAACTGAAGAACTGGGGAAATACCTGGATCAATGGATTTACTCTGGGTATGAATTTGTCCAGTAAAACACAAAATCACAGCTTTTGTGATTTATGCTGGGTTTGGTAATTTTTCAGCTGTATGGCAACTGTGTTAGATAATAAGTTGAATTCTCTTGGAAATCCTAAGATTTCTCTTGGAACTTGATTATGGTACTATAAAGTATGAAAACAGTTGAAATCTGTGGGGGACCAATAAAGCCAAACAGATGAAAAGCAGAAGCCAATAGCAATTGTCATTAGTGAAGACTATAGAACGATTCAGAGTTGCACTACAGAATAAGTTTTGCCTTCTATTTTCTGACACAAAATAAAAGGCCATCTTCTTGTCACCAACTCTAGCGTACTTTTTATGGCCTTCTGACTGAAATAGCCCTATGTTTGGGTATGATAAGACAGCAAAGCTGGACAATGTCCTTCTCTGACACTTCTGTCAAGATTGTGTCCCCTCTACAGTGATTAGCAGAAGTACTTTGTAAACGTCCTCTGGCTGGACCTCTGCTGCATTACTTGGAAGCTCACCTGAAGTTACTGTGTAGGATTAAGCAGATGAATTGTGGACCTCTGTGGAAAAACAGATCAGTCAATGTCACCATTGCTGCTAAGCTTGGATACAACACAAAAGATGCAACCCTTCACCAGGAAAATGTCGAGTACATATCATCTGCTGCTAGAAGTAAGTTTCAGTTTAAATATAGTTTTCCTTTGTCTGTCTGTCGGTGGTATTCTTGCAAAGTGTCAGCAGGAATGCAGTAAGGGAGCACAACCAAGTACAAATCAGCTTGGCTTTATCAGAATTTTACAATTAGCTTTTCTTACCTGGGAAGGTAAGAAACTTGTGTTTTATACTATGGGATATAGAAATGGGATAGTGTGCAAGCAGTGATCATTTCCTTAGTGAATATTTGGGTTTTAGCAGTAAAGAAATACATCCAAGTTTGTTACTGTTAATATTCAAGTGTGTAATAAACACTTGGTCAAAGGCTGTCAGTTTTTGGGGATATATGTGGCTGCAAAGACTATAGCATTTCCAAAACTCTGGACTCTGTCCTTACTGTTAGCTGTTTAAAAGGTGATTTATATTTCTTACTAGCTCTTGCAGAGAGCATGTGAGGCTTTATAAACAGGAAATGTTCCTCTTTGTGCTAAAATGCAGATCAGGTACCGTGCTGTTAGTGAATGTTGAAAACTGCTATTGTGACTAATACGGCAAGCATCCTCTTTGCAATTTGTTTCATGGACTTCATTACATTACACACTTCAGTAGTGTAGCGCAAGTCAGAACACTAAGCAAGGATTACTGTGTGCCAAACACTGTAATAAAAATGGCATCTCCATCCAGAATAACCAGTAGCTTAAAAGCACAGTTTATCCACACAGAGCAAAATTCTGAATCCGAATGGATATCTGATCCAGTTGTTGGACTATCTCTAATTAGGATGTCTGTATTCAGGACCATTTCATAGCAGTCTGTATCTAAGTTCTGTAGGAATCTGATGTGTGCACTTTGCAAGCGCACAATTTTTGGAAGCTGTGATCACTGAAGATCTGTCTCTTATTTAGTTTCCAAACTCATTATTATATCATCTTTGAAATACAGTTATATTATCTTCTGTCATGTTACCTTAGAGAGACATGTAATTCTATATTGCAGCAATAGACAGCCCAAGCACAGGCCATTGCATCTAGCTAGGTAAATTATACACAAATGAATGATCTTTTGACAGACTCCTTGCTGGCGCTGTACTTGGCCCCAAGACCATGCTGATGATAGCATGTGCTGCTTTCCTCTTTGCTTGGTGCTTCCTAACTGCCGGAGGAGGACTTTGCTCTACCTCCTGTAGATGAAGCATTTTGCTCTTACCTGCGGGGAGGGGAGGAGAAAAGTGTTCACATATGAAACTAGGAATATAATAAACTCTGACCTAAATCACTCCCACGCATGACATTATGTGACTGCACATTCAGTACTTGAACAGGACAGTGCAAATCAGAACAGTAACTTTCTGTCCTTCCTGAAGCATACAAAAAATGACACAAGTAGAAAATACATGCAAAAGCAAAACATCAGAAAGAAGGCAGAAAACTGTCCTCCTCCACCTGTCAGGCTGTTTAGAGCCAGGTCAGAATGAATCAGTGGAAGAGGAGAATTATTTTATTCTAGTTATTTATTATATTATTATGCATTTTATTAATTGCCACAATGGTGGGGGTTGGTGGTTAGAAAGGTGGTCGATGCTAGGGCTGGGCTTATGAAGAGTGTTGGGTGAGGTGTGCCTGCAGGCCAGGCTGCCGATTGCCAGAGTGGAGCAGGATCGGAGTCAGCACCCGTCCTCCTGGGCTTTTCCGTGACTCACCCGTTTGTGTAGGGCGCAAACCTTCCCTGCTTATCAGCATTGATTAATGTCCACTGTAATGAGGTGGTCTCCCCACCCGCCTGCATTCTCCAGACACTGGAGTAATAGAAATAACACCTGTACGTGTGTGTCTTCCTTGGGAAAGCTCTGGAGGCAGCAGTTACTCCTGGACTCTCAGGTGCTGGACTTTGATAGATATTCTCACTAATTTTGGGCATGAAAACTGGGATATTTTCCTTGAGCAGTGGGAGTGGGGGGTACTTTGTTCTTATTACTGTTGCTTTTCCCCATTGGAAAATTCTAACTTTTTCAGAAATTTGGAAAAAAATGGGGAATTGACTTATTCTTTTCTTGAGAAGTCCTACAGTTTTGAAAGAGGGAGAAATACGCGTTTCCATTTTTAAAAAATGGGAGAATCCTCTCTTGCGTAACTGGAAGCTACTAAATTCCAAGATCTTGATGGAGCTCTGGGCTTTCAACACAACATTGACAGAAAAAAAAAAAAAAAAGGTGTTTTAATAAACATTTTACAACTTTTTAGTAAAATATTTGTTTCTGAAAATTAGTTTTCCTCCACAAAAGCAGAGGAGAGAGAAGATGAGAGGATGAGTGAAGTTGTTTTTTGGTGTCTTTACTTGTCACTGATGTCTTGTTTGCAGATGTTTCTGTGCTGGTTTAGGTTGCTGCCCACCATCACTCACGGAAATGCTTTTCACAGGGGTTTTTCTTGCACTTGATAGATTTGGTTTGGTATTCTAGAAGACAATTTTCTGCACAGCAAATAGAAGCCTGTGGCTGGCAATCCTCTTGCATAAAAAGCAGTCCTTTCTTGTATTACCTCCATGCAGTTTACTTTCAGGACTATTAATGGTTAAAATATTGGTGGCAGTTTCCAGCTGCCACAAAGGGCTTAATTTTGCAACACCACAAGATCTTTAACCTATCATCAACCAACGGATATTCAGCAAGTAATACATGGTTATCTACTCAATTACAGTGCAGTGGGCTTTCCAGGGACACGTCTGTGGTTAAATTCTGTACATAAGTGTTTGCTATGTGGTGACAAATTCAGTTTGTGGAATATTAGTACTGATCAGTAGCTCTGTTTGTTCTGTGACAAATTGGAAGGGAAATAACTGTGTGCACTGCTTCACTTCCCCTTCACCCCTGCAATCACTGTTTTAATCTGCAGCTCTTCAGATGTTAGTCAATTATGCTAGAAGTTAAACAGATCTGCTAAATGGGAAACTTTGTTGTCTAACAGTTTAAGGTTAGCAGCAATGCAGTAAGTTTAACTTAACTTTTTTATTACGTACTTATTACATACTTATTATGACTTCTATTACGTCAATAGGAGAAAATCAACAAATAAACTAATGCATTAATGTTCTCACAATCCAGCAGTGAGCCAACCTTAATTCCTAGCCTTTTCCAGGGGATTGATTGGATTAAATGCTGGAGTTACTAACTGCATACGAGAGGAGGGCATCATTTCTGGTTTTCAGGACATATTCCTGGAAGATGTGCTGAGAACAGCAGTGTTCTCCAAGCCTATGAGCATGTGTTCCTGGTCACCCTTGTCTCTCCTGGGGAATCTACTAAGTATTTAGATTTTTTGGAAGAGGGCTAGGAACGACTTGAAGGGACAGCCCTTTCACAGCTCCCTTTCTTCAGAGGAAGAGGTTTGACATTGTGCCCCCTGCTTACAGCGCTTGCCTAATATGATATTCTAATTAAGCCTCCTCCTTTTCTCAGTTTGTGATTTCCCCAGATTTCCGTACCTGAATAAGTTTGTCTCCAACCAAAGTGCATCTGAGGCACCTGTGTGTGGTTTTCAGTCCCCAGGGACTAAGGAATCCCAAACTCTGTGTAAGAGTGACATAGGACATTTCTCGGTATGTTTTTGTTCCTTCCTACTTGAAGAATGATACTAACTAGTTCTAGATATGGATTGTCAATTAATTATTATGGTCTGGAATCATAGCTGCATTTGGGACAAAGTTGGAATGTATTTATTGAAAATAAAATGTACTTTTAACTGAAAATTATTTGGCAAATACCAAACCCAGGCAGCATCTTGAGACTGCTGCATTTTTGTTGCACCTTGGTTTGGGTTTGTTGGTTAAGGTATGTTCTTACTTAGCCTACCTGCATGATGCAGTCCTGGTGTATGCCATGCCTGTAAAGGAAATGTTAAGTCATGGGGCTAAGTCTGTAGAAAAATAAGTTGTTAAATGATGGGAAGGACGTCTGAGATCAAAGAGCACTTACCACGAATCTGAAACCGCAATAAAATCCGTTTGTATAGTAAGCATTCAATGAGGTGATTTTCCTGGCTGTATACAGCTGGAGTTAACCAACAGGCTGCTTCCCATCACAGGTTGTAGCTGGAGGAGTGGTTGCAGGCCTTGTGAGCATATACGAGCTATAGCTGTATTTTGAGGTGGTAGCTAAATGTACTGTTTTAACTGTCACTAAATGAGGTTGAGATCAGTACCTCCAAATTGGATCCAGGCAGTTCTGACAAAATGACCTAGTTACCTTAAACACTGCTCAGAATAACCTTTTGTTTTGCCTTTTAACTCCAGGTCATTACGAGATATCTGGGTTAGGGAGAGGTACTGCTTGAGGGCAGGCAGGCAGCGGAAGCTGAGTAAGGCGCAATGCTTTTATAATCTGACCAGCTGCGGCAGCATCACTGATTACTGGCTTGGCGCCAGTCCTGTGTGGTTCAGACAGTTCACCAGCCAATATGCAGGCTGTCCCCTACCTGGCATTCTAGAAAATGATTTTTGAATGTTTATTGTCCTTCCCCCCACTACTAAGCAGAGGAAATTTGACAGGATTCTGTCTGTCCTGGGTCTTTTCCATTGAATTACAAACCTTGCTGGAAGACTCTGAGCAGGTCTACAGTAGTTGATGAAGAGTGCCCTGATTTAGTCCGGAACTGGGAATAGGAGCGTGAATGTCATGCCTTGACCAAGATCATTAGCCCAGTTGCTCTGGAGAAAGAAAACACATTTAGAAAGGCTGCCGAGCAGAATGGAGAGATGTGGCACAGGAGCAGGAGTTGTACATCCTAGGCGGGCTGCTTTTGCTGCTCGCCTCCCTTGGAATATGCTTTCTGCTTCTTTTGGACGTGCACAAGCACAATGTGCCTTTGAAAAGTGATGTAGTTGCTCTACTGTCTGTCCCAAGTCCCGCTAAAATCCCCTTTGGTTCCTAAGGACCAGCAAAAAAGCCAGTATAAGGGTCAGGAAAGCAAGTCATCCTGAAAGCTGCTTTAGTGCCTTCTCTTGGCTTTGCTGGGAGCTGAAGTGTGTTCAGGGAGCACAGATGCCTCAGCCATATCACCCCCAGTAGATACCACAAGGCCTTTCTCACAAGAGTGTGGCAGTTGATGAAGGAAGAAGTATGGCTGCTTCTTCACCAGCCTGGAAAGTACCATGTTTGAGATACTAAGTCATGAAAGTAGCTCTGTTGTCTATGCAATAGCTTGTGGAAGGGCTTTGGTGTAACTGGAGCCTGAACTCATTCAGCAGCAGTTCTTCCCCACGCAGCCTTAGATCCTGCTGGTTTCAACATGAGCAGGGCTGTTACAATCATATATTTGTCAAAAAAACCCTTGCAGTAAAATATCAGTCCATTGGGTGTCTGTAATTAGCAGGTTACTCTTATTGGACCTGAACAACCTGAGGAGGGTAAAACGTGCAGTTTGGAATCCTCTTGCTCTGCAGATTTTCATTCATTTCTAGAAGGAAAATGGGAGAAACTAATGGTGGAACATCCAGCTCAACATGCAGCAAAGGCAGAGAGAAGCTGAGTCTGACCGCGTTCCTCTCATCCACAACTTTAATGTGTTAAATGCCTTGTCTTCCTAGGGATTGCTGGCTTGATGTACATTGATGAATTGGGAGAGAGGAGCCTGTTTTAGAAAAACATACTTTATAGGTGGCTGGAAAAGTTACAGTCTCAGTATTCTTCACTCAAATAAAGACGATTTTCCAGGAAGGAACTATATTTTAACAGGTTTTGATATATTTTTGTTTATTTGTAGCTTGTCTCCCACTTTCTGAAATTTCTGTGAGGAAGAAAACATTCCATTTTTAACAACCTGTGGTGTTGAGCTTTAGATGACAGAGCAGTTTGGTGTGTGTCCCCCCCCCCCAGTTCATAAAATAAAGTAAAAATGAAAGAAAAAAGATAGTAGAAATGGATTTTTAAATAGCTGTCTGCATCCACCTGCAGTCCAACAAAATTAATTGCTTCCGTCAGCTGGCTAGATGGCTTTCCTCCTAAAGACGGGCCACTTGGTGGACTTCATAATGAATATTGCCAAACTTCAGTTACCAGTGAGTATGTTTAAGGGTCACAAGAACTGAACCATCAGGTACTTTGAGGAGTGAGGAAAGCATTGCTCTTTTCAAAGATGACAATGACTTTTTATAAATGTTAATGGAAGTTTGTGGTGTGCACAGTCACATTAAAAAAAAAAAAAAGAGAGGGCAAAAAAAAAGGGTACGTGTGTGTGAGGTGGGAACTAAGGCTTAGAAGGTTTAAGCCTTAAGTTAAACTTAGTGTCTTCCAGAGTTGATCACCAAAATAAAGTTGAACCCTGCTTGATTAATTAGAAGCCCTGAAAATCAGGGCATATAGGTCTGTGAGCAAGTTTAAAATTAGTCAAGAGATGACACCAATCTTGTCACAGATGTCCTCTGGTCCAGCTCCACAATCATCACCAGGCAATCCTTGAGGCTGATTTTCAGTGGTTTTAAGCCCCTCCGCTGAAACGCTCTCTGAAAAAGCCAGGGCAAGGACAGCAGCACCGGCACGGCCCAGGTAACACCACGCGTCGCAGACTCCCCAAGCACTGATCAAACCAGTTTCATGGTTGCTCTCTGCTGCCAGAATGGTGCAGAGGAGCTGAAGCGCTGCCAAAGATTACATGACGGCGAAGCAAGCTGACAGTGTGCTGCTGCACTAATCATGTTATGCTGCAATAACACCTTGCTCCACTTCCCTGTACCTAGAAATAATTGATAAAAGAAAATCTAAATCCTGATATTTTTATAAACTGTAAGATGTTAAGAAATGCCAACAATTGGGCAGCCCCTTGGTAAATTATGCCCAGCCTTCAGGTGACGATTACAAAGGAATGAGGATCTTATTTCACCCTTGGGATGGAAACCTGGGCATGGATATATGTTCAGTGTGTGAGTTACAGTGCCCTGGGGCATAGCGTTGCTTTTAATATCTGACCATAAATAGAGAGCTGCAATGGCAGAACTATAGCAGGAGAATAGTCATCCTGTCGTTGAACGGACATAATGTCTAACCTGGTTGTTCCCCTGTGGTTACCTGAACCAGTTTGCTCTTGTTTTGTGGTCAGTTTCTGTTGTTGTGGTGTAAAATTCACTTTTTCTAGAGCTTCTCCTCACAACTGTTCCATTTTTCCTTCTTCCGTCTTTTTTTGATCTATCTTAGGCTAACGGACTTTAAAGTTATTCCTAAGACAAACTTCTACAGCAGTCTGTTGGCACTGCTATGTCCTTCCCAGCATTTGAGTTTCCTACTTGTTCTTTTTATTCTGTTTGTACAGCCAAATCAGGTCTGGGTCTGTGAGCTGGGTCTGGGTCTGTTCTTAGGTACCACTTGGCTGGATTTCGGCACCAGGACCGAGATCAGCCTGTGGCCCAAGTCACTGACAGATGTCTGAAGGTAGATGGGGCAATGCCGTGTAGCTATCGCAGAACCACGTTACTGTGTAGGCTGGTGGGAAACAGGATTCCCTTCAGGAGGGAAAGTTTGCTGGATGGAGAAGAGAGCTAGCAAGGATTTCTGAAGCCAGTGTTGCCAGATTGTTATATTGCTTGTTTTGAACTATCTTTTCATACAATCCTTTTTGGAAGTGCTTATTTA
Organism: Aquila chrysaetos chrysaetos; assembly: GCF_900496995.4. Lineage (NCBI taxonomy): Eukaryota > Metazoa > Chordata > Aves > Accipitriformes > Accipitridae > Aquila > Aquila chrysaetos. The sequence continues at coordinate 11,088,608 of NC_044014.1, forward strand.
CATCCTGAAGGAGCTGTATTTACTGTATTTGCATTGAAACATAGAACGCCTGAGATGAGTATAGACAGAGTAAGGTATCTGTCTGCTTACTAAAGATGTCACCTTTCATCTCTGAAGGCTTGTCTGGATTTCAACCTTTTGATAAATATTCTACAAGATTATAGAATTTACCTAAGCTTACTAGTAATTGCTTTACTGGCTTTCTAATGCTAGATGGAGATCCTATAACTGATTGTAAACTCTATTACCAAAAAAACCTAACCACATGCACCCCTCCAAGTTCCCCCCCAATTCCACCATGCCCAAAATTTCAAGCAGCTCAGCAAAATTCCTTGGCAGTTTTACATCTGTTTCAGCAATGGTGGCCACTCTTTCTCTCCAGTGTACCTAAAGCACTCACATTATATCTTTTTGTCCATTGCATATTTGAAAGACAATTTCTCCTGATTTGATATTCTTATTTGTGTAAGTTCTGGCACTAATTCCTACTGGTTCCCTGGTGGCATGTAGTCCTTGGCCTGGAAGCTTTCCCAAGTGGGGAGCTGGAACCCTTTATAGGAAGGACACATCCCTTTTCTTGTTATACACATTTTCAGTCAAATATGGGTAATACTAAAATGAGAATAGCCGAATGGGTACCTGAGACCATGATGAATCATGCTTGCTCTGTTCAGAGATTATCAACAGAATCAAGGACTCATCCCTACAGCCACCCCAGTGTGTGTGGAGAAGTGCAATGCAAGGACCATCACCACGTTAAGAGCTTGTTGGGATAAAAATACAGAGCAGAGGCTGATTTTCTTCTCTGTGAAAAAGTGGTCAAGAGAAGCAAGCCATGAAGGGTGAATTTTGCTCACTTGTGAAAGGCTTGTTACCACAAATAGGTTGTGCCTTTCACCTGACAGGTATCAAAAGTGTTTTGTAGACCATGTGAAATGTGCAGGAGTTGTTTGTTCACCACTCAAATGCGGCTGTTGTAGAGAAGGGAAAGAGTAGCTGCTGAACAGCCCGCAATTACAGTGTTCGGTGGTTTAGAGCAGGAAATGAAGACGATTAATATCCAGTTGAAACCAGATGTCATGCTAATTAGGCAAACAGTAAGCTAGTCCCCTTTTTTTTAATACAGACTGTGGTTGCCTGAGGTGTCATGTGTGACGGAGTGTCTCGTGTTTAGTTTTCTATCTGTGGTCAGTACTCTCCCTACTCATTGCAAATGTTTGTCTAGTCTCTTCTTGAAGCAAAATAGGTCACATTAATCTTGCTACATATAAAAAGCCTCAAAATAAGCTAAAAGGATAAAATATATAAAAGTGCCTCATCCTTTGCTGTTGTGCTTACTAAAAAGTAGATACCCCCGATCTCCCCTCCCTGCAATCCCTTCTCACAGGTAATTGCATTTTATTCCTTTCAACATCTCAGTTTTATTATATTTTAATATACTTTGATATATTTATTATATAATAATCTATGATAGAATTTGGCCCGGATGCAAGCCTACAGCTTTGTGTCTTGCCAGATAGCTGTAGGTTACAATAGTTGTTATAGGGGTCCCTGAGATTCACATGTCCATGTTGCTTTTGTACTTTCTGTCAGCAGCTGCTGGTGGTTACTGTCAGAGGGAGGCTTTTGAATTAGATGAACCTTTATTCTGCTCTAGTGAGGCCAGTGTTAAATTTTGCCAGATGGGAAAATTATTTACTTCCAAAGTTATTTCTTCCCTCAGCAAGCTACCCCTTTAAACTAGTGTGAGAAATTACTATGTAATTAGCAGTGTATGTAGATTCTGCAGAGACATGTGGTAGGAGGACCCAAACATGATCAAACCACGGCACCTCATGAAAAGGTCTGGAACGTGGAACAGACAGGTTCTTCCCTCCCTTGCCATGAAATCCAGCCACCAGGAGGAAACTGCTGGAATCTGAAACTAAACACTATACGCTGTGTTTCTTGGCACCAGATGATAAACACATGTGACCTCGTTGTATATGCCCCAGTAGGCACATTAAGATCTTCGACAACATGGTGAGCAAATTGGGAAAATATGTTGATTGTTTGGAGGTACTGGTGTAGTTAGTTGGTGGCAGAGAAAAGGAAGATAGATGAGCTCTTGTCATCAATGTTGCCTGGGTTTTTTGACTGACGCTCTGTACAAATGTGTTGCTAACCAAAGCATTGCTCTAACATGCTTGAAAGTAGGAAACAAAAGCTAATGGAGGATGCAAAGGAATATCAGAAGCAGGGGAAGAAATAGGAAGGCAATATTGGTCAGCATGATTGGCAGTGATGTCCATGCATTGCGTGCCTTGATTCCTACCGAAGTTTTGGAAAATGCTGTCAGTAACTTCTGCCTATTTCCAAAACAAATCAGGGCAAATGAAGGAAATGGACAACAAGAAACAGTGGTCACAAAAGAAATTAATCCCTTTTCCTCCTCCTTCCTAGCTTCACTGGAGAGAGCGGCTCATTGCTTGGTGGAGCTGCAACTTGTGTTCTCTCAGCATCCCCCTTCAAGTGGTCAGTCCCTTGAGTGACCTGTACAGCCTCTTCTATTACATCCTGAAAACACATGGTGTTTGGCACTTTCTGGCTATTGAGCAAATAGGCATGAAATAGCAAAGCTTTTGTCGTGACTCTTCTGCTGGCTTTGGAGAGGGACCTCTGCTAGGATAACTCAGTAGGCAGGTTAGTAGCAAATGCGTTTTCATAATCTGTTAATAGGTGCAAGGAAGAAACTTGTTTCCCCATCTGCCAAAGAAAGGTGTGAAGTGGTTGAAGATCTCTCCTAGGAAAAAAAAACTTAATAAAATTTCCGTTTAGTCCACTGAAGGACCATTGATACAGTAACTTCAAAACATTTTGGGTTCCCCCCCGCCCCTTTTCTTTACATTTTGGAAAATAGTCACTACAGGACTGACGGTTCAGATTAATTTGGACCCTGCACCCCACATCTAGGATATGCAATAAGAATAGTTGCACTCTTTTTGTTGCTAAAGGTAGAAACCACAGTGATGCAGCACTGCTAGCACGGGTGGCTAGCAGCCTACCCGTCTGCAGTGGGATCAACCACACTGAAGAAATGGCTATTATATCTGTGAAATTCCTGAGTGCCATGGTTACTCTAGAGACAGGCCATATACCCAGAGAGAAGCTGAAACTGCATTATTGGCCTTCACACAGGTAAACAGCCTGAGTCTGGCTGGTTGTGAGCTGGGGATGGAGGTCTGGGTACATCAGAGGGTAAGGATTGCCACCCACTGAGGCATGGTGGCACACCTGTCACAAGTGTGAAGTAAAACCTGTTGGTGTAAACTTCCTTCCAGGCGATTAACCTTCAAGTTTTCTCTTATGTTTGCTATGGGTGCTTGTGATCTGTTACTGTGGGTCACCAGGTACATAATAAATCGTGTATCAGAACCCTCAAATTTGTTGTCTTGATTTTCTGTATGTGGGGAGTTTCTTTTCCCAGTACAGATAAAATAAATGCAAAATTTGCAAATTTTCTCAGTTCACAATTCATCCTCAGAAATACCAGATCAGGCTACATATTTTTCCTTGATGACTATTTCTGTTGTTCCAGTAACATTCCTCTCTACTGGAGTGAATACCAATCTATTTGACATGTCGCCCTGTTGTGACCTGCTCATGTCATTCTTTCTGCCTCAGTTTTTCTCAGTTTGTAAAGGGAAGATTAAATCTTCCAGATTAATCAGTTACTGTTTTTAGAGTACTTTGAGGTATTCACTAAAAGGTGCTAGCACGGAAGTGTTGGGCGTGAAGACAACGAGAAGTGCTCAGAATGGTCTTATCAGGGCTTATTAATCACTGTGTAAATTTATAGTGCTGTGCAAACATTTCATAGTGATAAGACCTCTGCTTTAGCATTAGACCTCTGCTTTAGCGTTAGACCTCAGTTTTAGTGCTCACCAAGGAATAGAATCTACATGCCCCACTTCATGTCATGCAGTACTGCATCATTTGGACTCTGCTGAATGTGCTTATGGAAAAGCAGAATGCAATTTAAAACTGCAAGATCTCAAAACGTATTTCAGGGCCATGTTACTGACAAGTCTGTGCTACCTATTGTGGCTTAATTGTCTTTTTAAAATAAGGTCGATATGATATATATCCTGAATGTCTGTGTCTTAGGCGTGTTGACGTATGTTGCTCTGTTTGCTCCCAGAAGAAAAACGCTGATGTTATTTTCCAGTTAGAGCAGATGAATGTAAGTGGAAAACCAGACTGTCTTGCAACAGGGGGGGAATCCCTTCCAGTGATTCTTTGTGTCACAGTGTGTAAATGCCCAGAGAGAGCCAGTCTGTGGCAGGAGGGTGTTAATGTGGATGAAACCACATGCAGAGAAAATTTAGCAGGAGAGGAGGCACAGGCTGCTCAATGTGGGCAGCAATCTGGGAAGGCTGGAGACTGGCTGCCCCATAGAGCACCTGTTTGCATTGCAGGTAGGCTTCATATAGGGGAATTTAACAACATTTCTCTTAGAATTTTAAATAGAAAGACGTCTAACAATTTCTTTTAAAGAGCAGGCTAAGACATTAGGTAGGTACTAGGTTTTCCCTGTAACAACAAAGTAAAGAAAAATGTATTGGGCAGCAGGCTGATCTCTATGCTTCAGGGTGCAAGGCAGCTTCTGACAGAGCTCAGGACACTTGTCTCCCCCTTGAGTGCCTGCCTGACTGCCTAGCTGCAAGAATTATTATTTATTTTTCTGAAGCCACTGGACCTGACCTTTGCGTGGCCACAATGATATCCTACATGAAAGGGCTGTGGGGTCCAATCAATCAATAGCTATTTTTTCGTCTGTGCCTGTGAGTGACAGCTGCCCTTTGGATGGAGATAACTTGAAAATATCTGATCTTCAGAATGGAGTGAGGAGGTTCACTCCGAATACAGGCTATGTACTTCTATGATGTGTTTTGTGTGTATCGAGTCATGGCTCTTATGATAATATTCTGAGATAAGTAGGGTTTTTCCTTGTCCCTGACTGGGACATTTAAACAAAATGTCATGGATTTACAGAATAAGGAGATGAAGTTGGTGTTTAAATTAGGATTAACTTCGAAGTGACAGATCTTCTAACTCTGCTCTGTCTAAATCAAACAATTCTGTCAAGAGAGTGCCCTCTGTTGTATGTAATGGCTAAACGCATGCCATTACAACAGAGTTTTTCTCAGGCTGTCGGGGTGGATGCTGTCTGCTGTAATTTCAGCTTCTCAACAGCTTTATTTTTCACAGTTACTTATAAATACGTATGCGTATATATGCACCTAGAGGAGCAAGGGGGATCTGTGTGTCTTTGAAAACTGTGGCTGTAATGTATGAATGTTCTAGCTATGCATTATCTTCATAACAATGAGCTTTCAAAAAGAACAGGGACCTTCAAATCCTTAATTTAATAGAATTATTCAGGAGGTTTCCTCTCTACAAACAATAGCAAAAATTCTATAATGTGCTTATGCTGCAGTACGTACAGACACAGGTACACCCACTGTGTTCATTAACAGGAAGTGTAACAGCTGTAGTCATTCTCTCTTTCACATTTAGGATCCTGCAAGTTTCATGGAAGAGGCCTAGGAATGTTTCTTACACTTTCAAGAGTTTTGTTCAGTATTGTTTTAGTCATTACCAGAAGGAACCTACCATCACTCTTGCTGGGAAATTGTTTCATGTCCTGATATTTCCTGCACTTTAGAAATCATGGTTTCCCTTTCTAGTGATTTCTTCTTGCTGTTTAAGAGCTGTTGTTACTCAGGTACAGAGCTAACACCTGGACCCTGTTGTCCAGGTGTTGTCAAGGAAGTGTAAAGCTCATTAGCTTGTTTTCCAACCTCAGATGTGCTTAATTTGCATCCATACCATGCAGCTATCCAGCACTGAGGCTGTCCAGTCAGCAAGACATCCACCTCCTAACAGTATTGTACCTACTGCAGCATGTGTCGTACTCTATTTAACTCAACCAATCAATACCAACAACGCTGAGAAGCAGGAAAGAAATGTCAGGTAATTAATTCTGAGGACCTTCTAACTATTGCTACATAAAAAGCATCCTTTTCTCCCATCCTTGACGTGTTAGGTTAGTTTTCCTCTTGTTCAAAGGCTTCACAGATCAAGCTAGGACCTTGCAAGACCAGGCCTGGGGGGGAGTTTGGTACCACACTGAGAATGACAGGGAAGGGGGACCCTGAAGGTAAATTTGGCATTGAAAAATGCTGAGTTTGCAAATCCCTGTGTTCCTTGTAGAAACAAGTACTGTTGGCATCACAAAGCTTTAAAAGGAGACCTTGGTAGAATACATAACCCTTGGGTTTCCGCTAGTTTAAAATGCCTGTAGAGACTGGGGAGAGGCAAATCTGCTTTGGGATTCTCCAGTATTCAAGGCACAAAGCTCATGGAATGTTTTATTTATCTGGTAAAATGGTGCACAAGGATTTTTTGTGACTGTCATTTTTCCTCTGTAAAATAAACTTCTTTAGTTAAGAAGTCCAGGTCCAGACAGGATTGGGAAAAGTTAAGAAACACAGCTGTGCTGCATATTATAATAAAACAGCACAAAATCCAATCACAAAGAGTAGGTGGAAGATGATGTCTGCAAGAGAAACATAGACTAAATGTGAGTACTTCCCTGTCAGCTGCCTTTCGCGTTCTCTTCCCACCCTCATCAGTGCAACTGCATGCCCCTAATGTGGCTCTGTCACCATATCAAGTTTTAAAAAATAGGCTTTGAAAGTCCTTTTTCAAACCCTCTCCAAATAGAAATGCTTTCAGTCATCTCCATTAATGCAGTGAAACATGCTTGTTCCTTTTTGGGAAGAGGGTGTGAAAATACGAGGAAGTAATGTTCAGTATTGGAAGTTATTGGTATGATTTTATTGTCCAGAGTGAAGGATGTGCCAAAAAGAGGAAAACAAAGTGTGTAATGTTGAGAAATAAAATTTCATTTTGAAATATTTCCTTCTGTCAAGTTTACTAGATTTTTCAGCTCTTTCTTTGAATTACGGGTTTTATGTTGACAGAGTCACTCAAAAATCCATATTTGGGATTGATATTTTCATTGTCATACTTTGCTATTTACCTGAGAGTGTGTAAAATCTGGATAAACCTTTGCCTGTATAAAATAAAAGAAAAAGATAACATTGGTATGGCATGTTTAAAATAGGGCAAAGTGCACCAGTGTGCTTTGTAAAAGCAGAACAGATAACGTTTGCCACATTGAAATTCTGGATATTTCTTCCTCTTGGCTTTGCTGTCTGAGGTTATAAAAGGATCCTCAGTTCTTTTATCTTCTAAAATTGATGGGGGTTTACTGGTGCAACATACTGAGTTATAATAATGCTGCTCTACATGTACTTGTAATTTTAAATTGGCTTTGAGGTTGGTGTCATGTAGTTGATAAACTAGTACAAAGGGCTCTAGTGAAAACACGATTTAGGCATACCTTGTTCCAAGGACCTGTTTCAAAAGATGTGCTGGATCTGCAGAATTAAACCAGCTCAGGGAGAATTTCCTGGTGGCTCCAGGAGGCAGCAGTTCAAGGAAATGGGCATTGCTTTATAATGGGGAAACCTGATGGCAGTTCAATTTGTGTATCAGGAGGGATAGGCACAAAGGGTTAACCTACCAGAGTTATGGGTATGCTGAAGTACCAATCCGCAGTGTAAAGAAAAGCTTTCCTGCTGCTTCTAAGCCTGACCTCTCTCCCACTCATGTGCAATCTATCAGAGCTTGTCTGGGCTGTTGCTGAGGTCAGATGCAGGTGAGCAGAGTTTACTTTGCTAACTTGGTGTGTAAGGGGTTTGGCCATTTGTCATTAATGCCAAATGGGTGCCTCTACTCACTTTGGAAATGAGGAGAGTTTCACCGAGCTCTTCTGCCAGAGCCCGGAGGGGACCAACTTCTGTTCAGGACTCCTGCTGCCACGGGGGAAAGGGCTCTGGCAGAGGGCTTCAGCTCCTTCTGCTTGCTCCTACTCTGCGAGCCTCGGGTGGCTCCCACCTTCATTGCTTCCCAAAGGGAGAAACACCCCAGAAACCCAGTCACTTACTCCGTACAGCGATCTCCGCCACTAAAACACCTCCAGTTTGTTCCATGCGCTGTTTTCGTTTGTCACATGTCTCGAGAGATCAGAGAGAAAGTCATGTATACCAAAAAAAATCAAAAATAATTAAAAAAAGATCCAAACCCAATTCTCATGTTTCCATCCAAGGAAATTAAATCTGTGTCAATATTGCTGCAAATTTTCTAGGGATTTTTTTTTTTCCCCCTGTAATTATTGGGGTTTTTTGGTGCAGGAGAGATTTAAGGAGAGTCTTTACAGTGCATTTTCTGAGGGTTTTGGCATGCCACAGCCCTTACAGTGACTGTCAGTGAAAGTGCTCTTTTCAGTTGTGAGTTGGCAGGAGCCCAGATGGGTGTCCGCTTGCAAATCACAGGTCCTCCTCAGTTGCCCTTTCCACCCTGCCTTAAACAGGGTGACACCTGTGAAGGCTTCTGTTGTTTATTGCTAATTATAATTGTTGCCTATTGGGTAGAAACAGGAAGCAGCAAATCCCTTCCATACAGATCACCTCATGTCCAGCACTAATGATGGCTGTCACAGCTGACAAGGTCTGTGTTGGAGGCAGTGCTCTACAGATTAAAGGTCCTTGTCCATCCCCTGACCTTTGCAGATCCCCAGCTGTGGGCATATTTTTTTTTTTTTTTTACAAACTCAGCGTGTAGTAATTCTGGTTATGAGTTGCTTGTAAGCATAGACCCCCAGCTTGGTTCAACCTTAATTGCAGCAGACCACCAGCTGCATTTTTGGGTTGAAAGTGGACTCGAGGGATGTTAGCCTGATCGAGCAATTATCCTACGCTGGATGGTGAGGAGGGAATTCCACCCTGTGCCTGAAAGGATGATGTAGATGTTTGGCAGTACTGTCAGAAAGGCAGATATGGAGTACTGGGTTTGTGTTTTCTTTTAACCCTGGTCTATGTCTGGATAAAAAGTTGAAGAAATCTTTAAGAACAAACAACAAAATCCAAGCCCAGAGTTTTTTCTTTTGCCTTTGAAACTTAGAATTTCTAACAATGCATTTTTGTCAGACCTGCAAATTTTGCACAAATCAGTGCCCCCTGCTTAGCACTGAGGCTGGGTAATAAGCTGCTATCCTAATTTGGCTCCTGGACTGAGAAAGGGTTTAGAAATAAAAGTTGGTTTCACCAGGAGTGATGCTTTCTCTTCTCCAGCAAGAAATATTTGTTGCTGAAACAAATGTATGTCGGCCAAGGAGTATTTTGGGCTTTCATTTCAGGTTAAATAAAATTTGACTTCATTTTATAGCAATGACACACTCATTGCGTAAGAGAAAGAATAGTGAAGCTCTGACTTAGTGAAGGAGGGAGAGGGAAGTCTTGAAAGACAGGCACTTGAGTAGCCCTTACCCTTGCATCAGCTGGTGCAAGCAGTGTGCACCTTCCCGTCCTAAATAACACTCCCGTATTAGCACCCCCATCTCATTCCCACCTAAGATCACAGGAGCCTACTCTTCGACCTCAGTTCCTGCTCCAGTGACAATTTAGGTACTTCATGCAGAACAGGAAGGCTGCAAGAGCAGGAACTTACTGCAGCTCGTTGCAGGATAGCAGAGAGGACTTTCCCTGGGAAGGGGGACTGGGAGGTTTTGTTTGACTAGCGATGGGCTTTGAGCCAGGTTCTCCCGCTGCCCCCAGGGTGCCCTCAGCACTGAGATATTTGGTAAAATGCAAAAAAGCTCTACTTTCTCCCTTTTTTCAGGCTTGTGTTTAACTGTAGCTGTTTGTCAGACAGGACTGTAGCCTGGGATATCAACAAGAACTGGGTTTTTCAATGGCTGCCTTGTTTCTCAATACATTTAAACAAGTTGCCCAATGTTGCATACAGTGCCTGTGGCATGACGGGGTCGGGGTGCAGGGCTGGCCACTCAGGTTTGCGCATTGCGGTGGCCCCATTTACTGAAAGCCCTGGCCCTGGCTCTGCACCCAGCATGCCCTCAGGAAGGTCTCGACGTCCTCTGTCTAAATTTAGCACTGCGTGTTTCTCTGGGAGGGAGGTCTTACCACCGGGCAGGAGAACTTCTCGCTGTCACAGACGTGCGTCTCGCAGTGCAGCCAGACCTTGGACAGCTTGGGGATGTTACGGAAGCGGAAAGCATTGAACTGGAACGTCGCCCGGCTCGTTTTCCCGTTCTCGTGCACAAGGATGGAGTTGTCCGTGGCACACCTGTGTTGTGTATGGAGAAGCAGTGTCAGAGCCTCCGCGGCTTCAGGGAAACATCTCCTGAGGTCGCGGTCTGATGAATGCATTTGGCCTGCTGTGGGCCAGCTTCTCTTTTGCCCCCTCATCCCCCAGTCCCCGGCCTTCTGCCATCCTCAGGGCTGGGCTGGGCAGAGGTGCTCCCCCAGGTCCCACCGGCACCTACCCCTTGGTGATCAGGGGCCAGTGGATCTGGTAGAAATACTCTGAGGAAGGAGTTGCCCAGCAGTTGTTGAGAACAACTTTGAACCTGGGGAGATATAAACCCCAGATTAGCAGGGAATGTCCTGACTGCCAATTTATTAATTATTACTCCTTCCCTTGCCTACCTGTCGCTTAAGCCCTTAGCTTCAACTCCGGCAAATATGTCAGAACCAATTTCTGATGTTTCAACGACGAAAGGGGCTTCTTTTATACTTGAAAACTTGGCATTCTTTGAAAGACAAAGAGAAAGGCATCATATGTTACTAGTGACATGCAAAGCAAAAGCAGGTGGCAACTTCAGACAGCTCTGGAGAGATGGACTCCAGGAGTCTGGGCTCTTCCTGCAAGCTGCAAACGCTACACCTAGTAGTAGGACTATTGAAAGCCCAAGATGGTGTTTAAAAATCTTTTTGTTAATGTTTGGCTTATAATGATAATAAGTGACAGAATTTGATGCTGTTTGGGTTGTGGTGTGTGTTATATCACAGCATGGGTGAGAAGTGAGCTTGCTGCTGCCTCTGGTACACCAGAGGTGGTGGTGGAAGCTGGTGGGAGTAGGGGACTGGAGATAACTGTATGGAATGGGAAGGGGCTTGGGAGATGGCCACGTGTCAGGGAAAAGGAATGAAGACAAGCAGAAATCACGTGCCTGTGCGCAAAGGGTTCAGCGCTCTGAGATTTGTACTTGTGGTGGCCGGCATGGGGAGAGCTGTGGGGGCACAAGTGTGCGGAAAGAGCTCTGCCAGCTATAGTCATTCACCTGCTAAAAAGCCAGTCTGCTCAAAGTAGTGCGGTGTGCGGTGCTCAGATGAAAAAGTTCGGTTACAAATACACTGAAGTACCTACTTAAATCACACTGCTTTTTATTGCATAAGGTCATAATGAAGCTAGCACCAGAACTATATAAAGAGTAACATGTTTAGTTGTAGAATTTGTTTACTTTGTTAAATCTACACAGCAGGATTCAGGTATATGTAGCTCTGGAGCTGTTGGACTATATTGCCCTGCGGTGCTTGCTCAGTTCCCTGGTACTGATTTTATGTACCTTTCCTCGCCTACACAGCGAGGTGGCTGTGAGGCACTACAGTATTCCCACTGCAACATCTGATAGATTACATGCACTGAAGTTAAGGCTGTGTTTAGGTTAGTGACCTATGGCTGTTAAGTGCCCTGAGAAATTCTCATTTAACCAAAGATTTCTCCCGAAGGAGAGAACTTGCAGAAGTACTGTCACAAAACTCCTATCAGTCCTTGTGCTAAAACGAGTTGAACCTGGTAATAATGCTTCTTTTTCCAAACTCTATTGCTCTACACTGTTTTAGGGTATTATCTTGCTTTTCTTCACAACAGGTTTCAGTGTTGAAGGTCTGATTTCCATTCAGGCTCCAGCCCCTCATGCTGCATTACAGTCCTTTGGTGTTAACGGTGTGTCACAGACTAAAGGGCAGGTGAGACTGAAGGGTTTCCACTGGCTCACACTGCAGCTTGGGCACTGCTTCTGGATGAGGAAATGGGCACATGAAGCACCTGGAAGTATAGCCCACCAGAGGCAGAGGGCTGTCTCAGGCAGCAGCAGAGATGTATAGCAAGGCAAAATAAACCTTTTATTTCCGTTTTGCAAAAAAAAAAAAAAAAAAAAACAATCGAACATTTCATTGAAAGTAACCTTTTCTCCCCAGTGAAAACGTGAACAAAATAACAAAGGAGTGGTCTATTAGCTTTCTGAGCTTGTTCTGTACTTCTGCTCAGTGGGAAAATGTATTAGTACAGTTCAGCCACTCCTTCCTTGACTCCTGGGAGCCCCATGGCCATTAGAACAAAACAGTTGTTTGGCAGAAAATTAAAGGTACCAGAGATTCATTGCTCACTGTCCATCATTTGTTTTTGTAGCTTGACTTGACAGGACTTGACAGGAGCAGTGTGGTACCTCCTGGGACCTTGCCAGTATCTACTACCAGTGTACCATATATCAGAAAGAAAAAGACCACATGGGCTTTCATGTGGCACCCAAAGCCTGACAAAATGTTTAGTGATCAATTGGTGCCCAAAATGCAGGGTGTAGGGGGAGAGATTTCCATCAGTCCACCTTGTGGTAAATACTCCCTCTACCTGGCCTATAAATTTAACACAGTATGTTATTAGTTGTGCTTTTTCTAGCTGTACTAAAATAGAGGGGCTGTTTTGGTGTTTTTGACTGTGCTTTGCTGGAAAAAAGGCTCCAGGATCAGGAGCTGGCTGCTCCAGCAGCACAGCAGAGCTGTGGAGAGGAGAGGGATGTTTCAAAAGATCAACCTGATATCCAGGGACAATATCTTGTTGGAAAAAAAATTGCAGCATGATATCCAGGGACAATATCTTGTTGGAAAAAAAATTGCAGCATGACCTAAACATCTCTGGGGAACACGAGATATCTGTCGGGTGAGAGGACCAGGAAGCAAACTGCAAGAGAAATGCATGGAGCTTTGCTGTATCTATAGAGACTATGTGATAGCAGCAGTGCCTGCAGATGCATGCTGCTTTTTCAGTGGGACTACAAACAAGTTTTGCTTTTTCTTATAAAACCTGTCAGCATGTTAGAAATGTGCCTCTCAGCAGAAAAATCTGCCCGATTTGGACAGATTAAAAGAACAGTTGGCATGTGTCTGCTCTGTTCAGTTTAAGTATATCCCTGTTAATCAGCAGAAACAAGGACCCCTGCAAACTCCACTGTAGTTATCTGTTCCAGACTAGTGATATGCTCCATGACACATAAAAGTCAGGAGCAGCAGCCCTTTTTTTCCAGCTCTTAGGCTGAAGCCTGTGGAAGGTGAAGGCGAAAAGCTGGGTGGCAAAGAGCACTTACAGAGTAGAAGTTGAGGGACAACTGACTTTCAAATGAGCCGGAGCTCCCATTCTTCACATGGACGGTGGCCACCCTGGGGACATAACAAGGTTTCTGTATGAGTGAGACGTGGTGCTGAAGATGAGGTGCGGTGCACTTCCAGAAGTGGACGTACCTTTGGTCAAAGGCAGCCTGGTTCACCAGGTAGTTGGCATTGTATGTGCACGTAAATGAGTAATTCACGGGCTGGCTCTTCACAATTACTGAGGAGTCATTGGAGACGATTGAGTTGTAGAAATGATAAACGGGGTTCTTGAACTGTGGATGGCGAGACAGAGAAATGTAGGCAGTACTGAGTCTTTGAGGCGTCAGGAACAACTTTGTAGTTTGAAACATGAAGACCCTGGTGACAAAACACTATCCCCAAGGAAACATGGTTTTGTAGTTCTTTATATGCTGTGCTGCCTATACATATGCCTTACTATATATATGTTCTGTGTAATAGAGGTGCAAATGGGTGACTAACACACAGACATTTTGCCTGTAGATGCAAAGCATAACTATTTGATTCTTCCTTCTCCCTGATATTGGAGTTTGCCTTCTTCCATCAGTACTTAAAGCCTACTCCAAGCTGAAACAAACAGGACTCTCTCAAGTGAGTCCAGCTGATTTCTGAGTCCAGCTCGGAAATGTTGACCTTGATAGTCTTACCTCTGACTGCGTCCCACAGTATGATTTGTTTTTAGGTGACAGGTCTGGGATTGTGAATTGGTAATATCCTGAATCATGGATCCCATTGTAGCAAATGCCTCCGAGTGCCAGCTGATTAACCTCCCATCCATAAGGACACTCCGGAATTTTGGTAATGATGGTTTTAGGATAGCAGTATACCAGAATTACATCTGCAAGGAAAATAATACTGAATAAGAGTGATATTCAGTGGTGTTTTTCTTTGAAAGACGTGGGTCTGCACACCTACTTTGCATTGGGATTAAACTTCTGTGAGCAGGGATATGTGCTGGAAGGTCCTCTAACGTGAGCAGCTTTTGCTACACAAAACTAACCTTTGGGTTGTTAAATTCTGTACTCTTTGGAAGAGTTTGGCCTTTGCCTTCTAATCAATGCAGAACTTTGTGTAAATTTTTTATCTTTCTGGAATAGCTGGTTGAGGAGCAGAGACACTGCTGAGAAACCTGAAGTGAAAAATGGCTGCGCTGAAATCTGTCAGATTAGCTTATGCTGGCAGAGCTGGCTTCTGTAACGCCACTGATTCTGTAAAAATAATATTGGTGAAGTTGTTTGTTAGGCTTTGGTAGATCTGCACCTTTTTGTATCGGTGTTAGATCTAGGCCACGATAGATATTCTGCCCTTTCTCTCCTTTCACTGGTGTTGCAGTGCCAGCGCAAACTGAATTTTTACCATTCTCAAGTTAAAAGCTAAGATCTAAAAATGAACTGAAAAGCCTAGCCCTGTTAATGGCAATAATAAATGAACTGAAGAGCCTAGCCCTGTCCATAGCAATAGTAAATGAACTGAAATCCTAGCCCTGTTAACAGCGATGGTTAATAGCAGTGGAATATGTTTCCAAACGTGGTGATTGCTAATACAACCATGAATATTGAACATCATAACTTAAAGACTGATCGCTTCATGATAGGAGAATTGGACATTTTTCAGAGAATCAGGCAGTGCAAATTTGAATGTCCGATGGGAATTTAAAGGGCAAATATTGACTAACCATTAGTGACCTGAAAATTGAGAAAGACTTCCAACTACTACAGTCAGAAAAAAGACGCCCTGCCTGGAATTACTCAATTATTTCTTTTAAAGCCCTTGACACTGTCATTTTTATGATAAAAGCCTCATTTTGTAGCCTTTCCATGTCTGTTAGGGAATACTCAGGGAAAGTCAATAATGGACCTTAACAACTCACTCCTTTCTGGTCAACAAACCTTTGGCACACGCAGGCTGATTCTGCTTCTGTTGATGGTCAGATTTGTAACTCTGGTGACTTTACAGCTATGAAAATTCCTGCAGTTCAGAGAAACTGCTTGTGCAAACGAAGGTACTGAAATAAATGGCTAGAGGGCCATATACTTAAGGTATACCATGAAATAGTAATACTGACAGTAGTCTGACACCAGTCACGCACATACAAAGCAAACACTCTATACTGAGGCGTATTCCAAAACATTTCTAAAGCACATTTCTTAATTGTAGTGAATTCTACATTACAGGTCTGCCTGGCACCAGATCATTTGAGTTTCTAGGCAGAATGCAGTGTGCAATTAGAGCCTTACCTTCAGTGATTTTTGGTTTTTTTCTTGTTTAGCAGTGTGGTTCAGGATTTCAGCCCAAGCACATTTATTCACCACAAGTCATCTGCAGTCAGTGGGACTGAAGCCCAGCTTGGGAAGCAAAGATCTGCTGCATCTAGCCTATGCTATTGCAGATAATTTCTAATTGTTGTTTTCTTTGCCGTTTTATGCCTGAATTCTGCTTGTGCTTAACTTTATTGCACTATGATTATTGCACAGAGTGAAGCATATGCCTAATTCTCTGTGGGGCTAGGACTTTAGTGGTATGTGCTTTATTGTGCTAGCTGAAAGCAGATCAATAAAAATGTAAATAAAAAATGTAAGGATTAGCACTCCAGAATCCACAGGTTAACTTTTTGAAGAAAAACTTTCCACTTTTAAATAGAAAAAAACCCTTTGGCAGCTTAATTACAAGAGAAGATCATAAGAGACTTAAATTATTTTACCTGCTTTATTTGGATTGCAAGGCCCCGCAAGAGCTTGAGCCAAGATGACCAGCAGATAAATAGTAAGAGTCACCATTTCTTGCAATGACCTGAGGACACAGGGAATAAAAGCTGCAATTGTCTTTAAAATTGGAAAGAGAAACAATGCATTGACTGCAGACCTGAAAGTGTAGCTACTGTTAAATACGTTCTTCTTGCAGAGAGAAACAAATAACATTACTGATATTCTGTCATCCAACTTAATTGCATCTACAGGATAAATATTTCCAAGACCTTTATTATCACTGGGTCACTATTGTGACAATTTTACTATTTCAGTTTAGTGGTGGCTTTTAATTATTCTAGTTTTTCTTTGTTCTTGTAGAGTCTAAACCTGAAGTGTTAGTATAACCAAGTGAAACTGAAACAATGTAATCTGAGAATAGAGGGAGTAGAAATTACTAGAAGAAATATGATGCAATAACATACATACTGTGCTTATAAATTTAATGCTGAAACTATTCTCTGTGGTGATGGCTATCCTGATGTATATAATCTTAACTTCATGTAGCTCAGTTTTGGTAAATCATGCATTTTCTCCTTTACTGCTAAATGTTGAGTTTTTAGGAAAACAGGGAGAAGCATGCACAGCCTGTGGGATTGGGACTGGAGTTCTCATATTTTCCTTTGTTAGACATTCCTCAGTGTCAGCCCTCATATACATATTACTGAGCAGACTGTCAGAAGTAACAATTATCATTTAGGTAAAGACAAAAAATCTTCCTGATTAAGTATTTCCAACAAAAACAATCAGTTTCAACAATTTCACTCAGCCTCTATTTAAAAATGCATAATTATAAAAGGCTCATACAGTATATTTCAGTGACGATTCCTTCTAATTATAATCCTATGCATTCTACAAGAAATTAAGTATTATACCTACGAGACAGGAAGGGGCTAAGTATTTCAGATTTTCATTCCGGTCTTATTCCAATAGCTGCGCTGTCGGCTCTTCCCAAGATGTCCTCTTTCAAATGAACCCAGCTGGCGTTATCTTCGCTTTATATAAGCAATCTTGTAAAAGGAGCCCATCTCTGGTTAAATCTCAACCCACCAGTATTGTCCAGTGAGGGAGGGAAAAAAGAGTTATAGAAAAGCAGTTCTCTTCCCCTGGATGGGACTGTGTTGCAGCTATTTGATTTTTTTGAAAGACTTCCTATGGTGGCTTTTTACAGATCTTGAAAATAATTGAACAGAAACCTGCTGAGGGTATATAACTGGCACAAAATTTTTGTTTTACATGTTAATTAGGAAAATGTAGAATTTCTGCAAAGGTGAAGCCGCAGCTGCCTTCTAGAATTCAGCGAAAATGTATTTATAGGAATTAGATGCCTGTCTTGAATGGCTTATTGACAATGTCAACCTTTTGTGCCATGCAAGTGGACAAAAGTAATTTCAACATATATATACCACCTTGGGGTTTGTTTTTTTTTTACTTATTTTTTCTAAAAGTTCACAGGCATGTAATCTGAATTTAGGTAGGATCTTCCATAAGCCTAAGTATTATACCACATAATTATAGTACCTATATAAGGTACTATATACCTACATATAAGACTATGTAATATACATTAAATATTACACTATAGAATGTGTAAAATTGGCCATTGCACAGAAAGCTGAAACAAATTTGCTCTTCATATGAGCATCAATCATGTGGTTGCTGTATGAAAGCCTTGGTTAGCTGGTAAGATTTTCTGCTGACCTATTACATCCTGTTTGTGTTAGCTTTTAGTGATAGGCCCAGAAAAAGGACTTGGGTACGCTACTGCTATTTTACACGCTTGTATAACAAATGTGAGTTGTAAACAGTCTTGCCACATAAACTGGCACGGCCTCAACTTTGGGCATGTGTGTATCCACCCAGATCCGGGTGCTGTTGAGCTACTTATGCTCTGATATCTGTCCTGAGTCACAAAACACAGAGGATCTTGCTGACCTTGCCTGTGGGACCCAGTCCTGTGGGGCTCCTCAGAGACGATTTTGGTGTCTCTTTCGGTGGAGAGCCTCATTCTGCCCCATCTGTGGCAGGAGTTTGGTGTGGATCTGCCTTCTCTCAAGCAACTTTTGGCACGTAGGGGTTACAGTAGTAAAGCTGTACCAGTTGTCATTAGTCTGGAGTTTTTGAGGGAGGAGGGAGTGGGATGGAAGAGCCCACTCAGTGGCCCTGACCTTAACCTGAAATGCTAGACAATGAGTTTTCAGCTCTCCCGTGGGTGAGATTTATGGGTGTACCTTCAGGAAAGCATTCACTACAAGGAGCGTCTCAAGCCAGATGGCATTAGCAAAGCATGGCCATGACTACACCATGCATTGTAAGGGATGCCAGCTCTCGCCCAGTGATGATGGTGTGCAGGTGAATCTGCAATGATATGAAAATGTTTATAAGTAATTAGGGTGATTTCTGCTTCTTGCAAACTGATCCAAAGCCCTAAAGAAAGGTTGAAAAGCCCATAAATTTCTGTGTTTAATTTCAAACAATAAGCCTGAACCTAGACCTGAAGCTTCATAAGGATTGCAATACAGAGCACATAACAGGCTGCTCTCACTCTTCTTGCGAGCCAAGTCCTGCAAGCCATCACATTCTGATTTAAATGAGATTACTGAAAGATGTACACATGAGTAAAATCCTTCAGCCAGGGTTTGTTGTTATTTTAATTGAATTAAAGAATTTAATTGACTCAAGAAGAAGAACCAAAGCTCATAGATGATTTGGTGTGACCTAACTAGGGATTATCCTTATCAGAAATCCTAAAATAAGGAAGAGTTAGCTCTAGGTGTCTGTTTTATAGCCTCACCCCATATCCTGCAGGCATTGAGGCCCAAATTTGATTTCCTAAGCCCAACTCTGAATATACACTGTGTAAGCATTCACTTATTTTTGTCTGTCTGTGTGTGTGAGTGTGTATTTGGTCTGGACCACAAACCAGAGTTTCTGGTGAGACATTATGACCCACCCTGTTATCAAGCATATATAGTCCAGAAACAAGGGGAGGCTTGCAGGAGAAAGCTTGTGACTTTGTGCATGAGAAAGGCCTCATGACCTTGTACAAACTGATTCTTCAAGGTCAAGGGACCAGATTCAGCCCTGGGGTTGGACTTGGTCTCTCAGGTCTGCCCACACAGGGCTGATTTTGAGCATAAGATATTTGGCTAAGCTTGATTAGGCATTGAGTAAATGCCTTGCTAAAAATGATATAAGTGGTCAACCTCGCCATAACATTAAGAAAGCACCTGAAACACAGATTAGCTTTGTTCTGATGATTTTTAGCAAATACTGTAATTAAATTATCATTGGTGTAATGCTACAGGTTTCAGTGGAATTACTCCAAGATGGATCTAGTCCCATAATTTTTGAAAGAAAATAAATCTCTCACTATCTTCTCACAGAAAAGTAATCTCCATGTACATAATAGCCCTTTTAGGTGAAAGGTAGCAAACAGAATAAAATCCATGAAACAAATTTGGCAGAAGTGTCAGCTGGTGTATAGTAGTTTGCATTTGCATAAGAAACAAGCACAAAATGTACCTAAGCCAACAAGCATTTGATACCCACTCTGATCAAAGGTGAAGGCTTGGGGAGGGGTTAGGTTTCTCTCGGTAATTGCATACACAGAAAAAGGAAAGCCATTAAATTGCAAAGCAGACCATTGAGGATTGTTGCATTTCCCTGACTCTTTCCAAGCCCATTGAATAATCTCAGCAATCTAAGTATCTGTAAAGATTTCGACAAAGAGCAAATGAAGGCCTTATTGTGAATTTCACCTACAAGGGCAGCTTGTCTCTCCAGCTTTGTTCCTTCCATTGTGATGGAAAGCTGTGCGAGTATCTACTGTCTGGTTCTTACATGAAGAAAACGAGGTTCTGCTGTTTGAATCTGCAAGGGATATTGTGACATCCAATTTTCACTGTTTTGGATAAAACAATAAACGTGAAGAGCCCCTTAGCTATATGGAAGGACTTTATGGGGTAATGAGAATCATTGGAGACAGCTAGTTGATTCCAGGAGGAGTGAGATCTGGTGACACTCACCTCTAGGCTCTAATGTACTGATGATGGTGTTTCCAGTGATGCACCAGACCTGGCATACTGTCTGAGATAAGGAGTGTATTTATCCCACAGGCATGGAGACATCCATGCCGGGTCTGGAAGCGTGGTAACTGCATTTATATTGGGCCTGCTCTGAGTTAATGGGTCCTGTTGGAAATGCAGCACTATGTTGGTACAGTCAAACTTGTCCTGGATCCTAAGTGTACAGTGAGCTGTGCTGTGTAGACTCACCGCCTCGAGTCATAAATACGTTATGGATTTCAGCATTGGTTTGCCTTTTATGGAATAAATACCTTTCCAATAGTTAGTTACTCAAGGCACGTGGTTGGTCACTCACTTCAGCACATGATTGAGTCACCATCCCTGGAGGTATTTAAAAGACGAGTAGATTTGGCACTTAGGGAGATGGTTTAGTGGTGGACTTTGCAGCGTTAGGTTTACAGTTGGACTCGATCTTGAAGGTCTTTTCCAACCTAAATGATTCTATGATTCTATTCTATGATAGTTCAACCTTGTGAGCAAATGATAGAACCATGCAGGTGCATAACAGAGCACCTGGGACCCACAGGTACCCTTCCCCTTAAGTCCTCATTCTTCAATAACTGCACAAAGCAAATCAGAAGGAGGGGAAATTAGAGGAAATCTTGTTTGTGGAAGAAGAGGTCACATAAAAATCAGAGATGAAGGTTCAGGCCACCGGAAGAGACAGTCTTCTGCTCTAAACCTCCTCACGCATCACCTGTCTGTCTGTGTAACTACGCAACGCTGAATCATAATTTTTCAGCAATCACCTGCAGCCATACGCTTGGTGAGGCAGCGCTGCTGTTGGTACGTGCACTCCCTGGGGTGTGGGTTAGCAGAGACTCTCGGCTGAAGAAGCATTCCCTTGACATTTCTGCTTTCCAAGGCATTCACACAGACATTTACAAAAGCAAATCTTGCCGAGCACAGAATTGGCTGAAGTAAATAATCATATTTTATGTTCATTTGAATGCCTGATCCTGTTGCTGTTTAGCTTTGCCAGCGTATTCAGAGTAATATTCTTTGGAAGCTTCTCCAGCAAAGTTCTGCCTGGGGTTTGCTACTGTTGGAAGAAAACATCAGTTTCCAGCTGAGTTTCCTTGAAGCCTTTGTGTGGGTAAGTGTTTTATTTGGCATATTTTTTTATGGGCTGTCTTGGAGCTAGCTAGTTATGCAGGCTAAGGATTTTGGGCTTCATTTAATAAAGGCATGGGGCTTGATTTAATAAAGGCATGAGACACGTAAAACAGGTCATGCAAGACCAGAACTGATGACTTACACTGGTCATGTGAGACCACAGCCATCCTTGGGCTACCACCTTTTGGAGATGCCTAAACTTGCCAGGCACTTGATTCATTTGCCTAAATGAGGCATGTATTGCATTAACAGGTGCTGTAAGGTGGCCAAGATATCTGCAGCTGTGACACAGAACATCTAGGAGACTCAAGCACTTTTAGAGTGGGATCGCAGGCTACTCAAGGACATCTTAAATGGCACTGGATGTCCGTGTGTGAGCATCTGAATTGAGACCAACAAGGCACGCTGCTCTGGTTGGCTTGACATTCATTTTTTGTTTGCCTTGGAAGTCGAAGCACCCCTGCATGCTGTGCGGCACACGTGCCTGAGCCCACTCCAGTCGGCACAGTGCCCTCAAATTACTCATTGAGTGCCCAAGGCTAGCTTCTAGGTAGAAGTTAGAGCACTTCTGGGGAAAGATGGCTTTGAACTCTACAGGCGAGGAGAATTGCATCTGGGTCTCCCATAGTCCTGGGCAAGGGCTCTGACCACCAGGCCTGTCTCCTCCAGCTGTCCTTTGAAGACAGCATGGCTGTGGCTGCTGGGCTCAGCTGTAATCAGTGCTGCCATAGCAGTGATACACTTGGTATGTGCCATAGCAGAACTGCAGGCATTCTCTGTTGAGAATACGTGGATTAAGTGTTTTGTAGCAGAATGACGTTGCTGGGGAATAGCATTCTGGAATCACCTGAATGTGGTGAAATGGCTTCTGAGGTGCTTAAGTGCTTTTTTGGATCTCAACCATGCCGTCCTGTATAACACCTTGTAAGCCTTTTAGTTCTTGTTATCTCAACAACAGGTCTTGATCTCTTGGCAGTGTGGGTCGGGGTGGGGGGTGGGGAGGATTTTAAGAGGAAGGTGAGAAAGAAGGTAGAATGGACTCTTTGTGTCCTTCATTAGTTTAATCTTCTCAGGTTGGCAGCTGGCTCTGACACAGTAACCATTGCTGCTCTTGCTCCAGTAATGCTCTCTTTTCTGGATGTTATCTCACTAGTGCTGGGAAGGTTGCAGCAATATAGTGTTTCTCAGCTTGGGTTGGGGTATGTCACTACAACTTTGAAAGAGTCTGTAGCAGCTGTCTGATCTTCTGGCTGGTTCCTGGCCATGATGCGTTGGCCATAAATAATGCTGCTTGCCCAGCCTTACATGCTTTGCTACAGAAAAGCTGACAAAAAAAGGACTGCAGTGCAGTGAGGCATTAAAAATATATTAAAGGCAAATTTCTCCTTTGGTGCCCCTCAGTGGCAGTTCCATTGACCTCTGAGGAACTGACCCTAAATGTATGCTGCTTATTTTAAAAATATGGTTAAGTAAGAAAAAACAAAGCAAAGAAAAATGCAGAGGCAAACTGATAAAGAAATTTCAGAAGCAGGAGGAATGCAGAAATACAATAAAGGAATTGATTGCCACCTAGCTTGGAAGTGCCTCCATCCATTCACATTCCTAAGCCTAGAAACCCTTCCTCAGATTTGCAATCTGTATTGCCTTGGGAGCCTGGAGTACTCCTGCTCCCTCTGTAACACCTCTACCCTTAATTGAGCTACAGAGCCTGTCTCCAACTTCCCAATTACCCAATGGTCTGAGCCAGCTGAATTATAAACCTACTTTGTGGGATCTGGATAGGATTGCACACGTGAAGGACTGGTAAAAATCGGGTTCTAGAAACGCTCACTATAATTCCTATCCTTTGAAGAGTTAAGATCCATTTGTTTTCCCTATGAAATAATCTTTCAGCATCTGTAGTGCTGCCCTCTCAAATCAAACACAAACCTCTGCACTTCTATCAATAGCAGCTGCTGATTAAAATCACAGTTCTGGTTTCCCAAGCTACATAATCCTGCTAGTTCATTCTCTAGACCTACTTTTCTTAGCACACTGTATCCATTATACTAGTGTTGTCCCCATTTTTAAAAGTTTGTGATTTTTCAGCAGTCTGATAGCATCATGCTTGGAGACAGTCTCTCTTGCTGTGAAAGGGATCTGTTTGTTATAAAGAATTACGTGGCTTTGAGAGCTACGTGTATCAAACTTAACTATATTAATTAGCTTGTGCTGTGCTTGTAAAGTGATCATAATAATGCTTATCACAATCTTAGTACCATTATCTCTGTTTTGCAGATAATGGAACTGAGCCACAGAAAGGCAAAGCCCAGTGTAGGTCTCTTGAGCTGGCCATACTGCTCTTATTTCCCCTGTGTCATTGAAACGGTAAGCAGCTTGGAGGAGAAGCTATCCAAGCAAAATTTGGATGAGTCTGTCCTGTGAATAAGAAAAGCTTTCTGGGAAGCTGAAGGACAACTGCCTGGACTGTCAGGCCATGTCTTCTGGAACAGAGGACTCCCATTTATTTCAGAGGCTATTTTACCATCTAAAGTACTAAT
Organism: Aquila chrysaetos chrysaetos; assembly: GCF_900496995.4. Taxonomy (NCBI): domain Eukaryota; kingdom Metazoa; phylum Chordata; class Aves; order Accipitriformes; family Accipitridae; genus Aquila; species Aquila chrysaetos. Next base: position 11,112,472 of record NC_044014.1, read on the forward strand.
CTCCCCACTGTGTCAGTTTACTATTCACACTGGGCCTTATAGCTTACTAACGATGATTTGATGACTCACAATCCATCACCAGTTGAGTGTCTCAGTGGATTTTCCTCTTCTGATACCGTAAACAAAGTTTTTCTTCCCACTTTGTCAAGACATAGCCTTTAGTGCATTCAGCCTCCAAAAAGGTCACTTTCTGATACTTCCCATAGATAACAGACCAAATTTCAGATCAATTAAAGGATATAGTTTTCTTCAAATTGCACCAACACACTACTGATGATATACATTGAGATGGTTCTTTCCATTCACCATATTTTATAGTAGTAGAGAGATGTTACAGGCTCCGTGTAGTGGGATGAAGCAGACCAATTGAGTCCAGAAGCTTCAGGCACTCAGGTATTCATATACCTGTTGCTTTATGACTCAACCAATCACAAATAAAAACCAGATCTTTCTTTTTTAATTGGCTGTTTGAAGACAGGATTTCTTGGAGAATCACTGAACCACCGAATGCAAGAGTTGGCTGTTACTGCCCGTATGCAGCTCTTCAGAGATTTTCACAGGCTTCCTCTGATAGCCAAGTTTGAGCCAAGTTGACACCTTTGCTTTTTCTTCTGCTGGGTTGTAGCTGGTGTTGCATTGATTAACTCAGAATCAATTTGACCATCTTGTATGATGATCATAAGTACTATTTGCTAGCTTTTAAAATGGCAGTTTCTGTCTTCTAGTGTGGCTTACAGTAATGTAAGTGGGTGAAGTAGGCACTCTGCAGAAAGCAATCATTTCAATCTAAGCTAGCCAAACAGAGTATTGTGGTCATCTGCAAAATGTTTGCAATTATAATATACCAACGGCATTCATATCATACTTCCTGCAAGCTATTCCAGAAAGTATGACACTGCAGTTCTCTTCTATGAAAATCCCTCAGGAGTACAATAATCTGATTACTTTCCAAGGGATTCATAGGGTTGCTCTCCTCAGAAACCCACTACAGCTCCAAGTACTCAATTCTCTAGGACAGACTGTGCTGAAGACTCTAGACTGATTATGCTGTTAATGACGCAGGAGGCTCTGCTGCTGTTTGTTTATTTGGAGATTAGCTAAAATTAGAAGTTGACCCTGTGTTCCTGAATTAATTTAAAGGCAAAAATACAAGTTACTGATTCTGATGGTTTTTCTGGAAATACGGTCTCTAAAGCCAAAGCTCAGAAGGTATCTTCCTTGAGCTGTGAGTCAGTTCTTAAATGATTTTGAAATGAAAGGTGTCTGGGCCAATTGATATATATGAGCAGTAACCCCTGAGCAATTTCCAAGGTAACTCCTTAACATGCTATGTTGGACATCTACAGCTATTTAAGATTTTGAAAGACCAAGAAGATGTCAAAGCCTTGTTTTAAATGCTTGAAAACAGCTGGATAAATTCAGTAAGTGTTAACTGGACAGACCTTGATCTATTGACTGCTTGGCTGTACCAAAAGCACATAAAGTTGAAGAGTTATTCTTTGCATCTCTGGATGGTCTTGATAACTAAAAAAGAAGTAAAAAGAACAGGGAATACTGAATCTTTGACAACAATAGGTGGTAAAGATACATTAGTGATGTTTCAGACAGTGTGTAAGGTTTAACGTGCTGAACTTGAACACTTGAACCACTGGGAAAGGGTCTGTTTTCACAGGCTTTTCCTTAATATCAGTTTTGTTTTTTCTCAGTGCGCTCTAAAACAAAGTATACCCAAATCAATAGTCAGTTCTGAAAGTGGAAGCTGCTTTTAGAGTATTCTGATACACCTTGCTGGAAACCCTTGGAAAAAAAAAAAATGTTGAAAATGCCATAGTTGAAATGCCTGCACCCTACATCTAATTCGGGGTGGGGTGGTATTATTTTGGCGTGGGTAAAGTCAATGAATATGAATGGATATAAGATATGGCAAAGATAGTATTTTCTGTGTTTGCAATACCTTTCATTTCAGGCTCTCAGAGACCTTTAGAAAGATTTTACTGCAGACACCAACTGGCCAGGAGATGGTGTTAGTGGTGTACTATAAACAGGCAACACGTGACACAGAAAAGCGAAGTGACTCACTCACTCATATGAAATCTGGTGAAGACATCTCACCCTCCTCTGAGTGCTGCCCCATCTCTTGGACCTTTCATTGGCCTGTTCTGATTATTTGCATTCTCCATAATAATTATTATTTAGTGTTGCTGTTTCAATATGGCAAGCAAGCAAGGACATGAAGGCAAACAATTTCCTTGAATCTTTGGGGATACATTCATTAACTAATAATGTAGATTATTTGTTATCAGGTAATATAAAATAGAATAGATCAAGACCTACTTCACTCAGGAATAGCAGATGTGAGTGAAATAAGTTCAGACACCTACACATTTTTGACTTCTCTTCCAAGCCTTACTCTTGTGGCTATTACCAAGTAGTTTGGAAAGATGTTTCTCTCCAGGACAACAATTGCCACATGTTCCCTTCCTCCTTCAACTCCTGTCACGAGCCAACTCAGCTGAGATCCCCACTTGCAGAATGACCTCAAACCTTTCAGTCTCCTTTTCTATCAGCATTGTTAATCCCTATGGCAGCTCATTTCTCCACTTTCTAGTCTTCATTTTCACTCCTGTAGTTGCAACCCTTACGGTCTGCCCAACATGGCACTAAAACCACATTGTTTGCAGTTGTTACTATGTAATACCACCTTCTGGCATTGTGGGCTGGCTTCTTATCTTCACACCTCCTTTAACGTCTCCTCTCCCACCACCCTTCTGTTCAGTTACCACTTTCATTGAGCAAACACTGATGCTCATACGGTCTCCTTCACTTCATGACTTTGCCTATGCTACTTAAATAAGTTTGTGCGTGAGATCTCGTTTGTAAATCTTTCCTTCCAATTCTCCCTCACTTTGTGCAAGGTTTCAGTGGTGTTTTCCTGCTTGCTCTTCTGCCTCTGCTCCTCTCGCCAGCAGTATGCCATCAGCCAGGAAAGGCTCTGCAGGCAGAGAGGCACTAGTTGGTGTTGGGCAGCCGATGGTGGTCAGCTAACAGGGTTCCTTGGCACCGGGCTGTTGCTGTGATCCCAGGTTATTCATGCATGGTTTTGCACTTTATCAGCTATTTTAATCATTACCATGCAAAGAGAAGGAAATAAAGGCTCTTGTGCTTCCTGTTTTACTGCACAGTCATAGCCAGCCTGGACGCTTTAGTCTCAGTCTAACTATGCTCTCTCGAAGTGAAGTGAGGAGGCCAGGTACAGCCTGAGTTTTGCTGCTCAGAGGCCCCAGAAGCTCAAAGAAGAAAGAGGGAAACTGTACCTTGATATTTCATTGCTCTGCCTTCTTCAGGGAGGTTTCCACGGCTCTGTGTGCAAGGGGACCTGCCCCAGCCTTCCCCGATGCATGGACTGTCCTTGCCTCTCATTTTGCACAGATCACACAAGAAGGAGCAGCTCCTTTTGTCCTCTTATCTCTTATTTGTCTGTCCATGCCAAAGTTGGGGGCATCCTGACCAGTGGCAATATAGTTCTTGTGCAGGGACATGCCCTGATATTTGTATTTAAATGCTCTATATAGTCATGTTATCTACAATAATTATTATCTTTTAGATTTAACTTACTGGACACAGTGTCCTAAATGGCCTGGGAAAAGAGCCATCAGGATTAAAGGCCACTGAGATCAATCATGCTGATGATTTATTTATGTGGTTAACTATTGTGATGGTAATAGTTTTTTCTGCTTGGCCAGTATGCTCTAATTTTGAAATGTTTTTTTGAAATTACATAGCTATTCTATTCAAAACTTCCTCTTTATGGTCAAATATCTTGACTCTAGGGGGACCTGGCACCTAAATACCTTTAAAAAAATTGATCTAAGAGATTTAGATGGCTAATTCATATTCTCAAAAGAAGTTATTTAGGAGTCTGAATCTCGTGATTTTCAGGATTGCAAACCTGATGGTCCTCTTTCCACTATTACTCAGCACTGGAAGCTTCTCCATCTATATTTGGCAAATAAATCTTTTGCACTTTGAGTTTCATGCAGAACAGCTTTTTAAAAAATAACTCCTATCTTTCACAAAGTACCTTTTCCAATGAACCTACTTTGCCTGCAGTGAGACTACTTTACAACGAGGCTGTTGAGCCCACCACCTGTTCTTCAGATTGGTCTTCATCCTGCAAGTACGGGGAGCCTCCATCATTTCTGAGGGCAATTTAGATTCATTGCCCTGAGAATACTGGCAGAGAGGGCCATTCGGAAAAGCAGTGTTCACTCTGAAGATGATCTGTTGCCCTTAAGTTATTTAAAAATGAGAACTGGTAAGGAGATAATGCTCCATTCTGGCAGGAGAGTATATCTATAGGATATATCAATATTTCCACAGCGTTCATTATTTCAACTTTTCATCCAAATTCTGCAGAGAATGAATGTGGAAATATTGCCATGTTCTTCAGGACGGAAATTCTGAAATTTGATCAGTTGTGCTTACAAAGCTGGAAGCACTTCTTGTTCAGGAAAGCTTTCTGTCCCCCAGAATTCTCTGAAGCAGAAGTCTTTTTTCCCAAGAACTATATAGACTGAAATTTTTACTTAGGAAGGGTGGAGGGAAATGTGTACTTATTCAGTATGTTTCTTTTTAAAGACTGGTCTTTAAGAAATTGAAAAGGCCTGAGTGTGTGAGTGAAATTGCATTTGAATACAAAGGACAGTTAATACAGAATTGGAAATTTGTGTATGAGAATGTGAGAAAGCAGAAAATAGGCAAGTGTGGTTTGGGTACACACATATATGGAATCCTAAGCAAAACAGCAATAGAATTCAGGAAATATTTAATCAGTGGTTTGACCATACCTGCAGCTCAAGCTTGGTAAATAAGTGACTACTCAAGGTAAGAATGCCAGAACAGGAACATTTTTAATGAGCTACTGACTGTTATTTAAATAGACCTTGTAGCTTCATGCCTTTCTTAGATATAATGTTAAGAAATTCCTTGAGTGTCATGGCATCAAGTTTTGTTAAAATATTTTGTTATTTTCACCAGGCTGTCTTTGAGCTGAGAAATTTGTTGATTTATAATTTAATTTAATTGCTACAGGTAGGATACCCTTCAGGAGATTACTACCCTCACTCCTGCTGGGATTTCTGTTGTTGTAGTGATGATGTTTTTCAAACATTGTTTTGGAAAAAAAAATCTAGGGTTATCATTAATAGGTAATTATGATAATGAATTATGATGGCTTCAGTTTGCCTTCCTGAAATGCCAATGGAAGATCTGTGTGCATATCCACAATAAGATAAGAGTCTTCAGTTGGTATTTCCAGTAATTATATTAATTAGAGAGGTGTTAGGGTAGTATTACTACTTTATAGCCCTTGGACTGATTATTTTGGTAGTCCATGTGCAAGGACAATACTTCCTCTTATTTTGGTGAATAAGGACTATCACAGTAACCTGGGAAGAGGATGGCTTTAGCTGGACTATGAGTGTACCTGTGGCTGTGCAGCAGTGGAACCCAGGTCCAGTCATTCAAAAAGACCAGTGTCAGGGCATGGCAGCCTTTATTTTCTTGTGCAGACATGTTGAATATGAAACATATTTCTGAGAAATTGGAAGAAATTCAGGAAATAAAAAACATTTTGCACAAGCTGGCCACATGCATTAAACTGTGTAAGTGTATAAGTAAGACTGTGGTTGTGCTTTATAATCATAATTTTTCTCATTTTGCTTTCTACGGTTTGTTTATCTTTCAGTTCACATACCTATGGAACTTAATATTGTTAACTGCATCCATTTAGACAGAAATTAAAGTGAGGAGTCCTCTTGTTTTTCTATGATATTGATAAGTTCTTTTTCTCACTATTATGGAGTGTATGGTTATATATCTACATACAAAATACATTATAATTTTGGAAGATGGAATGAGTCCATTTTATGTTCATTTCCCTCTCACTGATGGTGTTAAAAAGACTGCAGGATTGGCATTAACATTACAGTTGGCTGAATGGCCCTGGTGACACTTCAGTTGCAGTTAAAACAGATTCTGTTGTATGAAAGGCAAAGGAAAGGAAGCTACAGAGCCTGGTTTAGAGAAGGATTTAAGAGTGATATGTGTACACATGAACAATTAGGGTGTCAAAGCAAGCTGGAGAATTCAGGAGTGGTCTGGTAAGCTCTGAGGCAGAAAAGAATTCAACAGTTGTGTGCAGATCCTGATAGCTCAGGAAATTCCATTTTTAAAATTGTACAAAAGGAGTATGGTTTCCTTTAATCATTGTGGAAGGCTCTGAGGGGCAGAGGTGAAGGAGAAAGGGGCAGGCTCATCAGTCCAGGCACTAATCAGGGCCAAGGTCTCTTGAGGAAGTTAATGAGTTTCTAAATAACCAACTAGCAGCTAGTAGGGAGCGGAAGAATAGTCAGCCCCCGTATCCTGCTTTTATTTCTGTCCTAAAGTGAGAGATACCTTTAGAAGAGCTAGACAATGTTTTGTGGTCAAAAGCCTTCTACTAGGAAATAGCTGCTTCTGATGTGAAAACTTTTTTCTTACACGATGCGAAGGAAAATTTAAACATATTTTTAGTCTCTTGAGACTGCTGATGATTTACATGAGTATCCCTTGAATCTTACTGCAGTGCTCAGGATAGGACATTTTGACTGATTTTAACTGTTCAGGTCTCTTTGTCCCTGCTTTTGGCTATGCTTCTGAAAGTGTCTGGCATGACTGCTCTTGTTTGCACTTCTCCCCCATCTTTGTATGCCAGATAGCATTTGCCATCTTCCTGACCTTGCTGGGTAAACATTGCACTAACACAGCTTTTGCATAGCATTCATTTCTTTTTGAAAAACATTGAAAGGCAAAAGAAATGCAAGCAGGTAAGTGAATAAGAAAAAAGAAATAAGATGGGAGGCCAAATTAGCACAAAGCAGTGGGGGGATATGCTCTTAGCACAGAGCAGAAAATTACCATGGAGGGGCGTGGGCTCTTCTTCAGTGTGTGTATGATGCTGTGCAGGTATGTTACACTGAATCAGGACAGAAGTGCATGCCTGCTGGTGTGCATGTGTTCAGCTGTGGGTGTAAGTACACCCATTAGCTAAGCACCCACCTGCGGATACATGATTCAACAGTGCAGAGACAGTGAGGATTTGCTCACTCAGGTTCTCAGCTCTAGAAGGGTCTGGTATTTCTGGATCGCTCGCACGGTGGACCCGACTTTTGTCAACTTTGTTCCCCGCAAGACTCTATGCTACTCATGTCTGATAGGTATTTAATAACTTGCATGGGCTAAGTAAAATATTTAATCTGCTATAAGATTCCCTTTCATTTTCACCGCCTTACCACCTGGTGGATCTGCATCAAGAAGGACCAGTGCATTTCTTTCCAGTTTGAAATACTTGTCATTCCTGTGGTGGCTCATTTCTGAGTCACATCTTTTCTAATCACTAAGAAGTAACATTAATATAGCAACAAGCAATTAAAAAACCCCAGAATCTATTTGGCCCACACTATCAATTGAGTGTGATTCCAGGGCTGTAATTAACTATGCAGTGTTTGGAAGTGTGTTGTGTCCACCACCTGTCTCCCCTGTGATGAATTTCTACTCCCTGTGTTGTTCTTACAAACCCAAGCAGGAGTAATAAGCAAGGCTCAGAACTGGGACATTTCTTGATTGAACATCAAGGAGGCCAGGAATTCGCCTGTGATGTGGTGGTATGTCTTCTGCTGTTCTTGTTGAAACAACCCACGGTGGTAGCTTAAGTTTTATGATCTTAACATTGAAGGCATTGATTGTTTCCAAAACAAATTGCCTGCCACCTTCTTTTGGGGAAAACCTAATTTTCTCCCACCTGTAAAATAGGTAGCTCTTAATTCACTTAGAGATTATGCTCTGCTTTTATGTGATAGCAGTTGTTTTGTTGTAGATGTAATGGCCTAAAGATACTGCTTTACTTATGTCATGTTTATCATTCTCTTGTAAGTGCTTTTGGTTAATAATCTTTGGCTCAGGACCTTGGTTAGTGGACCTCGGTTAGTGGACCTCACAGCCAACATCTATATAAACTGGTTATCTGAAGAGGATATAGCTGACTGTAAGGGCATAATTTCATTAACTTCAATATTGTTCCCTTTAAACTGGCATATGAAAGGGAATTGCCAATGAGTCATGTGTCATTTGCAGATTATTACCATCCGGAACCTGGTGCCAAGGAAACTGATTTATTCTCTGTTATTACTGTGTTATTCACTGCATTGTGCAATAGATCAATTCCAAACATAAATACATTGAGTAGTCCATGGATAGGAATAAATCCTGTCACGTTCAAGTACTTACATGCTACATGCTAGTCCTGGCACAGGGAGTCAGAAGTCTTGTGCAGTTTCTTTGGGTTTTTCATATTCTGTCAGTAGTGCTCTTGTGCAATTTTTTTCATTTGGCTGCTTCATTTTCGACGGTAACTTCAAAGAAATGACTTGAACAGAACATTTTGGACTTTGTTCTGAAACTCACCAAGTTCACTGGGGGTCTCTTGTGTATTTTTGAGCTCTGGGTGTCTTTGACACTTGCATAAACTTTTGGGAGGATGTAATTTCCCCTTCACTTTCCCACCAGGATTCAGCAGTTAAGGTACGTTTATTTTTGTATTGGTTACATATTATTAGGTGTAGAAGACAGAATCACTCTGTGTTATTATGTAGAACAAATTCCTGTTTCTTGCAGCCCTTTGTGTTCAGAATGGAGGCACTCTGGGAACTTTGGTGTAGTACAAAGCCCCTTTCCAGGCCGGTGCGTCCAGTTCAGTAGGGCTTTCTGCAGTGCCTTGGACCTCTCCTAAGGCTCACTCCGTGATTTGTGCAATGGTTTCTGTAAAACAACTTTCTGATCCAATTTGAGACTACTCATAATCAAATCCCACTACTGGTTTCATCAGTCCTCAGACAGTGCTGGTAGGGTCAGTCATTTAGAAGCAGATTCTGCCATCCGCTTTACAGAAAAGCAGCCAGCAACTCATGCAGTCTTGCACTGATGGAGGTCTTTGGCTTCGTGTTAACTTAAGGACAGTGTGAAAGACATCATTCCATGCAACCTTTTTTCTTACAGTCTCTGGAGGCTTTTCTCATTTCCACCATCACTCTCTGAGCTGTATTTAAGCAGTGCTGTGGGGACAGAGCAGTCCTTGGGCACAGACCAGCTGTGTGATCACAGGCACAGAGTATCAGCCTGTGACTTTGGCTGCCCTTCAGACTCTGCCTTGTATTTTTAGCTTCCAGTCTCCTTAGTGGAAGAATTGTCTCTTCTCACTGTATTTGCAGCACAGTGGGTGGATTAGCAGTTCTGCCCACTCCTCCTCTGGTCTGTAGTAAAAAGTAAATATTAAAAAATGATTCCTTAATTGTGATTAAGGAAGAATTGTATTTCCTAACATATACATGACATGGCGTCCTCGTTTAAGGGAATTTGTTTGAACTGGCATCCCAGCTTGGATGTCTTTGTCACACAACAGGTGCTTCAAATCACTAATCTCCTGCAGTCCGAGCTGGTATTTATTGCTGTTCAATGTCAGATCCTTTTGCTTGGCATAGCAGAGCATACCATGCAACCCGCAAATTGTGCTGGCGAGCATATTTAATCATACACCAGCAGATTACCTATAATTAGCTCCATCACAGCTAGATCCTTGGAGATCCTCAGTGGGAGGATAATGTCTACTCCAAGGACTGAAGCAACCCTGCAGGGAAGATGGGAGCCCAGCTGCAAAGTACTGCTGGAGTAGATTTAAGATGGTTAAAGCCTTTGATGATCCATCTGAAGTTGTTTATAGTTTCATATTTCAAAGTCCAGGCTTTGACTTCCTTAAACTGTTCCAGTGGGTAACCACAAATATCTCAGGGCTTCATGTCACTCCTGTGCATCTAGATAAACTGTTCATTTATTTGCTTTGTACCGTACTGTCAAGGCTTGTCTGCTGGGATGGAGTTTACCCTGCCCATCACTAGAAGTCAGCGGTTTCTCTATATTTGGACTAGTCACCTTAAACTAATTTTGTATTCAGTGCAGAGAAGCAGGGTCCTTCAGAGCCTGTTACGAGCAATGCATCTGAATGTTTGAGGCATCTACTTTGGGATCAGATGAACTGTGCCCTAGAAATGAATGTTTCTTCCCAGAGTGAGATACAGATATGGATAATCTAAGCTTAGCTGGATGAAACTCACCCAGTACGTTTGCCCTTCAGTCCAGTTCAGCTTTTCCTTAGCCTCTCAGTAATCTCTCAGTATTAGCAGGACTAAGCAGGACTTAGGATGATTTTTCTATGTTGTAGAAGGCACAGAGAAAGCAGACAGAAAAGCACGGTGTGGCAAATCATTTGTAGAATTTGTTCGGACCTGTAAGTTCACTCCAGTTTTGTGTTATTAATACTTTTTCAAAAAAACTCCCAATTTTCATCCCTTTTGAGTGTGCTAGAGCAACACCTGCTGCCTCATAGACCTTCTAGCTCTAGAGCAAGGCCAGGGAGACAGAGTCACACCTCCCCTTGGGAGGTAACAATATTGTGGTCACGACACATGCAATATTGTCCCGGATGGTTATCTCCCCTAGATTAAGAACCCACAATGGTTTTCTGTGTTACTGTTTCAGACGTTCCCACCTGATTAGCACCAAATCTGTTTTCACTCATCTGAATATCTACTAGTCATATTATATCTTATCATGTCAGCAACTGGATTTTCCTGGATAATGGTATCTAATAATCTAATTTCTTGTAGGGATATATTTAAGAAGACTAAATACTGAATCTTCTGATTTGGAGTGAGCTCTGTCTATGACACGCCCCCCCCCCCCCCCAACTGACAATGCTGCATCAGGATCAGTTTTGTGACTTGAAAATCAGAACGAAATGTGTATACAAAATAGAAGCAAGGAGACATATCTGAGGATGAGAATAAAGGTCAAGAATATAGGAATAAAATCAAGAAGGCTAAACTGATACATATTTGAGAGGGTATAAAAAAAGCAAGAGGAAAAGATTCCATAATGAAAATGTAAAGACAGACAAAGGCAAGTTAGAATTTCACTACTTAACATGAAATGAGATTGAATAGTAGATTATAAGAAAGTGAAATTATTCAAGGCTTTCAATCTGAAAGTTAGTTGTGTCCAGAAGTTTAGCAAAATTAATTCTAACTTTGGTAGGAGCTTAAGTCAGAAAACAGAAAGACAGGTTAAAGAATATTTTAAAGCATGCATATAGAAAGAACCAGAATATGAAAAAAACCGCTCCAGGATATTTAAGGAATTAGCAAAAGCAGCCACTGAATTGTTATCTGTGGTGGTTGTGGAAAATGAAAAGACACAACACATTTCAGCTTTCTCAGCCTCATTCATCAGTAGATTTCCATCTCCACTGAATTGTGACTAGTGAACCTACTTTTTCCTTCCTTTTATTCATGCACAGATTTCTTTCTTACTGCCTTTTACAGTCCTTGCATCTTGAATCTTATTCTTTCCAATATGCATATCCAGGGATTGGAATGGAAGTTTTGAAGTTCTGTTATGAACACTTAGACATGCTGGTGTAAAAATGTGAGAACTCCTTATAGCCTTCATTCTGCCCTATTTCCTCTCCATGGAAATTGCTGGTTTGAAGTATGGCACAGCAGCAGCTACCAGCTCATCCCAGTTGCAGTGGAGAGGTGTCTACTGCAGTATATTGCTGTTACGCTTACGTTGAATGCTTGTGGATTTTTGTTACTCCCACTGCTGTATAGTTAAAATGTATGTATCTATGTAAGCCTGCCATTAAGAGAACTGAAACCATACATGCATAATGAGTTGGAAGTGAATTTCCAGTCTTGCACCATGGCTCCTGTGAGTAATACATATGTCACAGGCCTTTTCAGCATCACTGAGATTCCTCTCCTGAGAGGGGACTGTTGAGCTGAACAAATGTTCGAGGGTCAGGACTTGAATTTCTATTATCTATTAATGCTCTTCTGCCACAAACTGCCCTGCGTGGCTGAACTTACTGGAAATATTGTCATGTGTATGTGCAATGCTGTCTCTGTAAAGAGAACAGAGAAAAGTTAGTCTGTGTTCATAGATTTGTCCAAAGACTTCCAAGAGAGAAAACTGAAATGATTGCCTATTCAGAAATACCGCTGCAGAGACCTGGAGAGATGCATTTCGGTGCATGAACTTCTATCTATCTCAGACAAAATCTCTCAAGATGCATTATGCCAGGGGAGATGTTGCAGAACATATAACCTAGCCAGGGATCCCAGCCCAGAGAGGAGAATGAAGGCAGGAAGCATTCGAACTATGTCTCTCTTGAAACACAATGATGTCATTGATAACACACTATTAAACTGTGAGCTCATCCTCCATCTCCGTAAGGCAGTGCTGCAGTATTTCTGAGGTAGTATCTTCATTTTTCAGCAACTGATTGGGTCAAAATTACTCATATTTTTGGATTAAATGAGAGCTGAACAAGAACAAAAATTCCCATAAAGACTAACTTTATATAATACTTTCCATCCATTCTTTCATGCAAAAATATCCTACCAGCTCTAGTGCAAGATGTTATTAAAAGCTGTTAAGAACATTTTAGAATTGGTTGGCTCTTACATCTGACTATACCATATTAAGGTTAATGTATTAAATTAATCTTAAAGCTCACATTGGTTACAGCTGAAATAGCTAAGATATTTCAGCATGAAGATAGGAAAGCTGGAGCCCATAATTTCACCTAAGTCATCTGAATGGATGCATTGTGTGAAACTGTCTAGCATTGTTGCCATCAATTCCAGTCCAACCCCTCTGATTTTTATTAAGCCTAAATTGTCACCACTAAAAGTTGAAACTGATTGAATACATGCTGAAAACAGCCTTCATTACATTGCTGCAATGGTGCTGCTGCAGAAAGTGTCTTTGGCATCTGGAATTTCATAACATTTTCTTCTTGTATGCTTTTCGTTTGGTACATTTATTGGTCACAGGTTTTCTGTCATGAGGATTTTGTCTAGGTATCTAAAACATATCCATGTGACTTTAAAGCTCAAGAATAAAAAAATAGAAGTTGGCTTAGAAAATAGAATGGTTAAAAAAACATTTTCATAATGAAATCTGAAGCAAATTACTGCTGACTAAGCTTATTGATCATGACCACATATTGGCATAAGCAGAACCATAGAATCAACCCTTGGGTTGGAAGGGACCTTTAAAGGACATCTAGTCCAACTCCCAGATGATGGGAGATACAGTAATGTATCGTGTTAGAAGGATGGTACTAGATGAAAAATATTTTGATTAAACTGGAATACTAGGTGTTTTAAGGGAAATGATGTCAACAACTGTGTTTGTTGTCCAAACCCATTATTAATTTTCAGCAATCCAGCCTTGCTTATATCTTTTGGCTACTGTCATGGTTCAACCCCAGCCAGCAACTAAGCCCCACACAGCCACGTGCTCACTCCCCTCACAGTGAGATGAGGGAGCGAATCAGAAGGGTAAAAGTGAAAAAACTCATGAGTTGAGATAAAGACAGCTTAATAGGTAAAGCAAAAGCCACACATGCAAGCAAAGCAAACCAAGGAATTCATTCACCACTTCCCATGGGCAGGCGGGTGTTCAGCCATCTCCAGGAAAGCAGGGCTGCATCGCGCCTAATGGTGACTTGGGAAGACAAACGCCATCACTCTGAATGTCCTCCCCTTCCTTCTTCTTCCCCCAGCTTTATATACTGAGCATGACGTCATATGATATGGGATATCCCTTTGGTCAGTTGGGGTCAGCTGTCCCAGCTGTGTCCCCTCCCAAATTCTAGTGCCCCCCCCAGCCTACTCGCTGGTGGGGTGGCGTAAGAAGCAGAAAAGGCCTTGACGCTGGGTAAGCACTGCAATAACTAAAACATCTCTGTATTATCAGCACTGTTTTCAGCACAAATCCAAAACATAGCCCCATACTAGCTACTGCGAAGAACATTAACTCTATCCCAGCCAAAACCAGCACAGCTACCAAGGCCTGTGAAGCCATAAAGGCTGCACGGGTGATGACATGGGTGTCCGTTAACCAAGTGTCAGTGGATCATATATTTCTCTCTCGCAGGACTTAGCATTCAAGAGTCTTAAGAGCTTCTCCAAATAATAATAATATTTCCCAACATCCTACCAGGTTGGTAAGTATTTTGCCATTTTACAGATAATTATAAACATGTTAATGCTTTCTGACTGTATGGTATCATAAGGGAATCATAAAGGATTGTATAAAGAGCATTATGCCTCCACTTGTAGCAAAGCAGCTGTACAGAATTTATGGACTAAGGGGCATACAATGTGTTAGCCAGCCAGCCAGCAATGGGTACCTCTACAGGAGAAGCTACCAGGTGACATCCAACCATGAGCCTGAACTTACATCACTCATGGTAGATGTTAACATGCCTGTGTCCCATGCAGAAATCTCACTGCTGGCTTCCGTAAATTAACAAGATCATATTCATATATTTGTATTTTGGGGATAAATTCTTGATGCATGTAAACAGGCATGTTTTGCTTCCAAATCAGTTTCAGGTATAACACTGCTTTAAAGCATGTTCTGATAGTTTAACTTTGAAAACCTAAAGGCATGAGTAGGTTAGTGACATCTTCATCTAATAGAAATGAACTCAATTTTATGACCACATGGGCAATGGGGGAAATATGGTCTTACTAGGAACTCTATGATTAAAATGATGACTAAAATAGAAATTTAGAAGTCTTGTTAGGAAATATATTTGACAGCCATAGCTGGAGAGCTTTTGATGTGCACCAAAAGAAGCTGCTATAAGTCAAACACCAGTTCATTTCAGCCATTGGTTCATGTCCAATAAAACCTCCAAGATGGGGCTTCTTGACTATTTTAGTATAAATGCTTGAGAAACACTTGGATACTTTGGGAATGGGGTTAGGTGTGGATTTATATAGAAATGGTTGGTAAACACCTTCTACTGATCAAGAGCTTGTGAAGCTTGCGCAATGATCTGTTCTACTTCAAACTTCTGACACGGGATAACCCATATAATCTGTCCACCCTATTTGAGTGTTGTAAGAATAGCTGTATGTTCCTATATATTCTGGCATCACAGTAATGGGAGCTGTGTAAATGCCTTAGCAAGACAGATAAAATAGCAGGGGACAGAGATCATCCGTGGCACGTCTTCTGGGTACCTCCCCTGTAAATATGAATCATGCTTCATCCAACCAGGTTTTATTTATGTCCTTGTTCACAATCACACATTTGGCAGGATTGGCTGGACGTGGTAAGACACTGGTTATTTTGTCATTAGATTTTGCATAAAAGGAAAAGAAAATACAGTTGGAGATGGCCATACAGTGCTCAGGATACTTGCAGGCAGAGGGAAAGGTGGGAAATAAATGGTTCTCAGATGTCTTACAATGGGCAAAGTGAACTGAATTGGGGCAGAGCAGTTTAATTTCTTTCTTAATCACTGCCTGCTTTACAGTTATCTTTTTATATGTTCCTTTATTTTTATTTTTTAGTTGAGGAAGAGAAATCCACGTTTAAAAATAAGTCTGTGGAATGATGTTTTCTATTTTTCTGTTAGTTAAAGCAATACAATTAGGATATTGTAGACGACAGACAATTCTGGAATAACCGGTACAAAGAAGCCTTTAAAAACTTAAAAAGATGACGGTAAAAGTAATTCAGAAGATAGTAAATAAATGCTTCGTCATGTTTCCCAGATTCTTCTGTACTCATAGATCCTTAGTTTGTATGCAGAGGTTCTAACCATGCATATAGAGATAAAATGGCAGTTTGCCAATAGTAGGCAAGGAAAGAAAACAGCCAATATGACAGTATACTGGTTTCCAAACTGTAGGTGGTGGAAACCTATTTCATTAAGAAAAAAAATGATGTTCCTGACCAACATAATGATAGTGTTTTCAAGCATGGCTGAATTGGATGTCACCTGTAGCAAAACATCACACTGAGGAAAACACCTTGTTCAAGAAAAACATGCTTTGGTGATTAATCCCATCGACACCACTGTGCTCTAAAAGGGCTTTGACAAATGGAATTTAGTTTCAATTAGGGAATGAATACAAATATAATCTGGTAAATTGAATTGTCGGCATATAAGCAAAACTGATTAACTTTTTTTTTTTTTAACTGGGAATTTAAATGAGGGAAAAGGCATGATATGAGTATTGAAGTTATTTTCCTTTTTTTCAGCCCCAGAAAATAAAACTAAGCCTTAACCTGGGTAATCATGTAAAGAATGTACTTTTTAAAGCCACAGTTTGACCTCATTCTCCATGAAGTCTGTTTTCCTCCTGGGGCTCTCCTTCCCCCATGTTTATATTCTCATTCAATAACAGGAAACAATGCTATTCCTCACAAGCAGTAGGATATAACTCTTTGAGCACAACTCCACTGTCGTGGTTTAACCCCAGCCAGCAACTAAGCACCACGCAGCTGCTCACTCACTTCCCCCCCACCCAGTGGGATGGGGGAGAGAATCGGAAAAAAAAAAGTAAAACTCATGGGTTGAGATAAGAACAGTTTAATAGAACA
Organism: Aquila chrysaetos chrysaetos; assembly: GCF_900496995.4. Classification (NCBI taxonomy): domain Eukaryota; kingdom Metazoa; phylum Chordata; class Aves; order Accipitriformes; family Accipitridae; genus Aquila; species Aquila chrysaetos. Next base: position 11,129,032 of record NC_044014.1, read on the forward strand.
GAAAGGAAGAAACTAATAATGATAATAACACTAATAAAATGACAATAGTAATAATAAAAGGATTGGAATATACAACTGATGCATAATGCAATTGCTCACCACTTGCCAAACAATGCCCAGTTACTTCCTGAGCGGTGATTTCCCCCAGCCCCAGTCCCCCCAGTTTATACACTATATGTGACGTCACATGGTCTGGAATACCCCTTTGGCCAGTTTGGGCCAGCTGTCCTGGCTGTGTCCCCTCCCAACTTCTTGTGTCCCTTCAGCCTTCTTGCTAGCTGGGCATCAGAAGCTGAAAAATCCTTGACTTAGTATAAACATTACTTAGCAACAACTGAAAACATCAGTGTGTTATCGACATTCTTCTCATACTGAACCCAAAACATAGCACTATACCAGCTACTAGGAAGACAATTAACTCTATCCCAGCTGAAACCAGGACATCCACATACATGTCCTTTAATGGCCCTGCCACTTTGTGCAGCTCCTGCCCCTCCCTTGGTTATTCTTCACACCCTTCCTCTGCCTCTATGGTTGGACCAGCATGACTGATAGTTTTAATGATGACTTATTTTTCAGATGGATCATTTCCCCCATCTAGCTCACTGCACACCTCCCAGCTGAGGGATATATTTTGTCACTAGTGAATTTTAACCCCAAAGGAATGGTGTATTTTCCTTCTGTTGAGAGGGAGGGAAAAGCAATGGAAAAGGTGAATCAGGCAGGGTCAGGGTTTCAGGTGATTCTTAAATCTGGTCTTTGGGCTTTGTTGGGTAGGCTTTTCAGTGACTGAATGAATATATTTAAGTATTTCCAAGTGATTGTGTTTGGAGAGATGGAAGCCTAAAAAGAGGACACTCAAGAGGGGAAATAAAATGCCTCCTTAGACTAGTGGGTCGGAAGTAAAGTTGGATGGGTGGATTCTTATCAGGCTGTGAAAAAGGTAAAAACCAAACTTTCCCTTATTTCAGCATTCCTGTCCCCCTGAACGCAGCCCAATTCTGTGTGCCCTGGTTGTCTGGTACTATTTTACTGCTGTTTGAATATATTTGATTCAAACACATTACCTCTTAAACCACTGTGAACACCTCAGTCAAAGAAACAGGCAATGCCACAGATTAAAAAAATAGCCCTGTAAATGTCTTCTTCCAGGCCTGATGATGTTTAAAATACTTGAGTATTTTCTAAAGATGTGATGTAGTTAAACTGTGATAAACTACACATCTTTCAAAAAGTATTTCTGTTATGTCTTGCCATGCATGTGAGTCTTTTATAATGGCTGAAGAAGAAAAATCTGTTTTGTTATACCAGTAGAAATTTGGAGTCAATTTCTATTGATGTAAAAGTGACCAGAATCTGTCGCATAAAATAGTTTGTATAGCACTTCAACTTCTGCAACATAAAGTATCTAAAAGGGGTCTTGGAATGCTCCTTTTGTACAAAATGAAATTTATTTACCAAAAAATTACATCAACTTAAAAAATATTCTGAAGGTAGTACAAAGATAATTGGATATCGTTTCTTGAATTTAGAATATATGTATCTATGTGCATGGCTGCCTGAATTTAGACATACCCTGTGACCTAAGTTAACACCTGAGATAAAAGTATTGCCTGAATTAACAGTTATAATTAGGGGATACTAATAAACTTTGTGCATAGAGAAGTGGAGTATGTTCTTCACCCCTACTAAATTTGAGAAAGCTGCAAGGCCCTGGCATCATGAAGACATACTCAGACATCAAACTCTAAGCCTGTGAACAGCGAGTGAAAAATGGGATAACAGGAGGAGAGAGGCCCAAGTAATCACAGTGCACGATGCTAATGATCTGTTTGTTTTAGACCAAAAGTTTATTATTACAGTCAGTGAAGATATGAGTTGAATTGCACACACATTTTGTAGCAGTGTTGGTCAAAGTTTGTATTAACAGGTTTTGAAGGATAAAAAATTTACAATAAAAAGCCACTTTGTGGTAGACTTCATATTAAGACTACCAGCAACTGAAATGCAGAGCATCCCCTGAAATGCATTGAACATGAAAAAAACTTAAAAAAAAAGAAAGTTTTCTGCAGGTAGAATTTGCTTTCTGGCACTGCTTTGATGATTACTCAAGATTCTATCTGTGCCATGGGTTGTCATCTGTCAGTGGTGTTTGCATTAAGTTGTGTAACTGCTTCTTAATGCCTGTTACGTAAGGATGCATAGATTGCAGCTCCATGAGGTATCCTGCACAAATCACAACTGATAATGTAAGCATGGTTTCAAAGGTTACTCTCAGTTGAATTAATTTTACATTAATTGAAATCCTCCCTGCATAAGTCAAATGCTTGATTAATACAGAAGCGTACCGTGTAAGTTCAAACAGGGCTCAGCAAGTAGGTATCTGTGGTTGTCCTGTAATATAGTGTATAAGTTTTGTGATATTCATACCATACCATATACCAGTGTGATGCAGCTTTCCTGGTCTGGGTGGGAGTTTTGCCATTGGCTTTTAGCCATGCCATGGTTGTACCCCAAGGATCTCAGACTGTATCACCTAAAACACAATAATGTGTAGATAGAGAAGACAGCAGAAGAAGACATAGTCAACGTTCACAAGGTAGTTTTGGGGTTTTTTTTAATTTTATACTACATTTACTGTGTTAGCCCTTTTTCTTGTATTTAATCTAATTTTAATTACGCTGAGTCAGGATCTGTACTGAGGAAAGAGAGTCTAAAGATGTCTTGGACGTTGCATTAAATACAGAGTTTTGCCTGGAATGGAAGAAATTGAAGAGAATGGAGATGGGGAAAGGAATCTTAGTATAGCAAAAATGAAACAAGTATTTAAATCTAAATCAGAAGGATTATAGACAGAGTTGCAATTTGAAATGTTGTTAGCTGTAATAACACTTACCTCCTTTCCTTCTCTAACATTAATTTAACACCTTTCTAAATGATTAATTTTAATTCCCATAGCAAACCCCATAAGTTAGATTTAAGGCACTTCTTCTTTGGAGTGTTCCATCAGCATATATTTTCTGGTGTGGTCCTCTAAAAATGCACACCTTGCTTTGTATGGAGCCTTTTTCAATTCTGAGTATCAACTGACCACCCAAATACGAGATGTGCCACATCTATGGTCAGGAAACATCTTATATAGATTCACCAGAGGAATAGAACAGAGAAGCAGAGTGGATCATGCTACTGACCACAGATTTGCAAAGTGGCATTTGGACTCTTCAATCGTTCGTTGCTCTGTTTCCAAATTTTGCAAGCACAGATATGGATGACTTTTTCTCCAGATCTGCCTGACCCAGGTTTTATGAGATTTAACAAGGCCTAGGTTAGAAAATAAATCATGTTTCAAAATATATTGACTCTCACTTTGAGGGCTGATCAGGAACAGATAACCTATGTATGCTAGTGCTTGAAATATTAGTTAAAATATAGTAACTAAGACATTTTTAGCAACAAGTGTTCCTAGTGTAAACAAACTATGAAATTTTGTTCCGTGTTTCATCATACTAGGATTACTGGTGGTACCTCCTGGCCCATATGTACTAATGATCTACCAGAGGAGCTGAAACTGAACGAGGAATGGCCAAAAATAATCAGGATGATCCTATGATGTAGGTTGCACTTCAGGCTGATATTTGCCCCATAATCCTCTTGGAAGGCTGTTCCAGAAATTACTTCTTAACTGCATGCGAGCCTCCTCCAGTTTCAAATCTCGCCAGTGCTTCCCAAGTATTTTTTTTTATTCATTAACTTAATTAGCACATTCTAAACTTGTGTCATATAAGAAATAATATCCACAAAAAACATATCTGAGAAATGTCACAGGTGAAAATGCATAGAAAGTTCTTTTATGAAAAAGCTGGTGAGGAAACATCACTCAGCTTGAGTGGTGGAGCTCAGTTTAATCTTGGAGACATTGCAGTAGCACAGATAGAAAATGAGAAGAAAACTTTTTGCAAGGAAGAGCCCGAGGCAGATGCATGCCCAGTATTTTCTGGCCACTAAAGCAGATTTCTGAATGCACAAATATTTCATAAAACCAGACCGGTGTAGTCAATCCATAACATTGAAAATGAAAAAGTTCAATCAGAAAATGCAGAAGTGGTATCTATAGTTTACTAGTTTTTCCAGCTCCTCAGCAGAAATAAGACACTGCTGCTTCAAGAGTCTCCTCATCTTGCCTTTCAACGTGAATTCTATCACCCATTATGCCAATTTTATGTTACCTGAACTACCATGACACTTCTAGTAAATCATCATGACGGATAGGTGCTGATATTTGCCCAATTTTTTATGCTGGATGAAATGGGGTTTTTGTTACTTCGTGTCTCTGAAAGACAGGTATTTTAAAGGCAAAAGCTGATATAACCTTCTCTTGTACCTCAGGTTAAGCTGATTAGGTCCTAATGAAAGGCATCAATCATTTCTCTTCCCCAAAAGACCTGGCTCAAAACACCTCTGTCCTACAGCCTAGGGTACTTTGCTGCAGGGAATGTGTAGTCTCATCTCTCACTGCAGGTAAAGGTAAAACAAACAAGAACCCTCCAGAAACCACTGTTGCTTTACCCCTCCTATGGAGAGAACGAAAGGGGAAAGTGCTGTAAGAATAAACAAGGCATATATAATCCTGCATTATCCTAAATCTGAAAGACCTGTGGAGTGACTCAGTCCTAAGCCCACAAACAGCTTTATGAAACCAGCCTGTCATGCTGTGCCTCATCTAGTTTTCCTGAAGCAATGGTTGGTCGTGTGTGAAATACCAAGCTAGTAATATGCACTGTTCTTTTATAAAGGGGAAAGGCCAGAGCGGCAAAAACATCATCTCTTAGCAAGACATGATACCCTTTTCAAGACCTCTGCCATTCCAGGTGAGTATCCTGGAATAATTAAGCAATTTAATAGTTTAGGGTGTACACATAAAAATATTTCTGCTCTCGTGAAGGTACAAGGTGCTTGGGAAAGTATTGGGTTATGGCTCAAACAGTTAAAAAAAAAAACAACTAGGTAGGATTTTAACATTGCGAGTTGAATATCTGTTACTTAGTAACTGAAAGATATGCTTTTGCCGGGTCAGTTGGTATCGTTTTGCTCAAATGATCACTGATAGTTTGTGAAATCTAGCACTGCAATACAATTGTTGGCCATGTCTTAAGACTTAAACAAGGATATTTTTCTGCAGTTCCCAGATCCAGAAGACGCATAAGTGGGAGTGGAAAAAAATGCTTTTGTTTGGGAAACACACTGTGGGAAAATTGCTCAACATGATTTGAATGTCAGAATTGGAATGTAACAACTAGTGTAGCCAGATTAGTGCAAAGAGAAGGCAAAACAATTGCTTTTGTCAGGGTCCTCAGTTAATTTTGTAGCGCTGAAACAAAATTGATAGTTTACTTTTTGTTGATTGTGTGCAAGGATAAAATTTCAGTTACATAAATTTAATTACATAGATCTATGATAAACTAAAGTCTGGAGACCTTGTATTTTTTAGTGAGACTGACTTACAAAAAAAAAAAGCCATCTATGGGAAGTTTTACTTCCCATTTGCTTTTTGCAAAACCTAAATCAGCGAATCCATTTTGTTTGCCTGGGTAAATTGGGGCGGGGTGTGTTGCCCTTTGGAGATTGGAAAATACTGGGATTGTAAAGCCTTCATTGGACTATATGGCAGTCTGCATCAGGATCATTGTATCAGGTCAGAACAGATGGCTCGACACTCTCCTAACCCTCCCAACGTGTTTGCAAAAGATGTCCCCAAAATTTTGAGAAAATTTCCCAATGAACAGGTCTTGCGTCTTCCATGTCAAAGGCATTAAGACTCTTCCAGTGACAACTCCTGGATTAAGGTCCTGAATACCTGTAATAGAGGGGAGAGGTGGGACATCATGTGATTCAACACCTGGGCCATACCCTCTGTTGCAAAGACTGTTGTGCACTGGTGGTTGCAAGAGCTGTCTATGATCCCAACTTCCAAAACCTACACTGCTTTAAATTATAAGATATGACAAGTCCTTCTAAAGCCAACAACTGCACAGCAGAGCAAACCTGAGCAGTGAAAACCATGTCCTTTTGAGATACCGATGAAAGACTTGCCTAGCATCTCATAATAATTAGGGGTTGTGTTATTCTAGAACAATTTGCAATCCCTCAAGGATGAGTCACAGCAAATTTGACAAGATCACAATTTTGTGGGTTTGTTTTTGGGTTTTTTTTTTTTTTTTTGTGATATGCTGTTTTTTCAAAATGGTCCATACTGACTTCAGCTCTCAGATTTCTTTATTTCTGTTCCTTGGTTGTTTCTTTGGAGGGATAGAAAGCAGCTCTGCATTCCTGGAGAGAGAACCAGATGAGAAGAAACTCATCTTCTGTCTGTCTTCTGCAGGGGAGTTGGCAACAAGTAGAAGTCCATTGGGCCTGACGTAAAATAAGGCCACTAGTGAAACTTGAAATATCTGCAAACACAAAACTGGATTTATCCTTTCTGTAACCAGAGTCCCCCACGCATACTGATTTTTAATGATTTACAGATGGATAATATTTTTGAGGTATCCATCAGTATTTAGGGCCTATATACAGTAAATTAGTTGTTTCATCTGTGTTATTTCTCATAAAATTAACTCTTGGATAAAATGTCAGCTTTGCAGATACCCTCAACATACAAACGCAGAGAACTGAAATAACCACCCTTACAAAATGTACCCCTTATTCACAGCAGGCATGGGGAAGCTTGCATTGTTATGGCAGATAATTGCTGAAGGTCTGAGTACGGGAGAATCTTGTTCCAAATTCTGTCAGTCAGTGTTCCTAAATTAAAAATGCTGGCAAATTCCTTTGGATAGTTAAGATTTTCTGATTTGTATGTAATACAAGTATATGTGTAGTTGCTTGATAAATAAATGGTGCTAAGTTTGCAAGTGTAAAAGTTAGTTATACTGGTTTTAACCCAGTAGTGCTTTCTGTTAGAACAAAAGCCTTTTTTATACTAATGTGAGTAACAAGTTCGAGGGACAAGCTAGGAGCAGCTTGGGCTGAAATGCCCATATCTTTTCAAAATTACAGTAATGAATATGATATTTGAATGAGAAGAAATTACAGAAACACAGTGTGCTGTGTTACATAGGAGGGAGTCACTATACTCTTAAAGAATTTTCCATTTGTTCTCAAGATAAGGGAGATGAAATAGAAGAGAAGAAATGATTTGTCTTGAAAGGAGATATAAAGTATACCCAAAGCATTTCTACGTACAATCTTATCAGTCCTTTTCATGGCCGCTTGCCACTCTTAGATGCTCTTAATAAATCGTATACCAAAGGCAATATTGCTGACATGGAGTTCTGCAACTGCCAAATTGCATATTCATTATTGTTCATAGTCATGTGAGGTCAAGTTCGGTCACTGCAAACAGAGAACCTTTGTCTGGATCTTTACTCCCTCCTCACGCAGTTTTTGGTTTCCTAACTTTTGTAGCACTCCCCGGGTTGAAAGTTTCTTTTTAAAGAGGATGCTGTGTACTCTTTTGTAAACATGTCTCCATTACTAAAAGTGACATCATGGGAATCGCTGAAGGGAGCTGAGAGCACAGACCCGGGGTAGAGGCGGTGTAAAAAGAAGTCCCCCTCGTCCTTTCTCCCTCCTCCTCCCCACAGCATTGTCTAGCAAACAGGTACTTTGTTGAACTCCATTGAAAGCATCATGAGGAATTTAAACATAGGAAGGACTAATCAGTATGTACAAAAACAAACGAGTCCTGCCAGCTCTTTCTCATCTGCAGGCTGCTATGCACGATGTGGTCAGCAGCTTATTCACACAAAGCCAGGGTTCTGCTGATTTGCCATCATATGCAAATTGCCTCCCTGGACTCATTGGCACGGTAAACACCTCGGTTTAAGAAGTTTAAAAAGATGGATTGCAAAACTTAGGCATGCTCCCGCTCCTACTGAGATCAGTGGCAAGCCTCCCATTGACTTCAATGGAAGCAGGATAGAGCCTCTCTTTTCTGGAAGCGAGACCCAGCGGTATTTGAGCTTTTTAGAGCACATGCAGCTCTGAAAGTCTGTTCCTTTAGGGCATTCCAAAATTTTTCCCATTTGCTTGACTCCATGGCAACACAACATCATCACTGAGCTCTCAATACTGAAATCAGATTTTACTACTAAGCCTGAGGATTTATACAAGTGTATCCTGTAAAAAGATCTTGCTGAGCTGCAATTGCCATTGGACTAATTCTGCATCCTTTTCAGATGAGTGACAAAATTATCTCTGGATTTATTTCACAATAAGCCAAGAATTTTCTAAGGTTAGAAAAACAAGTAAACTGCTCTACAATCATACCAGAAACAACTTTTTTTTTTCCTCGATTACACAGAATTACTATGTTTGAGTAAAACATTGTATCTATTTACTATTCTTTTCAAAACAGTCTAGAGAATAGCCTAAGCAGTTTTCTCATAAATGATACTAAAATCAGACTCTAGAGACTGCACAAAACTATGACAAAGCCATTGAAGCTTTTTTTTTTGTGTTACTTATATCACAGAAATAACTGTTTCACAACCTGAAAAATACACCAGTGTAAAAGCGTGCAAGGAAAAAACATGCCAAAAGATCCATATTAGATTCTGGATGTACTATAATTCATCTTTTATAGAGGGAAGCAAAGCAGACAAGCTTGCTTTACACTCAGTGGCTGAAAGTTTGCTCTGACTTACATTATAGCACACTGAAACTGAGTGCACTGTTTGCTCCCCTATTTTTGTGCCTGGGAGGGGAAAAAAAATCAACGTGATTCCATACCTAGAGAAGGTAAAGTTGTGTGTAAGCAATATCGATGGTCCTTTGTAATGTAAAGTACCTACTAAGAAGTTCCCGAGTAACAATACAAATGCAGTGGAGCAATGAAATTATTAGAAGACACTAATAAGATTTTTAACTGCCTTATGTTTCATGCATTTTCTTAGACTCTTAGACATTGCCATCCCTGTTATATTCAGTTTTCGTGTAATCCAGTTGTTGAATCATCTCCTCCAATGTGATTTCTGAGATAATTCTGCCACTTTAGTCACAGCTCTGACTTCCCCCATTGCACACAGTCTTACACAGACAGACCCATCCTGGGAGCAATAATCAGGATGTTGGCTGCAGCATTATATTGGAACTTTGACTACTTCTGTGAGATCTGCTCTTTACGCAAAGAGAGTTACAAAAATACATGATGTAACACTGGATTTCACTTATTCTGAGTGGAGTTCAGAGTTTCCCCTTCTGAAGCTTCCGATGCACCTAGGACAAACTCCATGCAATCCTGAGTGTGGGACCGGCTGGGCCACAGGATCAGAGACAGACATCTCCTTCTCTGGCCTCTACAACTCCACCAAGTCAATGCAATGCTCATTATGCAAGCGAAGCTGAGTTGAGGATGTAATAACTGAGATCACACAAATCTGACATAGCACTGTGACTCTCTGTCGGTAGAAACCCTTATATATTTTCTTTCCAGATAGATGGCCTCCTGGGCTAGACTCTCATTAGCAAAGCAGTTACAAATCCACTTAATAGACCCAGATGAAAGCAGAATCTGCCCCCTCTTTCCCAGCTGACCTTCAGTAAATCAATTCAAGAAAAAGTTGATATAAAGACAAAAGCTTTGTTATAAAGCTGGACAGTTATGGGCTTGTATTTCAGAAGTGGCCAGAGATTCTGGCTAAGTTGCTTTTCAAGGCTAAAACTTGAAAGTGGATGTTTGGCACTATTTCAACCAACTCTCCTTCACGAGAACTGACACACAGAACTGCTAATCGAATCTGGAATTCTTGGCCCAGTTGATGAGAAAACTGGGAGAAAACTTTAGTATGTGAATGTGTTGTAAGGAATACAGTTAGACATTGTCCTTTCTCTATACAAAATACCACGCCCTAGAAAATGGTGCTTTGCTATACACTGTGCACAAGTGCTCCACTGTATATTATGCAGAAATATAAACTTTTACACAAGTTGTACATTTCACTACATCACAGCTTATTGCATTTTTTTGTTTGAAAAGTAGATGTCTTGTGTTCCAAAGTCCACCTTGCAACAAAACATAGTATTTTTTCTTGCTAAATGGAGGAAAATTCAGGTCCAAAATCTCTTCTGACCCAAAACCTGCAGAACTCTCTTCATAAATTATCAGCTCTAATACCCCAGTGATATTCCCCGGGAGGCACTCAGTTGTGGGAAGCACAGCAACTCACATATGCACGTAGCAGTTTGTTTTTTTGTCTATCACATCTCATGCATTTTCTTTTATGTGTGAAGAGCATTTGTAATTCCTGCTTAACAGTTCTCATTTGTAATAAATTCAAAATGACGTCTAGAAGTGAGACCTCTAGGAGGAGAATACCTCCTTGGGTTATTTGAATTTGTAAGCAGAGTATTTGCATTGGCGTAAAATGACACCCCGTATTTTGTCACTTTATTCCCCCTTTGCAATTTTGAATAACCGTGAAGACCTGGACATTTGAAGGAGGAACGTAGGTGCTAGCCTTCCCGGAGGTCTGTAACTCAAGTTGAGCCACAGAAAGACTATCTTTAAATAGCCCAAGACTGCCAAAGCCAAAAAATACTCTCAGCCCATGTTTGTTTATATGCAGCAATCTCAATCAACATTTGCTTTTGCACTCAGTGAAAGGCAAACTGGCACCGCTGCAAGGCCGGGTGGGCAGATCGATACCCGTCCCGAATTTTCTGCAATTGCTTCCATTTCGGCGGCAACGCAGTCGCAGCTCCGAGTCGCTGTCAACCCCCAGAAACGCGATTTTACGTAACTTTTCCCGTGTTCTTCTTTTCAGCGGCTCGGATTTGAGCGCCAAACAGCCGCCGGTCCCTTCTGCCGCCAGAAGGAGGGGGCGGGGAGGCGGTTCGGTGGCGGTTCGGGCCGTTTGACGATGCCCCCGCACCTGAGGCGGCGGCCGCGGACGGTGACACCCGGCGCCGAGGGGGAGAGGCCGCGCCGGGCCGCGGTTCTAAGCCGGGGCGGCCGGAGCCGCTGCCGGCCCGGGGACGGGCACCACAGCGGGTGCGCGGGGCTCTAAAGGCGTCGCCGAGGAGCGGGAGGGGCGGCCCCGGGCTCCGCCGCCGGCGGGACGCGGCGAGAGGCGAGGCGGCCGCGGGGCCGGGCGGGGAGGCGGCGGGCCCGCACCATGGCGACGGGCGCTCAGGAAGTCGCGTCAGGCCCGGCGCCGCCGCGCGGCCCGGCGGGCGGGCAGGGGTCCAGCGGCCGCTGCGGAGCCCGCCGTGCGGGTAGGGGCCGGCGCGGCAGGCGGCGACAGCTCCGGGTCCGGGTGCGGGTCCGCTGCCCCCGGCGGCGGGGGACGGCAGGACAGGACCGGGCGAGGGGCTGCCGCGTGGCGGGAGGGGGCGGGCCGCCCGGGGCGCGGGACGCGTGGGCTGCGCGGCGCCGCGGAGGAGCGGCCGGCCCGGGTGCGGAGGGCGCCTGTCGCGCCGCCTCCTGACAGGGACGGAGCGCGTGTGTGTGGTGTGGCGGGAGGGGGGGGGTCGGTCGGTCGGCCGGCCGGTCCCCGCGGCTGCCGCGGAGCCGAGCGGGGGGCGGGCGGGCGCGGGGAGCCTCGGCCGTCCCCGCGGCGGCGTTTGGGGGTGCGGGAGCCGCGGGGGCGGGGGGCGGCTGGGCCCGGCCGGTGGCGGGGCCGGTGGCTGCCCGCGTTCGGCGCCCGCCCCTGGCGGCGTCCGGCGGAGCGTGGGGACGGCCCCCCTTGGCAGCGGGCGCCGGCGCTGCCCTCCCGGGGACGCTCGGCAGCCGGTGCCCGCGCTCAGCCGCCGTGGTTCTGTTTGTAGCAGGTGCCGTGAGCGTGCGGGGTGCCGGAGCCCCGGTCGGAGCCCGGAGGATGGCGTGCGTCGGCAGGCCGACAGCGTAAGCGCCGCGGCGGAGAGCGGGCAGCCGGCAGGGCAGATTCTGGCGGAGGTGCGTAGAAAGCTGCCGTTGCGCGGGCAGGCTTTTAATTACGTGGGTTTTTTAAAGTTCCTCTTTTATCTGTGCCGGTGCAGCCAAGGTCACCTTGAGCGCAGAGAGGACGCGTTTGGCTTTCACCGTCCGGATGGTCGTGAGCGGGTTTATCTACTGGGTGGTGTAGATGTTAATTTGCCTGAGTGCTAATGAAGAAAAAAAAGGGGGGGGGGGGGGCAAATTGAGCGTAAGAGCCGGCCAAGAAAAAAGGATAAGTTATGTACTTAGGCTGTGTGTAAAGGTAAGTATGTGCGTGGATATACTAGCTCAAACTCCGGTTTGTATGGGGAGCTCTGTACGTGGAGGTATTACAGGAGAGGTTTGTGTCTGCTTGGGGAGGACGGTAAGAAAGACAAAACGTTGGACTAAAGTTTTAGGTCTTGCTTTTGCAAATGTTAGCGTACAGGGTGGGAACAGTCTCATTCCTGATGGCTCGTAGCTTGGCTGGAGCGTAAGTTTCTTTGCAGTGACAGATGGAAGAGGCGGTATTGCCACTTTACAGTTTCTCTAGACAAAAATGCCTGAATTCCTATTTCAGTGGCTCACCATAACAAAGCAGTTGAATTCGTAGTCTTTTGCGGATATACCATACAATGCCAACTGGTTTTGATATGTTTGGCCTACTTTCTTTTTTCTTTGGCCAAGGGAGAATTCTTTACTGTGCTTATTATATGAACTATAAAACTTCCCTTTTAAAATAATAGTGCAAGTTTAGACTTTACTGCTTTTTAATCCCACAAGCCCATAACGTCACTTATGTCAGCAGCGTGTTCAGATTTAGGGGTGTGCTTTTTGTATAGAGCACTCCTTCCTCCGAGGAGTTTGCAAACTGGTTTGACTACAGCTAGATCAGACGCATAAAATATACTGTGAGATAGGAGATCTCTTGGGAGAGAGCATTAATGAATTTTTTTGTAGATAATAGGTGTCCTTGAGAAGCAAATGATGAAAGAGTGAGGTCATGGAGTGCAAGAGAATAGTAAACTTTTGAAAGTGGCTGAAATGTGTATTCTTGTGGCTGCATGGTTTAAACCATGCAGTGAAGAACAGTGGAAAAGCATAAAGGGACTATACTGACCTGTAATGAGAAGAAAAGCAGGGAGAGAAAAACAGGGAGATAGCTGATTGGTGTGCTGTGTTTATGGAAATCAAATATGCTGGGTTTTTTATCGTATTAAAATCATGCTGATTTCTGACTGCAGTGAAACTCCTTCAGAACCTAACTTTTATGACGGGCGCAAAAATACCAGTTTGCTAATTTTTTGCTAGATACCCGTCACTGAAATTATGTGTGTGTGTATGTGTTTCTGTGTATGCGTGTGTGTATATATGTATGTATGTATGTTATTATTTTGCAGCTTCTGATCTTCAGTTCAACTCCTGGGTCATGGATGAAACTGCTTTGTCCCTTGGAACAATAGATGTTTCCTATTTGTCCGCCTCAGCAGAGTGTAGTATCAGTAGATGTAAGCATTCCAGTGAAGAATGGGTAAGTAAAAATTGTGAATGTTACTGGCCATATTTATCTTATTTTTTCTTCAAGTCGAAGGTGGGCTTTTTTTTATTATGAAGAAGAATGAAGATAAGGCTTCACCTCTCTCATGCATGATACAGTTTGGTTTTAATTGAACTTGAAACATAACGAGGAACCAACAGTTCAGTGTTGTGCCAAAGACTAATGTTGCTAGAAAAGAAAAACCCTATCAAACCCTATTGATAGTCTTACAGTCTTCTGATGTGATGTTAGTAATCATTTTATATAGCAGTAAATGTGCAGAATCCCATTCTGGAGTAGACTGAGGTCAAACAGAAAGTCAAATAGAAACCTCATTGCTGTTCTGAAGGATGTAGTTTGAAATGCACAAGTGAAAAGGAGCCTGAAGCTAAAGGTGCACAGTCACGTAGCCATTGTAGCTGGAGCTTTTCATGCAATACAGGAGGCAGAGAAAATTTGGTGGATATAAATAAGGAGCCTATTAAAAGTCTGTGTCCTCTGTTGAGTGAGTCTTGGGATTTGGAGGAGGCAAAGGGGGAAGTGAGCAGAGAGGTCTGGGTGGAACAAAAAGAGCCACATGGGGACTGGGCTAGTACCAGTTGGTTTAGAAGCATAGTTCAGGAAGAATTAGACACGGCTCTGGAGGAGGAGTTTGAACTTGATACAGAAGAAGAGTTGGAGACATGGTCAGCGTTGAGGGAAGGGACACACATTCTGGCAGCTGGGTTTTCTGTCTAGCTAGATGTAAGTTACATCGGGCAACAACTAGCAGTAACCAAAAGATCTGTGAGGCAGTGGGATAGAGGCAGGTGAGACAAAAGAGATGGGAAAGAGGTTTTGTAAGAAAGTGGTGGTGAGTTCAGTCAGGGCTTGGAGGCAAGCAGAAGGAGGACAGTATTGTTACAAAGTTGGTTAATTTTGGAGTTAGCATTACAGAAGGTGATAGAGAAGCGATTGGGCCAGGCTTAGCATCTTGATGCTTGTTTATTTCAGATGGAAGACTTAGCCTTGGAATGGTTGCCAATTTATACCACTTGCCAAATGTGATATACGCATGTTTTAGTTTTTAGGCATCTTGAGCGTTGCTTTTGACTTTCTGGTTGTTTCTCGCTGGACTGGCTTTCTAGCTGAGTATGTGAGGTTCTGTATTTGTGTTTCCCAAACCTTATGCTGGTTTAAGGTATTGGTTCTACCCTGCTTCTCTTCCACGTAAAAGTGCTATTTTAAACAATGTTTTGGTTTGTTTCTGTAACTTCCCTTTTATTAAAAACTTAGAATATATGGTTCAGAAAACGGCAATCCAGTGTTCATTCTCAGGCAAGCAATAGTTCAGTAGACTTTATTGGGAACAGTCAATGTCTTTGTAAAAATTATAGTTAAGTATATTTTCATTACGTCCTAACATAAGAGAATGTGTTCTGTGAATACAGTTACTCTGATTTTTTTGGTTCTATAATCTTCAGAAAGACAGTGTGACATTGGAGAAGGCACAGTGGTTCCTTTTTCATATCACTTTGCATGAAACTGCTGAAAAAGAGCGTGCAGAGTCAATGGAGTTAATATTTTGTGTACATTCAGTCTTCTTGCAATTTTACAGGGTGATGTCCAGTTAAAGCTTAATATACATTGCTCATCTTACAAGCACCCCTACATTACTAAGAGTGTAATTTACTGTTAATTTCTTCCACTTTTCTCGGCTGTCAGTTTCCTTGCTGTTTCTTATTAGAGTTATTATTTTAAAATTTTGTGTGTCAGCAAATGCTGCAGTGCTTAAGATACGTAAGTACAACAGTGTGATTTTGCTTTTATTTTTTAAAATGGCATCGTCTGGAGATAATGTAATTTATTTTAGAAAAATCTTGGAAAAATTTGTGTTAGTTTTATGTAATTTTGGGGGGTAATTTTTTGTTTGTTTTTTTTGTTGTTGTTGTGTCTGGCAACTCCTCTTACTCAAAATTTTCACATACCCAGTAAAACATATATTTCTGGATACTTACAGATTGGTCTCTTGTTCTGCAGGGAGAGTGTAACTCTAGGCCCACTCTCTTCCGATCCGCCACTTTAAAATGGAAAGAGACTCTGTTGAGCAGAAAAAGGCCGTTTGTGGGACGCTGTTGCTATGTATGCACTCCCCAGAGCCGGGTAAGAAGATTACGGACTGGATTATGTTTGACAATAACTTGTAGTTGCAGCGCAATGAAGTTTCAGTAGTTTTGTTACTTTCAGAATTAAGGTCACAATGTTCTTCCTTCATAAAGAAATATAGTTTTTCACCTTTGTTTATGGTTATATTTTCTTTGTCATGGAATTAATGGATGACACAGACCTGTTGTGATGCTTTGTCTTCCACTTTTCAGTGCGGACTTACTCCTTGCACAAAACTTAACAGCTCTTCAGAATTAGCACTAGGAAATTGTATGGAAAAAAATTACCTGTTCTGGTAGATTAATAACGGGAACTTGGTGCATATGAAAGGCATACTTTTAGGTGCATATGTTAAAGCTTACTTTTGAGATGCTTAATTCTCTATCTACAGAATAAGTATAGTTTTGAAAGTAAGCAATATGTTCCCTTCAAACTTGAAGAGATTAATCCTGTGCTTGAGAAGACAGGGTGGTTTTCTACGCCTGGCTGATTCCTGGCTACTCTGCCCAGCCTGGAAACAAGGAGTGCCAGTTATGATAGTGGGGATATTTGTCTGCTGGGAACAGCGTCACGATGGTGGCTCTAGAGAGGTTGCGCAAGCTGATTTAAAATGTGAACTCTATTGAACTGCTTTGGGCAGGCTTTACATAAGCTGAAGATGCAAAATGCTGATAAATGGCATAATATAGTTTACAACCAGTTCATCATGTAATTTGACTACGTGTACACCCTGGGCTTTAAATCGCACTCAGTTACACCTGTACTGAGCTCCCTGATTGGCTGGACTAGAGTGAAAATTTGCTTGTTTCTTTGACCAAGGAAAAGTTGTTATTTCACTCTATTCCTATGCCAGAATAGAAAATTGCAGCAATGATATACAAATGTGGGATAGAAATCCAAATGTTCTGTGAAGGCTACGTATGATATGGGCAACAATACAAGCAATTAGATAAACTGAGACTACTTCTAACAGACACTTAAGTGTTTTGACTTGTAAAAAGGTGTGTAGGAATCCTCAACTTAGGGCTTTATACATTTAGTAATTAGTCTGTTAGTAATTAGGCTGTTCCTCTCAAGTTGAGAATTATGCTTTCAAAATAAAAATCTTGTTCTGTATTTTGTCCATTTAATAAGAAACTAATTGCCTATCCTGAGATCCCACTCAGGAAAGGGGCATGACCTGATTAAGCCCTTTATTGCCTTCTGCCACAAGGAGAAAATACCATCCTTGCAGCAGACAATAACAAAGCAGACCCTCTCATTAGACTCCAGATATTTCATTTTTTTTTGAGCAGGCTGTTCGTTAATTCCCTTAAGGAAAAGGGATGGACGAGTGAGGCACATTTCCTTAAGTGTGTTGGCCAAACTAACAGCTTGCCGATGCTCAGAGTGGGCAGTCTTGCTTCTCCCTATGGTTTTCCTTCTTGCTGTCCTGGGGGCTGATCAAGTTCACTAACCATGCAGAAAATTACCTGCTTTATTTATTCATTTAGTCTGGCTGTCTTAGTTTTCTGCCTTGCCTGAATGAAGTTGGCTCGTTAAGGGGTGTGATGAATGCTAGAGATGGTGTAAGGTAAGAGGTGAGGGATAGTGTTCAGTGGGAAAGGGTAGGATGCGGTAGTGGGAGCTGGGCTTCTTCCTGGCAGCAGCAGGGAGTATCAGCTCACTTGTCTCACAGAACCACATCCTCTGCCTGACACAGGATGGGGGAAGAGTTAAATAAGGAAAAGCTGAAGTGTGACATTACAGCTGGAGGATGAATTTCACAGAGCGAGGTTATAATCTAATGGTTAAAGCACTGGAGTGGACTTGGGCATCCAGTGATACTTAACTTTGTTGCTGATTTTTTGGGAGACCAAGAGTAAGTCATTTCACTTCTCTTTGCCAGAACGTTTCATCTAGCTTTAAGATCTATAAAAAATTACCAATGAATAGTCAAAGAAATTAGTATTATGTTGAAGTTTCCTCTTAAAAGCCTAGAGGAACGATTTGTTGATTGTATGTACTACGCAGTTATGCTTTAACATGGGGCAAAAGACTGTGTGCTCCCACTGTAGCACGTAATTTCTACCTGATTTGCAAATGACATAGGACACTTACATATTTTAATTTGTGGCAAATGGTATGTCCTAAACAAAATACAAACAAATGAGACTCTTGCCTGATTCCCATTGCAAAATTGGTAGTGAGGCTGTTCTGCAGCTAAGCTGTTGTTGGTAACCATCACTGTCATGTTTTGTCTTCCTTGACATGCACAGTCCCAGTGGTTTTAGCTGTAATTTACTGTTGGCATGCTACCAGTTTTATAATCAAGTATTATTTGGGCAGAAGGAAACTAGCCTCTTGGTCAAGGTACTTACTTGGAATACATAATATCAAAGTTTAGGTCTTCCTGGCAAGGAATATTTTTTTTATCCATAATGGAAGTGCTCCCAAACTCATCCCAGAACAGTTAATAGCCTGGCATGCAGAGTCTGTATCAGGGATGTAGAAGGCTGGATTGAGTTTGTTGTTCAGGCAGAGCAGGAATGTGGAGATTTGCCACCTAACCATGGATGGATATCCTGACCCTTGGGCTGCCGTTATGTGATGCCTGATCTGCTGGCAAACTGGTTGTCACAGACTGTCAAAAGGCTCATGATTATACTAATGCTGAATGTGGCTTAATAAAGTTCTGTCTCAAATATGAGTTCTGTATTATGACAAATCCTGGTTTATATTACATCAGAATGTGATAACATATTCTGGCTTGAAGAATACAACCAATACAACCATTTCTGTATGCAGTAAAGCCTAGAGAATACTTTGCAAGTATTGGAGTTAGGAATAGTGAACTTCTGAATTTCATTTACATTTCAGAACAGTTTGTGTGTACTTTATAAGAAAGTTCAGCACTTCTCTGCTTTGGGTTTTGTTTATAACAGAGGTGAAAAACATTGCGTTATCTTAAATGTTATGATGAATGTAAAGACACAACTATTCCTATGTAATGAAGTAGTCCGCCAACCTTTTTTTTCTTGGTTTTACAGGATAACTTCTTCAACGCTAGTATTCCTTCTTTGGGTCTACGTAATGTCATATATATCAATGAAACACATACGAGGTAATGTAGCAAGTCTTTATTCTGCTTTTAAAATTCAGTGTGTTCTGATCTTACGACAGGGAAATCTCTAGGATAGTCCGGACTGAGTGAATATATATTGCTATCCTAAAATGCAGGAATTGGTGCTGACTTCAGGAAAGTTAATGTACTTTTTAAATCCAGCTGTGTGTATTTGGGAGCTGGGCAAAGTCCTCTGGGGTTATAGACAAGGAATGTAAGGGTCAAACCTGTTTCACAAAAACCAGAGCATGTTTAAATCCTTTCTCCACTAGTGCAAATGGCAGCATCTGTAGCATAATGCTGAGAGGAGCTGTTTTATTCCCATGTTCAAGAATGACTTCAGGCTGCATTTTAATTTACTGAGCAGATCTGGCTCACAGTTTAGGTGTTGACTATTATCACTAATGACAATTAAATCTGAACATGTCTTGCGAGACTGTCTCTCCTCTGCCTCAGTGGCAGAGCGCAGCTCCTGAAGGATGGTGTATATGACCTAAAAATGATGGTGTATCTTAGCACTTTTGGAAAGATATCTTGTGTTCTGGGATGAAGATGCTGGAAGTACACAAAAATCTTTATTCTGTTCTTTGGAAAGTTAATAATGCTTGCTAAGGTTTTTACGGTAATCATTAGCATAAGCAGGTCCTGCAGTGTTTGTCGTAGAGTCAGAGCAAACAAAGAGAGGCCAGCAGCCTGAAAGAAATGAGCCAAAGTGTCTGAGTGGAAGAAAGGCAGCATTGTGCTGTGCTTGAGAGGGAGGAAGCTAATGTTAGAGGCTGTTCTTTCTTCAATTTGAATTAATTATGTCTTTTTAAGAGTTGAGCTTGTAGTTTAGAATACAGAAAAAGAACAGAAATAGTGTTTAATTTTAACATTTTTTTAAAAATTAGTTTCAGAAGTCTAATGCTTGAATGGTTTTGAATGGTCAGAATTACTTAAATTAGAAATATAAGGGCAACAAAAAATGGGTTAATGAATTATTCTGAAATAAAATGCCTTTAGCTCAGAATGTCATTATAGTCTGAAAATTGAGAATTTTAATGAAGTTCTGAGGTCTCATGGGGTTACATAGTCACAGTTTCTTGGCCTTAGAAAGCAAGAGGGATTCTCTTTAACTGCTAGTGTACTGTACCTGTATTGAGACATTACTGCAGCCTTTTTCTGAGGTGTGAATATGTCAGTTTTGTAATATATCTTGACTGGGTCTGTTCTGTGGGGTTTTTGTCTGCTATCATTGCTACACAATTAGAAAACAGATTTTTCTAATTATACTATGTCATATCTAAGCTGTAAAATGAATGTAGAAGCCTTTATACCTTGACAGATCCCTGCAATAGCTGTGTGCTGTTGTGATGATGTGTTCATAGTTACCAAAATTGTTGTCAGAAAGAAGCATATCCTTAACTTCGCTTTTTAGAAAAATCAGTAAGGCTCTCAAACTCCGATGAGAAGGGAAAAATGGAAAAGCAATTAAAACAGAGTCACCAGTCTACTTCCCTGACAGCATGAATAGCAAAATTCTTTGTCCTTCGAGACAGTCTGAATACTTGTATAACCTTTATGTGTCAGACAGTGCCGATGGCTTGTGCGTGTGCACTCAATTAACAGTGCGAGTGGCCTGTGCACTCAGGCGGTTTGGCCTTTTGTAGTGTAAAAGTTCCTTCTCATCTTTCCTAGCTGGTTTTAACACATGTATAAATTTACTGAAATGTGGTAGGGAGGTTTAACAGCCAAGATCAGTAACTCGGGTGACGACAAGGAGTGAGACCTTAGTGGCACTCCAGCATGGAAAGCAGCATGAGCATTGCCACCCACGGTTCTGTCTGGGACACTCACTAGAGCATCAGCGATGCATTGCACCAGCAGTCCTCAGGACAGCGTTTTTGCATAATACTGAACTGCTCTAGTCTTAGGAAAGGCCAGAATTTAATTTCTTCTTCCAGCTGTTAATTCTGTCCCATCACATCAGCTCTGCTGTTCAGGAGTCCTGCATGAGTGGTGGCTTGTCCAGTCCTGGCCCGGTGAGTGAGGGTGGTGAGGAGAGAAAATAGTCAATATTCACTGCTGGGGACTGGATTTTAGCCCTTCATGTGTCACATGCATCTTCTGTGATGTTAGGAAAACTGTTCAAAGTAACATTTTCTCAGGGGATTGCTGCTTATATGATCCAGAGAGTGGAGGACAGGGTTAATTTGAAAGGAAGAGACTGGCTGCATAAGCTAAGTTGCCTTACTTAAACACTTGAATGCGTAGAGAGATTTACTGATTATTTAGTGGTTCTACTCCTGTTAAAACTTTGCAAGGAGAAGGTATGTAGGAAGCACATAGGGCTGGGTGTTTGAAAACACTGGCAAGGAAGAAAAGATTACCAAAAAAGTGTTTTTAGTGTTGGTGGCTAATGCAAACATATTTTCAGAAGTGTCTGTGAGAGTTTACTCTCTGCGTACAATGTGAGCAACTTTCCCAAGAGGACTCGGTGTTTCTTGAAGCAGTTGACAAACCTCTTAGTTGGGCATTTACATTCCTCATTGTAAAGTCACTGAATCGGAAATCGGCACTAGCTCTTCTTTTGTCCTCGCTGAGCTGGTGAGTCGGTTCCAGTGGACAGACAAAATGTGTATGCTGGTTTGTAGCTACTTTCCTGTGAGACTGTGGATGTTTTAAGGCCAGTATCACCCTGAATTGAAGTAACGTAGACCTCAGTTGTCTCAGGTATTTTGTGCTAGGCATCAGTTATTTCATCCATAACATTAACATATTGGCAATTTACTAGAAGATACAGAAGCTTTTAGGCAGCCCTTCATAAAATTTTACTTACTTTTGCTTCTTAATTGTATTTTTAGGTGGTTTTAATATTCTTTTTTTTGGCAGTGAAATATTTTGAGGGTCACTCTCAAATACCCTTCATATTTTTGTAGGTACAGAGGGTGGCTTGCAAGACGCTTTTGTTATGTCCTTTTTGTGCAAGAGAGGGATGTTCATAAGGGTATGTTTGCCAAGAATCTGACAGAAAATGTGCTGAATAACAGCAGGTAAGATAACGCAAAATAAACGATTTTTCTGAATGACTGATACATTATAATACGACTTCAGAATTTGGAAGCGGCAGGTTTTGAAAATCAGACTATTTAAAATATTAGAGGATACAGTGTCTTCAGCACAGCCTTTCAGGACTGTAGCTTGCAATTTCTGTTTGAATAGTAAAAGAGGGGAGATTAATAATTATAAATCTCCAGATGAATGTTGCATAGTGGGTGGACAGCAGACAGTACACAGAAGAATAAATTGCTACATGGGAACTCTTCAAACGTTTGTTTATCTAATTCATGTAAATCACTACCACTGAAATCATACTGTAGTCATCAGAAGTTGTCAGTGTTTCAGAAATAATAGGAAAGCAGCATTTCAGAGTGTACACCTGAGTGTACACCAAGAGTGCGAGGCAAAACTGGAAAGAGGCTATAGAATGAATACCCACCCTTTACTTTGTGGAGCTTGTTTTCCGTTTCATATACCACATTTTCAATGGCACATTGAGCCCCTGATTAGCTATTAAGGTATCAGTTTTCCCAGGACACAAAAAAATTCAACCACGTGCCCACTCCTTGAGTCTACTTTTGTCAGAGGGCACACACTGCCTACATTAACATTCCTAACTTTCCTGAATTTTTAATGTTTGAGTCCCATCTGGAGATGATAGTGTTGCTTTTGAAAAGTAAAGCAGACCACATTGTGCCACAGTTATGGTGTGTTAAACCACTTAATCTCTCTTAGGTATGTTTTAAATGGGGAAAATAGCCCTCATAAAACTTAGTTACACTTAGTAAAACTGAGAATTCAAGGGGGAAGGTACTGTAGAAGTGCAAAATAGCCGCTGCATAAATCTGTCTAGTGAGGTAAGTGAAATTGCTATGGCAGGAAAAAGAAAACATTAACAAAGAGGAGATTTCAGCTGTTCTTTCTGTATTTTTAACCTTATTAACCATTTCTGAAAATCGGCAATCACTTGATATCAGTGCCTCTGATCTACGTACATACTATTTTATATGGTCAGTGTTGAGCACATTCATCCATCATCCACCTATTTAATCAGAGCTTAGAAAACTACTGAACTAAATTTAATGCATTTGGAGTACACAATACTTTAGTGTGCATATTCTTTTATGCCTGCCAGTTACTCCTGTAGTAATATATAGCTCATTCCCAGCAGTTATTGTCTGTGTCTTGAACTCTTCTGTTGTGGAACTGTCTCATAAGTTTTACTTTTTAATGCTAAGAGTCCAGAAGGCCATTGTAGATGAAGCTTCTGAACCAAGTGCTCCGGGTAGTTTTGCTCAAACGGATCCTAAAGCTATCAACAAAGTGAAGAAAAAAGCTAGGAAAATTCTCCAGGAAATGGTAGCAAATGTGTCACCTGCTTTAATCAGGTAAGAAAAATGACTCGTCAGTATTGTCAACGGGTAGAAGGATGGCCAAGCTCTCTCTGTATTATACCAACAGAGCTTGTAACACATTATTCATAAATAATAATTATTCTAAAAAAATAATGCATTATTCATAATAATCCCTTTTCTAATGTTAACTAATGAAATGGTAGTTATTCTTCATTTTCAGATGCAACAGAAACCCTCTGCCTTTTCAAGGGATAAATCTTGTGATAAGATTAAATACACACTTTTTTTTTTTTTCCTTCTGAAACTAGTTTTTGTGCTAATGCTTAGACCAATATTAGTATGTCTTGTTGTTTCAGGCTGATGTGGGTGAGAGCAGCTAGCTGCAGCATCTTAGACTGTGATGAAAGATCTTTTTTGCAGTGGCCCATTGAATATCATAACCTGCAGTTCTAAGTACCTTAGATAAAATCTTCCTTAGATAAAATCTTACCTGAGATAAAATCTTCTACTGTGATGTCTACCTTTGCTACTAAGGATTAATTTGTCTCTGTCATGTTCCTAGTCCCTTTCACCAACTTTTGTGATGCAAAGCCTATATTTTTTGTAACTGTATTAAGTTCTCCCACAAGACCAGATACATGCTGTCACCTAACATGTCACCTAACTAGCTTAGTTATTATCATAAATTGATCATAGCACCTCCATTAACTTGCCCCCTATGTAAAGTGGTCTCTGCCCTTTGAACAGCTTTCAATAAGGTTGACACAAGTTTTGTGTCATAACTGCAGGAAGCTGAAATGTGGTTACTAACCATGGCTTAGCTGATAGGCAAAAACCTGTTAAGCAATTGGATTTTATAGTAATTTTGTTTGAATATGAAGTAATTAGATTTTATGGCTTTGCCCTTATTCATATAGAAGAAATATAAAATGGAGTCAGAAATGAATGAAGCTTTTTGAGTTGTGTTTGTTGTTCCTTCAGGTTGACTGGCTGGGTGTTACTGAAGTTGTTTAACAGCTTTTTCTGGAATATTCAGATCCACAGAGGTCAAATAGAAATGGTCAAAGCAGCAACAGAGGTAAGGGAGCGTGAGAGAGAATCTGGTAAGGTACATTTCTGAAGTAGTTTCTATTAATGTTTACAGCACTTTTTAGGAGAGCTCTGCTAAGTCTTTATGATACCAGATTGTAGATAGAACTGCCTCATATCTGTGAAATAGTGTTTTAATTAAATGTAATGCTCTCTGAGTTGTGTAACCGAAAATACTATGTGCACTCTGGTTTTACCTTTGTTCAGGATCAAATTTTAACTATCAGGCTGAATGATTATCTCAGATAACCTGCATCCAGTATTATTTCTTTTTTTGTGCTGAGGCAGATGGTAATAAATTAATAGGTCTATTTAGGATTTTTCAGTCTTACCTTAATTTGGAATAAAAGTCTTTAAGAAATAAACTTTTCCTGTTCCTTGCCAGCAGTCTGTTCCCAGTCCTTCGATATTTATTGAAATTGATCAAAATAAGTCCTACATTCTACCTTTTTTTTTTTTTACACTCAAAGGAATTGATTCTTTTTGCAGGGTTTACCTTAGAAAGATGGATAGATAAATGAAACAAACAAACAAAAAAGGTTCCTAATATTTTCTGTTATCTTTTAATTACAGTGTTTGGGAACCCCAGTATTCATAGATCCTTGCTGATATCTAATAGAAATAGCAGTTCTTTGGTGACACTGATGATTTGGCCACATCCCTTTAATTGTTTGATTGTTGTCTCAATACTGTGAGTCGGAAGAAACTGGGAATATTAGTCATTGTTGATGTAATGCATACAACTAAAAACTACAGTCCATGAAAATTAAGTACAGTTGACTAAAATGTTCTCGTTGTCACAGATGAATGAAAACCAGAAGTAAACAAAGTGAATGATGGTAACTGGAAATTACCATCAGTTCTGATTATATGATGCTAGCAATCTCAATAATGGATTTTAGAAAAGGAGTAATATTCCACATTTCTTACCAACTCTTTTTTCCTGCTCTCCCCACTGTAGATGAATTTGCCTCTTATCTTCTTGCCTGTTCACAAATCCCACATTGACTACCTGCTCCTTACATTCATTCTCTTCTGCCATAACATCAAAGCACCCTACATTGCTGCAGGGAACAATCTCAACATACCCATCTTCAGGTAATAACGTCGTCTTATTTGAAAAAGGTCGAGGTGGGGATTCTTCAGGTGACCTATTGTGCAGTATATCTTATGTTCAAGTGTAAGACAATCTGAGTATTAATGGGCCATCATATAGAACTTCTTTGGTTCCTATTACATGCTCAGAGAGAGAGCATAACAAAATCCTTCTGAGAAACTCTTGTGTCGTAACCTAAGTAGGGTTACATCCTTCCTTAACCTAAGGAAGGATATTCCTTTCTTCTAGGAGTCTCAAAGTGGGTAGGCGACTAAGGAAAGATGAGTATGTGAAAAAGCGTTGTGAATGGACAACTCTTCTTCATTAAGTTTAATGAGCTGGCTAATGGGCAGCAACAATACTGAGTGAATAATACTTTGTGGGAAAGTACTCCAGTTTGGTCTCTGTTTAAATTACATTTCTGAAGAAGTGGCTGAAGTGGTCTTTTATCCAGCGGGCCTCCGATCCACACACAGCATGCCATGCAGACCCTGTTTGCAGAAAGTGTTACCCCATTTTGGTTGTTTGAGCTAGTATAGGATTTTCTTACATGAAAACAACTGTATTCGTCATTTCTTCTGTCAAGCAGAAAGGATGTTCTCATGAGAACTTCTTACTGCACTGTTAGATAAAGGCAAGGCTGCGCAGGCGGCGTAATTGCTGGTGCCAAGTGGGAGCTGCCTGCAGGCTCCTCTGTTAAAATTAGCTGGCTGAGCTGATCCTGCAGCCAAGGGGTATGTGCAGTACAACATGGGTACGAAGGCCATGCTGTATGTGCATGCAGCACAGCACAGACCTGCACCCGCTCAGGTTAACTGTTAGGTGGGTCACCAACATCTCAATGTACAATAGTCTCCCGGTCAGGGTCACTGCAGAGGGGAAGTGGTCTGTCAAGGGAGTGAAATGAAGCAAGACAGTGTAGAGAAGCCTGTTTCTTAAGTTAAATAGAGTAATATTTGTGTGGTCACATCATGTGCAAATAGTGTAACACATTTTAGTCTTTGAGAATTTCAGTAATTTCAGTTCCTGTTGCATGCTGGGAATTTCGTACTGGACATGTAGTAGTTTCTTGCAAACTAAAATCAATGAGTACAATTCTTCTTTATTACATAGCACATTGATCCGCAAGCTAGGAGGATTTTTCATTCGTCGAAAGTTAGATCAGAGTCCTGATGGTCGTAAGGACTTCCTCTACAGAGCTTTGCTCTATGTGGTACGTATTTCTTGTCTTTGTTTCTGTAGGTAGTGTTTCAGTCAGGTGGCAAATGGAAAGGAGAGTTCCATCTGTCCGGGGATGTTTTTTACTGCTTTGAATTTGTCTTAGGTTTCATGCTGCAAAAAAAAGGATACGTTTTTGTATGAAGTCTTGAATGTGTAGAATAAAAGAGAAATGAATGCCCAGCACCTTTGAGGATGAGCAGATTTTCACCTTGCGTAATCCTTATTAAAGAAAGTGGAATTAATACTCTCTGAAATAATGTTAAACCTTGTTTCTCTGATTTCTTTTGTTCTGAAGCATATCTAGACTGATTCTGTTAACTTAATGGAAGTCTCTGTTTATGATGGGTTGATGTAATCCTTTGTGCTGTTCAGTATAATAGCTGGTTTTGCATCTTGGAAGATGGGATGTACTGAGGAACCAGAAGGAGAGATGTATGCAAATCGGCTAGATCAACTGTTGCTAGAGATGTGGTTCTTGAACAAATGGCATTATACTACTTGTGTATTCATGCAAATTCAATTGCAGTTTGGTCTGGATTTGTGTCAAGCATTAATTATTGCCTTTATTTTTTTCATAAGTATTCATGCCAACTCATGATCTTCCGATGTTTTTGAAAGGAAATGGTTGCTGACAATATATTTCAAATGTGAATTTGCCGATATAATTAGATATTTATTTTTTCCTCTTCTCCAATTTTTTTGTATTCAGCACATAGAAGAATTGTTGAGACAGCAGCAGTTTTTAGAAATATTCTTGGAAGGCACACGGTCTCGAAGTGGAAAGACATCTGGAGCTAGAGCAGGTCTTTTATCTGTGGTGGTGGATGCTCTCTTCTCAAATGCAACTCCTGACGTCCTAATTATACCTGTGGGAATCTCCTATGATCGCATAATTGAAGGTCACTACAACAGTGAACAGCTGGTAAGAGCAATTGAACAACTTGTTTTGCCTAGGGGACTTTCTGTTTATGTGCAGGAAAATGTGTTGCATAGTTAAACGATGTGCTAGTAGTCCTCTGTCACATGTACTTGGTGTTAGTGCTGAAGAGCGTACAGCCATGAATCACAAAACCTCTCTGATAGGGAGTGCTGAGGTATGGGTGACATACTTCTAAATGCAAATTCATGACATAACAAATAATATGTTCAAGTGGATTTCTATGGAAAACAATAGTTCCCTAGATTTACTTGGAAGCTATAAGGTGTGTCAAAAGATTCGGCCTTGTTTTGTCTGCTATTGCATGCATTTTAATTTTAAACATAACCTTTTAATTGCAAATTGGAAAAAACCCAAACCAACCACCTATGTTTTCCAGGGCAAGCCTAAGAAGAATGAAAGTCTTTGGAGTATAGCTAGAGGAGTCTTCAGAATGCTGCGGAAGAATTACGGATGTGTCAGGGTAGATTTTGCACAACCATTTTCCTTAAAAGTAAGTTTGATATTTTGAAGATCCTTTTGAATGTTTGACATTTTTGGTGTTTCAATAGTGGGACACATTTATTTTGATTTTTCTATTTGTGGGTTATCATCACTAGCATTATTTGCTGAAGTCGATTCCAGCGGTACAAAAGTATCCCTGTTTTGCTGAATGCATGAGTCTTTGGACACATTTGTGTTAAGCTGAAATAGTCTCAGACTTAATATAAAGGGTTATGTTAGTTTTGAAATGGTGTAAGGGTGTAAGTATTCTTACTGGGGTTCTTGGTTTGTTTGTTTTGTGTTAACAAACAATCTTTAAAGTTATCCTTGTACCATGTAGTAATTCTTGATGTTGTAGAGACATTTGGAGTTGAAGGAAACTGAATACAGTTCTCCAGTTTAAGTAATTTAATGGCTTACACTATTGTTGAGGAAGGGCATTTATCTCACTGCATTTTTAAAAGTGCTAAGCAAATTAGTAGCTATAAAATTATCATCGATACTGTATCATAAAAATTTGCATAGTCTTTGAAAGTCACAGTTCGTTATTAGTTTACAACTATTACCAACAGTAGTTCACCAAATGCTGTTGTGTAGTTTCTCAGGGAATGGGGTGGTGCAGTAGTATCTGCCTTCACTTTTTAAATTTTCTCTGATCTCTTTGCAGAATCTGCTAGTACTGTACTTATCTGCATTTCACTAATCTGTGTTCTGCTACAGTATACCTTATTTTTTAGTGTGACTTTAATAAGATTAACTACTGTCACAACAACCTACTGGAACATTATTCAAATTAATTAGGTGTTCTTCTTTCTGCCCTACTTCTCTCAGAAAAGCAGTAGGTTGGAGAGCTTTGGAGGGTTCAATTACCGCAGCATGAAATTACTGTGACCGTCTGCACCGCATTGTAATTAGCGTAGTAGGGAAAGATATTAATTCACTTCCAAAGGAGGAGGCGTGGGCTATTCTTGGTAGGGAGTTAACAGTTGTTCTTGGATCAGTATAAGGAAAAGAAGGTTATCTGCCCTCTTAATCTAGTGAAATGCTAATCACTCTATACCTTCCTAGCAACCTCTGTCAGGTCTCATTTGTATGTGTATTCATTTTTGTAGTCCAGAAAGGTAAGAAATGACAAATTGTTTAAGTATGCCTTAACCAAGATTTGCAGAAGTGTAACTGTATTTTTAAATTGGTGTAGTTATGTCACTGCAGGTTTTTTTAAAGGAGATGAGCTTTGGGGGTTAATTTTGGGCATCTGCAGTTCTGTGAGCACAGGCTTAGAAGCAGAGGAGAGTGAGCTGGCTGTGAAAGTCTTTTAAGCAGCTTTCCTGGAACTGTTTTCCTGACCAGCAGGTTAAGTGGCTCTTTAGTTTCCCACATCAGTCTGTATAGAAACTGAAAGAACACAGTGTCCTGAAAACTGAATAATGTAAATGCTAACCTGTAAGGAGAGGTGTTTTGGCTTTTGAGAAATTTGGGATTCAAGAACACCAAGCGTGCAGTACCCTGCCTGCTTCCTGGGTGCTTTAGTTTGTGGCACTGTGAGGGGTTTTGCAACTGGTATTTACCTGTGGAGAAGTTCCCTATCCTGGTGTTTGAAGAAAGCAGCAGCAAGCAATAATTACAGTCTCAATGTTGGTTCTGAATGGGTATTAGACTTTGCTTTCACTCATGTTAATGAAGGCAGTTCTCATTAATTTAATCATGGAGAAGGTAGTCTCAAAGGAGTTGTTCCCAGCAGGGTGCTGTCAGGGGTTATCTGTTGTTTTTGTTGCAATGTATTTCATGAAGTACGGATTCCTTGCTGTGGAAAGTCTGCCTTTTCATAAAATAACATCAAAAGCGAATAAACGGTTGAAAACTTTTAACTTCTGTGACCTTATTACTGCTCTTTTAGTGTGAGCTATTTTTAATCACAGTTGCATTTTTGAATAATTGCCTTTTTCGTATAATAATAGTATTAGGTGGAAAAATTACAAAAAATAACAAGTCTTCTCTTAACAGGAATATGTAAACAGCCAAAGCCAAAAACCTGTGCCTGCTCCTCTTTCTTTGGAACAAGCTTTGCTACCAGCTATACTTCCGTCGAGGTAGAGATTTTTTGGGTGTTGGGGAGAGGGAGGACAGGTTGGGATTTGTTTGTTTGTTTATTTGTTTGTCTTTTTAGTCTTCTGCGTTACATTCCAAGTAGTATTTGAACTCTCCAAGGGTAATCTAATTATGTATAGAAGAACTAAAAACTTAGACAATTATAACTGTGCAATTTATTATGAGAGTTGCATTCTTTCTGGGGAGCTCTCTTTAAATAAGCTCGAGGAGGCTTTGTTTTTCTTTTTTAAATTTTAGTGACTTCTCTTGGTTTAATTTTAAATGTTATGGAATAACTTAGGGGGAAAAAATAACACAAAAATGTAGGATTTGTTTTTAAACCTCACAAACATTTCAGGTGGGTTTTGGTACAATTCCAAAGCAAATAGGACTTGGGAGTGAGTACCTCTTGCTCAGGGAGGTGACTGTCACTCAGAACTGCAAAACTGTGCTCAAGGGCTAGATCCGCATTTGTTACACAGGTACACATTGTAGTTGAGGTCTTTGCTGGACTTGTACAAACCTGTGTGCTCCTAGTAGAGACAAAGTCAGTAATTTATCTTTAGAAAGTTGTAGGTCCATTCAAAAGACCATTTCTAGTTTGTAGAGAGGCTGGGCTGGAAACTGGCTTTTAGGCAGGTTTGCTTAATCTACTGTTGTCCATATTCATTGGAAGAGAAGAGCTGTGGGGTGCAAATGATGTAATGGCAAAGTCACTAATAGCTATAGGACAAGGTTGCAGGTTTTCTTTTGGTAGTCTTATCTTGGATTGTTGTTTAGTGTGAAGAAATAATCTGGAAGAGTTGGTAGATACTAGAATTTTTGTGGAGCTTTTTACGCATAACATTTTTGTGCCTTTACCAGACTGCATAGTGGTTTTTTGTGCTGTAGTTCAGTTAGTGTATATTAAAAAAAACCCCAAACAAACAGTCTAGGTTATTTTACAGTTTGATCAAAATCTAAAAGTCATAGTGTGAATTTTTATTCTGTATTCAGACCTAATGATACTGTGGATGAAGGTACAGAGGCCTCACTGCCCAACTCCAGGGATATCACCAGTGAACCCTTCAGAAGAGAGCTGATAGCCAACTTGGCTGAGCATATTTTGTTCAGTAAGTGTTACAGTATCACTGTCAGCTACCTGTTTTGTTTTGCTGATTGCATGAACTACCTTGCTCTTTTGGTAATGTCATGCTTCCCAATTCCTTCCATTCAGGTGATCATTTCATGACTTCAAATGCTGTCTTGACAATTCTCCATCCTTTGCCTCTCTCCCTTCTCTTCAAAGTTTTATAAACTCTTCTTTCTGATTAAGTACAAGCTTTTTATTCTGTTTTGTTAACTTTTGTATTTGTTAACTTCTTGGACTAGTATACTGAATTTGCTGTACTCTGAAGTGTTTGTCATATTGATACACTGATTTCTTATCACTTCATGTAAGAAGTTATTGCAGTGTCTTAATGGCATTATTTAAGGTCATACTCACATGAACTCATCTAGCTGCATGGACCAGTGTTGCCAGGTTTTATAGGTTACATGGTGTATGCTTCAGTCAGTAGATCTGTGATTTCTGTGATTTGTGGTATAAAAGATGCATACAAAATGGTACTTAGCTTAGTAAACATTTAAGCTTTACTCAGCCTTCTTAGTTCCAAGTTACTTTAATTTGATTACTTTAATATTTTTCTAAATAATGGGTACTCTTTCACTTGTAATGATGTTCTGAACTTCTCAGGTGCTTAACACGTTTATCTTGTTTATCTCTAGCTGCTAACAAGTCCTGTGCTGTGATGTCTACCCATATCGTTGCTTGCTTGCTGCTGTACAGACACAGGCAGGTAAGGCTTCCATGCTGCTCAAATAGCCAAACATTGCTTTGGCCTTTTAATTAAAAAAAATAGCATGCATTTTACTGTTGCATGATACTTACAAAAGAAGAAAGATGCATTTAAATTAAAGTGCAATTTAGGTAGTCTGTGTACTAATATTTTAGTTAGTAATGGATGCTTGAAGATAAGCCATTATTGATGGGGTGATAATAAATACTCATGTGGAAACAGATTTTTGTAATTAAAAATGTAGTTACGCTTTTTTTAAAGAATACATGGTTTTGGTTAATTGTATTAAGATTGGGTTTTAGATCTCAAAACACATTCACCATTGAATATGCTAGAAATTCTTCTGTTAATTTTCAAATTAGTTTTGCTGTTCCTCAGTACTAGAATTATATCATGATGGCAGAATGATACTTATGTTTAACTGAAGTCTTGTGCGTGGGGCTTGGAAGAATTTTTTTTTTCTCCTACAAATGTGTTTTGCATTTTTTCTGAAATTCCTTCTCCCTCTAATCTGAAGCTTTTATTGCACATAAATCAAGAACAAATCGAAAAATATTGGTCAGATATGTAATCTTGCTTGTCAAGGACAGTATCACCATTCCTGTCAGTCCAGTCTTTCCAATTTCCTACAATAGTGGGATCAAAGAAGCGTTTTACAATGTGATCTGAAGCCATCTAGACAAAAAACAAGGAAGGAAAGTGCTTGAGGAAAAGCTTTTCCTCATGTCCCCAACCACGTGAAGAGTTCTGTTAATTACAATATTCCCAGATAATTGATTATTCATTTTATAGCATAGGTAATCAAAATACGATATCTCTAACGTGTTCTTGAAGAACAGCTCAGGTCTCTACAGGTTGTGAAATAAACCAAGGAGCAAACAAAAAACTTCCATTCCCAAATAGCTGCATGGCTTTAAAATATAATTGCATGTAAGTCAAAACCTGTGGACTATTTCAGCAAAATCTCCATGAAAATAAGTTTTTTCTAATATGACTGTTGTGCTTTGGATTATTGACAATTAGTGTATTGTTTATGTGTTTGCTATATACATGGTTATGTGGTTTACAGATAAACTGCTGTGCAGAAATATTGTTTCACAGTGTGATTCTCTTTTTATTTCTAGGGAACTGATCTTTCCAGGTTGGTAGAAGATTTCTTCTCCATGAAGGAGGAGGTCTTAGCCCGTGACTTTGACTTGGGATTTTCAGGAAACTCAGATGATGTTGTCATGCATGCCATCCACTTGTTGGGGAACTGTGTAAATATCACAAACACTAGCCGAAACAATGAGTTCTTCATCACTCCCAGCACAACAATACCTGCTGTCTTTGAACTCAACTTCTACAGCAATGGAGTACTTCATGTATTCATTAAAGAGGCCATTATTGGTATGTTTCAGGGTTTACCAAGGAAAGACTTTCTTGTAACCCATGAAGTCAAAGAATCTGCACAAAAAACCTCATCAGTTTTTCATGTAATTTACTTCTATTTATATATCCCCTCCTTGCTTCAGCCCATGTTTACTCTAACAAAAACAACTTTAAAGTGAACTCAGGGTTTTTTGTGGAATGTTTCCACCCATTTTTCTCATTGTCCTTTATCTTTCTTGGAAGTATTTGTGTATTGGTCACTGCCATTGGGAAGGCACTATGAGAATTTTGAGCCAACATGGCAAAACCTGTGCTTTGATCAGCAATATTTTAATGAGATTTTGTTTCAATACTTCAATGAGATTTTGTTTTGATCTGACATTAATTGGACACAAACAAAATAGTGGTGAATTCTGTCTTTATTCTTCAATTGCATGTGTAATGTTTGACTGCTTTTAGGCCTAGAAATAGACAAAACTGAAGTTTAAAGTTTCCTTTGCTATAAAGCTTTTTGGAAAAATAAACTTTGCTTATGTTCATTTCTGCTCTAGCCTGCAGTCTTCATGCGGTTCAGAGTAGGAGGTACAGAAATGGTACCGGTGGTGCTTCTCCCAGTTTGATTAGTCAAGAACACCTGGTCCGAAAAGCTGCCAGCTTGTGTTACTTGCTTTCTAATGAATTTACTATATCTTTGGTAAGTAAGTAATTGCATTAGTTGTCCACGTTTTAAATTTTTGTTCTGCTTGTAACTGCATATGTTACTTTGAAATTAATTGATGCTTTCTTCATGTGTCACAGTTTTGATACGTTCACCGTATGTATAGTCTGATGGTAACGGGTGGCAAGAGGTTCAATATAATTTGAAAAAGGAAGATAGTGTTCCTCCCATTTGCTTCAAGGAAACGTCTGAACATTTGAACGACAGTAGTTCCATGAGAACAGTTCATCCAAAAGATGTCTGGCCTAAGATAACACGTGAATTAACTTGCCAAACTCCTGTCACTACCTTATTTCCTTGGCAAGGTGTAACAAAATCAGTTGATCCAGTTTCAGGGATACATACTGAGTACACGCCTGCTGCTCCTTGAAGTGCTAAAGTGGGTGATGCTGGGGTGAGCCTGCAGCATTTCTGCTCTGCTGGCATTAGGCCTTTCCTGAGAAAGAAAAGCTTCTCACTCTGTCTCTGTCAGTTTCCCACAACTTGAGGTTGGGCTTCTTAATGCCTTCTAACAGATTTTGTGTCGCTTATGTCATTGGACCATCACAACTATATCTGCATTCTGCCCGAACTATTTAAATGTTTTTTTACTTAAACAAATACGAGTCTTTGAGAGTACCCAACTCATATGAGTTTGCATAGGTGATTGAAATTATGCTGGGAACTAAGGCTCCAGATTCTAAAGATATTCTTAATTTGCATAGAAGTGCAATAGTCACAGTGTGCCACACCTAGTACTTAGTGGCAATTTTAAACATGGCCTGACTTTGGTTTTTGTTTTGTTACAAAACATTGAAGAGAGCTGATGTTATCTCAGTTTTCAGACACTCTGTATACTTAACACTCTGTATACTTGCAATTTTAAGTGCTAGATATTTTCTTTTTTCTTATGTGTAGAAATTACTTAGAGTTCTAGAGATCCTTGAATTAGTTCTTAAATTTGTACACATATTTCTGACTCAAGCCTTTTTAAATGAAGCATGAGCCAAATTTAGTATTTTTGTCTGGCCAGTAATGTAGCTCATATGGTGGGGTTCTTTAGCAATCTTAGCCTTCTGCTTTCAGAGTTAATAACTGATTTTTTTTTTTTAACTTAGAAAATATTTCCTATGTGATTATGAACAATGTAAAAGAGATTGGGTTTTTATTCAGAGTTTCAAAACACATAAGGGAATTTCTTAAAAGTGTACCTTCCTTTAAATTCCAAATAAATCACTGGTATGAGTCTCAATGTTTTTAGTTTTATGATGATTTTATTCCAGAATTGTTAACAAACTAAAATTTGGTTAGAGGCGATTAAAAGGCAAGAATATTTAATATGGTTTTCTATCAGTGTAGTAATGCATTTCTTAAAAAAAACTGGACAATTTTTAAATATCCTATTTCACTGTAATTTTTTAATGTCTGCCTGTCTGCCAGGATAAACATGAGAGTGGTGCATTGGGATTATGCTGGTAAAAGTTTAATAACTTGCTTAAAAGGAATAATACTGCTGTATCTGAAACACTCTTACTGAACAGGGAACTGTTGTTGCTGTAATGGATGTGATTTTTTTCAGTGCATTTCTTTTATGTTGTGCAGCCTTGCCAGGTGATATATCAAGTTTGCCATGAATCTGTGGAAAGGCTGATACAATATGGCATTCTTCTGGTGGCTGAGGTAAGGTGATAGAGATACTAAATGAGCTTTGTTTCTTGTACTTGACTTTAGCCATAGGTAGTTTATGCTTCTTAGTTGTGAGTCTTGTTCTAAATATATGCTGTTACTGAAAGCTTGTAACAACTTAACAAGTCCAGGACTGATACTACTTCATTCCTACATTTATAAGCGTCAGACATTTTGGTATAGTCATCCTGTGATGCTAGGAATGACTCTGTGTGTAATTTCATTATACCATTAAACCTACTAAAGAAGACACATTTTATACTGTCTTGTAAAATTGGGATTTATTTTATTATTGGAGCCCTTTCAAATTGTAGCATAACTACATGAGTGTTTACTTTCTATTCTACAGGAGTCAGTAGTCCAGATCTTTTGTCATTCTTTGATTCCTTTGCGTCGATCTCAAAATTATTGTAAACCTCCTCTGCTAGCACAATTTGCAGTTTCAGGGATGTACTGGAGTCGCTGTGTGGTGCAATCCACCAGAGGCATACAGTGTAAAGAAAACCTGGGGACCCAGCGGGCAGATGACTCAGCATACCTTTGCTTCCTAAACTTTTTTTGTGCACAGTAAACAAATCTGGGCGCCCAGGAGCAAGAGAAGCAAAATTTAAAGAGCACATGGAAAAGGAGTTATCTATTTGGCTGCTTGCTTCTTGCACCATTCCAGTTTCAAAGGAGGCTAGAGCTGCTTCTGGGGTATTTATTAATGGCCACTGCTTCACTCTAATGCTTCACCTTTTGATACGTCCTCCATTTTTAATATATGTAACCATAGGTACTATTTACTTGATATACCTGGATATTAAACACTCTCCTTCTTTGGAGGTACAACTGCTTGCTTTTTATCTAACCTACAGACAGACATGTTGTTGTGCATTAGATTGTAATCATTATTAGATAAGTCCCAAAACGAATGCTAATCAGAGGATTAGGAAGAAACCTGTATGTTCCATGCCTGGGGACAGGTGAGGAAAATAGGTGTGGACAGCAGTAGATAAGCACTTCTGTCTACTCAAGGATGAAACCTGCCTTGAGGGTTCTTCTGTAAGTTCTGGCTGCTGAGTCTGATACTTTGCTGTTTATAGCTGGGATATAGATAGCTATTAGGCAGTATTTAAATATTTGTGCAACAAAAGTGCAACGTTTGAATGCTTAAAAAGGAGATATATTGTGTCAGTAAATTTCTTAAACTTAGAAGACCTCTGTACCTGCTTACTACTTTTAGCACGTTAAGAATTCGCATAATCAGTGCAAACACTGTAAGCAATGGTGGTTTCATGACTTTGGACAGGTTGGAAATGTTTGTGGGGTTTTTACAACCTGTTCTCTAAGAAAGGTAGCTAGCTTCTGTCTCTTCTAATTATTTCAGTTTACTGCTGACATTAACACATTGATAAATTTCCCATTAAATTGAGCTTGATTGACCCATGCTTTTTTTTAAATTCTTTTCCTGTGATTCTAGTGTCTACTTCAAAAGCTAAGAAATATTCCTAACACATAGTTAGGATCTCTTTGGTATTTTTTTAAACTTATTTTGTGACCTTTGCTTCATTCAAAATAAAACATTTAATCAGAGTGCAAGATTGGAAGGATGTCATTCTTCATTTGCTGCAGAGGCCTTTTTCTTTGTCATGAATATTATGACAGTAATCACATCTACAAGGTGTCTGTAACCCATTTGGTTTTAATCTTCCCTGATTCCCATTTCTAAATGGAATAAATGTATGAGGGTCTTTCCTCAGTGACTTAGCACTGGTGACCTTTGAAAAGTCTTTCTGTTCTACTACTTTGAGCAAAACAAATAATGGTGAATGACTGACACTAAGGCTTCACTTATTCTTTCGAGTGTGTGTTTATTATCTCTAAAACTAATTTCTGAAGATGCATTGTTGAAATTGAATGTTGCATCAAACATTGGTCGGTCAGGTGGAGTATTTCTCTTGCACCTCAGTTACTGTACACCTGAACTTCTGACATACCTTCATCAATGTAATCAAGGTTTAAACAATTTGGGGCCTTTGTGATTAAAACTGGCTCATTCTATTCTGACAAATGCAAGAACAGCATCATTAGAGGCAGTAAGTTACCGCTTCCAAATAGCTACTTGTGGCATTCTGCATTAATTGAGACTTTAGCTATGTAATATAGTAACACTGAGTTTACTACTCTGTCGTTAAGGCAACAGTAGCATGGAGGTTAGCAATATCCACATCCAGATAGCATCTCAACTTTCTGTCCTAACACAGCTGAAAACACTTTCTTGGCAACTGCTACTGCATGGCCTCTGGTAGGAAGATTCAGCAACGCTTGCAAAGATTTCCACTTTTATGCAACAGGCAAACTAAAGAAAAACAGTCTTTTTCACCCAATGTCTCTTCTCTCTGCTTGTCTCAACCCTGTCTTTAATTGGGTCTCACCTGCTTTCATTGAATATTGGTTAATAAGTGGACTGATTAAGTCAGATGAGATTATAAAGTAAATCCATTGTTTACCTGGATTTGGGTTTTTACCTATTTACCACCTTGTCTTTCAAATTTAAGCAGGATGATCAGGAGGATGTTAGCCCCAGTCTTACAGAACAGCAGTGGGATAAAAAACTCCCTGAGCCATTATCTTGGAGAAGTGACGAGGAAGATGAAGACAGTGATTTTGGAGAAGAGCAGAGAGATTGCTACCTGAAGGTAATATTAACCTAAGGCTAATAATATTGAAGCCTGTTGTGAGAGATACAAACTACTTCACTAGTTTGGGAGGCGTAATGATAATTTTTTTTTTTTTTTTTTTTTTTTTTGGTGGTTCACAGTGTTAGTGTGTTGTATTTTGCTACCGTCAGTAAAACATCTTTCCGTCCTTCCCATGAGGAAAACAGCTGAAGAAACATCAAATAATCTTATAGGGAGGTGGAAGGGCAATGTTTAGTGTCATGAAAACTAATAAAGGCTCGAGTATCTTAATGTTTAAATGTTTTATTCTTTACTGACAGCACGTACTCTAAAAGGGGTACATCCGGCTGGTCTTTATTTTCAGCCTAAATTTCACTTCACAGGTTGATCATGTTGATTTTAGACATATTACCAGTTTTCTCACAGAGCTGACACAAATACTCTTTAGGATATCTTGTTAACACTTGGAAACGTGTCCATCTCTGTGAATGTATGGCAACCCTTCTGTTGGCTGCAGAACAGTATGATGTCTTTAATTTTATCTTAGGAAAATAGTTATTAATATCCTGGAGGAGAAAAAAGTTGCATTGATCTGTGATGTGCAGTGCCTGTTTTGTCTCTCATGGTAAACTGCTTTTTTGTTATGCTTTCATAATGTGCTGTGTTGTGGCCCTGTATTCCTTTTTGTAATAAGAATTATTTCGGCTGCTGTTTTGCCATGTACTGTATTGCAGGTCATTTCCTGTTTCCACTGGTCTCTGTCACTTAAGCTCTTGTTGCCCTTTCTTAGGTGAGCCAGTCTCAAGAGCATCAGCAGTACATCACTTTCCTGCAGAGGTTATTGGGAC
The DNA here is from genome assembly GCF_900496995.4 of Aquila chrysaetos chrysaetos. Classification (NCBI taxonomy): domain Eukaryota; kingdom Metazoa; phylum Chordata; class Aves; order Accipitriformes; family Accipitridae; genus Aquila; species Aquila chrysaetos. The sequence continues at coordinate 11,168,181 of NC_044014.1, forward strand.
CTTTACTGGAGGCATACAGCTCTGCTGTCATCTTCGTGCACAATTTTAGCGGTCCTGTTTCAGAGTCTGAATATCTTCAAAAGTTACACAGGCACTTAATAAGCAGGACGGAGAAGAATGTTGCTGTATATGGTATGTTAAACTGGTTTTGGAACTGGTTTTGATTAATTCTGTTCCTCCTAACACAAGGTAGCCCAAATTCAATTGCAGTTTGTTTATCTCTGGGTTTTCTTTCTTGCAGCTGAGAGCGCTACCTACAGTCATGTGAAAAATGCAGTGAAAGTCTTTAAGGAAATTGGGGTAAGTGGTGATCAAAGCTGGAGACTGTTAAGTTTCATTTTAATCATAAGCACAATTTTGACAATTCATGGAACCTGTTCGGTGTCAGTTTAAAATCTGTGAATGTATCTGTGCAAATGCATTGTGGGTTTTAAGCATTTTCCTTTCCTTAAGGCTCTGGGCTGTAGGAAAACAGCATACATTGCAGAATAGGGTACTACTTCTTGCCCCTGAGAAAACCTAGATAAGTACTAGGTAACTAGACATTTTTATTCACAGCAAATGAAGTTCCACTGCTCTACTACAGGCCCTTATTGGACATCAGTGACAATGGTGGAAGGCTGAGAGCATGCTCTGTGCTTAGTAACAGCTAAATTTAATTTTGAAGGACTACTTAAATCTTCCAAAAGTATTAGTTACTGAATTTTGGTTTGGCAGTGATTGATGCTCCAGGAGAACCATCCTAATAGACCTCCTGTGTCCACCATGAGTATACAGATTTTCCTTAAAATAAAGGATCAGTTTTGCACTTTACCATTAGCATTTTGAATTTTAAATCACCTATCTACATTTTGCAAATGAAGAGTTTTTCTTTCATCAGGATGACGTGGCTTCCTGAATGCCAGATGGATTTTAGCATTATAATTTTGAAAGCATCAGCATTTATGCAAAGTATTACTAGATAAGGGTTTTGAAGTCTTTGTCTTTAAATTCTGGTGTATTAAATAAACTAACAGTAGTTAGTCTATGGTAAAGCCTATAGTAAAGGTATCTTCCTGTAGACTGTAAGAGCTGTGAAGAAAGCACATATCAAATCCATCATTTTAATTCTAGTTTATTCTGCTGTTGGAAAAGTGGAACTAGATAGCATCTGCTGAGCACCTACTTGGAGCATAGCATCTGAATTCTTGTTTTCAAAGTCCTTACACTTTTAGTTCAGATGCCTTTTGAGTGCGTGTTTTATCCCTTGGTGTTAGGAGCTGGCTGTTTATCATACACTGTGCTTACTTCTCAGTTTCTCTTCTTTTGTACCACTTGAAGGGCTTCAACATTGAGTGAATTCCAATAATATCTAAAGACATTGCCATCTGAGTCTTGAAGAAAGGAAAAAAAAAATTCTTGTAAATGAGGGCAAATTTAGTATAGACCATAAAATTTTAATCATGAAAGAAAGGAGATTCTTTTAATATGGTGTTACTTACATATATTCATGCTGTGCTTTAGGTTTTCAATCAGACAAAACAAAGAAGAGACACTATCTTGGAACTAAGCACTACGTTCCTACCTCAGCGCAACAGGCAAAAACTACTGGAATTCATCATGAGCTTCATGGTATTATAGACCACATATAGCACCTTTTGTTCAGGGGCACGAAGACAGGTTTTGAGACTGTGTCAAAGCCTGGGGACATTTGCTAATCCTACCAAGTGTAAGGTGCCACTGTCTGGGTAAGGCCTTCTCTGACTTGAACTATTGGAAGACAAGTGCCTTCTTATGTATGCATTTATGGGTTTCTTACAGTCCCAATCCTGTTGTAATACAGCGGTACTCAGATGACACTTTGGATACAAGTAATTAAACATGTTGCAAAAAATAAGATAAATGATTAGAATTAGATTTAAAATGAAGAGTGAAGTTTTATCAGTGTTACATTTTAAATAAAGTTTTAAAGACTGTAACAGATGCACAAATACACATATTGGTGATCTGTAGCTAACCCTGAGATCTTGAGTTTAGTGGCAACACAGCTTATGGCATAAACAAGTAACTTTCATTCCAATTCAGTTTTTTTGTTTTAAATAAATGGTTTAAAAATTTTGCTTAGGCAGGATATATATTTCATGGATAAAGCCATAGTTTTTCATAAACGTTAACATAAATGCCAAAATTCTAATAACAGTTACAGACATCTGAGAATAATGGTCATGTAGCAGATGGTTGTGAAAAATGCTGTCAGCAGACACACCTTGCACTATTAGAGCTGTGTAGTGCAGTGGTAAGTTGCACTAATCACTGCTGTCATGAAGAATGTGAGAGTAGTGTTCTTGTTTTTATTATGGCATCTGTCATTCAGCCAGATGAAAGTCAGGAGACAGTTGCCTGAATGTGAGTATCTTGTAAAATCTTAGATTATTATTTAATTGAAAAAAGCTTTTGTTTTGTTTTTAATTAATAAAATGTCAGATTTTTTTTTTTTTTTTAGTGGGGTAAAGACTTGATTTGGTGAAGTAATTTTTAATTTTGGCCCTAAAAATTTCAGCAATAACTTTTGCAATTCTTTGGAAACAAGTATTCATATTGTATTCTGTTGCTGAGCAGATCTGAATTGGCAGTAACCTCTAGAAACACAGAAATATCATAAACAATGTACTTTTGACTCTGATCTAACTGACCAAAAAAAAGTAAATTTGTAGGCAAAACTGAATTATTAATAAATTCTGTCCTATGAAACAGGACTCTGGTCTTGCAATTTGATACTTTTGCATGGAGGACTTGCACTGTAGATTTCATCTTCTCTTCATGCAAGTGGAGATTAGATTGCAACCTATAGTCCTGTATTTTAGTACAGCTGATCTAGCTGAAGCAATAACTTGGTGGTATGTGAAGCTGGTTTGCTTGTGAAATGTGTTTTTCCTCATTTAGATTGCCTTCTATATGAGGGAAATCAAACATTTCAATTACTGCAATGTTTTGCTTGATTTTCATGTCCTGGCCTTGTGAGCAGAAAATCGCCCAACCTTCATCATGTAATCTCTGTTGCTTAACATAAATACGGAAAAGCATACTTGAATCTCAGCACTTGCACTGTTACGCCAGCACAAAACTGATGCACACAATTTGAGTTTGTGGCCAAGGAGCTTGCGTTTGTACTGCACATCTGTCAACAAGAATATTTCTGTAAATTTTTTTTATTAAATGCTATTAATATTTGAAACCTGCAGTTTATAGTTTATTAGCATTATACTGTTAGCACTGTGAGACGCATGTGTTTTGTCACTAAACCAGGTGCTCTACAACACTTAAAGAATTTCTGAACCAAAGCTACATTAATACGGATAGAAACTGACCATAGAGTCGCTTTTGTTCTTGTGTCCTTCTGCTCTCTCAGCAGGATAGTGACCACATCGCACATAATTTGTTTTGTGAAGTCTACTAGCTATTTAGAAAACGGTTTCATCTCATACTAGCTAATATGCACTGTTTGTTAACCTGACGAATGCTCCATACAACAGTTGTTGCTGATGGCTTCCATTTAATGTCAAAAAAAGACTAGGTGCTTCTGAATAACAAGCTCTCGTAGTTTACTGCATTTCAGTAAATCTGAAGTGTACTAACAGCAAAGATTGTACATAAAAAAGATTTTTGAAAATGAAGCAATATGAAGCAAACAAAACTTGAGTCATTTTATTAAGAATGTTCTGCCAACTGACATATTAGTTACCATAAAACCCAGGAGTACTGTGGTCACTGGAGTGTTCTGGCTAGGTGTTGCACCTGAGATAATTTATGGCTGACATTTAAAAAAAAAAAAACCAAACCTGGTTAATATAAATCAGTGAGTGGGTAGGGTAATAATGCATGTGAATACATTAATGAATACATTTAGTATGCACAGGGAGGGGGCACCTCTAAAACTGGTTTGTTTTTGTATGAATAAAACCTGCATGTGAGAAGTCAGTACTATGAATCATATGCCACTGGAAGCCTTTGCATTCTGCAGCAAGTGTGTATGTATACATATATATGCAAGCGTGTATATTATGACACACGACAACTATGCTTTTCCCTGAAAATAAAGCACAGAATATAAAATTATCAGGCTGTAACAGTCAAAAACTAAACCCAACACTTTTGCACTGTATTTACACCTTCAGTGTCTTCTGATTTTATTAATCTCTCATGTTTCCTTTGCTGATAGAATGCCAGGTTGAGTTAATTTCGGTAAAGTTAACCAGTAAAGAAGAAAGGACTGGCCCTGAATTACCACTAATGTATTTTAAGAACTCTCCTCTTACAAAGACTTACAAGAGTCTCGTCATTCCTACGAGCATATTACTCAGGTGTGCAAGTCTTTTTGGGCCAGGATCTTTCATGATATGAGAAACTTAATCTTTCCATATGCGTCCTGTAGATCTCACATTTTTAGAGTGATGAAAACGTAGAATTCCACTTCCCATGCCGCCACAGCTGCCCAGGCTCCCAGGGATTGTAAACTTGTTAATAGATTTACTTTCTACTTACACTGACATGGGAGGCATACCTGCCTTCTCTTTGACAGTATAGGGCTTTATTCACCTATCTTTGATTAGGAAGCATATGCACATACTTGCATTCAACTGCCTGCCTGCTCCACAGAGAAGTATCAGAATCACCATGTAGAAGAAGGTTGAGCTGGGAGGTGATGTAAGATACTGTTGCTCTTGTGTTTCTGTACTAATGAGCCTGATACTGCTTCCTTGAGAATGTTACCACGTTTTACCTGTTGCGTGTAATGCTGTGTCTGTTGTAGAAGCACAGAGGTGTACTGGAGTCATTTTAATAAATTAAACTGTTTGCTAATACGACATTTAACAAGTTCTTCTAGTGGTTTTTGTGTTGTTGTTTTTTTAAACAACCTGCTAAGATAATTCATTCAATAATTTTGTCCCATTCCAGGTAGCTTCTGAAATTAAGCCACGAAAAGCTTTCATTGCAGGTGTGTCTCCAGCAGTGTATGTATTGGAGCAGAACCATTTAAAAAGCAGATTGAGGTGACATCCTGACTCCTGAGTCACTGTTTTGTTGCGAAGCGGAGGTGCCATTTTGCTTCTCCATTTCCCGATCCCCACAAGGCTCTTGTACGTGGCTTCCTCTTTTAAAGTTCCTCTCGCCTTATGGGGGAGGGGGGGTCATTCAGGAGTCTAGGACTGCTCTGATGCTGCAGACTGTCCCTTCTCGTGGCGATTTCAAGCTGACCTGGAGTGCAATAAGCACCTGTCAGCAATTCTGACAGCATCTGGCAAATGTGAATCAATTGCAGTGGGGCTTTAATATAATAAAACCTGCATAGATGATCATTACTTAAATTGAGAAGGAGGGATGCTGTTTCACTCTTCAGAAAAAAAAAAAAAGTTGTAATCAACTGATTCTTTAAGAGGCCTCTAGCAATGTTCACATGCAAGCAAGGCTCGATTAATTGACAACTCTAGGCTGAGGCAGGAAACGAAAATTCAATTATTGTCAATAGCTTGAATAAAACCCAATTCTTATTGGTGATGACCTTACATGTTATTCTTTCTGTAAATGTCTTCCTGTTTCTCAGTCTTTTAAAATCCCAAATGTCAGATAAAGCACTTATCTCCGGTTTTTGTTTAATTCAGTTTTCTTGTAATAAAAGTTTGTCAGGCTTACTTAGAAGGATGGCTTGATTTGAGCTCTCTGCTTTGTTCTCTCTTATGGTACACCAAGTTTTCAGCAGCCCTGTATTTTCAAGGTAAGTTCCACACTGATCTGAATTGCTGCTTGAAACATTTTCTTTTCAGTCTTTTGTAGATGTTCATTGCACTTTGCATTTGCTGGGTGAGAAGTGTCATCCTTATTAATTCTTCTGTAAGTTGGCCCACCTGTTAATGTAATTGTCCAAAAAGTGTCATAGTTGATGCTGTCATTAGAATAAGGAACTTTCATGAATGAAATGTTCATTGCTGGATGTTATGCTGGAGTTCAGACCTGAGAGACCATAAACCCCAAAGAGACTTCTAGATTCTATCTGTCATAAAGCATTGACAGTTACAGAAACAAAAGCTATTTATTTAATTATTGTGTAACTATTAGTTATACAAATACATGTGTATGTAATTATGCAATGCAAAATTTCAATAAAAGATGCATGGCATAATTGCTATGAGTAATCTGCATAAAAAAGGTGTTCTCCAGCTTAGTAGTAATATTGGTTCTTGAACTGATAGTGTTTGCAACCTCTTGGTCCCAAATGTTTTACAGAGTGACAATCTCTGGCAGATGAGAAAACCTAAACATGGAGATCAGATAATGCGTCTAAGGCCATGCATGGGCTCCCTGGCACCGATGAGCATATTCTTTTGCTCCTAATTTACACATCACTTCTGATGCTGTCTTGTATTTTCATTAGCAAGTGATGGTAGTTTGAGGAAAGCTACATGCGTACAGGTACTAAGTGGATTTTTTTTTCTCTCCTTAAAGCACAATTCACAGTCAGAATGGAAGAATTATGGAGTAGAAGAATTACTATCAGTAGTGGACATGATTCCGCTAGCATTTGTTCTGAGTCTCGTCTATTCGGTATCTTCGTTAGTGACTTGGGGAATGGAAGAGAGAGTTTGCTCTTTACATTTGTAGATTAACAAGATCTGTGGGAGCCAGGTAGTACACTGGAGGCTGTCACGATCCCAATGGTAATGATACATTTTGGAAAGATCTGAAGGCAAAAAGAAGAATGCAGTTCAATCAGGGAAGTACAAGGTATTACAACTGAGAGAAGAAAAACTAAATGTGCATGCACATGAAAGGAAATAAACTGCCTGTGCAGCAATTCTTTGGAGAAAACTCCAATTTACTGGCAGATCACAAGCAGAACATGAGCCAAAAGTGGCATACTGTTACGAAAAGGGCAGATGTCATGCAAAGATACCTTACACCTGCACATGAATGACAAACATGGCAAAACTTTCCATTCAGATTGATAAGGTCTCAGCTGGGATACCATGTTCTGTTTGAGGAGCTCTATTTGAAGGATGATTGGGCAAGATGGAAGGAAGAAAAAGGCTTTTTTTTCCCCTTGTGGAGAAAAAGACAAGAATCTGGATTATTCCCTGGATATGGGAGTACGCAGGTTGGATAAAGGTAGTGAATTTAGTATTCAGTTGCAGTGAAAAGAATCAGGTTAGACACCGTAAAAATCTTTTTTACTGTAAGCAAAGAGAAGCACTGAGATAGATGGCCTGGGTGTTGGGTCCCTGGCCCTGCTGGTTGTCCCATGCTGCGTGATGGTGAGCGAAACGGACGGGAGGTGAAGTTCTCCCTTCCGGGCCTGGGTGTCTTCCCTAGGTGAAACAGAAATGGGTTTGTGCAGAAGCAGCTTGGTCAGGCTGCTTTGACTGGTGGTCTCCTGGCTCTTTATCCCCGAGTCCCGAGATCAGGAACAGCTCTAATATAGATTACACTTCTTGTTCCTGTAATCCTTCAGGAATAAAATATATGAAGGCTTTATTAAGGTGGTTCTGTAAAAATATTTGCTTAGTGTCTCTTCTGGTCAAAAAGCACATAGAGTGCCATCAGTGATCAGGAAAGAAATAGAGAAGAAACCGGGTAACATCGCTGTGCCTTTGCACTGCATCTTCAGTGTTGCGTGAGCATTTTCATGGAGAGATGTGTAGGAGCCTCCTACCTCCGCCAGCAGTAAAATTCCTGGTGACTGGAAAACGTGTGAGGGATCCTGCCCCTGGCATTTTCACCTTCCAGACTGTTCCTGGCAGATTACAATAACAAATCACAAATTAACCCTGTAATCTGTGAAGAGATTACAGTTTAACTCTGGCCCTGCTTTGGAAATCCTGAAAGCCAAGTGATATTTCCTGAGTTTTGGGTTTACCGCCGCCTTGACTATTGCATTATCTCAGGAGTTCAGGCTCCAGCGATTGTATCTGCCGAAAGAAAACAACATTTATAAATGCCACAGAATTGACAGTGGCATTGTTTTAGCATAATGCGTTTTCTTTGGAAGACCTTCCAGGTCCCCCCCAAAAATACTTGAGCAACCTCTTTCAGTGAGCTGTGTACTGCGTGATGGCTGCTGTGTAACTGGTACCCAAGATGGCTTGTTAACAGCTAGCTGGAATGTGTCTGTAAAACCAATGTCTCACCTTTGTTGTCGTCCTTCAGATGAGGCTGAGGCAGGGCTGATGGTTTGGTTAAACATTTTGCCTGTCTGTGGAAAGTTCTACAGGCTCACCTTACGGCTGTTAATATATGTGTTCTCTAAATTTAGCTGAAGCCTAATTTTAGCAGTGGTGCTAGGCACCTTTTGAATCAGCCTTCCTCTTGTCTCTGCAGGATGGAGAAGGCCACTTAAACTACTACCTGTCAGAAAGCTGTAAAAGCCCTTTTTCAGTGTTGATATTTCCCCTTCATTAAACTTCATTATTATAATTCAGCGTCTTTGCCTACAAATCTCTCCCTTTGTCTCTCTGGCTGGCCATTTATAGCCTCCAGTTTCCCCAGTTTCTTCTTCCTGTGTGCTACAGGTTTAGACACTCCTCATCCTCATGACCGTTCCTGTTCCCAGGTGCTTCTCGTTGTCCTTCTTAACAGCAGCTCTTTGGTTGGGTGACTCAGCTTTCTCATTCAAACAAAGCTCCCAAAGTATAAAAATAAGCTCCTTTAAAATCCAGGCATGGTAATTAAAATGAATTAATATTTTTCATCTTTTTTTTTTTTCTGTCAGAAAATCCTGTCTCCTTAAAAATCAATGTATTAAAAAGCAGGTATATTTCTCTCTATGCTTCCTTATTTTGGCAAGGTGTTTGTGAAAGAATTAAATCTGAAGAAAGACTTTGCATTGAAGTAGTGGCTTTGTTCAGTTTGGAGTTTTGAAAGTGGAGGTAGAACAAGATCTTTCTCAAAAGTTTTCCATAAAAACTTTCAACAAAACAATTGGATTTGAAATGCTTGTGATGTTTCATTCAGCTGTCATTGAAATGTAATTCATCTCCTCTCTGTTTTGGAGACTAGCTTGATTAATCCACTAGTATTTGTTTTCCTGAATAAATGTTATTTTTTATTTTTGAAAATGATCAGCCTGACTCAATGAGATCAATTTTAATGCTATCCTGCAGAATAATATCATCTATGCAAAGAAATTATGTTTTGAGGAAGCCATACCACAGAACATTCCCTGAAAAATATTTTTTAAATCCCCAGAAGAAATCATTACATGTAGTAAAGTGAATGCTCCCTGTCTCTAGGAGATGAGGAAGCTTAGACATGTCTTACATTTACATTTTTGTAATACTTAGATATAATGTGAATTAATTCTGATGGTAGGTTTTAGAACTCCTCCATTCTTCCCTCAAAACTGCAGATTCTGTCCCTTTTACCCCAAAATGTTTCTTTTTGTCCAAGAGTCTGGGAAAACTGTGTTAGGTATTAGGAGAATTCTATGCCTTTACCAGCTGTAATCATTAACCCAAGTTGTAGTTTGAGGAAGTCTGAAGCAAAGAAGCGTAGAAATATTAGAAGCTGGTATATTCTGGGTATACTCCAGAGAGTTAGGAGAGTGAACCAGGGCAGGAGGTTGCGTGTGTGTTTTTGTCTTTTAATTGGTTTATATGAAGTTATCCCTTTGCCAATGCAGAAGGCAGTAAAAATGAAAAATGTTGGAACCAGTGACACATGTAGTTAATTTTCTGAACTAAGTAAATTAAGTACAAATTGGTTATTAATAATTCAAAGCAAAATGCTAGATAAGAAATCGGAGCAGCTTTTCTATCATTTTCAACCATTAAAAGATTAGTCTGAGCAAGGCAGACCAAGGCTCCCTTATCTCTTCTTAAAGCCTCACTTCTTCATTTATTAAAGAATCAGATCTAAATGATGCAGCAGGCTTGAGACATGGCTGTTGCAATAGCCTGGTGTATCGTGCCCTGCTGCAGACTTAGCCTAAGCTGGAAGCTGGGTTAGGTGCAGGAAATTTTGGGTATGCAGGACCTCCGGGAGATAGCCTGGTCACTTCCTGGGGGATTGTTATTGTAGGTCACGCGAAGAGGTGAGGAGCTGGGAGAGCAGGAGGGTCGGGAGGGCTGTGCACTGGAGGAGGATTGCGGCGACTTCGCTCTGATGCATGGAGATATGGAACTTGGCTCCTGGCTCTGACATGGTCTCCAGATGTGACCCTGGGAAGACCACTTAATGCTCTATGTTTGTTAAAAAGTCCCGCGGGGCCCGGGAGGTCACGGCGTGGTGCCCCGTGGTACCCACGTCCCGGGAGCAGGGACGGAGGATGGACCGATGCCTCCGTAGTTCCACAGGTATTCGTGAGCGCGGTGCTATGGCTTTCCGTGCTGGCAATCCCGAGGTGCGTCCCTGCAGCGGGCACCTCTGCCCCGTCCCTGCCCCTGAGCGGGACAAACGGCTCCTGCTCAGCCGCTGCACGGCAGGGATGGAGCGTGTGGCATGCACAGAGGGCTGCAGCCTCAGCAGGTCCTGGTCCCCCCAGCAGCATCGCGGCAGGTAGGAGTAAATGAAGGGAAGGGAGGCACAGTGAGACTCCCGGGCCAACTAGCTCAGGGTGATTTTCTTCTTTAATACAAAAAAATTCAGTTCTCCCTGTTATTGCTGTGTGACTATAGCAATTTTCACTGTCTGCATGGGCTCTGGTGCAGTGATTTCTTTCTCCCAACTCATTCTCATACAGGGGGTTAATCTTGAGTCTGACTGCTCCCTACTGTGTAAACTACATAAGGGTTTTTTTTGTTTAAATTGTGTAAGAAAACACTCTTTCCCTGCTGTTTGCCTGCTTTTGCATTCAGACTGTACTTCGTGAGGTAAGAATTGCCTCTCAGATCTATCAGGGCTACAGTAAAATGAAATAAAAACAGACTTCCCAAAGGAGACGTGTAGTTGCCACTTACGTCCATGGGTAGAAAAATTCCCGAAGGCTGGAAAACAGGGGGTTAAGGACTTTGGTCCCAGCCTTTTAATTTTTTTTTTTTTTTAAGAAGGATTTTGTCATTTTGCTAATAGACAAACATGGATGAGCCCAGCTCCATCTTCAGTGTGTCCAGCAGGTGGTGGTGGAGTTTCATCTACAACTGCGATCCCCGCCGAGGGCCTGGACACCACCGTTCCCACACCTCAGCCCCCAGGCTGTCCATTAGAAACGAAACATCATTTCCTTGGCAGCCAGATGCAATATTTGTTTAACATGGAAAGCACTTCGTTTGGAGCTGATTTTATCTGTTGCTGTGATTGATTTTTATAGTTGCAGGAGTCAGGCTGTGTTTGGCACCTGACACAAACACCACCACCTTGAAAGACCATCTTTAATGCCTGTGGCATGGAGTGGTGTTTATGCTGCTTCAAGAGAAAATTTGCATTAGGAGAGAAGTTCTTCACTTCACCTCGTCTTCCTCCTGCAACCTCTGTTTCAGACAGGCATTTTAAAGAAACGAAGCCATCGCTCCAAGTCCAGATCTGAGCATGCCTCGAGTTTGGAAGTGTCCCAGATGCAAGACTAGATTTCTGGGTTGCAGACCCATATCAGATCCCTCTCAGCCTCCCTATGCAAACTGATGCCCCCCTGCAGCTGTGGAAGGCAGAGAACTGGATCTTCTGCAAGCTAGGTGGAAAGGAGAGGCTGTGTCCTTGGGGTGTTCTGGAGAGCCTGGCAGGGCTGCCAGCTCAGCTTATCCCCCTTTAGATGTAAACCTTCCTTTGAAGCTGAAAGGCAACTCCAAGACTTTGGCTGAATGTTGGTACAAGGTGTCCTCATAGCATCGCTACATCTCCTAAGTATTCTGCAAAGCATTACAAGCATTAATTTAATTTTAAAATATTCTGCAGCCTTTTCCTTGTGAAGATAACCTTCTTGAACTCAAGTGTCCCAGAAAGTAGAGTCATTAGAACACCAGTGAACAGCCTAATTCATCAGCACACAGTGGTTTTTACTCAAAAACCTCCTGATGCACCCACTAGTGAAAAGCAGATTTGAACCTGCCTTAAATAAAACCCGAGGAGTCCCCTGAGTTTAAGAAATCCTTCAGGGTAGGGGAGACAGCGCAGTTCACTCAGCTGCACAGCATGGAGGTGTGGGGTTTGGACACGGAGATGGCCAGTGCCCTGCTGAGCACCTCTGTCCCGGTGTCCAGATGGCTTTGTGGAGCCCAGGAGATGTGGTTCACGTGCGTTTCTTGACAATAGTATTGATGTTGACAAATCCTGCCCCTTCCTCTTCCCTGTCCCTGCTCAGTTCCTCCCCGACACCCTTGTCCTCTGTTCCTGGGCAGCTGGTTTGAGCTTTGCCGAGAGCACAGCTGAACGAAATTCTGCAGCTTCTTCCCTGCACATCCCCTTCTTTTCTGGATTATTTTTCAGGCAGATCAAAGTCCCGGTCCGGCTCTTTGCAAAGCACCACTGGCCACTGTCAGCACGGCGGAGGGAGCCAAGCTGGTGACAGGAACAAATGATGCAGAAAGGAGGGCAGGAATACCTTACACCCGTATTTTTAAGGGCCTCTTACCCTTAAGGCTTTAAGTTTCTGCGTCAATTCAAGCAATTTCCAGCTAGCCCAAAAAACAAGGTGTGGGGAATGAAGCAACAATGACAGGATCCTTAGATCCCTTCGCTCCTCCCAGATGACGTGCGGGGCAGAGCTCACACCTGGGCCTGGATCTGAGAAAAGAGCAATTGCCTTAGAGATGGTTTTAAAGTGAGAAGGAGCATGGTTCTGGCTGCCAACCCAGAAATCATAAATCCAAAGGTGTGCTCTGAGCTGGAAGAGGCTGCATTTAACTCCCTGTGCCTGTCCTCTGCAGCCTGGCCTGCTGACGGTTTTAGTAGCAATACTATTTTTATTATTCTGCCATTACACTGTTTGGGATCAGAATTTGGTTCCTTTAGTCAAAATGACAAGGAATCAATTCCTGTCTTAAAATTCTTGTGAGAGAAGTGGTTACTCCGGCACAAGTAATGCTCTGAAAGGATTTCTTCCACCTGTGAAATATTAGCTAATCAAGCCTAGAAGAGATTTATGGATACTAACGCAGCCACTGGAGGGCAGCTGTAAAACTCACAACTGCCCTTGTATCAGCTAATCTGTCCCCGAATGGTTCCCTTCAGGCTTATCTTGTTGCAGAAAACATTTCCCTTTTGCTTTCCCACATTCCTTTTTCCTCTCACTCCATTACTCTCAGATCCAGCAGCTTTTCGAGCCTCCAGGACGGCAGCTCCCTCTGCTCACCTGCCAGCCAGCAGCAGTGCAGCCGATGATGCTACTGGTAACTCCAGCTTGGACAAACGACTGTTCTTCCCCCGTCTCCAAGCATCTGTCCTCCCGGTCTGTGCACCGAGTCTCCCTGCTGCTCCTGCTAGAGGTGCTTGCTCTGTAACCCGGCAGGGCATTGAGCTCCATGGGCAATTTGGATATTCAGGGTGAAAAGCCTTTTATAGCCCCAAAGCTTCTTCTCAGGGGGCTGAACGTGTCCCAGCAGCGAAAAGAGGGACACAAACGTCATGCGTGCTGTGCTGAGGGTCGGCTGCGGCACGTTGCAGCCCGGCCGGAGATGCCGAACAGTGGCGGAGCCACCAGCAGCAGAGAGGGCTGGCTGGTGAGACCAGTTACCAACGGCAGGGCGATACTGGTGGTGGGGCAGGCAGGGGTCTCAGCTGACGGACAGCCTGCTTTCGTAGGCACAGCGGGAAAGGGCTGTTCTGGGGTGGCACACAGAAGAGGACAAGAGGATGGACTTGACGGTGTGTGAAAACAAACCCAGCAAAACAAAACAGTGGAGGCTTCTCTGCCAGCTCCCAGTGCTGGAACAGCCCAGCACTGGGCCAGAAACACACTGGAGCTGGCACCAGGGGAGGAAAGGGACGGCGAGATGGGCCCGTGAGTGCCAGCGCTTCGATCGGAGCGTGGTGCCGAGGCACCGTGGCTCAGGAGCTCAGTCCTGGCGATCTCTTGACTTGATACAGAGCAGGGACGCGATCATTTGAATGCCTCCACGGAGTGCTTGTAGGCATTGCACGTTAAGAAAGAAAACTTCCAACTTACCGTCGTAGGAGCAGCTGCTTTGCCGCCCCTCAGCCCCCCACGAGGGGTGGGAGCAGCGTTTGGATCAGGCAAGAGGAGGTGGCTGCTGGGAGAGGTGGCCGCATCCCTGAGGAGCCCAGCCTGTGGGGCGAGGGACGATGACAGTACCGCGCTGCTGGAGGAGATTGCCTCAGGTTACTTGCTGAATTATGCCATTAAAACATTCCACATTGGACAAATCTGTGCTCTGGATGATTTGCCTTTGCCGGCACGGTTGAGTGGAGATACACGCACACACAAACACTCTCTTTCTCTCTAATTTTCCTCTGCATGGAAGATGAGACCTGAAAAAATAAACACGCATATTTCCCTATGGCCTACGATGTTCCTCTAAATGGTGCTTTTGTTTGTCAGCTGTAACGCATCCCTTCCAGTCCGGTGCCTTTGCTGTTGTCGCTGTGAACCCTATTGCATCTCTTTGGTACTGCCCTGCAGCAGGGTGGGACGGTTTCCACTCTGCTCCAACCTCAGTTAAGCGGTTTTTTGGTTTTTTGCTGGCACCAATAGCTGATTGCAAGAGTGAGGCATAGGTAGAAACTAGATATCGTCGAGAGGCCTTGAGAGCCTCAGTCTGTTCTGCTCGGCTCTGCTCGGGGCTGTACTTGGCAATTTTAAGAAGTGAGGTTCCTCAGACAGCTGGGATGACTGTCTTCTTTTCCAGACAATTTCAACCAACTTCCACAAGTCAGAGCAACTGCAGATGTAATAACAAGCTATAATATCATCACTATGCGGTTCAGCTCGTTTGCTGTTCAAGACGCAGCAGTTGCGTGGCTGAACAGCATACACCAGCTGACCGGGCCCTCGGCTGTTCCAGAGCAGGTACTGCTTGTACCGTCGTGTGCCCCATGGGAGATATAAGGGCTGCGGGAAGATGTACGATGAGGTGGTGGTTAGAGGAGACAGGACACAAATTCACAGAAAATAACGTTTCATTGGTTTTGCTGTTCATGGGATGCCATCCTTTACAAGTATAAATAGGTTGTCCTCTCTTCTTAAATTCCCTGTGTTACTGGCTTCTGGGCGTTGATTTGTTTCCACACAACCCATAGGGGACAGAATTGCTGTAGGAAAATGAAGGGGGAAAATGAGTCTTTAACTTGACCTGCAACATCAGAGAATTTGAAAAATTGTGAGTGTTTTTGTAGAGCTTTTATATCATCACCCTTTTCAACTGAGCATCCCAAATGCTTTATAAATATTAATTAAGTCTCATGTGGCTCCTCTGAATTACGTAAAGACAGAATTGCCTCATCCATCAGAAGAGAGGATCCAGAAGCTGCTTAACAATTTGAGACAGCATTAAATGACACCAGCTCAGTGAATAAGAACATAACACCTGCTTGAAACTTCTGGGCAGGAGAAAAATTTAAGCAACGGGACTTGCAAAAAAATAGTGTTGGATCGTGAAGGGCTACATGAGGATCTCTCTTGCCATACCTGCCTTCTGTCTCTCTTTTTGCTTTGTGGGAAAATCTTGTCTCCCTGGCTAAACTTTACCTTATTAGGGTTTCAGAAAGGAAGCAACCTAAAGGGAAAATGCTCATAAAATCCTCACCCCCTCTCCCAGTCCTAAGACATTATTCACGGCTTGCAGATGCTGACACTGGGAACTGCTGGAAGAGAGGGCTGGACCAGACGGACCGAGGTGCCGTGGGAGCGCAGCGGTTAAGGGAACTCTGTGGAGCAGCCTGGAGCTGGGAGCAAGACGATGAAGCCAGGCACGATGTGGAAACCTCATTAGACAGCAGAACACGGTGATTTAAAGGGCTGTCAATGTAGTATCAGTACTCAGGGGATGCTGCTTGTTTGGGAAGGAATTGCAAGATTATTCCCAGTCATTAAGATCACAGAGCCTCACACAAAGACATGAGCTAAGAGCAAACTGCCTGCCAATTACATATCAGGTGTTAGACAAATTAATATCACACCCAGCTGAAGAATTTGGATTTGGACTCTAGTTCATTAAAAAGCTTAACTCAGAGACTAGCATTTAATGAATGCAGAGAGGTATCAGTTATTTACTCAAATTTCTCATCTCCTACTGAAAGTATTCTCATTTTCTCTTTCAAATGCCTGAGAAAGGCACTGGATGAATTGTTTCTGCAGCTGGACTTCTCCAGATGTATCTTCTAAAGCCACTCTGGATTAATGGTTTCTAATAAGACAACTGCAGACCGGGGTAAAATTAAAGTACGGTGGAAAAAATTGTTTGTGTTGGAAAATTCAGGGACTTTTTTTGTGGTATACCAGATATGCCAAGGCAATCTTGGAATGTTCTAAAGTTTCAGTGAGTGCAGGAGACGTGCTAGAGATGCTATTTTTTTTATCAGTGCCACTAACTGACCTTTTATATAGAAATTACTTACGGAAAAGGACCTGCATGGCTTGGTGGGCATCAATTTGCTCTTGCACCAACAATGCTTGCCCAGGCCATAAAGGCCAACTGCACCATAAACTGCATTAGCTAGAGCCTAGGTGCTTCTTCCCCTTTACTGAACACTTAAAGAGGCCACATCTGGAATAACGTGCCAAATTTCCGCCCCCATCCCCAAAACAAAGGCTTGCTCTATCCTGCTCTCAAGAGGCAACAGACACAAGCTGCAACAAGGGAAATTCCAGATACCAGGAAAAAAATCCACAGCGAGGGCATTGAAACCCCGGAGGGAGGGCTCAGAGACGCTGTTGAATCTCTGTCTTTGGAGGTGTCAAACACCTGACTCGAAAAGATGCTGAGCAACTTGTCCTAAGCTGGCCCTGCTTCAAGGCAGGGTGGGGTGGTGTTGGACCACCGGACTGCCAGAGGTCCCTCCCAACCTAAATTATTCCATTATTTTGTTCCCATTGGGGACTGGAGCAGACCTGTGGAATCTGTATTTTTTAGTTCTCTAGGCCATACTTAGACAAATTAACAGCCATAAACAGCCTTTGAGACACTAAGGTTTGTGTTGCTGTAAGAATTATGATCATTGTAAGGTCATGATTGTTCTGTTTTTTCGAAAATGTAAAAGTGAAACTGGTTTTCTTATTTTAATTCCTTTCTTCACCACATATGAATTCACCTCTGCTGAGTTTTAATCTACAGTGAATTTTCTGGCTTTGTTTCTTGCAGAACTTCTTTTGAAGAGCCCTTGTAAAGAATTGCATGGACTTCGAATGGAAATGAAAGGTAATTGAAAGCATAGATCTGTTAATCCTGAGGGTCTCAGTACTGCCTCTTAATATACATAGGTAAAATATGCAAAGTTATAGCAATCAGTTACAGCATGGCTGCAATGAATCTCTTATTAGCTCATGCAAGGCACACTAGATGAAGATTGATGAAGCAGAAAGGAGGTGAAAGTGAATTTTTTATTTAAATGGTCCCAGTTCAATGAATTCTCTGCATTCTTGGCATGATAACCCAATCAATGATTGACTTTGTGAAATAAGAGGATTGACGCTGTTTTAATACATTTCGTTTTACAGCAGTAGTTTTCCTACACACAATATTTGTACAGGAAATCTAACAATACTTGACTACGTGAAAATGAAGTTAATTATTAGGTAGACTTCTCTGTGTTCATCCTCTGTAGGATCTGTGTATCTTGGGAAGGTTTTTTTGTTGCTTTTTGGGGGGTATAGCAATACTACATAATTAGCATAAAATAAACACCAATCTCTTGCCTTTCCAGTCAGGAAAAAAAGGGGTACGGCAGTACATTGCAAAGAGACAAATGGCACTCAGGGTAAAAAGTGCTGGGAGTGGCTCTGTTAGGTTATAACTTTGTCCTTATCCAAAGGAGTTTTTGAAGAGCACTATTAGTTTCCAGTGACATGAAGGAGGATTTCAGCACTGATTTCACCATATGTCTTTGTTTCAATTAATGGTTTTGCTTCCAGGTAAAATAACAGAAAACATACACGTACTCACAGTACCCAGCAAATTCTTTCTCTTCATTTCTTTTGCCTTTTCGTTTTTAACATTGCCAGCTCTCCTTATAGTTAACAATATGTCAGCATTGTCATTAAAAACCTTTGGTTCTGTTGTTATATATGAACTGTAAAAAAAATTGCTTCAGGCTTCAAATTTGGTTTCTAGGGTCTTGCTCATAAGATCCTGTAAAACATTTTATGAATTCATAAAAATATGTTCAGCTCTGCTCCAGCTCTGGGATTCAGTCCATTGACTCTCCACCACAAAAGTTTACTAAACATTTTTTAATACACTTTTATTAGTGAATTTCTTATAGAGCACATTATAAATTTGTCATGGGAGTTTCTTTATAGCTTTTTTTCTGCTTATCACAAATTAAAAAGAAAGTTTGCTGTTTCTGCTACTTTAGAAATTGATTCTCAACTCGGATCATGAACACATTCTTAGGACTCTCAAAAAGGTTATTGTATACTTGCACAACTCTCACATTTCCCTTACTTCAACCTCTCCAGTCTGCTTGTTTTAAATATTTCCGGAAGGATTTTGAATGACACGAGCTAGGTGGCAGGGATATTTAAACGGTGTTACTGCACCTACAAAATCTCCCCAGGGAGGATTTTAATTCTGCAGAGTACCTCTCCAAGGTGGTTGAGGGAATCCGGTTTCCAGAAGAAGGGCAAGAACCTAGGGTTTTCATTTGCTCAGAAGAGCTGAAACAAAGCGAATTATCCATGGTATTGTAAAGTTAACAAACACAACTCTTATCATGACTCTCTAGTTTCTGTGAAGTATAGAAATGCAGGATTTGTCCTGCTGGAAGACAACCAGGTCTGTGTCATCCTGCCTGTGACAGCTGCCAGGGGCATGTGCTAAGACACAAGTCCAAGAAACCCCACAGTTAAATAACTCGCCCAAAGGGGAAGTTTATTCCCAGATCTCCAAGTTCATGGCTGAGAACACAGGCTGAAATGCAGGATAGCTTTTATTGTATGAACTTCTGTATCCCTCAGTGCTGTGGCATCAACCGATGCAATGAGTTTCAAAGGCTCATTAGCATTTGCGTGAATTGCTCCCGCCCAGGCAAACTGGCATGCATTTCCTCTGACCAACTTGCAATGGGTTCCCAATTCACATTAACTAGATTATCTCCTTCCTTTCATAAGGATATATGCAGGAGTGCTCTATTTCCCTTTCCATATGCCACTTGATATTTTACTGCTGTATCTCCCCCTCTTCTCTTTTAACTGCTATTGCTGCTCTGCACCTGATCCTTTGGATTAGATGCTGGGGTGCCTGTCAGTGTATGCGAAAGAGATATTTGGCATGAACAGGATTTTTCGTGGTCTATATAGATGTGAAGTTTATTGTTTATTTTTTCTGATAGTGAAATTTATTGCGAAGTTTATTGGTTTTGATAGTCAAATCTTCCCACAGGCTGCCTCTGAGTTGGGGCAGCACAGGATCACACACTGTCCCAGATTGCTGCAGGAATATTTTTAAACAAATGCCAGTACTATCCTTTACTTCTGCAATAGAGAAGGATTTAAGTAATGATAGGAAGTGAGACTCAGTGAGCGGAAGCATAATAGGAATCAGTTCTCGCCCGGTGATGAGATTTGGGCAGCGTAGATGTGCCCTGCATGCGCTAGCTTTGTGTGTGCAGGAACAAACAGTCCCTCCTAGTCCCCCTTCGGCAGGCTGTACTGTGACCCGGTAAACCTGGGTGATGCTACACTTCTGCTTTCATGAAGCAGCATTATTACCTGCTGCAGAAGTCCCCGTACTCCTTCCCAACAGCAGACCGCGAGCCAGAGTCGCTGGGTCAGAGCTCTGCCCGGTGTCAGGCCACGGCGCTGTCAGATGGCATGCTGTGACCGCATCCCTCCTACTGATCGGTAAGACTGTCCTAAATGCCTAAAAGGTTTTTTTTCTCCCCACTTGTTCAGGATTTAGGCACTTGGGTTACCTTCCTGGCTCGACCACTGAACTGACGTGTTCAATGACTGTAACTCTGCAAACCATGCAGGACACTGGAGGTACCTTGAACTCTTTTTCCCGCACAAGAGCTTGTGTGGCAGAAAGACAGAGTTTTCTTGTTACTATTTGTTCTGTAATAAATCCCTGTTTAGATGTTTTACGAAGAAAGGGGATTTATATTTCCTTTCAACATTGCTCATGTAGGAAACCGTCTGAAAGCACCAAGTAAAATGGTCCTGAGAAGAAAGACGTGGGAGCAGGTTTCTTGTCACCTAGGTAAGGAAGAGGGCAGGAGGTGAGGTTACTGCCACCAGGACTTTACAATACCTGTCTGCTAAGGTTAATGAATGCTTCAAACCACATCTCAAGTTTGCTCTCCTGTGGAATATTAAAAACCACCTAACTGAATCATGTGAAAGCTGTGTCCTCTAGCGAGGCTCTTGTGATTGCTGGCACCAATAAGGTGCTCTAGCCCTGCGTTATGTAGGAGTCATCTCCCTGCATCTGCAGTGGGACTGGCAAAAGTACCACCGACCTAGAAAATTTCTGTAAAATCTCTTATGGCTGATGTGGCACCTCAACAGCAAATGATGCTGACCTGGCTAATTCCCATCTTTAGAATAAGCTGAAATAAAATCTGAAGTTGGAACACGTATGCTCCTTGAATCATCAGGGTAAACATCTGAAGGTTGTGGTAGTGCCTTGGGTCCACCAGTAATAAAATATGTGTGTGAGCTTGTGCTGTCATTTGTTTCATTTCTATTAGCACTTTACCTGGTGGAAGCAAGCAGAGAGAGAGAATGGCCAAAAGTGATACATTGCATTGTCGAGAGTCAGTAAACCTTAGCCACAGAGTCCTTCTGCTTGTCATAGGCAAGTGATTTAAAACTTTTATCCCTTAGCTTCTGCTAGCACATTTTGCACAGATCATCATTCTTCACCCCACCTTACAGCTGTCACCTGCAACGGAGAGCCCATAAGTGATACAAAAATCACCTCTGCAAACAGGACGCAGGACTAACAAGAAACCACAAAGAAAAATCGTGTACTCATTGCTTGTAGCAGTTAGTTCTCTCCAGTAATAGCTGCAAATCAGTGCTTTCCCCAGCTGCATTTCTTACCAAAAGCTTTCCTTGAAAGGAAATCTTAGGCGTGGAAATGAGGATAAAATGCTTGGTGGTCCCTAAGGTTTTGGAGCATTCAGTTCCTTCTAAAATTAATGGAATTTGGGCCTGTAAATCCCTTATGTGGCTTTGAACATCCTGCTTGACTAATATTTAAACTGCTGAAGTTCATCACAAACCTCCAAGAGTGAGCACTGCCAGGACCTCCTGGGAGTTGAGAATACCAGCAGCTGGCAAGAAGGAAAATGTACTCCATCATATGTATATGAAATGCTTCACTTTTGTAGCCGTGAAGCCACAACAGTTACAAATCTTAAATGGCACTTGCAAGTCTTCAATTTCATATGTTCATATGTTACTGAAGTCCTCGATTAATTAGGCAATTATCTTTCAATAGCACTTTTCCCACCCGTCAGCTGCTCTGGGTTACACACATCCCTTTGCTTGTCTGCTATGTGACTTTGTTCAAGGACCAAACCTTCTATTTTTAACTTTGCCAGTGCTTAGAGACCTTCTTCACCCCAAGACCACCTTGTCTGCACTGCAGACAGTGTCTACACATAGCAAAAAATGGTGTTCACGGCAGTAACTGCGGTCTGCAAGATCTAGTCCCAGCTGGGGGACTTACTGGGTGTTACTGCCATAAGAAGCAGTGGGGCAGTTTTTAAGGCCACATTTCATGTAAACTTTGGAATGAGAACTCAGGGAATATTTGGGTACCAGTTGGCAATTTGCTTGGAGCTTTTCTGAAATCTACTTAAATGCCCACAATATTGGATAATGTTAAATACTCCAGTTCGTTCCATGTGAAGTGGCAGTACTGTCTGTCTGTTCGTTGTGATTTCTGCTTTGAAGATGTGACTGAACAGATTGTGTCTTGTCCAGTTTCCACCGCTGCAGGCTGCTGCAATAAGAAACATCATGTTCAGAACCACTCATTGTAGCATGATGGAAACAGCAGAATAGATGTTGGGCAAACTTGGCAAAAATCATGGACTTTCATCTCCAAGCTGAAATGTATTTGGTTTAATAGCTGGTCTGAGAGGTGTACTTTGAACCCATTCTTGAAAAAAGCTTGTATTACGACTGTGAAAGATTGTATTCCTGCAGATTTCATATTGACCTTCTGTCATTTGAGGTTTTAAAAATAGAATTGTTTCTTTTTGCTACTTCTAGAAGATCCAGATTTGCTACATCCAGTAAATCCAGGAGCAGAACAACGCAACAGCCCTAGGATGGATCATGCTACTAATGGTAGGCTCTACACAGGACTTTTTAAAACAGTGAATTGTTCGATCCAGGCAAATCTGTCTCCTCATACCAGAGAGAATATTCCTTGGTGCAGCTCCCTTTTGGGAAATATTAGTGTGTTAATCCCACAGGGCTAGATATGATTTTTCTCCATCAAAACACTGATGAACAATTTGAAAGAAGCAAGCACACTGTGATGAACTGTAAAAAATCAGCCCAATAGCTGATAACTTTGCATTCTGCAGAAAAATAAGAGAATTAGAATTGAATAATTGTATTTGCTATTTCTTTTGTATCTTTTATGCTAGGTTTGCAAAACATTCTATAAGGTTGTCACGTCCTTGCAATATGTTGTTAAATATTTTTATTCCCATGTGATGGGCAACGGTAGATGAAGTTAATGAATTCAGAGGCCTGAGAAAGGCCTGAGGATGCCTGGAAGGTCAGAGGCAGAGAATGAAAACCAGCTACTGTAGCTTCTAACCCCTGACCCATACAGGTCTGCCAGCTCTGAGGAAATTTTGTATACAGCTGATACTGGTCAGAAACCATGGTGTATGTTACCCTGTTCACAAAGTCTACATCTGGAAAATGCAGATTCGGTGTTTTGCATGTTAATTCACTAAAGACTTTGCATTCTCAAGCATAGAGTGTCTCACACAAATCAAAATGAATTTGTCCCAGCTTTGTAAATCTTAAAGTTATAAGTTTTTGATTTAAAAAACTGATGTAGAACAGGAGAAAAGAAAATCGGCATAGTTTGGATTGACCTTCCAGTTCCGAGAGAAAACTTTAGAGGTGTTAGTGATCTAATTGTGCCATAATTACCCATATAATGGGACACAGATACTTTGGAATATGCGTTTCGCTCCAGCTAGGGGTCAGAAGTAGCCATGTAAATGATGAAAAGAGTATAAAATATGATAGACTAAAGCATTTCTGCGAGCCCAATTCTCTGATGTCTTACAATTTAAGATCCAGAAATTAATGTATATTGATTCAAACAGCTCAAAATACCCTGCAAGAGCTAATCAATCCAAAAGTACTTACCAGCAATAATTCAGTCAGCTGGTGAACTAACTGACTGTTAATGATGAGTGAGGAAGACTCCCTACATTTGTGAGCTATTAGCTGGATCATCTAATCTGGTACTGAAGATAATTGTCTACCAATATATATGAAAAAAACAAAGTGAGAAAAAAAATTAATCCCAGGAAGTGTTCTTGCAGTTGAAGGGGATCTCAGAAAGCTGCTGAGATGACAGAATTGAAGGTAATTTGTTGTTGGCTTTTATATTGGCATTAACATTTGCAAATGTAATCTTCCAGACGAAGGGATGGGTGACACTGTCAGGCCCCTGAGGGCACTAATGGCCCTTAGTGTCCCTGCAGAGCCCCCCCTGGGGCCTCCCCCACCCCTGCCCATGGCCCAGGAGACCCATTTTAGCTCAGCCGGGGCCATCAGTCCCTGTCTGTAGATGTGCCTCACCGTGACCCTGCCTCCTGGGTGGACCTGGACATGGACATGGACCTGCCCTGTAGGCAGCCTGTCTCCTGGATCGACCCCTCGGGAATATCTCGTAGCTTTGTCTCCAGTCCTGTCTTTCTGAAACGGCCACTGCTGCCATATCCTAGGTGCAGGAGAAATCCACTAAACTGTACCTCCAGTGCTTTCTTGGATGGTTGCCTGCTTTTGTCTGGTTTTCTTTTTTGGGGCTAAAATGCTGTGGACCAGACGGTCCTAAGCGCTGCGGAAGGAAAGGCCACAGCCAACAGCCGGAGCTGACTATGGGTTTGATATGGACAGACAGTAAGATCACTTGGGATGGGAAACAGTAGCTCAGGTGCGGCCCAGGCTGAAGCAGGGGATAGGAAGAGATATTCTCAAAGTTTCCAAGCTTTGGGGAAATAAATCAGTTGCTGAAGACATCTACCCAATTTGCAGCAGAGACTCAGCTGTTGGAAAAGACGGATGAAGCTGGGGTCTGTGAAGCACAGCTGTAGCTGCACAGGGCTTGGGTGGAGGGGAGCTTCTGCCCACCTCTTGCACCCCTTGGGGTGGGGGGGGATCCTGACAGCCTGCAGCAAGGAACTGCCCAGACCAGGTCATTCATGTTCTCCCTTTGAGATGAATGGTGGGTGCTCTGATGAAGCCACTTCGGGATGGGATTTTTACCAAATGTTTGGTAGTATTTGAATTTCCAGCTGGGCTCTGGGGAGCTAATTTATGTCAGTGGAGCTCTCCTCAGTTACAGTGACTGGAAGGCCAAGCATATGCTTCCTTATTAAAGACACCTGTAGTACCTGGAAAGAATAGGAAGTTTTAACAATATCTTAAGTTTAAAGGAAAGGGAAGGAAATAATAGCCAATCAAGCATTCTACTTGGGAACTTCAGAAAAGCAGCTATTTAATTAAAAAGTGACACTTCCACAAAAAAATGGCGATGTTTCTGGAAGCTGGGACAAAATGAAATAACTTTAAGAAAAACAAGAGGAAGGGAAACGTGTTTGGGTTTTTTTTTTCCACACTAAAACTTCATTTAATTGTTAGTGAAGCACCGCACATCAGAAACACAGCTTTTTCTTCTGTGGTATAATTAATGCTGAAACACACCTGACAACATGTCTGCTTGCCCAGCACCAGACAGCAGCTCGCATGGCTTTCCTGAGATGTTGGAGAGCTTCTTTTCAATCCAAGCCCAGCTGATGGCCCCTGTATCAGCAGGGTGGAGAAAGACGAGTTTGCTTGTTGTCTGCCTGCAGCTGTTGGTAGTGTCTCTGAGCTTTCTCTTATTTTCCAAGATGGGGAAAATTACAGGTACAGGAGAGGTAGACTGTGTATCTTTGTCACCACACACTATTTATTATCATTTCATAGCAAAGAAAGATAATCTTTGCTTTTAATTTAATTACTGTAGATTCCTGAATATGACTTAATACTTTAATGGGAGCTCACACTCAATCTCTGTGGTAATTTTCTCTGCCTCTTTGGGCTCAAGACCTTATGACGATTTAGGCAATTAGTTTCAAAATCCATTCTCTTGTGGACTGCTAGGGTTTTTGTGATGTCTGTTGGTATACTAATGCCTACTTGCTGCACAATGTGCTAATTACTTTTGAAAACAATTTCACACTTTACTGGGAAAATAAAAAGGAAATTGTTTTAGATACCCTTTAGAAAATAGTGTGGACAGAAATGGTGACTGAAGATTTGTCCATGATATTTCAAGCGTCAAATCGATCCTAGTGTTGTTTTAATAGCAGCAGTAGCAAGTGCCACTGAAAGATTAAACAAATAAAAAAGACCTTAACTTTGATGATTTAGGCCTGAAACTTCAGGTGCAATGAATTTAACATATGCCTATTTAGTACTTTCAGAATAAATTAGCTCTGTATCTGTGCATGAGGTCTGAGCTTGCACAGCCCTATATCTTTTGGTATCTGGGCCTCTGGCTCACGCTGATCTTGGCTTAAGAGTTGCTTTTCTTTCTGGGGGCCAAACTTGGAGTTTGAAAGATGCATGGACCTTAAAGACAAAATCAGGCTCTTGTGACTGGTTTTGTTGTATAAATTCTTCAGTTTTCCTTATCCAGAGGTGAGTTTCAAGGCACAGAAGACTGGCAGTGCTCAGAAGAAGGAAGGCTGGCTCCAGAAAGCTGGTCACTGAAGCCACGGGGCAGGGGTGACTCCATGGAGACATTGGGTGATCAAGACTAGGCAGAGGATAAATAATACCCTTGTTGAAACTAGTCCCTTCCAAAGGCAAGTAAGGACGGGAAAGGAAGCACAAGCTGCTATTGGAGCACAGAGCCTTGTTTTCATTGCACTGGCATGCCTATAAAGCCTGCTGCAAGCTGTGGCATTTATAGCTGAGGGCATTGCAGTAGTCAAGTTTAAAGGTGATGAGAGTGGGGCCTATCTACATCCAACATGAAAAAGACATTTGTTTGCCCACGTGGGGCAAAGTGATCATAATCACCAATGTGTGATATACGATCTCCTATGCTCTATGATAAGTCTTTCCTAGAAACAGGCTTAGCCTGAAAAATTTGAGTCTTCAGCTGTATTTCAAATGCTGCAAGGCTCAGGTACACAGATCTGTTATTTATGGTTCGACCCACTGCATCTAGAATAACAATGCACACAGGATTTAAATTTATCCATTAAATGTTAAATTATCTACATCAATTCAGGCAATGTGTAGGCAACCTGATGCATTTCTATTATGTCATCAAAACAACGCACCATATTTAAATTCTGCAGCAGTAATAACAGACAAAAAAAGCCAAATTCCTTGAGTAATGCATAGAGTGTCATGACTTTCCTTACAACTGATGGCACTGGTGTTAGTTTTGCTACAATATTAACTAGTTTATATTAATTTTCAATTCTGCTTTGTAGTTCTTAAGTGAACTGCACATTTGCCAGATAATATCCAGAACACAAAATGCTCTTTAGTAGAAAACAGCAATAAAATTACTGTATAGCTTCCTCTCTGTGTGTTTTA
This sequence comes from Aquila chrysaetos chrysaetos, assembly GCF_900496995.4. Classification (NCBI taxonomy): domain Eukaryota; kingdom Metazoa; phylum Chordata; class Aves; order Accipitriformes; family Accipitridae; genus Aquila; species Aquila chrysaetos. The sequence continues at coordinate 11,195,059 of NC_044014.1, forward strand.
ATTAATTAAAGAAAATACTCTGTGTGGAACATAAAACAATTAATTCTGGCTAAGAGACAAAGATGAAACATTTAACTATTCTTAGATAATCACAACAAGGCACAAGAAGCTGAGAGAAAGAGATAGGGGAAAGCTTCTTTGTAAGCACAGGGAAAACTTAAAGGGGAAGTTAAATGAGAAAGAGAGTTGGGTGGGTTGAGCCTTGAGGAGAAAAGATTGGTAACAATATTCTGGGGGCCTTGAGGGTTCTATTGGTATGGCAGGATATTCTGTGCGTAATACGTGGAGATCGGTCCTAACCAAAACCATGTTCAGTCTGATATGAAAATGCTTGAGCTATTCTTTATCATATAAACAAACTTGTAAGTAAGAAAGAAAACATCTTGGTGGATACTAAGAAAAAGACCTGCTCTCACTCCCACAGGTGGAGTACTTGAGCCTTAATCTGAGATCCCACTAGCAGCAGATGAGGCATGAGTTCATGGAGGTTGCAGGGTCCTAGAAAAACTGAATCATTTTCAAAGGGGTTTGGGTCTCCAGGGGATGTAAAGTAAAAGACAGCTCAGAAATCCTCAAGGTTTATTTAGGACTAAGGCCCAGGAAAATCTGTGGAAATGCTTGTGTTGTCTGTAGTGGACCCAGAAGCACACCCAAAATGTTTCTTCTACAAAACATGTTCTTGGCACCTAAAAAGAAAGCATGCAGCTAACTATGAAGAGCTAACTCTTGGAAGTAAACCTGGAGAATAAGGATTTACACAGGTGAATCACAGTCTACCCACTGGTTTTTTTCTCTCTTTGATGCCTGGGCCTTAAAGACAAGAGTATCATCAGATCTCCTAACCTGACCTCTGTCATCCAGCTATCCTTATTGAGTAGGTAAATTCCAGCTGTTCAGCCAGTATGGTCACATTGCTCTGATTTAGCTGCTAACTTTGTCCAAAGAACATCTTTCCTGCAGGGAAAGAAAATACAAAGCTTTCCTGTGTCAGTTCTTGGGGGATCAGCTGGTCTGGGAACTTCTTTCCCTTTAATCCAACCCTATCCTTCAGTTAATCCTATACCTCTTGGGAAGGGCGTATCTATATCCAACTCATACATCTTAAGTGCTACAAGTATTAACACTGACTGACCTAGTCCTTTTCTCCCAAGGTCACCTTCCAATGCACTTTGTCCTTCGTTCTGAAAAAAGACTCATATTTTATCAATGTTACATTATGTACTTCTCAGTGTTTGTGCGGCTTGGTCTCCCAGATTACCTCATTGCTCTCACCTGCAAAATGAGACATCCCCCTGCCCACTCCAGGTGAAGCTGAGTTCCTGGCTTAATAAGCCAGTACTATGAAGAAGATAAAATCTGAAGGAAGAAGCTAAGTTTTGGGCTGTGAAAGAAGGATTGTACTTTTTTATGAGTCTTTGAGAGAAGATGTGTACTTTAGACAAGGTCTAGCTGAAGGTAAGTGCTTTACAGGATCCTGGGGGCAGGGGGGGAGTTAACTAAAATTGTTATATGGCTGGAGTTTAGATACTTAAATGTGTTACATGTCTGAATACTTTTAGTAGCTACTGGTTTCTGGAGATGTATAATCTGTTTGTGAAGTGTTGCTGAATGGCACAAATGTAAATACTGTGCCTTGGTTAGGTGATGGTGGTGAACTACAGCTAGTTTATAATTAGTTCTGAGGAAAATTAGATGTTAGATCTTGCTATGGAATCCATTTAAAGGGTTGGTTTGGGACCTTTCTATCCAGTGTCAAAAGAGTAATTGGCAAAACTCCACATGTGCATGTATGCTTCCTCCCCTGCTGAATACAGGAGGCCTAGTTCTACTCTTCCTTCATTAAAACAGTCATTTCTACAGGAGCTGTCCTAACTAGTAGGCTGTAGTACCTGTTTTGGAGCCCCACTTTGGATGGCAGGTACGGGAGGCTAACCCTCTCTTGCAGGAGGTGTTGATGCCTGTAACAGAGCTCTAGACAAGCCTGAAAGGTAGATGCAGCAAAGCGTTCAAGCATTGTGTGTTGTTTGTTTCTTAATATAGAAGAGACTCTGTAACTGAACTATGTCTCCAGGTGCTCTTCATAGCTTATTTAATGCAAGCATTTTCTTGTTAGATTGTTGCCTGCCTCTCTGCATAGTTCCAAAATACTGACTAAACCCTACAGTGACTCAAGGGATTCCCTAAGTTTTCCCTGGAAAAAACTTATTGCAGCAAGAGTATTTATACCAAGATTCATTAGGGCAGCACTGAGCCTCAGCAAAGTACAACTTTGTAGGAGGTAGTTTTGGGTAAAGCTCACAATGTGCCTTACCATCCTGTATCAGGCCTTTCAGATCCTCCTGTTAAGATGGTGCATCAGTGCTCCTGGAAGGAAACATTGTCTTGGATAGGACTTTTAATAAAGCCAATGAATCAAATTGTTTATCTTCAAAAAGTGTGCCAGGAATGTCATAGGAAGCTCTTGTTGTTCCACATCCTTTTATTCTCTCTGAATGGAAAATAAGCTGTTACAAAATTTGCACTAAAGATCTGTTTTACTTGAGGTTTGTGATGGGAGCTGCAGAAGTAGCCCCATCCGGGGATGTAAGCCTTACTTCCATCTTAAGTATACCTTGTTTTAAGTGTTCAATCTGCATTTCAATTGTGACTTGAAACCTTTGCTTGGAAGGGATAAGCTGTTGGAGATTGACAAATGAACTGAGTTGTTATATGCTGTCCACTAAACTTAGTAGACAGAGACTTATTCTAGTTTGAGTGGTGGCTGTAAAACTTAAACCGGGTCAAGCTTTATAGGACATAAAGGGCAAAGAATGCATCAAACTACTTTTTCAAAAAGTGAGGGTATAACTCAATTAGTGCAAATTACTTAATTAGTAATAGCATGTCTATTGTATACTAGAGATAGGAATTTTTTATTTTGTGCTGTTTGATTGTTTTTTCCCTCTTGTATGCTAAATGACACTTACTTTCTTGTCAATGTATTTGTAAATCATTAATTCATAACCAAATAAACCCTTTGTTTTATCAGCATGTTAGTTATAAGCAGCCAGCAGATTTAGTTTAACTATGTAATATGAGGAGCCAAAACTTGTATCCAAGTTTTAGTTTGGTGAAATGTAATAGACATCTTTCAAATTAGCTCAGTTTGACTATTCAGGTGATGAAAGGTGATATGTTAAACATTAGGTATAATTAATTATATACTTGCACTCCTCTGTAACCTGCAGAGCGGACAGTGGGCTGCTGCAACATACAACCAAGTCCTGTAACAGGGTTCTCTGCTGGCTGTAATAAATGGAGCATGTTACCCAGCGGGGAGTAGGCCTTTCTCAAAGAGAGGAAGGATGATGTAATGAGAGTGAAGGGAAATAAGGCTATTTTTTGTGCTTATGTGGTAGGGCTGCTTTTAATCTAGTACATATCAAATGGCCTTGAAGTAAATTGGTAAATCATAAAAAATATCAGCCTTAAGCCCAATTTCAGGAAAATGCTGTGCTAGGCTAAATAGGAAAAATGAGGTGTTGGAGGGGTGAGGCTGACTGAATGGAGGAACTCTGTATGAATAATATATTTTAGTTTCTAACAAACACTGCTGTGTGAGTAATGGTCTTTGACTGGGTGAAGACCTTATTCAGGAAGCAAACTTTGAGAAGTTGAGCAAAGAGGTAAACACTCCGCAAGTGTGTTGCATGAAGTAGTGGATGCATGTGGGTATGGCTGTTGGACCTGGCAGATATTTAAGTATGAACGAGAAGGGGCTTGTGGAGCTGCTAGGGGAGAAGTCCTCCCAGATCTTTGTGGAGGAGTATATCTGGGGCTCTCCCTCCTTGTCACACAGTGTGGATCCATACCTCTTTCTTCTGGTTTATCTAAGCTAGTGTTCCTCAGAGCTGTTACATCTGTGAGTGGATGGTAGGAGGACAAGTTTGGGCAGAGCCGGCTCTGAGAGGGATATGTTGAGTGCACATCAGTGGACTGAGTGTTGAGGAAAAGGTCATTATGGGTAGTTAAACTTAGGCCCAAATAATACAAGTGAAGTCGGGGAATGCATCTTGCAATCCTTATTTGTTCAGTTGTGTGTGTTTGGGCGGTGTTGAAATGTCTGTGCTACTTGCAGACACAGGCTGGGCGTCTCGTGCAGGGAATAGTTAACTTCTGTGGGTATTTTGCTGGGATCTATTTGGAAAATGCAGCTGGTTAAAATTAGTAGAATGTAGCAGGTGACAGTGTGTTGTTTCATCTCAGAAGGAAATATGTGGCAAGCATGGATGTCCTCTTTCTTCATTATCTTAAGTACATCCAATCTCATAGTATTGTGTTAAACCTAAGTGTGTTTTCCTTTTTTCTGGAAGGGTTGACTTTAACTTGATGAAGGTAATTATTTTTCACCCTACTTATAAACAAAAAATCCTGCTGCATGGGGGGGGGGGGAAAACCCACACCTGTCTTTATTTTTCCATGCATTTCAGATGTGACTCCTGAACATGTGCTTAATTGACTATTCCTTTAAGAAATGTTTTAGCTTTTTTCTCTCCTTCTGGCAAGGATTTGCTTAATGTGGCTTCACTTTTCTGTGTTTCTACCCAGAATTGTTCAATAAACCTGAAAAGTGGCTGCAGCAACCAGTGCTCTGTTTAGTTCTCATTCATTGCCTAAACTAAACCAGGCTAAATGCCCTTCCTTTAGAAGTACAGGGTATATGTTAATTACAGAGTAATTTAAATTCTTCCAGACCTGCAGGAGGCTTGTACTGAATTCCTTCCCTTGTGTAGGTCTCCTAATAAACTCAGGATCTGCCTGTTAAGTTAATTGCATGTCCTTTATTCTCTAATAATATGTGTCATCTGTGTAGCTTCATCCATCTGATGTTCTTCAGGCTCTTTCACAAAGAGGGAGGAGGGAAGCTTTTTATTCTTCCCAGTAGAATACTCTGTCTTTCCCTGTGTAGGCAAAAGTACTCTGAAGGATGTTAATGCTCCTCCTTAAATGAGTGTAAAGCACAAACTTGTGTATGAAATAAACTTATCAGTGGCGACCCATGAGGCCTGGCTGAACAATGGAAAGCCATAAGCTGCAGAAGTATCTGAACTCCAAATGTAGTGCTGGCTCTTGGTTTAACTGTGGGTCTCTGTTCCAATGCATTAGTCATCTGAAGCCCTGACAAAATGATGCCCTAATGATAGCACCCTGTATGAGCTTCTTGCAACAGGTACGTTCAACTGAGTGTCCCCAAAGTGTCTGTGGCAGTCTGGGCACAAGTTGGGCTCAAGCATGTCCAAATCTCCACTGTTAAGTTCTAGCACTTCAAAACTTGCTGAACAGTGAGTAGGCAATTGATGGGGATTCTTAATTTTTAAGAAAGTAATCATCATGAGAGGTGGCCCTTGCTACCTGGCAGGGGATTGGTCTTCACCGGTTTTCATCAAAACACTCAGACTTTCCAAATAATGTCCTGAAGGAAATGGTTCTTGACAAAAGAATTCTTAATTACACCCTATTTCACATTTATTCTACATCCTGATCTTTATGGCAAGCAAGTGTAATGGTTTACTTCTGAGAAACTGGCATTGTGGCCTGTCCCTTGGGGACTTCTGGGGTAGCATGGAGAATTACAGCTACCATTAAACTTCTTGGAGCAATCACAAATTGAAAACACAAGAAGCTGGGAAAAGTGTCTTGCAATTATCTTTGAGTCACAAATTTGCAGCAACACCTAATTCACTTCTAAATTAGAAAGGAGATGTTCTGGTGCTGAGAAACATGCCTGCATATTTTAGCGATACGATGAATTGCTTAGATCCTTTCAATCTAGTGTCACTTACAGTGTTGACTATCTGCATACAGTATTCTAATTAGTACAAACAATAATTAGATGACAATGGTGAAGTCTTTAGCAAGTATGAATCAGTATGTTTATACACCTTACTAGAGTCTTGCATGGGAAATGGTGCAGGGAATACTTAATAGCTTCTGAAGGAGAAAACCAAGCCTTCAGTTTGTATATATGTACAAAGAAGTCTGGTGGTGATGCAAAATGTGGATAATAGATGTAAGAGCTTGTCTTGAACAACTCCTTTCTTGCTCTGCTGCTGGGAATAGTTTTTTTTTCTGGCAGCTGGATAACTAGCATTACTATTATGCCTTCCCCCTTTGAATGCTGCAGCTATGCCATTGAAAGCATTTTGTACTCTAAACGCAGCTACGGTTCTGGAAATTAGCATTATCCTTTTGTAAAAACAGTCAGCTGGGGGCAGAGTGGGAGCTTGAGTTTCCTAGCAGGGCTCACCTGGGCTGTTCCCAAATAAAGCTCATTGCTTGGCAGGGGGTGGTGTATCTTGGGCTCCTCTTTGAGAGCTGCCTTGGGGTAACAGTGACCTTGGCAAAGGGTGGGGAACTCAGGGGTGAGGGACAGAGCTCTGTCTTTGGCATATCAGACAGTTAAAGGGCACCAGCTCATGCCGTGTGTGGTCTTTGCAGCATCAGAGCTCCTGTTTTGTGGTGGGCTTGGTCCTGTGGCGTGGAAGCTTCAGAGCTTGGAGGCTTTGGCTGTGTGTGAGCTACAAGATGGTGTTGGGTGACAAGTACAGCCCTGCTAGCGACTAATGCCGCTGAAGCGTAGTGTATGGAGCTGCTGTTCACTGGGGATGCTGCAAAACAAGCTAGACATAATGAAATTTAGAGTAACTCCAAAATCATAATGCCAGCAGCTCTGTTTTTGCCTAAGGTGGTGTGAAGCCATTACTCATGGGAGGGTTTGCTGTTTGTGCCTATCTGGAAAGACCATTGATTCTTCCTGCTGGCTCTGGATTGTCACCATATAATTTCTGCTATGTGTGCGGCTTTTATAAAAGTTTCCTATACAAGAAATGGCTTCTGTCAAGCATGTATTGCCTGGGTGAAATAGTGGGTAGGCTCCACAGTGCTGAAATTGGAAAGAGTGTAACTCCCTTATTGTCACTCCATGACCTGTCTGAAGCTTTGCTGCTCATCTGTGTGCTTTATCTCCGCATGAAGCTAATTTTTTTTTTTTGAGTAACCTTCCTCTGAACTTGGTCAATCCTGTAAATTGCCAAGACAAAAAAAAAATCCTGTGGTGTGTACTAAATGCAGTGTGAATGAATGCTCATGGGATGGTCAAGGACACTTTAAGAAAGACCCGCTTTGGAAATAACTGCTGAATTAGGCAAATTATGCATTTGCTTATTAGTGATTCTGCACTGCAGTTATGCCTTTTGTGAGTTACTTCTCAAGAGTATGGGATTTACTTCTCAAGGAGAAAAAACAACCACTAAGAATAATAGTCATTACCAATTCCCTGGGTGATGGCTAATTTTGAGCCTGAAATTCAATTGTATAAAAAAAAAAAAAATACCTGAACTGAAATAAATCTTTAGATGTACTTTGGGAGGAATCTGATTATTAGAGCAATTTAAAATAGGAGAAATAGTAATTAATGCTTTCACCCTTTAAGAAAAACTCTGCATGCCCATTAACTAATTACTCTCCTGCCTGCTGATATTAAACTTAATGCTGAAACATTGCACTTGTATCCACAGCTGCCATTTTTTTCTATAAATAATTTTAATTATGCACACAGAAAATTGTAAAGCACTTGCATTGTGCTAGAGTACTGAGGTTTAATTATTACTTTATTGCATGTAAAGAGGGGACTTGGGGTTAATAACTCTGAAAACCTAGACCAAAGTGTATCATGGTGCTTCTACAAAACAAGTATTTTCATACCTGCAGTGATTTAAGTCAGGCTGTGACACTTGATTATTTTCTTTACTCTTTCCACTTTGACTACTTTCCAGTCAAAAATTCAGGCTGTGTTTTCTGCTAGAATTTTCCTACCGAAAGGAATTGGTATAAGCTCTGCTGATCCCACAGCAACCTGAGGTTGTTTTCTATGGCTTCCTATGATGTCTAATAAGATATAAATTCCCACCTGAAGCTTTTCTCATAGCTAACTTGCTTATATCCTCTTTCTCCTGGGTAGATTCCAGAGTCCTTCACCTGAACACTCCATAATAAGTTTTGTTCAACCCCAAAATGCACTTCACCCAGCTCCTACAGAAAGTCCTACCCACCTTGAGGCAATGACCGCCTTCAGTTTGAAGGACTTTTGAGAGAGAGCTTCTTTCCTTGACTCATCCTTGTGGGTTTCACAAAAGGACACTGGTCTAGTTGTTTTCCTTTGTCTTCAGAGAAACTCTGTGCTTCTTGGTGTGCTCCAGCTCTTACTGATGAGGTTACTGGGCTGCTTCTGCCCTCAGTCAGTCTGTCTTCACTCTGATGGGCCTTTAATCATGTAGCCTGAGAGCCTTGGGTCTAAAGGGGTTGTTAGTGGTATGGAAGGCAGGGCTGGCTTGATGGTATGTGTCTACATATAAAATCCTGCTCCAGGGATATACCTCATTTTCAGCTGCCTGAGTAGTAGGGCTGCTGTAGGTGACCAGAGAGAAGGAAGGAGAGTGTGTTTTGGCTTCACTGCTCCTCCCTTGCTTCACTTAAATCCTCCAAACAGGGGGCCACTAAGCCCTGAAGACAAAATGCCATTGGAAGGAAGATTTCTGTGAGAGCATCAACTTGTGGAAACTCATCGCTAGGATCAGCTGGTGAAGTGATGCCTGTTTTGTCCAGTTTTAGGACTTTTCAGATGGACAAGCTCAAGCTAACTTCACTGAGCTGCAGCAGATCTGTCGTGCCAGGCCTTGATTAAAAATGTTCATATAAAGGGTCCCTCTAGCACTGTACACTGACTCCAGCAGAGGTCTAAGTGAATGCTTAGGGAGGGGTAATGATTTGCCTTGAGTGCTCTCTTGTCCTCTATTTTTCAGCCCAGAGAACTTCCTGAGCTGGGAATGGTTTCTGTCTATTTGTATTACTCAGTGAACTTCTCTTTACGTAATTTCTAGAGGAAACTTGGTAACTTCAGAAAGAATACTTTGTCTCCTAAACCTGAACATCCCTTAGCTTGTTTGGCTGAAGTAATTGATTTTTGTTTTAAATACAAACTTTTTGCTCTGCCCATCCTGTCATAGCAAAGACCACTACAGAGTTGAAAGCTAGGCAGAGCATACAAGTCCTGAGGCCACTTATTCTACTTCCAAGAACTGACTTCAAAGGTAGCTGCCTGCTAATGTCGCTGTTGAGCAAGCTGTGGGAGCAGGAGTGCTTCTGTGCAGCACAGGAGAGACCCTGGCAGTCTGTGGAGCAGAGGTCATAGAGGCTGCTTTTCTTTCCAGGTGTTTTCCATTTTCTTAACATGACACTACTTTTTAACTGGAGCGGTCAGAAACAGAAAGATAAGCAAGGTTGTGGCTAGGCCTTGGGGCCAAATTTGGGAAGGCACATCCACATTTCCCAGCAGGTGACAAATGGGGACTGACATACACTTGCACAGAAAGTATTGCACAAAAGAAACTGATAAGGATAACAGGGTGCTTGTCACTTAAGACGTCTCGGATTTTAAGGGAAACAAAAATGTGTGGGAAAAATTGAGTTGGGTATGGTGCAGCAGAATCCTTTAAAATAAGAACAAGAGAGAAGTCTATCTTGGTGGATGAGTTGACAAAATGTTCTTGTGTTAGATCAGGGCTGCAGAGTGTTACAACATCCTGGAGGATGCAATAGTCTCATCTTTCATATGAGAAATGCCTCCAGAGCAATGTTGCTAACTTTGAAATTGTACCTTGGATTTATATCCCTACCATGCAGTATGTCAGCCCAAATGATGTGAGTCTAGGCCACTAGTGTCTAGCCCCTAGCATTATGACTTTGAAACATCTTCATTTCCTTGCACTTGTGGAGACATCTGTATCTTGCTCTTTAGGATTTGCCTGTTTCTGCGATGACTAGCACTGACCTCTTGGCATATTGAAGGACCTGTGTTTGGCTCTGCTGCTACAGGCATCCTTGTTCCTGTGTCCTGCAGCCCAGCGGTTTCTACTTCGCACTCTCCAAATGGCTTGTGGTCCTCCGTATATACTGAGTGTGGTGTTTCCTTTCCTGCCTCCAAGACCTCCAGCTGCTCCATTGCTTTGATCCTCTTGGCCACCTTGGCTCCCACCTGCCTTTCCCAGGTGTAAGGAGCCCACTGCTGGGCTCCTCCTGCCCAAGCCCTGAATGGGCCAGGGGACTCTCCTGAAGGGAGAGGGGAACCGCTGAGCTGTCCCTTCTTCCTTTCCCTCTTCTGTGAAAACGGCAGCAGGTTGCAAGAAGAGTCTGCAAAGTGCTTTAATATTAACCCATGAGGTAGGCAAGTCAGGCAAGTAGGTATTTCTTCAGAAGGGATAAGCAGAACCACACTTGGGTTAGTGCTGCAGAGCTCTTGGTCTGTTTTGGTCTCAGTCAGCAGTATAGCTCGCAAGTATGTGTTGGGAGCTCGCTGCAGGCACAGATAGTTCTTCCCCCTGCCACTCTTGAACTACTGGCTGGGTTCTGAGGAAAGCTAAAAAGTTAAAGAAATTTGAAGGCATGCTTTTAAGAGGTCACTTCTGTTACTTGTTTTTCCTTACTTAATAGGAGAAAAATGTTCCTTCTCTTCTCCATCCTCAGTAAAATTGTTATTGGGGCAGAGTTGGAGGGAATGAAGTCTATCTACTCTCTTTTTGAACCAGATGATTTTTATCAGACTCATAGAATGTCTTTTTTCCTGAATGGTAGAGCAGAACTGTCATCAGAAATACTAGGTTACAGATATACGTAACCTGATAGAAATCACAAATAACAGGCCATTTCAAGGGGCAGCCTCATTGCCTGGGGTCTTTTAAATCAAAGTAGGGAAAATAAGTGGGGAACTGTTTCCTTTTATCTTGGAGACATAATTTTTCAGGCCACTTCTGTGAAATACTACTTGTTTTTTTTAGGCTCAGCACAAAGTTTGAGGTGCTAATCTGGCTTACTGTTGACTACTCCCAAATTTGCTGACCCCAAAGATCCTGGGAATTCCTAGGTTCTTCTTAGACTTTACTTATTTTCTACCATTGTTGTAAAATAGTTTTCTTAGGGAACTTTGGACCAAATTCCCATGGGCTTCAAATAGGAAACTTGTAGGCAAACACAGGAAATGTTGCTGTGTGCATTTTGCTGTTTGTCACAGAGTGTCTTAATGTATATTTAGTCCTCTCGTAATGCTAAAACAGAAATTGTGTTTGAGTACCTTTAGAAATAAATATTGACGTCTACTGGTTCCCATGTTGTCAACTGGCTTCCTGCAAATAGAAAGTGTCCACTTGTTTTTGGGGAACTGCTGTAGACTTTTGCTACTGCAATGCTCCAGAACATAGTTTCAAAGTCAGTGATTCTGTGCTCAAAGATGCCACAACTGTAAAATGGTGAAATGCCTCAGGGTTATCATTACAGGCCAATGTGAGTTTGAAACAATGTCAGTGACCTAAGGTATATCTGTAACTTTAGGTGCCTGCAGGTAGATGTTAGGACATGACTTTGTTAAACTTCATTCAATATAACTTTGGGCTGCCTCCATACTATGGTTCAGTCCCTTGCATCAGATGTGAACGTGTGGTTTCAGGGAGGTTCAAACAGCTAGCTGATCTGAGAACTAGTTTTTTGGGGGGTTAGATTTGTCTGGTCAATAAACTACTATGGTCAGTTTTGTATCCATGTTGTATCCCTATGGTCAGCACAAGGAGGGGACAGAAACATGCAGATAGGGACAGAATCGCTTTTCTTGCAGACACTCTCCTGTCAGTCTGCATGACTTGTCATATAAAAGTACACTTCTGCATGAAAATGCATCAGCTGCTTATTATGCTGCCTGTTTTGGCCCTTTGATTGTATTGGAAGAGCTTTTCCTGGTGTTGCATAATGAACTGGAACGTGGGCTTGATCTTTGCTAAGAGGGTGCAGTGCCTGGGTGCAAGCATCAGGGAAGGTGGTGGGTGGAACCCTGACCCCAAAGGGGTGATGTGAGCTGAAAGGAAGCTGAGCTGAAATTAGAACAGTGGAGCTGAGACCTGAAAAGTGGTACAATCTGCTCTCACCTGGGATTTGGTCCCACAGGTGCCACAAGTCTTGTTAAGGTCTTATTACTCTGGGCAGGAACTTCCCCCTCCCTCTTCTTGAGGAGTCATGGAGGGGTGTTCATGAAGTCAATCAAAACAATGACTGGCATGCAGCAGAACTCTCTGCCATGGAAAACAAGTGACGATATTCCCTAGGAGACCCTGTGAAAAGCTCTGATAGCTTGTCAGTCTACTGTGTGTGCTCCTGAGAGGCATTCTGTGTCTTGGAGAAATCAAATCCAGTAGATGCTCCTGTTGCCATAGTGACAGTCCCTTTTTAATAACAGTAAATAATTGTGCAACTGATCAGCTCATTAGTTGCTGGTGCAGAGGATCTAATTTGCCTCTGTTGCCTTGCACACTGAAAAGCCTCAAGACTAGTGAGCAAGAGCAGACCTCTATCCATGTTTCTTGTAGTGCATCAAGGCAGCATGCTGGTTTTGGCTGAGGTAGTTAACTTTCTTCATAGTAGCTGATATGGGGCTATGTTTTTGGATTTGTGCTGGAAACAGTGTTGATAATGCTGAGATGTTTTTGTTACTGCTGAGCAGTGCTTCCACAGAGCCAAGGCCTTTTCTGCTTCTCACCCCACCCCACCAGCGAGTAGGCTGGAGGGGGCACTAGAAGTTGGGGGGGGGGGCACAGCCAGGATAGCTGACCCCGACTGCCCAAAGGGATATTCCATACCATATGATGTCATGCACAGCAATTAAACTAGGGGGAATGTTGGCCCAAGGGGCTGCTGCTTGGGGACTGGCTGGGCATTGGTGCACTGGTGGTGAGCAATTGCTTTAGTTTGTATCGCTTGTCTGTCTTGAGCTTTATTTCTCTCTCTGTTATTTTCCTTTTCATTATGTTTTTTTATTAATTTATTGTATTTCAGTTATTAAACTGTCTTTATCTCACCTCATGAGTTTTCTCACTCTTACCCTTCCAATTCTCTTCTCCCTGCGCCCCCTCCCCCCCCCCCATCCTGCTGGGGGGCAGTGAGCAAGCGGCTGTGCGGTGCTTTGTTGCCAGCTGAGGTTAAACCATGACAGGCAGAAACAGGTTTAGTTTTAAAAGGAAGTCCTCCCCCGCACTTACATGGCATGCAAATCAGGTAAGCATTTAATGGAAAATTTGTGGGGCAAGTTCAATATGATTACTAATAACAGCTAAAGTCCTCTTTGGCAGTTGCAGCCAGGTCTGAGGACTATCTCCCTGCAGCATGGGTGGCCTTGTGAGGCACTGTGCCCCAGTAAGAGTGTCTTTTCCTTCTCCTGAACAGCTCCCTACCCTTAGTTCTCCTTTCTTCTGCCTGCCAAGAGAAAGCAGGAGGGTCTTGCCATCTCGTGATGACCACCAGAATTAAACCTATTGCTGAGCCTGTCACTCAGGGCACCAGAGGGCTGCCTGGGCTCATGACAAACTTGCTATAAGGTGGATTAACTATTTTTTTATGCCTGTTTCTAACCCATCTCTTCCAGAGCAAATTCAGGTCAATGTACAACATTTGCATGTGGTATTATTCCCTGTGGGGAAACAGGAGTATTACCCTAGCCTATAAACAAAAGACTGGAGGAAAGAAATCACTTCGGACTGCACGGTGCTCTCATGGTGGTGTAAGAGCTGAATCCAGATCTGCTATGGACTGGATTAGAGCAGAGCTCTGGCTCAGAAGCTTATGATAAACTGAATAAATCATCCAGGTGCTGACAGCCAGCTTCTGGTGTAACATTTTTTTTTTTTTTTTTTTTTTTTAAATTGAATTGGAAAGTCAGATGCAGAATCTTAAGATCCAAAGACTTGAAACTGTGCTCTCTGTTTTACTAACACTTCTTACAGTTTTCAGGAGCTCTTGTGCCTTCCACAGGGAAGCAGCTAGTGTTACATATGAGCTTGCATGTCTCACTAACAAATGTCATTTCTTCTAAGCAGTGAAGGATATAGGACCTGTGAACTGATCAAAAACACTTCACATGAGAACTCGGAGGTCATCTCTCACCTGGATGGTCTCAGAATGCAGCTATTGTTTGTTATTGTTGACTGAATTACATCTTGTGATTTGTTTTGCAAACCAAAACCTTTCTGGTACGACTGCTTCTTACTTCTATTTTTCATTATCTTGGTAATGTTTCCTGTTGTGTCTTGGAGTACATTTTCCAATTTCCTCCAAACCCACTAAGGCAAGACCCAAGCTGGGAAAATGTGCATACATTTTCACAAAATTTCCATGACAAATATTTGGAGAGGCTCTTGCATTAAGAAAATGCACCCAGAATTTAAACCAAGCTCTTGTGATCACTTAGCTAATGTTTTGCCACTAGGAACATGCCCCATCTCTTCTAGTGACAGAATCAGGAGTTACATTTTTCCTGTCAAAACCACTTTTTTCCACTTTGCTGACCTGCCTCTATGTATTTGATGTAGTAACTTGGTTTAGTCAGAAACCTCCTTCAAACTGGGAAGGGACTAATCAGTTGTCAACTGCTGACATGGTTGTTTTCGCTCAGCTTCTAATGAAACAGATGTCTCTGGAGTTGGTAGGATTTTATCTCTGTGTAAGTCTAGAGTACAAAATTTGAATACAGGCCTTAGGCTTTGACTGGCAAGGAATAAATTGGAAAGGGAGATTGTGATTTCTTCTGGAGTCTTAGGGATAGCCGTGGGGGCCTGTGAACTTTGCCACCTGATACCACAACAGAAATACTGCCTCGGGCCTTGCCTTACGATTGGGGTTTGTTGTTGTTACTTGTTAGTTATGGTTTAAGTGAGACACTTGGGACACAATGCAATGGGACTGGAGAGGAGATGAAGCATTGCTTGTATTGATTTCCTCAGAGGTGACTTCTGCAAGCATCTCCTCTCTTTCCTGCCTCCCCCCCTTCTCCTCTTTCCTGCCCCCTTTAAAATGGGACTACATGTGAGGAGAGGCTTGCATTTTTCTCGAGTGAGGGGAAAATCCCTTAGCAGGGAAACAAGGAAAAGTGACTCAGTAAAAGTTGAAGTGTTGAACCCATCTTGGGTAGTATTATCAGCTGCTGAAGTAAAGGAAAAGATAAAAAAGTTAGGGTGGCATCTAAGGGATGGAGCTTCCTTTTATCTCAGTATAAATGCCAAATAATAGCTACTACCTTGTCTCGGGGAACTAGACAAAACATCAGTGCATTAGTTTCTCCCTCTCCCTGAGCTGGGTGGAGAGCTGCCATTCCCCTTGTGGGATACCCACTGCCCTGCATGCGAGATGTCTGTGAGGCTCAGCAGCTGCTGCTCTTTCCCAACAAACTATGGGAAGGAAAACAGCAGTGTTACCTCCCATGCAAGCCCTGGACTGCTTCTCTAGTCACAGCCATGCATGCAGTGGTAAAAAAATCAGAGGTTTTTTTTCTGTGTGGAAAGTGTACCTCTCTCAAATTGCCATATCCATCATGAAATGGGATAAGGCAGTATCAAAAAACCCCTTTATTTTGCAAAATAGAACAATTAAAGTATCAGACTTGAAACTTTGTCATTGTCTTTGTAGGCAAATTTATCATTAAGCTTGAAGTGAGCATTTTAAAACCATTTTGTTAGTCAAACATTATCAAACCAAGGCATTTTAGTGCTGCTTCACTTCAATATATAGATTTCAAAGATTTTCTTTCTCATGAACTGTTTTGCTTTTTGATGAAACTGCACTCTGCCAGTATGAAGTTTAGGGTGGGGTAGAGAAGCGGGAAGTAAGGCGATAGCCCCTGGGGATTGGATTCTACACAGAAAATGGATGTCTCTTGTTCTCTGCCATTATTTATGATGTAAGTAGCAGGCAGAAAGGGCTTTTTCTCCCTCCAGATGCCCCTCACCCTGCCCCAGTTTCCTTGACTGACTATGCAAGTCAGACCCTGAGAAACAAGTTGTCTGGGTGATATGTTGGTATAATAGATTTACAAACTTTAGGTCCATCAATAATGACTTCTCTAAGGCTTTAGGGTTTCCTATTAATAGAGTTGGGAAAACATAATGCCAAACTTTCCCTGACTGAAGTAAGAATTGTCTTGGCTGCTCTGTCTGCTGAAGCTGATTTCTTCCCTGATGTTAGTGGCAGGAGGTAACAGAACAGGCAGAGACCAATGCCTTCACCATGTGCTTCAGGCTGGGAGTGTCAGGAACAGTGTGGGCTCAAGGATTGGGTTTTACTGGGCAAAAAATGATTGGTCTTAGTGAATTTGGTGTTAGAGAATGAGCAGAAAAACCTGAGAGAGCGTGCAGATTTTTCATCAGGGTTATGTGTGTTCAATGGATGGCTTACCTAGCCTTGATTTCACAAAAAAAGTCTAATATTTTGTACAGATGCAGTCCATTGCTTTCATTGTACTTGGCTTTAAAATAGTGATAATCATGTGCCTTAGTATCTTACTGAATAAAGGCCCATGTAAGTGGGCTGACAAATAGCTGCCTGAATCAGGGTGCTGAGCACAAGCAGGGAACAAACTGTACAATGAGACACAGTGACTAAGTAGGCGCCCTGACCTGCACTACTGCCTCTCTTGCTTCGCGCGTATCGCCGGCTTGTTTGAAAGATGTGGTTCTGCCACTTAGACCTGGATAGAAAAGATGTATGGACAAACCTGGCTCTGTGTGGGATGGAGGGCTCAGCTCTAGTGTGCAATTCTCCTAAATATCCTTTGTACGGCTTTGCCATGTTGCCCCATATTGCTGCCTCCTCTAGTCATTCCAAGTCAAAAATTAGGATTGCAGACTGGCAGTTGTACCAAGTCTGTCCACACTTCTCTTCTTGACTTAACTTCGCCTGAGATTTCATCTGCAGGCCTGAGTTAAGGACTACATGCAGATTCTTTCACTGCCTGACCCTTTAAATAAAAAGGGGGAAGGGGGAAAATAGCTGAGCAGTCTCTTGCTTGCAGGTAGCTATTTGAGAGGATCTTGCAGTAGATTTGAGCTCTGCTCTTTGTAGATGGATATATGTCAGCAAAGCTTGTCACAGGAGATAGATCTGTAGTAGAAATTAGGGAAAAACTAGATTAAAAAATGGTTCTGCATGCTCATCCTGCAAACTCTTCTGAGCCTGTGAAGTTGCCACTGAATTTGCCAGCACAGCTCACTTCTGTAGCTATCCTAGCTATCAGTGTTCTTCAAATTTCAACCAAAATGTCAGAAAGGAACCTCTTCTTGTGACTTCTGGAGCTCTTGCCTCTGATCAGGTGAGCAGCTTGCTCTGCTGAAGGCAAGTAATAAAGCAGCACTTCTGGATGCCTGGTGAGTGCCTCGTGGAGTCTTGCAATGATGACAGAGCAAAAGGAAAAAATCAAAATAATATTCTAAAATAAATGACTGAGCTGTCTCTATTCCTGGTGTTCTAGGTTGCACTGAAACAATAGCATGAAGAAACAGATGTTGGGTTAAAAACTCCTGGTTTGTAATCTAAGAGAGCTGGGTTGAATACTGTGCTCTGCTAGTGATTTCTCATGTGCTCTTGATTAAGGCTGTCTCTGACTCCAGTGCCCAAAAGTGGTGTTATAGCTGGGATAGACTTGAACTGGTCTTAAATTGCCTCGCTCATGTATTTAACAGACAATGCAACTGCAGCAGTATGGCAGTCATCCTGTGTTGAATGCTGTGCTTCCACAGCTACCGTGCAAGTGTCTGTTCGGAGCCGGCTTGCCGGTGAGCAGTCACGCATGTCAGCTGTAGTGCTAGTGTACTGTCAGTCACTGAATTTCATCATGACAGCTTCCCCACCTGTAAATAGGGCATGATGAGGTTTTCCTTTCTGTAGTCTCTCTTGCTCTCTCCAGAATGGCTCTTCAGGGCAGGGATTGTTTTTCTTTAGGTGTGTGCACGCGTGTATGTATAGATAACTGCACATTATAAGAACCGAAGGGCCTCTGCCTCAGTAATGTGCAATACCTCGAAAATAAGAATTATAGTGTTAGGAAAAAAGTGCAAAAACCGTATTTTGAAAACTGCTAGCTCAAAAAGAATTTCTGCTGTTTCTCTAGCAGACAGATGTACTACAACTGCATGTAATATGAGATTTGACAGAATTAGCCACTGCGGATGGAGTAGATATTGTAATTTGTCTGATTATGTACTTTTCCTTCAAAAGGTTCCCTTGTGAATTAATGGGGTGGGGGAAGTGTCTCAATTATGTAAGTTAGTGACAGAGATGCCAGCTAGGAGCATGCCTCCTTTCTAGTACAGGAAGAAATTGGGTATATTTTCTATTTACTTACACCTTCCCATGCTACAGGTATCTTCTGTAGGCAGTCACTCATCCTTTTGATGTACTACAAATATTCTGATTGCCAGTCTATATCTAAGAGCTTATCAGGTTTGAGCTCAGGCTTTCTTGCTTCGGTTACACAGCTACAGTAATTGTACTCTACTCCTTAACTTTTCTAACAGTATTTTAGTGTAGAGAAGAGATTGCTGGAGTCAAATAATTTAGAAAAAATGAGGAGTTTAGCTGGGCTTTTCAAAAGCTTCAAACTGGAGATAGTCCAGCTCTGAGACATAAGTTGCAAACTACAGAAAGTGTGCTCCAAACTTGAGAAGTGTGCTGGAAAAGATCAATATGCTTTGTCTGAGGCTTTTCTTTCACTATTTTTGGAAATGTATTACAAAGAATACAAGATGACATAAAAGCCTGTATAGAAAAGATGTCAGTATGAACTGGGAATACTGGGGGTTATCCTCTGACTCTTTAAAAAGTTTTATAAAAAAAGTCTTGGAAAGCCTGGTTGTTTTCAGCAGAGCAGGAGGTCTAAATAGAAATCACAAACTTGAATTTTTATACTAAAATCTTACTACTTATTGTTCTAGCAGCAGTAATTGCACAACTTCAGGGCATTTTCTGTCAAATTGTTGCCAATGGGACTGTAAGAGCATAAAGCTGGTCAACATAAGTCTTTAGGAAACATTCTTCCAGATGGTTTCACTCTAGCAATGACAGCAAAAGTAATCGTGACTTTCAGCAGTAGCCCATTTTAACTTTCTACCAGTTCAGTTTCAATTGACCTTAGAGTTTGATGCAAGAGTTGTGCTTTCTAGAGCTTTTCCCTTTTGAGAGTGCTACACTTCTAAATGTTATCATCTGCAATCATGTTCATGCTCTTACCTGTCACTGCTAGCAGTAGCTCAACCCAAGTTTTAGGGTTTTTAGTCTCAAACTTGGTACTCCTTTGCACCACAACTGAATTCTTACTACAAGTTTCATGTGTACAGCCCCTGTGTAAATGAGAACTGCAGTACATTGCTGCTGTTTAGCTAAGCCTGGGGACTATGGTGTGGGAGATCTGTTATGATGCATGTTCTGCTGTGCTCTCCTCTTGTAACCGGCTGGACTCAGTGTGCTCATGAGTTGGTTTTGCCAGGTCCGTGTCACCTTCTCCAGTTGCTTAGTACTCTTAAGTGTTTAGGAAACAAAACAAAGTTGTAGGGTGAGATTTGGGAATGCGGGAGTTCTGACAACTTCTAGAGGAAATGTGATACTGTTCTTGCTTCTACATAAGAAAATACTATGTTATTCTAGAGCTACAGAAACTTATGTTTGCTCAACAGTCCAGTGGATTTTGGTCAACTCTGCTCTCCCAGGTATGAGGCTGATTCACCTGAAAGACTTGAGGCTTTTCAAGAAAGCTTGCCATTTGGAGGGTAAGTCCACAAGACCTGGATATCAAAATTCCTGGGGGGATCTCTTTGCCCTGAGTGAAGATCTCTGGGCTCAGACTTTTAAAGCAAGTCAACTGATTTTTTTGCATGAAAACAGGTCAGGGAGTGCTGAAATACCTGGACAGGTGCAGTGAAGGGGAACCTTGGCTGCTCCTCAGCTTTTATAATTGCCTTATGGAAAAAGAGGCTGCCTTTCTCAGCCTGGCACAGCACTGGGCATCTTGCATCCAGGGTCCAGCCTCACTGTTCCTCACAAAGCTGTGGAGATATATATCCTGTGGGCATAGCACTTCATCCCAAAGGCCCCAGTAGAGGAGAACTCCCCCCCAGAGTCTTGATCCTTTGTCTCCACAGCAGGTGATAAATAGCTGATCCAAATGTGTTGATCTGGACACCGCTGCCAAGGCCTGGATATGGTGTGTTGGTTGATTTTTGTTTCGAAAGAACTACAGCCTGGACCTCACTGGATATATTTTTAGGAGGTCTTTCAACATCTTTACTAGAGCTTTTACCCACAGTTCTTACCTAAAGCCTCTTGAGTTTCTGTGAGGTATTTGTCACAGCTTGTGGTGACTTGGGACATTGGAGGAAAGAGATGTGGTGTTCCCCAGCGAATCTGAAATAGTTGCGGGGTGTGGTTGACAAGTAGGAGATGAGAGAGTAAAAAAAAAAAAATGGACCTGACGGGTACAAAATAACAGAGAAATTACTTAGTAGAATACAAAAAAGTAAGGTAATTGATGGTGATATGCCAGGTGAAGGGAAAGGACAAGGTGACTTGCAAAAGGAACAGAGTAACATTAAGAATCTGCTATTCCCTGGGAAAAACACCATGTCCTTTAGACATTAAGGACATAAAAAAATGCAGGAGGAGGGAGAGTGAGAAAAGGAGTGAATTAAAGTGCTATAAAATACTGCTAATGGTTTAATCCTTAGTTATGGATATTCAAAGTTCATGTCCATAGGGTCATACAGACTAGTATGAGGTGTTTCTCTATGAATTTTAGATGTGCTTCAACTGACTCACCTGAACAGGTCAAAAGCTATTTACTTCTGTGGGATTAATGAGTTAGAGCTGGAGTTTGGCCTTCATCAAGCTGAAACTGATGTGCCTTATAGAAGAGATGAGCAAAACAGCTGGTGCTAGCAGTACAGTGTCCTGCTGTCCTCAGGATGGAGTTATTCAATCACATTTGATTGAAAGTTCTTGAGACTCTTCCAGCATGAAAAGGCATGAGGAGCCACCTTGCATGCGGAGTGGGATGCGCAGGGGGAAAAGCTGGGTCACAGAAATGTGACTTGGCCACCAGGTTTATGTCTGGATTAGGATGACCTGACTGGATAAATATCAAATAGGGAGACACAGGAAGCAGCAGAACAGCTACCTGATGCAATGACTGCACTCCAGTTCATGTGAAGTTTCATGGTTGCACAGTTTTAACTCATGATATGATAAAGCTGAGTGCTCAAAGCCAAATGTCTGTCACTTGATTTAACTGGGTCATGAAGACAAATCTGAAGTTAAATTTGATATGTGGATGAAGGAGAACAGACCAACTAAGGTTTATTTACACATTGTATTGGCTTTGGGTGGCAAGGTTTTGGTAGCGGGGGGGGGTTACAGGGGTGGCTTCTGTAAGAAGCTGCCGGAAGCTTCCCCTGTGTTCGAGAGAGAGCCAGCACCAGCCGGCTCTAAGATGGACCCGCCACCGGCCAAGGCCGAGCCCATCAGCGATAGTGGTAATGCCTCTGTGATAACATTTTTAAGAAGGGAAAAAAAGTTGGGACAGACACAAGACAGCAGTCGGAGAGAGGAGTGAGAACATGTAAGAGAACCAGCCCTGCAGACCCCCAGGTCAGTGAAGAAGGAGGGGAGGATATGCTCCAGGCGCCAGAGCAGAGATTCCCCTGCAGCCCGTGGTGAAGACCATGGTGAGGCAGGCTGTCCCCCTGCAGTCCATGGAGGTCCACGGTGGAGCAGATATCCACCTGTAGCCCGTGGAGGACCCCACGCCGGAGCAGGTGGGTTCCCGAAGGAGGCTGTGACCCTGTGGGAACCCCGCGCTGGAGCAGGCTCCTGGCAGGACCTGCGGATCTGTGGAGAGAGGAGCCCACGGAGCAGGTTTTCTGGCAGGACTTGTGACCCTGTCGGGGACCCACGCTGGAGCAGTGTGCTCCCGAAGGACTGCACGCTGTGGAAAGGACCCATGCTGGAGCAGTTCGTGAAGAACTGCAGCCTGTGGGAAGGACCCACGTTGGAGAAGTTCATGGAGGACTGTCTCCTATGGGAGGGACCCCACGCTGGAGCAGGAGAAGAGTGTGATGAGTCCTCCCCCTGAGGAGGAAGGAGCAGCAGAAAACAACGTGTGATGAACTGGCCGTAAACCCCATTGCCTGTCCCACTGCGCCACTGCGGGGGGTTGGTAGAGAATCTGGGAGTGAAGCTGTGCCCGGGAAGAAGGGAGGGGTGGAGGGAAGGTGTTCTGAGATTTGGTTTTATTTCTCATTACCCTACTCTGGTTGATTTGTAATAAATTGAGTTAATTTTCCCCAAGCTGAGTCTGTTTTGCCTGTGATGGTAATTGGTGAGTGATCTTTCCTGTCCTTATCTCTACCCACAAGCTCTTTGTTATATTTTCTCTCCCCTGGCCAGCTGAGGAGGCGGGGTGATAGAACGGCTTTGGTGGGCACCTGGAGTCCAGCCAGGGTCAACCTGCCACAAAAATAATTTTAAAAAGCAGCTAATAGGTAATGGTGACTTTTAAAGGTTTTCAAGTGAATGGAGTCATCAGTCTGTAGAGAACTTGACTCCTCTACTGGAAGAAGTGAAAATCATCAACTTTTAAAATATATATGTTGACTTTTGATCCCTGTCAGGCAGGCTCTTGATATGCTCATTTACAGCACTGGGAACTGAGAACTCTACTATCTATAACCTGAAATAGTTGAGTATATTAGTGATCATTTCATTCTGACTAGTATGAGGATGTGGAATTGACTTTAAAAAGCAACAATTCAACTTGTACCTGGATTCCATATTTCGGCAGGGAAAAAAAAAAATCATTGCTGTTTTTGTCAGAATTGACAAGTACATTGGCCTGGAATAACTCAGGGAAACAAGGCAGATTGTTTTCCTGTACCCATTAATAGCTCAGCTGGAAGATAAAAGGCTTTGTAAAAGACATGTAAAAACTCAAATCATATAAAGGAAAGGAGAATGTTCATTTTTCTCATAACTTTTAGCAGGTCATTGGGCTGACTGAGGCTTGTAGGCAATGGAGAGCGGTAAGTGGCCATTTTGACTTCGGTAGAAATTGCATCAGTTTAAGTGATACCTTTAAGACATACAGTGCTTGACAAATTAGAGTATCAATACAAGACCTGAAGCATTTACTGAAGCTGTTTTTGAACTAAGGTGACATGGAATTAACACACTCTTTTGGCTCAAGTTCTTGGTAAAGTTAGCAGTGCAAAACTGCAGCAGACGCTCATGCAGAAGCAAGGGGAAATGTTGACACTTTCACTAGTAGACTTTAAATTTCAGTTAAATAAGTGTTTTACCACTAAAATTTTTCATATGGCACTTAAATGAGACTGGGTTACTGTTACTGGAGTCTTGGGCACTATTTCTTCATGAGGAATGAGATTAATTAGCCCAGTTGCATTGAAAAGGTCCCTTTAGTTTGTATGGTGTGCTGCAAACCATGCCTCTGTGCAAATTCTTGAGCTAATATCTGTATGCCAGATTCTAAAGAAGCAAGACTCTGGATATCAGGTTAGCAAATCAGTTCTTGTATGTCTTTGATCATAATCAGATCAGTTTTGAGCATGTCTGAGGTTCTCAGAAGTAATTCGTATGACTTTCAAAGTGCTCTGGATTTGAGGCATTTCCTTTCCCTGCCATGTGTGCACACTTTCCAAAGCCTACATGTGGAACTGGTAATCTTCTGCAAGGCAAGCTTTTTTTTTTCTTTCTTTTTTTTTCCTAGCTGAAGTGTCTTTTGCCTGAAGTTTTGAGGCACAATGCAAAAATCAAAAGTAGATGTGAATCTAGCAAGGTAGGTATGTAAGCCAAGTACCTGAGCAGTTCTGAGATCAAGCAGTATGCTTTCAGAGATCAGGCTTGAATGAACACTAAAATATCTGGTGGCAATATGCATAATGTTTTACTTGTATTTTGAGACTGTCTGGGATGGGATTCCTGCAGTGGTGGATGTAGTCTTATGAATTCTTGTGTGGTGTGCTTTAGAGACTGGGGCCTGGCCCTGAGAAACTGTATTCATCCTACTTGATCCTCACAAGTGTGAGCAATGTCTTGTAGGATTAAGACCTTGAATGAAGGTATTGGAGGTAAACAGCATGAAATAATACAGGCTTGGGGCTCCAGAGAAGACTGCACCAAGCTTCCAGAACAAAGCACATTTAAAGCAGACAAAGGTTCAACCAAATTTCTGTAACTGAGACCTGTGTCTGTTATTGTAATGTCCTCTAAGACCAGTGTTTTCTACTGGAAATAAGATATAACCTGCTTGAATGTTTTGGGTTTTTCCTGGTAGTGACAGTCTGAAACCAGTGGAAGTCTTGATATTGGTCTTGATTTGGATGAAAAGGCTTGTGATTAACTGTATATTCATTTAATTATCTACAGAGGGGTTGGAAAGAAGCTGAAAATACCTTCACTGACTACACTTTAGAGCATAAGGATGATTTGTATAGAAACTTGTATTCTGCAGAACACTTCAGGCAATACTAAGTATTTGCGTTCCTATAGTTTTCCATTTGCAAGATTTTGTCAGTGCCTGGATAACTGTTCTCTTCATGGATGCAAACCCATCAGAAGTCAATTTGTTTAAAAAAACCAAAAAAACAACAATAACAAAACCTTTTTAAAGCATGCTTGTGTGGATAAGATGTTGCCTGAGCTGTTGTGACAATTATTCCATTGGGAAATTATTTATGCCACAATGCTTGTGACAAGATGTATGTAAAAGGAGCTGGACAACAACTTTATCCAGAAATGGACTCTTGCTTTGCTGTTCAGCACAGTAAGTCTCTGGTTTGGGAAGAAAGGACTTGCCCTGCTGCGTAAATGAGTAACCATAAATGGAGCATAACATTGTTCTTGATAAAGATAACTTTATGCTGGGACCTGACAGGTCCTTTACGTCCAATGAACTGGAGTAAGATTCCCAGTAACATTTAAGGAGTTGAATTTTGGATGTCTAGGACTACCATCCTAGACCTGTTTATTGTTGGGTTTGTAATAAAACTAACAGGACTAAACCAGGATGTTTTAGCTCTTACTGGAGCAGACTTATGCAGGAGCAGGATCCTTTGATTAGCTTTCAGTTGCTTTGCTTCCTATTGAAGTACACCTAATTTCTTGAACCGGCACCCTGAAACTGTACTACCTGTGCAGCTGATTGCCCTGGCAAGAGTGAAATTATGAGCAAATAATGCCTTTTACAAAGTTTGTCTCGGGGAGTATGTTAGGATGGACGGGTAGTGTGATCCAATGAACTCAGCTGAGGTAGCAACTCCCAAATGGCCGTTACAGATTGGCAGGTCTTAGACCTGCCTTGCAGTAGCTTCTGTTGCACTGGGGGAGAAGGATGCTGTTGGCATTGGCAAAGTGGCTGCAAGATGTTAATCAGAGGATGAAGCCTTGCAAGTATTTTATTTGTCTGAACTTGATCTTCATCAAATCATGATTATTTAAAAAATGCCTTGCAAAAATATAAATGTTAGGTTTGGATGATATTTGGAAACTTTTTTTTTCCACCTGGGGTTTAGTTGTGAATTTTGTCTTGCCTTTTTTTCAAAAAAAAGTGTTTTCTCTTAATTATTAGGATAGAAAAATGAGAAATCAAACACAAAACATATGCTGCTGATATTGCAAGGGGTGAGGTGAATTTATTTTAATGTCACAGAGCCTCTTTCTGTCATTGAGCCACAAAGTATTTGAGCAAACAGATCACTAACTCAGTTCAACAAACCCATGCTCAGGCAACACTGAGGCTAACAGAAAGGAGGGCTTTGTAAAGGTCATGTACATCAGTCCCTCTGTGTAGGGCTGTATACTCTGTCTGCTCTCAGATGTTGCCCTCCCCACCCCAAACACTTTTGAAATGTTTAAAATCTGATGTGACACGGAACATTAGCAGTTAGACTGGATTAGAAGGTAACTAACCCTTCCCTTCCTTGTGATACTCCTGGCAGCATGTAATCAGAACTGCAGTGCTCGGTCTCATCCTTTGGAGAAGCGAGCTGCCATCCTCTTGTCTGAAGAGGGATGTCCTTTGCAAACCTTTTGGTGCTTTATGGCCTATGCTTTGAGAAATGCTGCTTTAGCTGGAGCAGTTCAGCTGTGTTCATACAACTCTTTGCTTCAAGGCTTTATCCTTTGAATATTGCTACATTTTTTTGTCCTCTTTTGGAATTAACAAATCTTCATCTCATTTAAATGCTTCATTTGGAAGCTTTGTCATGTGGCAATGACACATTTCTGTGGCTTTATACATGAGAAATGTAGTGGAGAAGAGGATCTCAGGGAAAAAGCCAACAACCACCCCACATAAAACCATAATAATTATCCTATAATTATTACTGTACCTCCTATTCTTCATCCAAGCAGTAATTTGTGTTGTATTGCAGAGCTGCAGGAAATTAAGCTTTCACTAGCTCCTTCTTTTTTGGACTTTGTTTTGAGGTGATAAAGAAATTTTGAACTTGTATCCTTCCCAAAGCAAAATGTAGGTCTATGGGATGCTTTCAGGTAGTAGGGCTACTAAGTTACTGTAAACTGGTATTCAGAAGGGGTATTGTCCCTGAATTGCCTGAAAGCAGAAAGCGGCTCTGAACCTATTCCAGTTCTTGTAGCTGGTGGAGTTTAATTACTTGTTCCCTTTGTCTCTCTATGGCCACTGTCCCCCAGTGGAGAACAAGACTCTCACTTCTTGTATCTTATCTCTAAAGTGTCATCCAGTCCCCTTTCTGCAGCAGCGTGGTACTCTGAGAAGCTCCAGCAATCTTTTTCAGTTCCGAAGTGACAACCCTTCCTTCCAGTGAAATTCTAGTCTCTGATAAGAAAACCTTTTTACCTTGAACCTGCAGTTTCTGCTTCCCAGTGTATGGTTGCTGGTATGATAGTTGTCCTGATTAAAACAAAGAAACCAACCCCTCCAAACAATGGCCAGTGCTCTCCATTTGTTGTAGCTTTTGGCTGTGATGCTTCTACTCAGGGTTGCTATCTATAAGCAACTCTCATCTTTTATACAAGATCATGTAAGCCAGTTCAATCTTCTCTTGACTAGATCAAGTCTGACTTTTGTCTGCTGTTTCTTTAACTACCACATATTTTAAAGTGGGGAAAAGTGAAGGGTTCCCTGGAGAACTTAAAAAATAAAAATAAAATCTGAAAAATTATTCTGCTTATTATCTCATATTGATCTTTTGTTCTCTGAGTAGAGAAAGCTTTTCCCTGCCTCTCGTGTGGAAATAAGAGTATGAAAATAAGTCCAGGTACTTGATGTCAATTATAGTGATACTATTTAAATGCAAATTTTGTTTTGGTTAGGCTGATCCAATAAGATGAATAGAGGGCATTTATGTAAATAAGCATATTGTAATAAGACAATGAAGTATTTGTAATTTTGGTTGTTACCATTTTCCTTTCTCCCAGAGGATGAGTTGGCTAGGTTTTTAGGAACACAGGGAGGGATGGGAGTGGCACTTGACATTCAGTGTTGTGGGATAAAATTGTATAGAGCCATAGGCTGCAGACTGAAACAGATCAGGTTCATTAGATGCCCAACAAAAGAGAGGACTTGCAATTTTTCATTAGCAGCATGCTAATAGGAAACTGTAGGGAAGCAATCTAATGTCAACCTTTGGAGACATGATTTTTAGAGTGTGATAACTTTTTTTTTAAGAGTTATGTCCCCCCCTCCCCGCTTTGGAGATTTATTGGTAATACACACACTAACTTAGGCATACGAACGAAATCATTCTTGTACGTGTTGTCTGTGTATACCAAGCAACTTATTTTCATACTGGTAGCTAAAATTAGTTAAAATAAATTGCACCACTGATGCAAATATCAAGAAACTTAAAATGTTGACATCTATTTTATTTAGACACAGAGCCTAAGCTAAGCTTCTAGGCTCCCTCTATAGTCAATGGAGGCTAGGTGACACCTCCAGAAAGACTTAGAATGGAACAAATTGCTCTTTAGAGATGTTTTTCTACTTCCATGGGTTATGGAAAGAATCTGGATGAGATTTTTTTAGATTAGATACCTATCAAATTAACCTAGAAGATTAATTGAATCCTAAAGGACTGAAGAGTATTTCTTGCTGCTCTAAAAGTCAATGCACACTGAGTTCAGTTACATAAGTTTGCAGTGGTAGCGTTGTCTGGGATTCAGTTCTACTATGGTGGAATTCTTTCAAATGAATAACTAGGGACCTGTTCAGCAGAAATAAGGTTATTCTATCCTTTACCTCACTCTAATGTATGCTGAACCTCACTCAAATAAAAAATCAAGGCAGGAAATTAATGGGCTGTTGGTATCTTATAAAATACTAGATTTAAACCACACTGAAAGGAGTCTCCAACATCATCTTTTACTGTTACCTCAAGGTATTCCACATGCATTGCGTTTTAAGTTTGCACTCAGCTTTTTTCAAAACCAGCAATTTGTTCTAAACCCTTAAAAATGTATTACAGCACACTGAGGGGGGGGGGGGGGAGTGGGTGTAAGTGCTACTTGTTTAGAATCAGTTGTGACTTGTTTTCATTATATTTTTTGCAAACGTTTGAGGTCTTGAATGTTGCTACTCCGAAATGCAATGCTCCTGGAAATGGCGATTGGCCTGAATTTTTATATCAAGGTAACTTCAGATACTGCAGACTGGACTTGTCCTATAAAACCTGCAAGATATTGCAAACAGGACCAACGCTTAAAAATGTGAGTGGTATAACTACAATACTGTTGATCTAAAACATTTGGGAATGTAGCTAATGTTTAGTCTTTATACTTTAAATAGTCTTGCTTTCTTCTTTTTTTTTTTTAATGACACTTGAGGTATCTTTTAAGCTTCCCCACACACACAGTCCTGAAAGCAAAATACTTGCTTTCTATTTTATAAGAAATACTGAGATTGCTAGACAACCACTGAGCCACGTTCATCTTGTGTAGCAGGCACGCCAGGTAAGAGCATGGCCTCAGTTCCTCTGAAGGTGGCTTGTGTGTAGTCTGCAGTCTAAACACTTTCAGTGAGCTTTCTCTTTCAATCTTCCTGCATGGAGAGCTGTGGCTATCTAGGATTTGGATTTACACACAGCAGTGAGGTATCGCAGAGTAGAGGTATGAGTTCAGGTCATGACAGCTGGCTGTCTATCAGTACAATAGTGTAGATGTCATGTCCCTATGTCTGGTTTAGTAGTGCTGTTGGATAATTTATCAAGCTGAGGATACCACTGCACTCTAGGTCTCTGGCCATATTACTTAATATAGCATACTGCATTTGTAATGACTGAAGAATAGCTGGTAAAGATTAGACTCCTGTTCCTTAATGCACAATGGCTGTTACACCATTGAAACAGTAAGGTAGGACTTCACTTTCTTATATTGACCATGTGTGTAAGATGAAATTGTCTCTTGATCTACCTCCCTTATAAGAAGAGTTTTCTTTGTCTTAGGACTGCAGTGTTTTAAGATTCTGGATGATATGCAGTGGTGACTCGAAGACCACTTTGCTCTATTCTGAGTGGAAATTTGGCCCCAGGAGTGATGTCTGGAGGTACAAGGCAATGCGCTGGATTAAAAACATCCATTCATTTTAGGAACTGATGGATTTGATGGAACTTTCATTGCTAGATTTGGATGTACCGTGTGGCTATGCCAGCATGTAAAACTTCTCTCCTATCTCATCTGCTTAGTAGGTAAAGGCCAGCTATTTTAAAAAAGCTGTACTTAGAATAAGAATGTAATGTATTTTTCTTTCTGACCCCTTAAAGAAAATTCTAAGAGAATTGAATAAGCTTTAGAATTCTGAAACTTCCTACTGCTTTTTGCTGAAGGGGACTGTCTGATAGAATTTGCTAGAGAAGTAAAAAGTAAATTTTCCCATAACTTGGTTATAAAAGCATGTGGATGGCTTAGTAGAGCTACAAAAGGGAAGCCATTTCTTCTAAACTATACAGAGATTTAGAATAATTGTTATATAGTCCTATTGTGTTACGCTCTGTCTGAATTTTCTGCAATGGTATGCTGAACAAACAACTTGCAGAAAATAATCCATCTGGCAGTCCTGGCGCTCTACTTCTGTTCCTGGAACATCTACAGCTATATCACAACTTTTTCAAACTAATTACCAGAACTGTGCCATGAATGTTTATAGGTAATTGAGAGTCTCTATTATAGACACAAGGGTATTCTAGTTCTGTCATCTTCTTGATATTTGAAATGTGCCCAGTAAGTCTCAATTGTACAAAAGCCTGTGAAATGAGAACGTGTCAGGAAGCTGACCATGCTCCCCTCTCGGAACCAATGGATATAGAGAGCCCACAAGTGTTTTGAGGAGATGACTTCTGGTATTCACCGGTTGTTTCTCCCAGGTAACCTAGAGAACAAAATCGTCCCTCAGAGATCAATGGCAGTGTTCTTACTGAACAAAATCTGATCTTATGATTCTATGTTTCTGGGCCTTCCAAAGGAATATAGATGGATTTTTAAAAATGAGATTATTTTTTAACCATTCAATTAACATAGGTACTCAGGAGTACTGTCATGATAGTCACTCAATAGTGAAGTAAAGAAAGCATTTTCCACATCCTGTATCAACAGGTCCCCTGCCCCATTCAGCAGTGAGACCAAATTTACCCAAGTATTCATTTTGCTACTTACGTATTTATAGAAGCACTTCCTTGCTTATATGCAAATGTTTGAGGTAACAACTCTTAAGCCCTGTTTTGTTTAGTGTTCCATTTCATTCCTGTCACCCCAAGCCCTTTGCTTGCCAACTGTGTCTATCTCTCCCTTACAGGGCTTCTGGTAACTCTTCCCTCCTCCATAGTTCTCAGTTTAAAGCCCCAGGAACCAAGCTCCAGTTTAGTTGACTTGTTCATTCCCTTCCTAAGAGGTTTTTATGGGTTATGAACTTAGTTTTGATATTTTTTTCTCTTTCTGACTCTTACTATGCAGTTTTGAATTGTGTATGCCCCATTGTTCTTATTTTATCAATAGTGGTAAGCCTACTACAGAGACAAATGGGGGGGGGGAGTATTTTTAATATTATTGGGCCTGTAATGTACACTTTAATAATTTGAGGTAGCTGGAATTTGGTGATCACAAACTTTTTGGAAAAGTTTTGGTGGAAAATTTTGTGCTTTTGTTATAAGGAGTAATTCTAATCAAGCCTGGAGATGCAAAGAGGACCCTTAAGAGCATTGTGTTTCAGTGGAGGCCAAATTGGTGTGAGTGTCTTGGAAGGAGAGAGACATTGAGTTGAGATATTAAAAGTAGAATAAATGACAGCTAACTATTCAAAACTCTGCAACTTTCTTATTCTTTAGCATGTCACAAAGTATAATTCCTTAATGATTAAAAAAAAAAAAAGTATCCTTACCCCAATGGTCTTGGAGCAACTATCATCTCCACAGCTGGTAAGACTCACACTGAGGACTGAATAGAGCAAAGCCAGCTAATTTAGCTCAAACTACTGTCAACAGCAGTATTAGTAAGCTAGTTGTAATGACAAGAACTAGAAAAACTTTTAATGAGGATCACTGTGGTGTAAATGGAAGGGAGGGATGATCTGCAGGTGGTGGATGGTAATGAATGCATGGTAATGGTAGCCTGCCAAATTGCTTCTCTGGCACTGGTGAGATGATGCCCATATGTTTCCTCTGCAGCCTGGCACCAACACTAGCCTGCTGCTTCCCAGTCTGGATCCAGGTCAGCTGGAGTTAGCCTAGGGTTCCCTGCACCAATGTGCTTTTTACTCGGAAGGCCCTCCCTCTCCCATGTGGGGCTTTCACTACTAATTTTCATCATATTCTAATAATAATAAGCTAAGGGCTATATCACTTTTGGGTCCCCACCCTGTACCCAACATGTCCTTACTCTGCTCTATTAACCATTACAGTAAATCTTTAGAACATATTGTGCAGAAGCTGGCGTGAATAGCAATGGGAAGAAACCCAGTGAATCTACATGCTGTGCCACACGAAGATACATAACTACTCTCTTCGGTTAGAGAATCAGCAACGCTAAACAGGACTGTTCCTCTGGAAGTCACCCCTGAGCATGTGCTACAAGGGTGAGACATCTCTGTGCCTAGAGAGCCTGGCACCTATACCACGGAGCGGAGAGGGTGTACACAGCTCTGACTACAGTTCTATTTTTGTACTGCTCTTGCAAGCTGCTGCTTTTTTGCATCTGCTCTAATGCAACGTACACTCGAAATCAAGAAAAAACATTTTTATGGTCCGATCTGTAGTAACTCGCAAAGTATGAACAGATGTACTTAATTTTGATGAGCAGCTATCATGAGCTGAAAATAGTGGTTTCTTGGTATCTAGGTATGCTTAAAGTCCAATCCAACTTGATTTTTCTAGTTTACCTTTAGCTTTATTATTGTACCTTTTTGTGGTCTGGGCTGTGCCATCCTGCACAACTACTGGAGTTGCAGACTTAGTGGAAAGCTACCACTTCCTGTTTTGTTTTGTTGTTTTTTTTTTTTAATTATATAAGCGTTCTTCGTAAGACACTGTTCATATCAAATCGTTGTGGGGAAAACAAAGTTAAGTCTGTATTGAAACCTCCTACTGAATGACCAGAGTTCAGTAGTGGGAAATCTTGATACAGAAACCAGTTCATGGTTGAATTGGTTCCAAATGTGGAAGTTTTGCAAATGCAGTTTCAACAAAGCCTCTGAGATGCTTGAGATATTGGGAAGGCCTGCGTATTCAGGAGGTGCAGTGGGTGATTCTCCTAGGAGTTTAAAGTAATGTAGAAATTTGGTGCTGTGGAGCAAATAGATTCACAACTGTAGAAGAAGACATAACTATGTGATGGGCTGGAGACAGGTAACATGGATGTCACCGGGAACAGAGACAGAGCAACACTGCATTAGTCCTTTTCAGTAGGATTTTCTAGGGAGAGAATGGCAATGGATCTCTTCATTCAGTTTGTTCCCCACCCGAATTGGAAACAGTTGTGAAATATTTGTCATCAGAAGTGGTTCAGGGGAACATTCCTCTTGTGCATCATGAGCTTGCAGTAGCAGAGAAAGTAATAAGTTTTATTAAACAAAACTGGATAACTGGAAGAACACCAACGCTCTCACAAAATAAGAGTAGGTAACATTAGGATCATTGATTTTTGGTTTCTGTGCTGGCATTGGAGCTCTGAAGTAGAATATGCTCAGGCTTAGTGAAAGTCCTATGAGCTTTCTTTGCCTTCTCTAGGTCTGAAAGCTTTTGCACCTTTGACTGTGAGCTCTAGTTCTTAATTCTACCAGTAGTCCCCAGAAGGCATGTGACTTTTCTGGGTGTTTTTGAAACTGGAGTGTTTCAACTTACACTCCTGCTTCAGCTTTTTAGGGAAGCAGATGAATTGTGTACTGCTTCATCTTATTACTCAGAGCTGTCAGTCCATGTTGCATTTCTTGGTTGATACGATAAAGCTGCTGTACAGTGGTTGCTAGAAGATGTTGAGCTGTTGAGTCCTTGTTATGCCAAAAAGTTTGTGTCACCTCAACTCTATCGCTTTTCTGGACTCTAACCTTACAGCAGCTGTGTCTTAATGTTGCTGTAAAGACTGGCTGTAGTCCTCCCTGGGATGTTAAAACAGATGCCTGATCCTGGAGCCCGTTCTTCTCTCACATACGGTAGCTTTAAAGAGAAGATGGCAAGATTGCAGTTTTAATCACAATGAGAACAGAGATGTAAAGGAAAACAGAAGTATTCTTAGAAGCAAAATACTGGGTAGTGATCTAGGACATCTGGATTCAGTTTCTAGTTCCTACAATTTATAACCACTTCATCAGTTCTGTGGTGGTTTTTGCAAAATGGTATATTTTCAGTAGCTGTGATGTGCTTTGAAGCTGCAGTAAAAAGACAGGGAATAAATTTGTAGTTGGCTCAGTAATAGATGCAGAAGTGAATAATGTAAGGCCCAAACTATGGTGTTCTCTTCCCCTCTGCTGCAGGGAGGAAAAAGCTAAAGTGTTAGGTCTGAAGGTGAGACTAGACTTGACGGGCACACCAAGAGTTCAACAACAAGCAACAGGATTTTGCAGAAATGAGCCTTTTACAAGTTAAGCCATCTTATCTGCAGTTTGCATGCTCATAGCTTAATGCTACTTTTCTCTGCATGTTGTGAAAACAGACAGGAATTACTTCAGTGCTCCTTCAGCTGAAAGCTGCAGACAACACTTGCACTACTATCTATTTGAAGTTATCTCTTATGTCAAAAAGCCCCAACTTAGTAATGCTGCTGTTCAGTGTTTCCTCCCTGAAGTGGCATTGTTTAGTGTGTCAAAATGAAAAGGTGGAAATAAACAGCCTGTCTTTCTGTTTACCAACACTGGATCTCTGTAACTTACACTTTACAGATTGCTTGTTTATCAGACTGAGAATAAGGCATAACTTTTTGACAGTAATGATTCAAACAACTTCCTAGGAAAACTCAGTAATCTAAAAGGTGAGATTTTGTGACTATATAGCTGAAGACTGCAAATTTTGATATGAAAACCCTATCAATACATACCTGTACCCTTAGCAACAAAATGCCTTTGGAATTCAAACTATTGTGATAAGGACTTCAAGAGAGAAGGGTCATTAATTCCAAGGTGGATTCTTTTTTTTTTTTTTTTTTTTTCTTTCTAGCATATGGTCCAACCAGAGAATATGGGCTTCTAGATGCAGAAATCTTGGTGAGGTTCTTTAAAAGCCAAAGTAATGGAACTGGAAGAGCTGATAATGTGTGTTAGAATGACAAGTGAATTTTTGTGAGCTTTTGATCACGCTTGTCAGTCATGGCCTATGAACATGAATCTTCCTACTTGGTGCTGTCACCTTGTGAGATGCAAAAAACATTCCAAGGCCTAAGAGACCTGGAAGTGTTTGCTTTTTAGGAAAGTGTCCAACTAAAAGGATTAAAGTATCTTTGCACATCTGACCTGTTGAAGGTTAGGATGATGATGTTAATGAGTGGTTGTTCCTGGGAGGCTTGTACAGAGACTAGAGATTTGGTCGCGGTATTGAAATGCTCCTTGTATTTTATTAAGGGATAGTTCTGGGTAGCAAACAGCTTGCACAATCCACAGAAAAACAAATTCTTGAAAATCATGAGGGGTTGCCTCTGTGAGGAATGTAGTGGTACAGAACCCCGCAGAGGTTATGCCTCACAGTAAGGTACTTACTGAGGGCTTGCTGTGCCTCCCAGGGCCCATGCTGCTTGTGCTGACGCTGTGGCCTTGCTGTTAAATAGAAATTGTGACCAGTAGGATGAGGCGATATGAAATTAATCATGGTAATATAGAAATTACTTGATGCCTTCACATGAGTGTAGCAAAAATTTCTGGTAAGGGCATTTAATTTTGGTAGTACTGTTATTGAGTAGCTGTAGTAAAATTACCACTTTGCTCAGAGCTCCCTCGGTCTTTTGGTATGTTTAAAAGTGAGCACATGGCAAACTTATTGCTAGCAAATCATATTGCAGCTCTAGCTGGGTACAAGAAAAGTGTTTCTAAGGTATTAGACAGTTAATGGGCTGTGTCAGACTTGTGGGGATAGTAACGCACAGAACTGAGCTTGTATTAGTTGACCTCAGGCTCCAATAAAGATACTCGAGTAGACTTCTATGGCATGATTAAAATGTTTACAAGCAAAATTCTTTCTATGCTTTTTGACTGTTTCTACAGTTCAGAGATTTTACTCAAGTCTATGGTTTCCAAGGCTGTTGCTTGGCAAAGTGTCTGGGTGTTTCACTCATCTTGGGCTTCTGGGTCTGCAGAGAAGCTACTGGA
This sequence comes from Aquila chrysaetos chrysaetos, assembly GCF_900496995.4. Lineage (NCBI taxonomy): Eukaryota > Metazoa > Chordata > Aves > Accipitriformes > Accipitridae > Aquila > Aquila chrysaetos. The sequence continues at coordinate 11,230,778 of NC_044014.1, forward strand.
AGATGTTCAGTCTGATTTCTGAAAAATCTCCTACGCTGCTAAAATTCCTGTCTTGTGGATTGGGGGGGGTGGGGTGTGTGTAAACAAAGGAAGACCCCAAGAATTTCTAAAGTTTAACTTTATTCCTAGAAATGACTGCTGGCTGACTGCAAAGCTACTGGGACTGTGGAGTACCTGCCTAGCCTGTGGCTGTGCTGGCAGCTGGACCTTACTAGAAAATCATTCACCTGGTGACATTGGGGGAAAAAAAAAAAAAAAAAAAACCCAAAAAAAACCTTGAAGCATGAGCTAGCTGGAAGCTCTTGGAGAGAAAGAATTTGTGTTGCCAAAGGCCATTCTGAGGGAAAAGTAACACAGAGAAACACATCTTTGGTGAACTTCCACTTGGGAAAGATTCAAACTCTTTTCTCCAAAGTGACCTTTTGTTTTTAAAACAATTAAATGGTATTTGAATAAAACATTTTGGTCTTATCAAAACATGATGTCCTAATTTACTTCAGTGTTAAGCACTTCAGGATGCTTGAAAAAGCAGCTAAATGGAAGTGTAGAGCCTATGCGAACTATATTCTTAGGAAAAAAGGCTTTTGTTCCTGTGCACTCTACCTGAAGTAAATGATTTGCCTTTTCTGTGCTATAAACCCATAGGTGCTATGGAGTGTGTAAATTCACATAGGAACTGTGAAGGTTCCAGCTTCCTGCTGCGATATTACTATGACAATGTCGCATGTCATTATTGATTCCACTATAAGCATGTAGATTAGTGCCTGTTTCCCCACCACCATTACAGCAATTGCTAGCAAACATAATCTACAGGTATTAATGCATATGTGCTTTTCTGAGCACTTTGAGTAATCATAGATGGAAACTAGCATTTCACTCCTGATCTGATTCTGAATGCTCGTATTTTTTAATAAACTAAATTAGTCCCATCTAATTTAGCTCTCTTCCAAAGACATCTAATGGGTGAGAAGGAACTGTATAATCAGACTCCAAGTACATTAATTACTCTTTTAGAGTTGATTATGATGTCTTCTGTGGCTTTTTTTTCCTTCTAGTGGACACAACTACAGCCTCTGGAGTGACAAGCAAGTAGATGGCAGGAGTTTGGGGTTGGGAGGCAGAATAAAAATCTCTTTATTTTCCCTGCTTTCTCTATCCTAATGAGAGTAGGTAATGAGAGTGGCTTTATCACTATTATTTATTCCTTTGTAAATCATCAAAAGTGTATACAACACTGCTCAATAGGTGGGAAAGGGCTAGGCAAACATGCCCTCACCACAGACCTTATAATTTAGAAGCGAATTGTACACTCACAGGGCAGTGCAATTCATGAAATACTCTTATTGGTCTAATAATTACTGGTCTAATAAATGAGCTTGCTTCACATGTTTAGGGTCTGCTTTTTGAGTAGCTACCTTGTTCTTTTGTCTTTTTGTCAAGTACAGCATGCTCTTTTCAGAGCAGGGTTTATTTTTTTTTGTTTGTGCAATATTGAGTGACAGCTCTCCTTTCTCTAAGCAGCCCCTTCTATTGCCTCTGCCAGAGAAAAATGGCAAAGATGGTAAAGAAAATTATATTCTCTATGATATAAGATACATTGGCTTGTTTGGAAATAGATACTTCTCAAAATTATCTCTTATTTGTGGGATTAATTAAATATTATTTTCAAGTGAGTGCCTGACTCTTATACAAGCTCTGATTGCAGATCAGGGTCTGCAACCCTGATTTTCTAAACTCTGCACAATTTCACTGAAACTAAAACTGACAGTTGTTGGCTTACACTTGCTATGTTAGTACTGCTACAGAAAAGCATGTTATAACATCCCCAGGGATGAGCTAAAATCTTATGCATTATTTCTACAGCTCTCTAAACTACTTCCAATTACTTCAGAATTGCCAAGAAAGGAAACATTAAAGAAACAAAGGCTCCTGACCTAACAAACCAATGAAAGCAGCCATGACCAGCTGGATCATATTCTATGTTACTGGTTCTACTGGTTGTCCAGTAAAGGTCTTGCAGGCCTTCTATTGCTTCCAGACACAGGGAACTTGCACAGAAGCGTGCAGCACACTGCAGGCAACACAGCAGTGCTCGTGATCCTGTGAAGCCTGGAGACCACTAGCAATGAAGTTTTGATATGTGCCATAGAAAAAATGCATGGGCCGATAAGAGATTGCCCAGGATCAGTCACCCTCATGTTTAATGGGACCACTGCTGTGAAGTACTTTGCCTGTGTGTGTGTCTTGCTGAGAAGCACCAGTAACAGAGGTGGTCACAGCAGGCAGGATCACCTGCTTGTGGGAGACCCTGATGAGATGGCATAAATGCAAGCCCCCTCTTCTGGATTGGATTTTTTTAATAGTAGCTGGGAAGGGTAAATGGCATCACAGCCTTCTACTGCTCACAGTGATCTCAGGTGGACAACTGTCATTTTCTGGATGTATCTTGTTCAGGCCGCTGTGCAAGAGCGATCTGCACACTTGCATCCCTCTCCACTGGCATTGAGGGCCCAAACCTCACGCTGCAGGTGGAAGTCAGTGCATTTCTCTCATTACTTGTCATCTATTGCAAGCTAATGTTGTGTTAGGTGCCTACACATTTATCACAGGGGACTGCCCTGAGAAGATTAATAGAAGGTGTAAAACATGGACTCGGAGCTTACTAGAAAGTGGCAGTTCTGTTTTGGGAAACTCTTTGAGGTTCTGCCCATATGAATTTGCTGTGCAATGAACCCCCAAATCTTCTGAAGTATTCCTCTAAGATCTTAACAAGAAAAAAAAAATGTTAGGAACTATTAAGCATTTAAGAAGGGAGGGGGAGCTTTCTGAGGAGAGTTCAGTAGCCAGCAGAAGCCTGGTAACTTGAGCAACAAATCTATTTACCACAGCTGTTTAAACTGCAGATTGATGGGAGGTAATTAGGGTTCAAGTGGAACATCTGTGGGCTGAGAAATGAGGCTGGAGTGTGTGGCTTCCTAATGAAGCTGTGGTATCCATAATGGGCAAAGGAAAGCAACTCCTCAACAGACAGCAATTTGCTGGTTCATGGACTCTGTAAACTGCTGCTCATCTACTACTTTCCTGCTGCCACAGTTAATTTTGCTCAGGTGCACGTGCCTCAAGTCAGAAGCATTTCAGATACCTGTGTGAATTAACACAAATATATAGGGCAGCAAGGCAGGGCTTGCAGAAATGAGGGACATCAAATGAGAGGCTTTGTGTGATCAGAAAACTGCTTTGCAAGGCCTCTATATCTGAAAGGTGGTGCATTTGACCTACTCAGACACCGTTTGGAGGAAGGTCAAAAAGGACCAGCCCAGTGTTGGTACAGCTCTGCTTTACTGTGAAGCTGGAGAAATCTCACTAGGAAGAGCCAAATCAGGCTGAATAAGCATTAGCTATCTGTGTTTCGATAGGAAATATGAGCCCACTGACAAATGCTGGTTTAAAAACTATTACAGATGAGGAATAAAAGCAGACCTGTGATACACTGGAACAGGCTTCCTAGAGAGGTGATCGATGCCCCAAGCCTGTCAGTGTTCAAGGCATTTGGACGATGCCCTTAGTAACATGCTTTAACTTCTAGTCAGCCCTGAAGTGGCCAGGCAGTTGGACTAGATGGCTGTCGTAGGTCATTTCCAGCTGAAATATTCTATTCTACTTTTGATTTGTTACTTCTCTTTCAGATAAAAGCATCTTTTTTTTTTCTTTTTTTTTTTTCTCCCCACTTAAGTCTAAAAGCCTTGCACCTGGAATTTGATTGTGTACATATCACAACGGATCAACTTCTGCCTGTTTTCACCTGACAGGACTTGCTATATATGTGTTGGGGAGGATGTTCCCCTGAGCAAAGACCACAGCTGAGCAGTTCCTACCCGAAGCTTTGAGCCAGTGATACTTGCTGCATACAATGTCTTTCCCTGTTTTATGTAGAAACCGATGCAGCGAGACCCAACTGAAACTGTATTAATACGTGGTCTTCCTAGGCTTCTCTCCAAGGGACTGCAAAAGAGCTGGTTTATGGTGGGAGCTTCAAGTCTTGGGATGGTGTAAACTAATGGTAGAGCCTCAGTGACTGTTGAAGCATCCCAACAGCTGTCAGTACTTGATTTGCACATTCTTGAGACATTATGGGGGATGTCATACCAAACACTTGGTCATTCAGATCAAACGCTTTTCTCCAAGTAGTTCTTGAAAAATTAGTGTTTAAACTGTTAGCTTTTAGAGCATGGAATTCCCCAGCTTGTACTGGGACTAAGAGTGTACACGTACTAAGAGTGATCAGCTTGTGAAAGTTAAAGGCACGCAGTGTGCAGGTGCTGTTTGAGCAGTCGGCATTTGTGTTTGCTGCTACTGCCAATGGCTGGACCAGAGATACATAGTTTGGGAAGCTTAGTTGTGGACTTACTAGGCATATAATTGCTATTACGTCTACTTCACTTCACTGAAATATTGCTAGTGAAGCATGTGTATCTCTACATACCTGAAGTAATTATATCACTAGAGGCTCTGACCTTTTCACTGAAAGGGGAATGCCTGAAATCAAGCTAAGTAATGTCCTTAAAGGACAGGAGAAACCAAAACCTCTGAGTTAAGGTTGTCTGTCTGACTAACAGGTTAGGCAGCTGGGTATAGATTAAAATGGAAGTAGGACATTAAAGATAACAGGATTAAAATTTTACATCAGATGCTTCTCTTTGATCCCCTGAAACTCACTAACCTATAGCCTATGGGAGTTCATGTTCCTTTAAGGGAGGGTTGCCTCATGCTCTTCCTAGCATTGCTTCTTTCTTCCTGGCTGAAGGTTTTTTGGTGTCGCTGTGTATCCAGTGTATGTTATGAAAGATGCTGTTTAGAGTAGAGTGTCCACTAACAGGGACACCTTTGAAAGCACTGGAGGATTTGTTTATACCTGTCCTTGCTTTTAAGTTCCTATCAGTGCAGAACTAAGGTTGGGTTTCTCGGGGGGGGGGGGGGGGAGATCCCAAAAAGATCATGAAGGAAGAATGCCTTTATACATAACATATTAACTGCATCATGTAATTCACTAGTGGGAAGTGTTTTTTTTTAATGAAGGTAATGAAAATAACCCATAGAGAACAGAGTAGGCATCTATTTGACTGGAATTGGCTTGGCTTTCTACTTCTGAGTGGCAGAACACTTCAGCAGTTGTTCTCAACTCGTGTAAGAAATGATTTTGGGTTTGCATGTCACTGATCTTCTAACCAAAGCCAAACCAAAAACTTAATGCATCACTTCTTTGTAGTTGTGCTGGTTTTGGCTGGGATGGAGTTAATTTCTTCATAGTAGTTGGTATGGGGCTACGTTTTGGATTTGTGCTGAAAACAGTGTTGGTAAGACAGGGATGTTTTCATTATTGCTGAGCAGTGCTTACCCAGAGCCAAGGCCTTTTCTGCTTCTCACACCGCCCCATCAGCGAGGAGGCTGGGGGGGCACAAGGAGTTGGGAGGGGACACAGCTGGGACAGCTGACCCCAACTGACCCAAGGGATATTCCATACCATATGATGTCATGCTCAGCATATAAAGCTAGGGGAAGAAGAAGGAAGGGGAGAATATTTAGAGTTGTCGCATTTTGTCTTCCCAAGTAACTGTTACGTGTGATGGAGCCCTGCTTTCCTGGAGATGGCTGAACACCCGCCTGCCCATGGGAAGTGGTGAATTAATTCCTTGTCTTGCTTTGCTTGTGCACGCAGCTTTTGCTTTACCTATTAAGCTGTCTTTATCTCAGCCCAGGAGTTTTCTCACTTTTACTGTTCTGATTCCCTCCCCTGTCCCACCAGGGGGGACTGAGTGAGTAGCTGTGTGGTGCTTAGTTGTCAGCAGGGGTTAAACCATGACAGTAGATTTTATAGCATATTGAGTCAAGTATTTAGACTGGGCTGTGTCAGAAGATACTTTCCCTACTGGAAGCACATAGCTGTGCCTGTATGAGAAATCACATTTTTTTCCTAGGATCCCACTGGCATCACTGAGGTTTTGCTAATGCCAAGAGTTTTGACTGTTCAACCCTATGGTACCTCATGCGAAGCTGAGCTTTGCTTTCACTAGTCAGAGTAATTCACTGGGTGAGCAACACCTCACATCTCTGAAGTACTGGAGCATTTATCCTTTCAGCTTAATTGTGATGGGAATGTCATCCAGGAAAAAGAAAAGTACCAAATTGCTCTTATGTTCAGTACAGTATGTAATCAACACCATAGTACTAAAAACATTTTGGCTTTCTTCTGTGTCTCTGCTTCATTAGCTTTCTGTATCTTCAAATCTGATCATATGATATATCTTTGTGTTCCTTGCTCTGCATCTTAATTTCTCTCTTTGGTAATAGCTTCATGCCTTAATGCCCTAATTGATTCATTATGCAATGTCTTACTATGTATCATAGGCTACTTGCTGGTCTGTGTGAGCTAATACTTTTGCAGTAGCGGTCACAAAACATGCTTCAGAACATAAAGCTGTATTCAACTGTAATTGTATGGATTGTATAATGGGCTGACTTTTAGTACCAGAAAGTCAAACACAGGTAAGTAAAACCAATATTGTACTTAGTTACGATAATGTTTTTGCTCTCTTTAGAAAAGCTGAAAAATCAATTACTCCTAAGCTTACCTGTTCTTATGGAAAAGCCCAGTTAAAGTTGGTGAAATATGTTAATTTATAACAGGTTTCATGCTGTCATGTAAAATTTAACAGACGTCTGCTGCCAACACTGAAAATCTCTGGGATATAATTATTCCCTCAATTCTACTTGGTGGTTTAAGGAAAATAGAAATAAGATTATGCTATTTACAAATTCTGCAGGTTGTTATAATTGTTCCTTTAGGATCTGTTACACTTCTGTAGTGCCTATTTGTTTTACACTTATTGTAATTTGGAAAGCTTTCCTGGGGAAAAGTGAAAATATCTGTTTTAAACAACCTATACTTCCAACCCTTAAACTGCCTAATACTCACAAAGACACTTTTAAATGTTACTGAATATTACGCTGTTTCTAGCTATTGTATCTGTGCTTGTGAAGGCCAAAGTATGAAACAGGATGAAAAGCGTAACTTGAACAGCCTGTTTTTATTGTCCAAACTAAAAGAAAGAAATAACAGATATGTTAAAAAAAAAAAAAAAAAAGCACCTGCTTTTAAATACCAAGCTTCCTTGTACTCATACAAGGGTTTTACTTGTTTTATTTTAATCCAGTGCTGCTTGTGATGAAGCTTTGAAAGTATTGTAAGCACTGATGCTTAGGTGAGATGAAGCCCACACAAACTCTAGCACTGTAAAGGTATATAGGGTGACCTGATTTTGAAGGTGTGTTTTATAGGTGGTTAGAGGAATCTAGATGGTAAGGTTAGACAAACTGCCTAACTTTCAAAGTTGAAATGAATTCTACTCTGCTTTTTCCATGCACAATAGATCAGCCGAGGAGTAGCAAATATACTGTGGATTTAGGTCCCTCTCGCTTCAGTAATAAGCCCTATGTAATAGTGTCTTGAGGAAGTAAAGTTAAACAGCTATTCCTGGTGACTGATGTCTATTTGGCTCAAATAAGTTTGATCTCAGCTGACTAAATTGGTGTAAAAAATGCAGTGCTTTGACTCTGCTAGGATTAAGGTAAATGCTTCTGTGCTGAAGACTCCAAGTCTTGGTTATACACCATGTCCTCACTTTCACTGGAGTTTCCAGAGTTGAAAGTACAGAGAAACAAGCAGGGGGACTTAATCTAGTTCTAAGGGAAGTACAGCAGTTACTGCAAGCAGTATAGTTGCTTCTGCTTGATGCATTGCATGGGCTAAATTGCTCTGCTGCTAGCAGTACAAAACTACGTGGAGTTTATAGCAGCTCTTTTCTGCCTCTTTACTGCATTGTTCCATGTAAACATCAAATAAATGGTTTTCAATTAGTGTAAATTTCCTAAAGGGTGTTAAGGTTAGTCTAGAAGATTCCCAGTCATGTATTCTAGGTGATACAACTTTGTTGCATAGTCTAAACCGAAATGGTTTGTGGTCTAAACCCAACCTTTTGAGTGGCCAAAGTGTTCTGTGTGATCAGGAAAACTGTCTTGAGTTGACAGTCAATTGCAGGGCTTTAACGTTGACATTAGCTAAGAAGAGGTTTAATGCACTGGAATGGCTTAGTGTTCTCAAAAGGGAATGCTAACGTAAGCCAAAACATGTCTGATATAGGTTGTAATGAATGGCTTTGCAATGGTTAGTATTGCAAGCCTATTGTGACATTGATCAGGATAATATATTTAATATGTTAATACTAGGCCATTACTCAACAGTGACTGAAGATTTCATTAGCCACTTTTGTCTGTGTGCTCTGTAGAAGGAAAAAGGGCTATTTATTATCGTGCATCTTCCTGAATGGCTTTGCAGATTGGAATTAATTATTAGTTGCTAATTTCTTCTAATGTGAATTCATCCTCCTTCTGCTTGCAGCACCACATTTTCTATTGCCTTGCTTTATTTCAGTACTTTACAACTCTAAGTTACAAAACTTTAAGGGAGATGAGAAACATGATCAAGGACAGGTTAATTCAATGTCAGCATTGCTGGAAAACTCTGACCAGAATCAGTGTGCAGTGACAGTGACTTCCTAGGCTGGGCTTAGATACCATATAGTCAGGGGAAACCAGTGTCTAGAGTTAATCTGAAGGGGCAATTTTCAAGGACATTTGTCTAAAAGGCAGATAAATACATGATTGAAGGCTGGCAGAAGGGATGGGAGAGTGGAAGCTCCAAGAGATACAACAAGGTAAAAGAAGACCTTATATAAAAGTGTTGTGGTTCAACCCTAGCTGGCAATTAAGTACCACACAGCTGCTCACTCACTGTCCCCGGCCCCAGTGGGATGTGGGAGAGAATCAGGAAAAAGTAAAACTCGTGGGTTGAGATAAAGACAGTTTAAAAGGACAGAAAGGAAGAAAATAATAATAATGATAATAATAAAATTACAATATTAATAATAAAAGGATTGGGATAAACAAAACAAGTGATGCACAATGCAATTGCTTACCACTCACAGACAGATGCCCAGTTAGTTCCCAAGCAGGAATCTCCCCCTGGCCAACTCCCCCCAGTTTATATACTGGGCATGACGTCACATGGTCTAGAATACCCCTTTGGCCAGTTTGGGTCAGCTGTCCTGGCTGTGCCCCCTCCCAGCTTCTTGTGCCCCTCCAGCCTTCCTGCTAGCTGGGCATGAGAGGCTGAAAAAATCCTTGACTTAGTATAAACACTGCTTAGCAACAACTGAAAACATCAGTGTGTTATCAACATTCTCCTACTAAATTCAAAACATAACACTATACCAGCTACTAGAAAGAAAATTAACTCTATCCTGGCTGAAACCAGGACAAAAAGCCAAGAAGTGAAGAAGTCCTTGCAACAATACTGAGTCTAGGCTGCAGATGGGACTGTAGGCAGCTGGACAGAAATTTAAGGTTGTAAGGTCAGGGCTGGACCTGGCTACTGCAAAGTTTTTTCTTCTTGTGCCTGAAAGATGAGGCAGTTACCAGGCAGTAACATGGTGCGTTCCCTGGCTTGCCATCTGACAAAGTTGCCCTCAAGTCCTGCACCCTACAAATCCTGCTTTAAGGGTAGTCTGGAGGGGAATTAATTTAGAGACACTGACTCTTAAGTGGTCCTTGCAGTGAAGCTGTTCTGGGTTCACAAACCCTCCTTTCAGGCTATCTGGCAGGAATTCTGGCTGGGGATTAGGGCTAAACAGTGTTAGGGGCTGTGTTTGGCACTTGTCTGCCCCTGTGCCATTCCCCAACAAATTTCTGTCATTAAATTCAGTACAGATCAAGCTGAAAGATTTTAAAAACTGGTTTCTAACAGGTTTTATCCACAAAGATCACATCCAGCTCATAAATAGCCACATAATTTATATTAATGCATTAAACATTAAGATCTAGGACCATGCAGCCTTAATTCTGGTGCGGTGTGCATTTCATAAATAGTAGCAAAAAGTCAACAACAAGCTAATAACTTTTAGGGACAAATTTTGCAATTACATATCTAGGTATAGCTTTGATATTTTCATGTTTGTTTATAGATGCATCTTCAGAGTACTGTTTAATACGAGCAACTTATTTTATTCACTAGTCAGCACTTGGCACAGCAGGCAGTTAAACTTCTAAATCAGTTTTTTAAGCTTAAAAAGCTCTTTTATCAGATTGACATAAACCTAGAGGTCAAATGTAAGGTGGTACTATGCTGGATTTTGTGCAGGAGGTAGTTCAGTCGCAGACCTGTTCAGCTGAACTTCAGATACTGTGGAAGCCTTGAAAGCTCATAAGAAGAGCTAACAACTGGAAAGCTGTTTGAATCAAATCCTTGCTAAATTGAGAGTTAAGTGGTATGGTTTTAAACAGAACTCAATTTATGCTCTGTTCTCTTTAAATGTATTCACTGATGAATAACCGAGCGTGTGTTTGGGTGGAAATTGAGACTGTGTAGGTATGCAACTCATCTGTCGATGTTAGAAAGTAGTTAAGTGTTGAGGTGCAGAGAGCACAGAGTCCATTTCTACAGGAAGAAATTAGTGTGCTCTCAGCACAGAGTACTAAGAAAAGTACTGCTTTTTCTGGTACTGCCTGCAAGGAGCTTTAATCACATCTTTGAGTGTTGAGGGAACAGGGACTGAAAATCTGGCTCAAAGGGGAAAACTGTCATTGCTCTGCACCAGCGTTGTTTGCTAAAACTGCAGGAGTCTGGTGATAGTGGATGAGTGCAGTATTTTCTTGCTGGAGAAACAGAAAAGGCATTGGGACAGGGTGGGATTGGATGATTTGATGAAGCAAGAAAGGGAGAAGTCACTCCCTACAGCAAAGTTTGGAGGCAAGAGGGGGAGAAAGTGGAAAAATGGCTGCAAACTGACAATGAAATCCACACTGGAGTAGAGCACAGGAATGTCAATAGGAGCTTTATAGAAGCTGTTTGAAGTGCCACATGTCTCTATCTTTTTCTTTTCTAAAGTGATTGTTTAAAGCGTGGCAGGGATGTGGGACTTGGAATTAAAAAACAAGATGAATTTTTGTGAGACCACCTGTGTGTTTTAGCTATTTCTTATGTGTAGTTGTAGAAGTTAGTTGTGTGTCACAGGTGTATCATCAGGCACAGAAAAATCAGCCACTAGCTGTGAAGCAGAGTTTGTACCCATGTGAGAAGGACCATGAAGCTGCAGAGATTTTTGAGGACCTCTGGGCCAAGGAGGCTACTCTTTCTGCACTTAGATGTAAAGAAATTTTCAGAGCATTGGTATGGTAATAGAAAGGTAAACAGTATAGATGGGAAAGCTCTCGTGTCATAGAAGAATGGAAAGTACACAAACAAATTGTAACTAATTTTACTTTTCTTGTTAGTTTATGCCATGTTGAAAACCTGGTCTTCCTGAAATGCCTCTAAATGTTCATGTTCCATTCTCCCATAAAGTTGACTTTTATACTCCTGTATCTCTTGATCTTAGAACTCTGAGAAATACACAGCTTTTGCAATATCAGACCCAGTAAAAGCTGTGGGAGTCCTGACTATCTCCAGCACAGCTAGACATTAGTGTTAAGGATTACAAAATGGCAAAAAGCTCAGCTGAAAGCCCCTCCTCTTATCTCTTGTTTTAATTCAGTCTGAGAAATCAATACTGATAGGACTGTACTGCCAGCTGCAGTCTGACCTTTCTTATATTCCAAAAAGAGTTGGTATTTGTAGCAGGATACTCATGGGGAAGGGAAGACTTAATTCTCCAGCTGTGCAGACGTAATCCCAAAGCTCCTGCCCTGGCGTGGTGATCCTGGTGTGAGAGAGGACCCTGGAAGCGAGTTAAGTGGTGAGAAGCTGCTGAGCTTGTGCCAATGAGCAAGAAGCCTTGGCCAACTGTCTTCCCTTAGGTTAGGGCTTGGATCAGAGGAGGTGTCCACCCACTTGCATTTGCTGGCCTTGCTCCCCGTGCCAGCACCCCTGCAACAGAAACACTGGAAAGAACCAAGCAAGAGCTGGTTTGGGCTGGGGCTGACCGGACCAGCAGTCCCATGGATGAGGCAGCAACTGTGCGTGGTAGTGAGCAACAACCCAGGGCGGTCAGGCTCTCCTAGAAGCATTTGTGGCAGCACTTCTCATCTGCATCACTGTTGTGCTCATCTGATACATGCTGGGTGCACAGACGAAAAGGGTAAATCCCTGACACCCCAGCTTGGACTGCTCTCCATTGACAGCAGGTTCAAAAATCTTTCTGCAGCAGAGAGTATAGGAGGGAATTGCTTAGCTTAGCTGCTGAATTCAGTGGATTTTCTTCTTTAAGGGGATTATTCTAGCCCTTGGTGGTGTTTGTTTCTCCTCATATGCTTCTGAATTTAAGCAGTGGAAATCATGAACAGAGGAATATTTTGTTGCTTAACCACAGGGCATAATGTGCCTTACCGTGAGATAGGACAGTTGGCTTGCTCTTAGAGCGTGAATAAACACACCTTTTTCATTAGGAATACAGCTGCTTAACTTGGCTGATAAATGCACAGAAATTTGGGGTGTTGCCTGCACAGACCTACCGTCTTTGCAGGTAAGTCACCCTGTCAGTATGGGAGAGAATGTGATTATTTTCAAATTAATGTTCCTTTGACTAAACACCTCTACTTTCCACCCTCACTCTTTTACCTTCAAACACCTTTGTATAGTAGCACTTATATTGAAAGGTTGTTTCTGACAATTATAGTTACGTAGAATAAATCTGCTGAGATTATAAAGGAATAAGAAAAAACAATCAGGATATGCTTTATGTTCCTGTTGCATCCCCACTGAATGGGAAATGTGCTGATGAGTGTTGCTATTGCTGCTTGGCTCCCAGTTTAAAGGCAGATTTTCTGGGATTGTGATTTTGCTAAGCAACTGTTTGAAGAAACGGTTTCAAGGTAAGAAAGATAAATTATTTTAATGTATATTTGAACAGGAGGCATTTATTACAACTGCTGTAAAAAGGAAGAAAGGAAATTGCTGAACTTTCCAGGAGAGTTGTGCAAGTCTCAGGTCTCCAGTTTATGCCTCTTGGTATCCATTATTCATATGGTGTGTCCTACATTCATCCTCCCTCCAAACTGTATTTGCTCCTTCCTCTTCCCCTATGCTGCATTCCAAATTTTACTTCCCCCCCCCCCCCCAAGGTACTGCAGTAACATATACAGTACATAAGATGGCTAGAAAAACTTTAGAAACATGATTGACCTCTATGAATTATTTACAGAAAGACCAAAACCCCACCAAACCCAAGTAGAAAGAAATAGGAAAGGATGTAGCCTTGTTGCAGAGTGATTGAAGAGACCCTGCCTAGTGTTTACTCATTCCCTTTTTCTTGGATAGAATCCACATTTGCTGAGCAGGAGCTCTCTGGGCTGCTCAGATCTGTTCCCTACAACATGTTCTCTGAGCCTGGGGATATCACATCATTATCATTAAGTGACAAGTGGTGTCCTTCAGGGGTCTGTATTGGGACTAGTACCATTTAATATCTTCATCAGTTACATAGACAGTGGGACCAAGTGCACCCTCAGCAAATTTGGACAAGCTTGAGAAGTGGGCCCATGTGAACCTCAATGAAGTTCAACAAGACCAAGGCTGAGGTCCTGCACCTGGGGTGAGGTAACCCCTCAGGCTGGGGGATGAAGGGATTGAGAGCAGCACTGCCAAGAAGGACTTTGGGGGTACTGCTGGATGAAAAGCTGGACATAATCTGGCAATGTACACTCATGGCCCAGAAGGCCAACTGTATCCTGGGAGGTGATTCTGCCCCTCTGCTCTGGTGAGACCCCACCTGCAGTACTGCATCCAGCTCTGGGGTCCTCAGCACAGGAAAGACATGGACCTGTTGGAGCGGGTCCAGAGAAGGACCACAAAAGTGATCAGAGGGATGGAACATCTCTCCTATGAGGAAAGGCTGAGAGACTTGGGGTTGTTCAGCCTGGGGAAGAGAAGGCTCTGGGGACACCTTATTGTGGCCTTTCAGTACTCAAAGGGGGCTTACAAGAAAGATGGGGACAAACTTTTTAGTAGGGCCTGTTGTGATAGGACAAGGGGTAATGGTTTTAAACTAAAGGAGGGTAGATTCAGATGAGATATAAGGAAGAAGTTTTTTACGATGAGGGTGGTGAAACACTGGCACAGGTTGCCCAGAGAGGTGGTAGATGCCCCATCCCTGGAAACATTCAAGGTCAGGCTGGACAGGGCTCTGAGCAACCTGATCTAGTTGAAGATGTCCCCACTCATTGCAGGAGGTTGGACTAGATGACCTTTAAAGGTCCCTTCCAGCCCAAACTATTCTATGATTCTATTCTATCTAAAGCTGAATTTCTAAGATATCTGGAAATTGAAAAAGAAACCATAATTAAAACAACAGGTGTACGGTCGCTGTAGCAGTGTTCTTCCTTACCTCTGACATAAATGCATCTCCTGGTTCCCAGAGCATTTGCAAGAGCATGTACTTGTTCTTTGTTAGGAACTAAATAACTGTTTCTGAAATTAGCCCTTTGGACTTGACGTCAGGAATACAAACCCTTGATTTATACTGCTTGGCTGGCTCCACCTCATTGCCTTGAATGCCCTCCAAAATATGAAGAGGTGCTGAGCTCAGCTGCTCTCAGCTCAGTGCTGTCTTCAGATGGAAGCTGATGTGGGTCCCTGATGAAAAAGCAGAGATCCTTACAATCTGGTGGATGTTCTCTGTCACTAGTGCTTCTGTCGCTGCCTCTAAGACCAGAAATATTCTGTCAAAGATCCTTAGATGCTCAACATATCTATATCTGTTTCCTGAATTTTAAGTTTCATCTTAAATGTCTCATTGCAGCCTGTGTCTATAGCAAATGACTCTGTGTACTACAAGTAATTTTAATAACTATCATTAATGCTTTCTGAGCTATTTAGCTTAATGCTCTGGATATTTTTTTTTAATTTTAGTGGTTGTCTCTGGAACCATTAGCACATTCTGATTTGATAAGGTGTAATACATACTCTCTTCTGACAGATCATTGTTGTCACTCAGTACAGGTTTACAGTTTCTTCAAAGGTGCAGCTCTGAAATCTGCCAGGCAGTGCCTAGAGCTTCCAGCTGCCAACTGCCAGCTTTCATCAGCAATGACTAGAGAGAAAGCTGCCCTTTCCCAAATCACTTTACACGCGCTCTTATTGCTTATATAATTTGTTACTCTTAAGTGTTCATCTTTTGCTCTGGTGATTAGAGAGCCAGAAGCCTGTACCATTCACTTCAGTCACTGTTCTGTGAGCTACAAAGCGTTCAAGGAGTGGACACACAACAAACCCCAAAGATTTCCTTTTGCTTCCTTGCCTTTGTCTTTCACGTAGCTATGCTCATAGAGCTAGCTAATACCTCTTTCGTGTTCTGAAGAGAAAGGACACTTAGATATACTTGCACTAATCTAAATACAGCAATGCTCACAGATGTCTGCAGTTTAGTGACCTTAACAATTTTAATCCAGACTTGTGTCTACTGCTAGAGTCAAACAGCTATATTTTTCCCACCTAAAAACCCATAAGCTGCCCCTGTTGGGGAAAAACCCCACATCCCTCCATGCCCTCGCCCTCAAAAAAAAATCCCGAACAAACATGTCTTCCCGCCCACCCCACCCCCAACTTTATAGCACTCGGATTATCAGCCTGTAGGAGAAAGATTACCTCAAAGCCCTTATGCTATGCGTTCATTCAGGTTATCTGAGGGTAACACATAACAGAACTAGTGCATTTAAAGGAGTGGTGTGGAAGATATGTAAGAAGGCAGCAGTAACCAGGCTCAGATCTCAGGTTCTGGATTCGTCCTGTTCACAGTTGTTATCCAGTTAACTACAAACAAGCAATGTCTTACCCTTATAGCTAATACAGATCCTATAATTTTAGCTTTTTTCATTTCAAAGATTAATGTGCTTAGTAAAGAAATGTATTTGCATCTGGTAGATGGCTAGTAAGAATTGTTCCAAGGGAACAACTTCCTAGTTTTGTGTATTTCTCTTCCCATATGCTACAATATCACCCTTGGGAACTGTGGTGGGATTGTTTTTGTGTTAGTAAGATGTGTTACCTTCTCTACCCCACATGTAACATTCTGCTTCTGTTTGACTGGATCCCAGATCTCATCAATGGGTGAACCAGCTTCTGATGCCAACAGCATCTTATCAAGCTGGGCTAACAATTTGCATTGCTTTTCATATAGCTTGGTCATCATTTCACAAATTTACCCAAGCATTAGAAAAAAGCATATGAAATGAGAGAAAAAGAAACTAAATGTAATCAGTGACAACATATTTGGATGTAGATTTGCGCTGATAACAGGTCTAAGGGTATTAGGGTCTTTCTCTGTGATAGTAGCAGTGCTCAATCTTCCCACTGCAACCTAGCAGCTGGAACTGAGCTGGATGCTTACCCTGCCAGGGGTTAGAGGTTGACTCTGTTTAAAACTCCTTATCTTTGTTATGAGCACTACAAGGACATGATGATATATTTATCTTTTTTTTTTTTTTTTTTTTTTCTTTCTGAAAACAGTGTGGAGCCCACCAATCCTTTCTGAAACAGTGCAAATGGCTGACTCCTTGTCAAACATCAGAGCCAGAGTAAGCACAAGAAAATCCATCAGAAATCCAAACCAAAACAGTAGATTTCTACATAAAGCTTGTCAAAAGTCAGTATCAAAGTACAAGAAGGTCATTTAAAACTGTGTTGCTTTTCTTTTCTATGGCATGCCTCCTTAGCTGCTTTTAATTCACTGTGTCCTCCCTTTATTTTTGCTTTTTTTTTCCCCTACACTGTTTTTTATAATTTGATAAAGAACAGGCTGTTCTTACTGGAACTGGAAAAAACAGACTGTTTTACTGGAAAAGGGAGGTAAAAGAAGGTCTACCCCTCCCTTCCCAAAAGGAAACCAATATAGCTCTAAAAGGAGGGTGAGTGGCAAGTGCCTATATTGGGGATGCTCGATCAAGATTTCTAAAACAAAGAAAATGTAAAATTATTGAACCACTGATTGCAGTGTCAAAAATACAAGCCAGTGGAAAAGAACTGCTACTTGTATTCAAAATTATGTCTGTTGATTTTAATGTGTCTTTCGGTGAGAAGTTACAACTCTTAAGTGTTATATGAGCTAATGAAGGTGTGAAGCAAAATGATCTAGATACTGTGGTATAGATAGTTTCCCAAAAAAAAGCTTTTGGTTAGTTTCAGCCAGAGGTTTTTGTAGTAACTGAGCTATCACTGATGTTCATGTGACACATTGTGAAAGATGGTTTAAAAAAAAAAATCAGTTTGTACAATGGGGAAAGCTGTATGTTCATAACATGGAAAAGGGGTGAGTGAAAAGAGAGAATTGAGACTTGATACAAAGACATAAAATTAAAACTGTTGCAGAAGGATTTTACCATCCTGAGTTTCTGAGTAAGAAAGTGGCAAAATAATTCTATGTTAGTAAAAGCAAAGTAATGAACACAGGGAAGAATTTTCCCCTAACTGTGTGTGCACAGTGATGGGCTTGGAATTAAATATTGTCATTCAGGGAAGAAATCTGTGAATTATATTCTTGGTCAGGACAAGAACTTGAAGGCCAAATGAAATAATGCAGAAGGTCTGAACACAAATAATTTGATGGCAGTGTTGGCAATGTAATTAATTACGTGTTGCATAGAATGCGTTTTGAAGGCCAGAAATATAGATGGTTTCAAAAGGCAGATGGTTATGAAAGTAAGATCCATCAAGGGATCTTCAACAGAGGATGGCAATGCAAACTCCTGCTCTCAGATTTTACCAAACAAGGTTTGCTGGCAGTGTAGATCATATACCAGGAGGTATAATGCTATGTCTGTTTTAAGCAAGTGCTGCCTGCCACTGGGAGTCTGGTACTCAACAAAACATCCTAGTTTGCTACAGGTGACTGCTAAAAGGTTAAGAGCCTCCTTTGTTTGCAAAAAGATAGCCAAATTTATACTTCTTCATGCGGGGGGTCTCCGGGAAATGTGAAACAGTCTGTGTGGGTTTTTTTACAAGCTGAAATGTAAAAGTTCTTTGGTAAGATCAGCGCAACAAAGGAAGGACAAATCTTCAACATAACTGTTTCGCCTAATGACTTGTCTAATGAGCTTTGCTATGACCACTATGTAAGCACCGTTTCAATTCCATAAGGCAAAGTTAGAGAAGGGCTGCTTTCAGTTCCCAATGACACCTGGCACAGCCTGGCAGTTTTTTTACTATACTTCTGTACAGAAGATAGTAGTAGGAATATATTAACTGAAGTGGCTGATACTGTGAAGTACATCACGGGTAAAGAACCTCACAGTTTAAAAGGCCAGAGCTGAAGAACTGAGGAAACTCATTTCAGGAGGAACTTTCCTCATTCTCTGTCACATTGATACAGAAAGTTAACAGATGTCTTTCTGGACAAGAAAGAATGATGTGAAAGTTTCATGAATCCCAAGATAAATGGAGATTTGGAGGGAATCTTGTTAGTAAGAGATGAAGAGAAACAACTGAGATGTTATCTATAAATGATGAATATTCTTTGTGAGGAGTAGAAAAGATTTTACATTACTGTGGTAGCAATAATGGAAAATGGCTTGCTGAGTGACAGAAAGATATTGTCTGCAAAGGAATAGGGAAGCCATTTACTGACTTTTTTCCTTTACTCAAAATTATCTCTTCTATTCTGTCAGATGTCAGCAGAAAACACCTTTTGCAGTATGGTCAGTTAAAAAAGACATAATCAACATGATGATAAAATAGGTGTTTTTGCCTGTGAGTAGAGTATTTGTCAAAGCTTTAACTTGTTTAAAACATAGGACAAGGTTCCACTGTTTTCTGCACTCCCCCCACCGCAAGCTTTGTGTCCCAGAGTTCAAAGCTCTCTGAACCTCCTGAGCAGTATGGTGTAAGGGTTTTCCAAGTAGCAATTCCTGCTTGAATCAGAGCATCCTGTTTGATGGGAAAAATGTCCATTCTGATTCTAAATATATTCTTTGATGTGGAAATGACTATAGATGTTGAAACTGTTCACCCAAGATTAATCATCTTTTTTTGTTGGTGGAAATAAAAATGTACTTTTATTTTTAGTCTGAATAAATTATACTGGTAGTGAAACAATCTGAGAATATGGACTGAACATTAAGAGAATGTCCTGGCTCTTCCTGATCGTGCAAGACCTTCTCATTTAGACTAATTCCTTCAGCTCCCTATTCCTCATTCATTCCTCTAATGTCAGGATGATAATGCCAATGCCATTCCTGACTGTTCCTTCGTAAAGCAGCATGAAAAATACTGTGTAACCAGCTTACTGCCATTACCTACTGCTGGCCAAGGATTATTGCTTCTTATTTTTTTAAATGAAAGTTGAGTGGTAAATGCTGTCCTTACCTCTATGCCTGTACAGGGCCTAGGATATATCTGGAGTGGGAAATCCAAGCACTGTCCTTAGTTGCTGTCCAAATAACCAAAATATGGAAATATAGCACTTGTAGGCTATGTAAACATACGGTGTTTTTCAGAGTCTGGTCTAGGGTCTAAACAGATTATTGCTTCAAATCGTGGCCAGGTTTAGTGGATTATGCTGCCTCCTTGCTGCAAAGCACAGCAAGGACTATTGCTGGTTTGTGCCTTCAGATGCAAGAAAGAGTTATTTAATTAGCAAGCTAGAGTAAATAAAAATGTACTTAATCATTTGTAGGTGTTGGGCATGTGGGAAATCAGGAGTCTAGTCAGCATAAGAGCTGCTTAAAATTTTTAGAATAACAGAAAAGGGAGAATTTATTTCATGGAACAAAGTTTCTTTGAAAATACTTGAAAACCAAAGCATTTTTAATAATACAAGGTGTATCATAGTGCCACTGGTGCATTATAGAACATACTGTGCTTTTGTACATCCCACATCATAGAATGAAGCCAAAGTGTAAATGTCTCTACTGGAAAAACCTTACTGCTCATCTCTAATGAAATATTTCAACCAATTTTTGGAGGAATTTCAGAAACTTCTCCAGTACACTGGTTTAACTTGGGGGTGGTTTTTTTGAGGCAGGGAGAGAGGAAAGGGAATCTTTGCCAAAAGTAAACTTTTCTACTGGAAAGTTTCAGCTAACTCTTTATCTCAATCTGTTTGACTAGGGCAGAAGTCATGATTTCTTCTCCTAATCATCTCCTTTTGATAAATAAAGTTCTAAATAATATCTTGCATTTTGATAGCTATAAATGGCAGAGTTGCTGAATCTCTTCTTGTCTAATCTCATCTGGCTTTTTTCTTCGAAGTTACTTGACCCTGCAAACCCTTCTGTCATCTCTTATGTTCTCCCTTATTTCAGGGAGAAAGGGTTTTGAAAAGTCAGTGACCCATTGTGCTGGTAGGTTGCTGACTTGCTTTAAAATAAGTTTGAAAGTCTGTGTCTTTGTTTAAAAATCCTAAGAAAGCACCTTACTGAGGTTTAGGTTATACTGAGCAACACCATCAGACCATTGTGAGATTTGTTGGAGAGACTGAAACTAGATAGAGAGTTTGTTTTCTTAAAACAACTGCCCTAACTTAGAAAACCATCCTGCATTCTTGCGCAGCCAGTAACGCTGCCAACAAGAAACCCTGAAAGCAATTTATTCTGCTTCTCCTTGCCAAAAAATCCTGTAATACAGTGGTCTTGATCTTCCCAGTAAGGTCACAGCTCACCTACCTGAACATGTACCTGGAGCCCTGATAAGTTTAATGATAGCAGAAATTGTCCTGCTCAGGAACTGACCTTTCACAAATTAAAGTACGGTAAAAAATCATGAAAGCTACTAAACAAAGCTGTGAATTAAAAAAAAAAAAAAAAAAAAAAAAAAAAAAAAAAAAGGCTTGGATAATACTTAAGATTACTTCTCAGCAGACTTCTTAAACTGAAATGTTCAATATTATAAGCTGTAGTAGTAGTACTGTGAATAGGCAGCACTGTGTTCTTGAGATTTAAATATTTCTCTTGTTAATGTTTAGGCTTTTGCCTGTAATTAGTGAGGCTGGAAAGGTTTAAGTCATCATAGCTATTCTAGAGTTGATATTTACTCTGCTCCAGTAATAATTTCTAATTTCTACGTTTGAATAGTGTAGAATTAAATTTTCTAATTTCATATAATTTGGGATTCTGGAGATGTATTAGGGTGATATTTTAATAGAAAAACCTGAGCTGTGGTGACTGGGTGTCTTTTCCTGGACAGTTAATATTGTAATAAACCCCCTCAAATTCTGTTTCTTTGATTTTTTTGCTCTTACTCAAAGTGAACACTCAGCATCTGCTCTGACTGCAGACCTAAGATCATGGTTTTTAGCTGTTTACAGTATGCTTATTATCGTTAGCCGTGTATAAGAACTGTAGGTGAGGTCTTGGTGAAAGAGGCAACATTTTTGTCACTAAGGGGTATATATTTGCCTTCTAGTTAACAGCTGAATGTAAATTGTTATTTACACAATTGGGTTTTTTTTCTTGCCTTGGAAGGGGTGCAGGGACTGCAAGAGAGAACCAACGTGTGCTGGCAGAGTTATAACGGGCTGCTTGAACTGTCTCTGCTGAGATATTAGGTATAGGTCGTGATCTGTTTCTAGAGGAACCAAAATTTTGCTTTCAAAACTGTGGACAACCAAAGATAAGTGAAGCTGAGCAGACTTCAGGGCTCTTTTTTTAGGTTTGTAGCTAACTCGCTGCGTGAGACTTACCTAAGTGCGTGTGGCAGGAGGTCTGAAAAAGCCACTGGGTATGACTGCGGGTGGCCCGAGGTGTCCGCACGCAGGATGGAGGTTGGTGTGTGGGAAGGGCAATCCCACGGTGCAGCCGGCAGGGTCGTACCTTTTTTGGGGTGGTGGCTCACAGCTGGCCCGGCAGAGTCAGCAATGAGGTGTGCTGGGCAGAGAGCGGTCGCTGACACCTGCAAAAACTCCTCTTCTGACAACATCAATAGAGGTAGCGACATCTCTGCTCAGTCTCCTGACTTCTGAGCTTTGTCTGTTGTCCTTGCCCAGGGTTCCACGGTCATCTGGTTTCCAGCAAGCTGAAAGTTTAACTGGAAATTATTTCCTTTAAGTTGGTGTCAGAAAAATAGAGAAAACATTAGCATGTTTGATTTCCTTGTTTCTTAAAATCAAGCTATGTTTATAAGGACAATTTTTTTTCATGATTATAAAATTGGAATGTTGACTTGTTTTGGACAGACACAGTTTGGGTAAAAGTTGGCCTGTGCTTAAGAAAAGTAAAAGCCTACAAATAAGTAGTAAATAGTCAAAAACGAAAACAACTTCTTTTGTCAGGTTTTCTATTTTGCTGGAAAAATAAATAACCTCTCAGTGTGAACCATTATTTTTCCCCTTCTTTTTGTTGGGCCTTTGAACTAAAGAACATATTCGTATTAACCATCCAATTACACTACCGCTAACTTACATGGCCATTTTCCTGGATAAACAAAGCTAGTGAATGCATGGTATATACTTAAAAGCTATTCTCAGTAGTGGGACATTCTCTCCTCCACCTCCACACCCCACTGCATAAACGGGGATGGTCACGCTGTGGTAACTAATTTTTTTTTTTTTTTTCTTACTTTTGTTTATAAAAGAAAAAAAAAAAGGTAAGCAGAGGGGTCCTCCTGCTCTGTTGCCTAGGTTATTCCATAGGCTACTAAGCAATCTGCGTGGTGTCTGGCAATTATGCGGCAAAGCTAAACCGTGAGGAAAAAAAAAACCCACAGTGGTCTTGCTGCCAGGAACATCCCCAACTACACTGCAGGCTGAATTTTTCCCTCTGCCAGTACTGGGAGTGAAATGACAGTCACTTATTTCTCTGTAACTAAACAGCAGTGCTAAGTGCTAATTGCCAAGCCTGGTTGATGCTAAACAAATATACGAATGGTTGCTGATGCTGACCCTGGCACGTAGAAGAGCAATTGCCTCTTGCCCTGACAGAGAAGCTATTTCACTGGTGAGCAATGAAGAACGGACTTTTTGTGTGTGTGTTGAGACTGATTTATTATTTCCTTCTGCCCTTCTAGTAAATTACTATGACAGCTCATAGTGCCTGCTCAACTCTGACCAAGAGTGGGTGGGAGTCAAACTGCTGGAGGCGGATTAGGCCAAGCTCTTGGGGGAAAGGAATAACAAAGGAAAACCTGGTCTGTTTGGAGTTCTGCTAGTGGAGCCATGTAAGCCCCCTGCTTCCTTGGATGTGCCCTCCAGGGTGGTCTTATCTGCTGAGAAGGGCTCTCCTGCCCTGTCCCTTGCTATGCTGTGTAGTCGTAGAAATGGGTCTCGGGTATCTCCTCCCAGAGAGCAAGCGGGAGGAACTGCAGAGGGAGAGTTTTGGTTTTCTGCCTAGACTTGGGGGTAGGGGGAAAGACTGGGGAGGAATATCAAGTGGTTGTCAGTCTGTCATCAACAGGAGCAATTGTATGCACTTCCCTAGCCACTGTTTGCATTATTTATTTTTAAAAGTCATCTGTGATGGATATTTAATTCCCTCTCTACCAACAGTTTATTTCAATGTTCAGTACTGCTTGTTATTAGCAGTCCTTACTACTAGCACACTTTTCCATATGCCTCCAGATCTGCATTTTCTGTGCCATACTGCTTTAGAGGCAACCCAGGGGTGGCTGCTTTTTGACCACAGAGAGGGGGGTGAACCCCTGGACAGTCACTCTTGTGGGAAAGGTGGCCAATGTTGCCTGTGTTGGTCCAGCTCCCTTTTGGGTTGTGTTGTACTGCTATGTGGGGGTGGAGGGAAATCATTAAATATGATAAGGAATAACTTTGACTAGGCTGTAGTTCTAATGTACAAAAGCTGGCTTCAGTCTCCCAGAGGCAGGTGGGAAAAGAAGGTCAGATGCTAACAAGCTAGTAAATCAACAAGAATAAGAATAAGATCTAATTAAGATTTAACCATCATGCTAATAGATGCTACAATTTAGAGAGACACAAGAAGTTGCTTTCTATGACAACTTAGAAACAGCTAGAACACTGTTGTATTAGACTAGGTAATAGGGGTCATGTAGAAGGGTAGAGAACAAAGCTCTGAGAGTTAACAGTATTTGCCAATTTTAACTAAGGAAGCTTGTAGAATTGAGATAAGATGGTAAGAAATCTCAGAGGATATTCCTCACCCTTCCAAACCAGGTTTTCTGTCAATCCGGTTGTCCAGTTATTGGTCTTTTAACCTATCCACCCGGTAGAGTAACAGTCATTAATGTTAGTCCATTTTGTTGCTGTATTGTAGCAAATCCTGGAATTTCTTTGCAGAGCTGTGTGTGAACTAACTTGCTTTAATAAAAAACAAACAAACAAACAAACCACCACCAACAAGCCCCAACACCACCACCAAAACATAAACCCACAAAAAACCCCAACACCCTAACCTGGTAGCACTACACCTCTGAAGGTAAACTGTCTACGGCTAGCTTAGCCCTTATATTTGCTGCATGCAGTTGTGAGGTATCCTTATCAATCAGAAGCAATCCTTATCAACCTGACTTTCCTAATAGAGAGAGGGAGGTGAATTTTGGCCTGTTGTTTTCCTGGAGGAGGTGCACCCCTGAGGACATGGTACCCCTTCTGCAACACAGCTGCCAATGCTGAGCTGTTCTGCAGGGTTTGAGGAGGAGCTGGGAGGTGAGGACAGTGATTAGACCTGCAGCTCCTGGAGGGTATAGTTTCTGTTTTCCTCCCATGGACACACAGTTTTGGGGATCTCTGGCTCACGGTGATGTAAAAAGCTCAAAAAACAGCCTTAGCTCCTTCAGGTCATTATCTTTTTGCCTTGCATAGCAATAGCAGCCTACGGTGTGTTCAGACCTAAATATGTGTGAATGTGGGATGCGAGTATAGCTGGA
This sequence comes from Aquila chrysaetos chrysaetos, assembly GCF_900496995.4. Classification (NCBI taxonomy): domain Eukaryota; kingdom Metazoa; phylum Chordata; class Aves; order Accipitriformes; family Accipitridae; genus Aquila; species Aquila chrysaetos. The sequence goes on from NC_044014.1 coordinate 11,255,646, forward strand.
CTGAAAACATAATAATTGTTGGATGTTCATGTCATCTTTTTCTATCCTGGACACAGTCAGTGGGAGTCTAATGACTGGTTTAGAAGATTGCAGGAAACAATTGCTAAGCAATCAGCAAATATGATTATAATGTCTCAGTTCAGTAGACTTTGTATCTTAAGTGGATTTGGAAGTGAAACATCTCCTAATTCAAAAAGCAGCATAAGAGGAAGAGACCATCTTTCATAAATTAAAAATTGTCAGTTATTCAATATTTCATTCATAAATTGTAGTTTTATATATTGTATTTATATTTTGTCTTGCAGCTGTAGTTAAAGAAGTTTTGAATTAAAGAAAAAGGGAAATGAAACGTATGTGTCTTGGTTCAAGGGAGAATTCTTGGATGTAAATAATGCATGAGAGACTTCAGCACCAGAGCGAAGGATTTCAGAGCCTTCAGAATTGGTCCCCTTTCATACCATTAATAAAAAATGAACCATTACAACAGCCAAAGTGCTTGCATAGTCACAGCAGGATAATTCAGTAAGTGAAGCTTTGCTTTAGACAAGTGAGATTTTTTTTTTTCTTTTATTAGGTCACCTGCTAATTGTGGGTCAGGTTCATTTGTACAGCGAACCAATGCCTCTGGACTTGCATATGCAAACCACAGCTGTGTGAGAGTTGCCTCTTGCTGTACGCTTGCCTCCCTCCCAGTTTTAGCCTGCGAATACTCAGTCCCAGTTGCAAACAGTGCTCATTTTCCTTGCATGAAAAACAGATTTGTGAGGAAAACAAGCACATTCCTCTAAAAGAGATGAAAGCGGATGGAAGGGCAAGCGTGGCTGATGCTACGGAGATCAGAAATGCGAGCGCTGGAAGCAGGCGGCCAGGGCTGGCTCTCGGGGGAGAAGGGAAGGGAGCGGGCTCCCGGCCGCGCGGTGCTGTGCTGTGCCAGCCCAGGGGTGCTGTGCTGGCAGGGAGGCCGTGGTCCCTCTAGCAGGCGGTGGGATGGTGGAGCACGAGTGAGATGGCAGCTTGTCCTTCCTGATCAGCGCGGGCTGCACGCGTTCACGCAGCGGCAAACGGCGCAGGGACGCCGAGTGCTACCTGCTCTGTTGTGGTTTTGCTGCGGACGCTGGAGAGTGATGGCGGTCCTATAAAAACCATCCATGCTTTTGCGGTAATTGAAGGCTGAGCTTGTCTCCAGGGCATGTGGCAGGAAACCCGTAGTCCTCCTCGCAGGCTTTGTCTTCATGGGCAGCCAGGCTGAGTGGGAGAAGGATCTCGTTTCCCCTGCCTTCGCCTCACGCGGCCACGGGGCTTGGAAGGGCAAGGGGGAGGTTTGTTTGCTGACCTCTCCCAAGTCAGGGAGAGTAGATTTCAATAGCTGTTCAGGTTAAACTTGAAATGATTGCTGGGAAGATGATGATTTTCTTTGGGAAGGTTTTTTACTCTATCTTAAAAGATCAGTCAGATGCTATGAGTGAGCTGCAGCTGGCTGTGCTGCTGAAGAAGCAGAGAAAACCTCCCTGCTTCTAGAAAGCAGTAAGAGCATCTAAAGCCTCGTATGGACATTGCCATGGCTTCTCTCTTACCAGACCAGGCACTTTCTCCCCCTTGGTGACTCCAGTAGGAGATGGCAAGAAGTTGTTCCGTCCCCATTGCCCAGGTTCCTTTGCTGTGGGGTTGTAACCTTCCCTGTGGTTCAGCTAGGACACTTACAGGTTAGCTGTCTTGGAGAGCATTTTTATCTCTTTTCCCATCTCCTCTTTCCTTGCACCCTCATCCAGCCCCTGGAAAGGACCTGCTGAAGGCTGTGACACTGATACCTGCTGCTTGTTATCATGAGAAGCCCAGGCTTCCACTCACTGCTGTGGCACCAAACCCCTGCAGAAAGCAGCTGACTCTTCTAGTAAGTTTATGTGAGCTCTTCGTCAAAGCCTTGTTAGTTTTTAGAGCATCAACTTGGCAAATCTGTAATGAATGTAATATATTGGAGCCCACAGAAATAACCTCATTGCTTCAGTACCGTTCTAATATACTTCTGCTTTCTCCTGGTGGCTTACTATGTATCTTGAAAGGGTTTTCGGCTGTGGGAACTCTAAAAGCCCTTGTGATTTTCTTTTTTTTTTTTTTAATCTTTTATATCAGCTATTGCCTTCTCTCACTATTGTGTAAAGCAAGGTGCCTAGAGGTACTTCTGTATTAGCCTTTTGCTTTGGATCAGGAGAACATTTCTGAAGAGAATTGTGGCACTGTCCCCACATATCATTCACATCCCAGAACTACTTCAAGGCTGTGACCAGTCTTCCTTTTTGATGAAGTTAAAGTAGTAGATATGCTCTGGCAGTGCCTCTTATGTAATTGAACCAGCAATGATTGTCTAGTCTGCGTGACCAGACTAGAACTAGTCCAAGCTTAGAACTTGGCCCTCAAATGCCTATAGTGGGGATGCTGGGACCTCGTTACCAGCTCTTCACTGTAGTGATTAATTTTGAACTGTTAACACATAGAATGGCTAAGTACTTTTGGGGGTATGTTTGCAATACTTAGCTCTAAATTGTTGAAAGTTGAAAACCTCAGTTTTTTCCCAGTATACCTGAACTACTAAAGCTTTTCAGTACCAGACCGCTTTTGGATTCTTGACTATTTTGAAACGTGTCATTTTATAAGAACATATGGTTAAGCAAATTACTTATCAAGGTGTGGCCTCCCTGTTTAAATGTATGTTTATATATACTGAAGTATAAACACTTTTGAAATAGCAGGTGGCTCCTCTAATAGCACACAAAATCACGTGGGAGTTCAGAAGTTGAAGGATGTAATGGCCCTGTAAAACTGCAGGTCTCTTACTCTCCCCAGTTTATATCTGGTGATACAGTCTGAAACCCTTTGTTCTGGAAACTGAAAACTCTCCCTGGTCAGGGTGGGAAGGCAATTTTTTTTTTTTTTTTTTTTCCACCCTCTATCAGAAATGTCTTTTCTTGGGGGGAAAAAAAAAAATCTCACTGTAAAACTTTTTACCCTGATGTGTGTCCTTTTGCACTGGGTTACAGCAGGCCACAGGGCTCCAGTGCTGCCCTCCAGGTCACTAGGATTAAAGTAGCAGTAAATAAGTAAGATTACTTATTGCCCAAGTCAAAAGGGCTTTGTTGTGGAAAAGGAAGTATTTCTTCTGTGCTTGTGGATGTGTTTGGCAGAGATCTAAGGGAGAACAGTTTAAGATAGAAGAAACTGTGTAGAAAAACACTTTTTCAAAAGATGACTGGGATGGAGGAAGGGGGTTTATGTAAGGAATAGAAGGTCATGAATAGCATAAGGGGCTACTAAGGTGAGCAGATGTTTTGGCTGCTCCACACTCCTGGGCTTCCTGGATGCTTCCTCTTCTCAGTGGTACTGGGTCAGGACCATGGGGCTAAGACACTTCTGCTTTCTCCAACAACCTGGCACCATGTGCAAGCTTTGGTTTTACCCTCCCCGCAGTTTTCTCATGCTCAGTCAGGACCGTCAAATTTCTATTGCTTTAGTTTTAAGGTGAAGTTCTGTTACGTACTCCATAGAGAAAATAAACAATAAAAGTGTAAATGGCTTGAGAATACAACAAAGGCATACATCTCATGAGAGCTTTGCCATGTTGTGTCGCAAAGTCCTTCCTTGGGTTTTATGTTGATTAATTACTAGAAAACTCACATGAAGTGTTTTGTCAGGGGAAAGGATTTGTTCAACAGAAAGACACAGCAAGTGTTCTTTGTGTCTCTGGGTTTGGCTGGCTGCCCTTTCAACCATCAGAATAATTTTGGCTCTGGACAGGTGCCTTCTCCTAGCTGCAGCTGAGCTGGGCGAAGAGGGTTTTGCCTGGCACCAGAGAAGTCCTCTCACGCCTGCAAGCACAGCTGCATCCTCCATCCCAGTTCTGTTAGAATGATCTGGGTTGGGTAGAAAGAAACTAAAAATACATAACATCAAATGTGAGAAATGTTTATCTAGCAAATTAACGTTGGGGACCAACCGTATGTGCAGTTGTATACAGAGACTGTCCTCTGTGCTCTTCCATTCCGTTCACTGACCACTGGGTCGGGAGCATTGCCTTGGTTGTCAGGGTGGCATGCCTAATTACTGCCTTACAGCAGCTGTACAGTTGCTATTAGCTGTACATTGCTGAAACCTTCTGTGAGAAAAGGTCTTGCAGAGTCAAAGCCACATCACACAAGCACAGTTTCCAGGTGATCAGGAGGTTTCTACCTGTTTTGTGCTATCAGAGCAGTGCAAAACAGCTGGAGTAATTGCCCTGCAAAGCTGATCATCACGTTTATGTTCTAGTATAGTAATCTTACAACTGAGTGCAAAAATACAGGTGTTAATTTAGTCCAATTAACAGGAGCATTGTGTATTCCTTAAACAAGAGACTATAAAGGTGGTGATAAATTTAAATAAACTAAATAATAGACAAAAATCTACTTATGAGCTTTTGAGCATGATGCCTTTCCAATAGGGTACTCAGCTTCTGTTAAAATGCAAATTTTGACTTATCACCTGGGAGAGTAGTGAACACCAGAGAAAACACTAGAGGCAACTAAAAGTATCCAGTTCATTAAAATATATCCTCTTCTAATAAAAAGTACCACTGTCTCAGGAGGGTTGTATATTTGAGCTTGCTTCTCTGAAGAAAGACTTGCCAAGAGATTGTAGCTGTATCAAAGGAAACTGGAGGAAGACTTGCAGATCTTATACAAGCTTAGACCTTTTAGGACTTAAATAATACTTCATGTACTACCTCATTCTTATTGCAGTAAGTATCCTAGGGGGTGACTTTTGGGAAGTTATTTTAACTGGCAAAATAAACGTGATGTTTACTTGCTGTTGTTGTTGACAAAAATGGACTTTGGAGACAGAAGCTTTCTCAATCTTAAAAAACCCAAAACTCTAATACTGAAAATTAGATCTGCATAAAACAGGTTTTCCCCAAGAAAATTCTGATGGATTTAGCAATAGATGCGTGTGCACTTACACACACACACACACACACGCACATGTGTATATATATATATATATATTTAGAGAAAGTTCTACCTTTGATAAAAGGAAGTAAAGTAAATCTTTTGGATTTTAAGCTGTTTTCAAAAACTGAAAATTTTAGGTTTTTCAGCTAAAAATAGTCTTTTTAATAAAAGCCATAAAACTTAAGAGGACAACTTAAAAGTCAATCCCTCAAATACTTTAATAATATTTTAGCAAAAAAAAAAAAAGTTAAGTGGTCATATCAGCTGTTGGTTAGGCTGAATATGTATATTATGGGTCTTCCTCAATGGAGAGGTAAATGGTGTTTGGTTACTGTGTCATGTTAATATATTTTAATGTAATGCAACATTATTATATTTCTATTCATATGTGAAGGGTCTTACAAATGTGTTTCTTCTTGGAATTAAGTAATTTTTGCATCTCGTGACAACATCTTCATTATTCCCTTTCCAGGGACCTTAGTTCAATTTGCACTGATTAGTCAAAAAAAAAAAATCTAAATCTCTCTAAAACTGCCTCTTCCCTGTAAACTTTGCCCCTCAGCTGTGACACTAAATGGTTTGAAAAAGCAGCCATCAAAGATGTGTACTTAGAGTATTAGTTCTTCTTTACATTGTACCTGCTAGGGGACAAAATCAGTTCTCAGTGCTGATCTCTGAAACAACCAAAAGGCTACAATAAAATATAAAAGAAGAGAGATTGACGTAGCAATATCCCTCGATGTGCCTGTTCCTCATCCAATCCCTGTAAGTAATTACCTGTCTGAAGTTGTACAAGCACTTCAGTTTGGCTAGAGACAGCTATTGATTTAGAAATCAGATGTTCTTGGGCTGGGTTGAAAAAAAAACTTTTTAAATTAATTTTTTTTCCTCAGCCTGCTGTGGCCATGAATAAGCATCATTCATTTTATGCAATTTCCATCTGAAACATTTTTGTATTGGGAATTTGTTTACCACTTGTGGCCTGCTAGTCTGAAAATTAGTTTTCTAAGCATGCCTTCTAACCAAGCATTTGAAATGCTCCATTAAATTTTGTAGGTTTTTTGTCTCTATTGTTTGTGGGAAGGTTATCTGTCTGTCTTTATGTACAGAGTAATATGATTTATTCTGAAAGATGCAAAAGCCTGGATTTTCATGATCTTAGAGTGTTTATTTTGATTATTTAGGTTGTTTCTAAAAGACTGAACTGCTGTAAGAGCCATGAAGTTAAGGCTTGAAGAGTTCTGATCACTGGAAAATTTAATCAGGAAATAAATATGCTTCTTCCCTTTCTCCCCCAGGTATTAGCTTTAAAACTAATTAAGCAGAAACCTGAGCCTGAGTAGTTGAAAATTTCTTCTGTAGAAAACACCTGTAGAAAATAAATGTTGAGTGTAATTTTTAAGATAAAAAGTCATGGGCCAAAGTAGAATGTGCCTTACAGAAGTTACCAGGAGAGGTAAAGCATTGGGAGCTCAGGTAAAATCTGGGAACTAAATGTGCACGTTCCACATTGTAAGTGCCATTAGTGAAGACTTAGGTTTTTTGAGAATCTCACAGGGAGATTTTTTCCTCATAGGAATAGAGACATCATAGCCTGATCACAAATGGATGCTTAAAAAAAGGTCTGGCTGCTTTTAATGGCTCTTGTGGTTTAAAAGTAGGAAATGTGGGATGGTGTGATACTGGTTTCTACTGTCAGCTGTGGCTCATGCCTGCCAGGAACCAGGTGGTGAAGTTGGTGACATTCATTTGAGCCCATCAATATACGTCAGTCCCTTTCAGATTGCATTGTTCTGTTACCCATACGTTGTCTGGATTTTCCAGAAAATGCATTTTTTTTTCAGTGAATTAAGCAGGCACTGACAAACTCATAGTAAGTAACCTTTTCTCCCTGTGTTTTGCATACTTCTGTGCCTGGGGAGCATTACGGGAGCCTGCAAGGCAAACTCCTCAGTCCTTACACAAATGAAGGCAATTTAGGGTCTGGATAGGAAACGTGTGGGAGCAGAGATTAAGAACTTCTGTGCCTTTCTGACCTAAGCAGCTGTCATGGGATTTTTTCTTTTTTTCTGAAATTATTAGTTGTCTCTCCAGACCTCACTTCTTCCTCAGAAATGTGTATGAATACTATTGTTTTCAAATATACCTCTGTAAGTAAACTTTATCCCATTCATCAAATCTTAAAGTTTGTGCTACTGGAGAAGACTGAAAAATCTGTATATTCTCCAGCAATTTGTTAACTGAAGCCTCCTCTAATATTAAGAGATTCATAAATGTATCAAGAGAGTTTATACTGAATGAAAAACTATCAGACTTGCTGTTTCAAGGCTCCTGTCTAGAAAAGAACAATTATTAAAATATACTCCTGAATTAAACATGAAAGTCAGAAAACACCTACAAAGCTTCCAGAGGCCAAACAGACACTGGGAGCAGAAGCTGGGCTGGGTGAGGAGGGGTGGCAGCTTCCCAGGTGTGTCCCCTTGTGCCCAGGTGCCACAAAAGCAGCGCAGGAGCACCTGCTATCAAACCATTTAGGGCAGGGGCGGCGGGGGAGAGAGAACTCCTCTGTTTCACAAGTGCAGACGACATCTGGATGAATATTTAAAGCTGCTCAGACACGTGCGTGCTGTTGCAATCTGGAAGGCATGAATTGACCATAGTCCTGCTTCTGTGCCTTACCACAGCACACCCTTCTGTTTTCTGGGCTATCTAGCGGGTATAACGAGACCTTTGGGGATAGTCTTTCTGGCTCTGTTTCCAATGCTGCTCCCATCACTTTCTGGATTTCAGATTGCTTTCATAGAGAGTTGAACTTCTGGGCACTTATTCCCTTAGCAATTGTTGCACCTGTAACCTGAAATACTGCCACAGACATAAAAATAGAACAATAGCAGAAGTAAAAAGCCCCAGCTTCTTGACAGGTTTCCCATCTCCTAATTCTTATTTTTTCTAGATTGAAAGGAAAACATTGTACTAGGCAGGCAAATGTCAACACATTTGATATTTGGTATTGGTGAGACTTATGGATTATCTATTGCTATTGTACTGAGAACAAATTTTCGGTGTGGGAGTGTCAGGTTCATTAATTCAACCACAAAATACACAGGATTTATTATTTTCAATAAACTCCAGTAAGAAATGCAATGATCTTTAGTTTTGCCAAAACTGAAAGGAAAAAGAAAAGTATCTGCTGCTGTAATTTTTCTGATTCTACTTCTGTTTTTATTTAAATCACACTTATAACTCCTGAGCATTAAGTTGATTGACACACATTATCATGTTTGTATTGTTTTTCTGTCTGTGCGTTTTCTCCTTGTATTAAAGTACTTGGGAACAGAGAATGCTATTATGGAGAATCCAATCTCAGGTCAAGCTGTCAGATGCAAGGTCATCTAGCATGATTTGCTACTTATTTATTTATGGGAGAATCCCAACCAATCAGTAAGACTCAAAGCATTCATGGGTGAAATCCTCACGTTCAGACCCTTGAATTACTCAGAGGTCTTACTTCTCTGCCCTGTTTGGTGCTTGTATTGAGGTATGTGTGCCAACACACTACTACTGGTTCTGCAGATCCCCCTTTGCTACCTGCAGTCTTTTTCTCATTGGCTGCTTTGGGATTCATGGAGAAGCAAGAGATGGATAGTCATATTCTCAGTTAGTCTCTCAATATCAAAAAATACCAAAGGAGGTGGTTTAGTGCAGGCGTTTACACACTTGAAAATCTGGCAATGTTGTGGGTCCTTCTACATGAAACAGTATGTGAACTTCAAAGCTTTTAAACTAACAAGGAGGAAAGGCATTTCGTACTCTTCGACTTCACAGGAGAAAAAAAAAAAGTGGGAAATTGCATCTTATTTCATCTACCTGAGCCATTTACCTTGTTGCTGGAGTTCAACATAAGTTAAGAATCTTGTGTGGAACATCTAAAACCTCACAGCTACTACTGTAGCTGCTGTGCCGGAGCGTGAGATCAGAAAACCAGTACACCACAATGGTGTACAGCTGTGAAAATTGTCCAGCATTGCTTCTTGTTCATATCTTGATATGAACTCCGATCTTCTGCAGGGAACCGTTTCACCAGCTCCAAAATGACTTTACCTCACCAAAACTGGATTTCCTAGAACTCACTTTTGGCTTAAAGGTTTGCCTAAAGGAGAAGAGGTAAGGGGGTTATGGGAGCTAGAAGTCAGTCAGGGAAATACCTAGAAAAGCTCTTCTCCGGGAGCAGAGGACATTCTTATGCTAAGGGGGAGAGAGAAGGGAGGGATGTTTATAAACTCCCTAACTACTCCAGTACCAGGCTGGAAGGAGTCATGAGAAGGCAAGAGGAAAGTCTGCAAACACTTCAGCTCACAGCAGGTAAGAAAGAGTGGGCTGGCCTGGCAAGCAGCCACAGCTGCTGCATTTGCCATTTGTCAGAAATGAAAGTACTTGCAAATAGCGTGATCTTAAACTAAATGACTCTGTTCTGTAGCAGCACTGCAGGCTTTAATTTTTAATTTTTTTCCCTGGATGGCTTGTTATTTAAAAAAAAACCAACAACATCTGTATATCCTTGTTCCCTTTTACTTTTAAAAAGCTGCTGAGATGACTTGTCATCAATTTGCTGTGGTGAAGTGGATTACTGGCAGTAGATGACTTCCATCTGGATAGACTTTGTGGCTGATAAAATGTATAATTTGGACACAAATGTGTGCGCTTGATCCCATTCCAGTGCAGTGGCTTACAGACAGAGCTGTGGCGAGACAGCCCTTGGGTCGAGGGGAGCGCAAACAGCTGCGGAAAGAGGAGCTGGTCTCATCGCCCTACCTTATGGGGAACAAGGGGAGTGGGCAGAGGCTATGCTTTGGAAAGGTCTTAGAAGTTATTAAACTATTTAGTCAGATCCCTGGATAGTTGGAATTATTTTCTTCCCCAGAGAACAGTGTAAATCTCTCATCCTTTCCTTGCTCCTCATTCCTCCTAGTATTGCCCAGAGCTCAGCTCTCAGCAGGGCATTGCTGTCTCCAAACCTCTCCTTGGGTGGTCTCTCAGCCCTTGGCCTCCGAGTCCTGCCCAGCCTTTTGGGGGAAGTCTCCTGCTTGTCACTCAGCTCGTTTTCCTTGTTAGGTGCCTCCTTTCTTGAGGACCTTGCTGTAGGCCTTGCCTATAATGGAGAGGATACATCTAATCTGATTTCACTGGAGCATGTCTAAGTCTGATAGGCCTTTTCCACCCTCTGGCAAACTCTGTCCTTGGAGCCCAGGGCTTTTGTCCTGTCAAAGGCTCCTTTTGTTCCCACTATATAAAAACTACGTTCCTCTAAATCGTAGTTATGAACTTTTGCCCTATGGAAAATCGTAGCATTGTATTGCATTGTCTCTGTCCTGCTATGTCTGCATGCAGCCAAGCTGCTTGCTCCAGCTGCGTCTGCCAGTGCACAGTAACAGGAAAAGTACACAGAGCCTTTTTCTCTCATAGTTGTCTTTGTAAATATTTGCCTTCATTTTTAATGCAAAGTATCTTACTCTCTATAGAAGGGAAAGGTATAAGCAATGACAAGTGGGCCATGGAGCTGCCTGCAGTGGCTCGGTCAAGAAGGGAAGGATTTATAACGCTGTGTCAAGAAGTGCATCAGCCTTTGCAAACCCTCAACAGTCTCTATTTTAAACCAGAAAAATTCCATATGCACAAATAATAAGCCATTGCAGGCTTTTTGACAATTCGCCTACTCACCAGCCTTTACTCTTCTGCACAAAGTGCATTTTGTTTTCAAAATCTGGACAGGGATATATTTTAAATCGTCTGTCTTAGCTCAAGTACATTTTGACTCCTATGAGGCCTTTCAGATGACTAGCAAGTTACTGTTGAATATTCAACACAAAGTCAGTCTAATAAGTCCCGCAGCTGTTGTGAACCTGACAAGGAAAACAGTGTTATGCAAACATTCTCTTGTTGAAAAAAAAATATTTCCAACAGGTTGAACGTAGACAGATGTTGCATTCCTTTTAACTAGCAAAGGAAATTTGTTTTTCTTAGTCTGGGGAGAAAAAAAACCCCTAATAGTAAGGAACCTAAAGTTAGATGTGGATCCATAGAGCCCATTTCCTATCTAGTGTAGGATGACAATAGTGTAGGTTTTTTCTTTTTCCTTCAGCTCCTCTTGGTGTTATGTGGTCCCACATGTCTGTATGTGTTCACAAACAATCCTTCAGCTATGAAAGACCCGGAGAAGGAGAGAAGTGTTTATCTGCTGTGTCAGAGCCAGTGTTCTCTGCTCTTAAGCAGGAGTTGCTTTAATCCTTCCTAGGATGTGAGGGGTGTTTTTCTTTGGAACTTGATGTCCTTCATTCCCCTGAAAGGATTAAGAGAAGAAAACAAAATATGCCATTTTGAAACCTTGTGCATTCAAGCTTATGAACTACCTGTTCTAACAGATTTTCAAAGAAATGCTTCCCCTGAACAAGAGGCAGCTAGATACGGTTTGGTCATAGTGGCTGGGTAAATGTACAGAGCATAGCTTTCATGTTGTTCTCTATGTTTCTTTAAAACTGAGCTAAAAATCTCACCAAAACAGGTTTTCTGATACTTCTCTATTTCTACTCAAAGTAAAAAAAATTGTAAACTTTATTTTTCAACTTACCCCAAAGGGAAAACATGACTTCTTGTTCTGTAAGGCATCCTCCCTTTCCATAAAATACACGTTAGCTGAAGCCAGCAAGTGGCTTGCTTTATGATTAACCTTTTTCAAAGACTGTCTTTGTTTATTATTTTAATCAAGTCCCTGACATAGGGAACACAGCTTTTGGTTCTAGGCCGGTGAGAGCTTTTTATAGCTCAACACATAATGTGGTGAGCACTATATGTCTCTTAAATGTAGTATGATAATAGAAAAGGCCACAGAATGCCTGAGGAGTACTGGACACCAAGGTTCATCCAGAGATATTAGCAATTGCCAAAATGAAAGCTCTACTGTACATTAAAGGAAAATATCATTACAGAAAACAAGTAAAGTTCAGAGAAAAATCCCCTCATGCCTCTAGACTCTTTATGTCATTACTGACTCCTGCCCTGTCTGTAATTTCTGAAATAATCTGTCAGTTTTTGTTCCAGCCTTCATCCAGGTTTCCTTGCTATAATGTTTATTTTTGCAGGGGTAATGCCTCATCATTTCAATTTTCCATCAGTGAAGAGCTATACTCCTGGATTCTTTTTCCTAAAAGCTCTGCTCATTCAGCTTTCACAGCAGGTATGTATAATTATGAGCTCCAGGACAAGATAGGTCAGTTTTCAAAAATGTGCTTTTAGGCCTTGAGCAGTGAGAAATCAGAGGTATTTGGCTGCAGTCTGTGATTCTGGTATCTGGCAGTAGGCATTGCCATATATATTTGATTTAGTTGATAGGCAGAGACTCTTCACCTTCCAGAGGCTTGGGTTGTCCTCTGGCTGTACAGTTCTTGTTTAGAAGTTCCTTCTGGGCAAACTTTTACACTCATTTTTCTTGATCTTTCTTATGCGGGAAACTGAACTAGAAAATTTTTGAGGGAGCTGTGAAACAAGATGTACCTTAAAAAAAGTAGCAGGCAAAGTCTGTTTCCGGAAATCTCTCTGTCCCCTCCCTGTCTTCTGTGAGAGAGAGACAAGTATCTCCAGCGTGTCTAGGGCTAAAATGGTCAGTGGTTAACTATACGATAGATAGCATGAACCTATGTAGGGATGAAAGTTTGTGGGTTTTAGTTAATTGAGTTCTTCTATTATCACTTGTCAGCTTTGACGATCTGAGTTAAACTCCAGCATTTCCTGAACGTGGGAAGTGGTGAACGAGCCCCCCAATAAGCAGTCATCTAGTGCTCCAGATCCCTGAATTGCAGTATTTCACTTCCAGGAGTCTTATGGTTAATGTTCCATCTCAAAGGTCCAAATTCTCTTAGTGGGAATTTATTGCTTTTAGTTATGGCTCTTCCCTCATCAATGACCCACCCTCACAAGTGACTGATGTTAAGTGGTGATGTGGGAGATTTGAGTACTCATAGAGAAAAAGGTCCCTAATCCCGTCAGAAGTGACAAAAGTGTTTCTCCTTGCATAAGGAAAAAAGGCTGAGAGGTTATTAATGTCCTTGGCTACTATTTCTGGCAAGATTAAGTACAGTAAGCCATCTCCTTAGGTGCGCCTATCTGGTTTTAGACTCTTGCTGGTTGCCATATATTTCTTCATCTTATTTTGTGGAAAGGACCAACTAGGTCAGGAAGAAAGTGGTGGACTGAAACAGATGCTCCCTCAACTGAGCCTGGCTCTGGCAGCTGCTGTGGGAATCCCATAGAAAGTCTTTCCCTGTGGGCATAGCAGAGCTGTGCCTCTGGCTCCAGTGGAGTGGGAGGCTGATGGACCCAGTGTCCTTCTGAGAGAAGGTTCTAACACTTGGTGGCTGGCTGCAACATCAGCCGCTTGTAATGACAATCTTTCCACTCCTGCCCCCTTTTATCTTCTTTTTCTGGAAGAAAGGCAATTGAGGAGTGGTGTCAAGCTATATCCAGAGCTCTCCTTTTCCCTGATTGCCTTAGAATCGGAGTGGATGGGGCAGTTGAAACAGGCATCTGGGCGGCCAGGAGCTTAGGAGAGCATGGCTAGCTGCAGAGAAATAGAGCCATTAGTGTGGAAAACCAGGTCTGGAACTGATCTTCCTTCAAGTACGTGAGTTTGCATTTTTAACTGTCTTGTTAAGGTACCCCTGTTTTGTGTTTTATTTTTAATGCTCATATGATGGATTAATCAATCTCTTTCATCCAGAGCACACCTTGCCCAAACTTGTTCTCTCACACTACCCTCTAAGTCATCTCTAAAGATTTGTGTTTTTATGAGTCACTGCAGACTCAAAAAAAAGCAAGAACACAATACAAATGCGTAAAAGGAGAATAAGCACAAAGTACACTTTAGCCAACATGCATGACATTTAGGCCCCAGAGCTGGTGAACAGCAGCAGGGCTTGCAACACACACAAAAGATACAGGAAAAAAAATGAGTTGTATTTGCAAAGACATGTTATTTTGGTTGGTGGGTTGTTTTTTTTTTTATGGTATTCATGGCCAAATGATTCAGCTTCTCACAGCTAGACCTGGATGACGTTTTCCCAAAGAACAGTAACTTTATCACAAAGAAAAAAGGAGGAGGGGTGGGGGAAAGGCAGCATCATAAGGACTGAAAGTACCTGGGAAACTCAGTTATATTACATGAGCGACTTCAGACAATATAGAAATAAATGGTGATGATTCTGTAAATATTAAAACATTTCTTGCGATGTTTAAAAAAAATCATTCTTTTGGTAATGCTGTTATGTTTCAGTTTATGCTGGTTTGAAATTGAATTTTTGGAGTTGGGTTTCAAAATTACTTTTTCTTCCTCACTACTTTGAAATCATACATTTTACAAAGAAAAGTTTGAAATAAGCAAAATGAGCTGACACAAAACATTCCTTTTAACTTTTAGCCTTTTTGAAAGAAAAAAAGGAAAAGCCTACTTAACTTGAATTCATATTGACAATCAGCTTAGGAAAATCTCTTTGGGGATACTCTATATTTTAACTAAAGCCTGAATTCCAAGCTTTCAAATTTCAGTTAAATATTTAAAACATTGGGCCATTTTTCTCTCCGATATCAACAAAATGGGTGAAATATTAGGAAATCATAACCAGCTGATATCACTTAGAACACCACTCTTTGTGCTAAGATTGTATTTTGAGTCTTACAGGATTACACTGGGTAATCCTGGTTTTAGCTAAAAATTAACTGAAGTTCTTATTTATCTGCAAGCTTAACCTCAATGGGGAAAGGAATTAGGACTAACGAACAAATGCCCAGATACCTTTCCTGTCAAAGCCTACAGGACATGTAAGTATTTAAGACATCTAAAGATTCAGACTGGCACTTGCTGGGACTTTTAGGCACCTGTCTGAAAATCCCACCTGTATTTCTCTTTAGACCCATTAACACCCTGAAAATCTATCTGGATGTCTCCTGTTAGATCATGCCGGAAAGTATTACTGCATGAGCACCTTTTATTTTTAATTTTATTTTGTATGTCTGCTTACTTTACTGAGGGATTTTCTGTGAGACTTGGCTGCACAGTGTATTTCTGATTAATCCCTCCTGGCCTTTCTCCAGCTTCATATGTCCCCCTATACCTGCCCACCATGTTTAGCACATCCATAAGTATTCCTTTTTCCAAAGCTGAATTTATACAACCCTTATATGAGGACAGTCACTGCATTTGCCTCTCTGCATTTTTCCGTTCCTATCCTATTCTATCTGAAGTGGATAAGCTGCCTGGCTTTTATTTATCCAGAATGGAGTGTTTTTCCTAGGGCAGGTAACGAAAGGAAGCTAGTGAAGAAATTGTTCACAAATACACTAGTCTTAAGCATTCAAAATGGGTTATTATCCAGAGCTGTTCTCAACTACCTGGTGTCCTGCTCGAGGGCTGTAGAAAGAGAGTTGAATCCATGCTGCCTTAACTGCTCTAAGTTCCTCGTTTTGTTTACCAAACCATGGTAAGATCTGAAGGTGCCGGCAGACAGGAGAGCACTTCTTGCCAAGTGTTTGTATTATTTTGTGCTCTATACAAACCTTTCCTTAGTAGATCCTCAAGAGTTCTACCGCTGTAGAATAAAAATCATATCATTAGATTGCTAACACCCTTCCTTCACCTGCAGTGAGCTTTTGAGTCTTGCATCATGAACCCTTCTGTTGAACAAAGATGGATCACATTCTATAAAGTTCAGTGTAAAGGGAGCTCTGCTAACATGAAGGATGCCCTTGTTCCAGCACTAAGTAAGGTTTTCAGCACCTGAGGATGGGCTAGAGGGCACCTGGTCTCATAAATTCCTTGGCAATGCTATTGAGCTTTCCCATGGCACACTGCAGAATTTGCAATTTTTGTTCCTTCACACTAAAAAGCTTCTAACCGTACGTTGTTTGTAGTGTACGGGAGGTTCTCTGACCCTTCTGGTCTGAATGTCTGTTTACTTGCATTTGCACAACTCCCACATTAGTAAAGAGATTTCCAGGTAGGATGGAGTTTCAAGTAGTGATGTTGTGGGAGCAGATGCCTTGCAGGAAGCTAGCAGAGGATGACTAATGAAAAGATTAAGAATAATGGTGCAGAGAGGTGGCAAGAAACCAAGATATTTGTTTTCAACCTGACACTTAATGCAGAGGAGAGAGGAACACCTTGCAAAGATTTTCCTAAAAAAATTCATCTATTTTATACAGAAAGGTTTCAAGAGTAAACCAAATAATTTTGCATGTGGAATGAGAATGGAGCAGATGCTATGCCAAACTCCACAGTCCTAAAATGTGGCTTCCCTTTATGCCCAGGAATCCAGAGAAAAAAAGAATCTTTGCAGGAGATGAACAGCTAAGGGACCACCCTGCTGGGAAGGAGAATGGGCTTGAAAGCACAGCAACCTCTCTTTGCTTCTAGGGCCTTACGGCCAGCTTGAATCAAGAAGACCCGAGCACTTTCTTTTCCTTTCGTTCCACTCACCTTCAGTTTTGCAAATACAGATATTTGCAGATCCCATTTTAGTGAGAGAAAAGAAGTTGTAACTCACTCTGATCTGAAGTGATGCGTGGGTTATTTTTACTTTGGCTCCTCTGCAATGTCTCTGTCACTTCTCTCCCCAAAGAGCGGCACCCTTTATGTCGGGACGTGGAGAGATCATCAGGTCTAGGTCTAGGAACTTTGTCTTTGCAGTAGCAGATTGTTCCTCCAGGCTGCTGGGACCCGCTTATGGCCAGCTGGGTTAGTACTTGCAGGAATCCAGCCCCAGTGTTCCCTGGAGAATTGTCATCTTGTGTCTGTTGCCTGCTCATTAATGCTCCTGTGTAAAGTATAACCTC
This sequence comes from Aquila chrysaetos chrysaetos, assembly GCF_900496995.4. NCBI lineage: Eukaryota > Metazoa > Chordata > Aves > Accipitriformes > Accipitridae > Aquila > Aquila chrysaetos. Next base: position 11,272,502 of record NC_044014.1, read on the forward strand.
TAGTGATGACTTAGAAAGTTACTTAGCTGCATTAATAGTAGCTGGTCAGAGGAAAATTTCCAGGAATAAAGTGGATCAGGTGGGACAGTTAATGAATTCAGCATGACTTATTTCCAGAATTGCTTTTAATAATGAATAAATTTGGTTTGGCCATTCAGTTTTGTTAGCCTGTTTCCAGAAAACTGCCTGCTTCAGCCATACTTTTGTCTCTAGTGATAACGTCTGTGAGCCTTTAGTTGATTAATAAGTGGCTTTTTGGTACAGACTTGTAGACAGTTAAATACAGTGTACTCAAGCTGAGAGAAAGAATGTGGTTGTGTTGGGTTTTTAGAAGATGAAAGCACAGAAGAGTCAATTAACACTTATTTATCACATTCCTAAATCTATGAATAATGTTTGGTTTAGGTTTAGTGAGAAATATTTTTTATTTGTGCCTTATTTTTTGCTTGGTTGAGTTTTTAAGGCTAGATTTCTGTTGTTTGTTTTTTCTTGCTTTTTTCCTTCTTTCTGTTCTTAATCATTCCTGGCTGAAGAGGAGATTAATTCTGTAGGTAACAAAATATGGATTATCTGAAAGATTTTCAATTAACCAAACGATCATGGCTGTAACACTACAACATGACACTAGGCTCTGATACTTTGTAGACCATGCAAAGACATTCATATCCAATTCAGGGAGGCAGAGTTTGTGTGCCACCGATCCTGGGCTAATCAGCTGGCAGAGGGACAGGCCTATATAGCGAGGATCCGCTGCCAAATGAAAATACCTATACTGCTTCTGCACCTAAGCTACTGAGTGTGCATCACGAAAACAGACTTCAGTCATATGGATTTCTACTAATTCTTTCTTCTTCCCTGTTGTTTCTGGTGTTGAAAAGTCAGCTAATAGAAGAAATCTTGGTTTTAGTCAGTAAGTGTGTAAGTATGAGCTTTCTATATCTCATCCTGTTTCTAGTGCAGTTCTCGGGCTTGTTCAGATTTTGTCTGTTGTTTGGTTCCTCTTCTGTATTGATTTGCTTCTCATCTTTGTAACATGGCACGTTTTATCAATGTAAAACATTTCTCAAATTCACACTTTGAGGAACACGGTCTTTTTCCAAATTGCTATTCCCCTTTTAGAAAGAAACTTGCTTTATCTCATTTTTTTTTAGTAAGAGTTTTATTTGCCTTATAATTCTTTTATAAAGAAAAATATATAGGTAAGTCTCAGTGTAGCAAATCATCTGTATAAATACTTAACCAAGTTTGAATGTTTTTAAAATCTAGCCACCTGTTATAAGAGGCTTGTTCTCTCTATTTGCTTGAAGTAGTTATAGTTTCTTTACTGTATAATTCTGGTTTTATGTTCTCTGTAGTAGTTTGATCAACCCAGAAGAATAAAATAACAATAAAAAGTAACTACAACTGCTGAGGGGAAAAAAACCAATTAGGTGAATAAAGACTTCTTATAAATAATTATGCCTGAAACTGCAGGCACCACTGTAGAAAATCTGAGTAATAATCTGTAAAGCTATGCATAAGTGTTTTAGTTTATTGCGTACCAAAGTGTATGTTATCGCTAGTGAGCAAAAGTGAAGTAAAAAATGTGCACAGCCTTGGGTGAAACCAAATTTTTGTATTTTCTGCATGCTCTGATCTGTTAACTTTCTTAGGTGCTAGACATCTTCTTATTGATTTCACTGAACTTTGCATCAGAGCTTGAAAGTGATTTGAAGTTTTCTAAACTACCACAAAGATTTATTTTAGTAGATGTTAAACAATCAAATCTATTATGCAGTTTTGACAGTCTCGGCATCAGTGTTTTCCCTCCAAATGGCTTCCCCCTCATTTGTTTCCTTTCTATTCATCAGTTTTCTGTCACTTTGTGCTTAATGTGTGTAATTGAATATACTTTCTGTTATATGGTGTCTCAGAGGTAAGGCTGGATGTGTAAAAGGTATGTATTTGCCTGTCAGAGCAAAGCAGAACAGTGACAAGCTTTCAGGGTTGGTGGATTTGATCAGCAGGCACTGTCTATGTCCTAGAGGGCTGGTCCACAGCCTATGAGGTCTGGAGATATCTCCTGCTCACTCAGCTACATTGCAGTCATGAAAACAGCAGTGTCTTCCGTGTTATTTTTCATAGCTGGGTGCAACTTCTGGATTCCCAATAGGTTTCTGAGCATTGTAAACTTTGGTATCATTTTTCCATCTCTTGATGCTGCTGTTTAACAAGTTCAGGCAAGGCAAAGCAAGGTTTAAACGAGTCAAAATGAAGCTGTTCTGAAGCTGTTGTAAGAAGCTATTGCATGTCGTTGAGGTAGCTCTGCTCAGCAAAAAATGGGAAAAGTTCTCCTGCAAACTTACTAACTTTCTTAAACTATTTCCCCCCCAATACTGTTCTCTAGTTGTTGCCAAAAGAGCTATTCTAATTGTTTGTTGCAAAGCTTCAGGTCCAGTTCTCCTCTCACCTAGAGTGCAATGTGAGCCAGGAGGTGCCCTAGTGTTGGTGGGGATGACGTGTTAAGGCTTTGCAGGATGATAAACTGTCGATAGAACAGTACATCAGGTAACAAATAGCAGGAGGAAGTGCTTGAGAAGATGTGAGATGGATCTGTTTGCACATGTCTCTGACAAAAACACTGATGTGAGCTAGCATACTCTGAGAGATATCACCTTCAGGCCCATGTCTTGCAAAGAGCAATTTGTTCTTACAGATTCTACTTAATACTGTAATTTCCACCTTTTTTTGATAGAGAATTAGATGAGAGCGCTATGTGGTGGTTGTTCTGTGCAGCGTGTTTGTACATGACAGGGGAGTGTTTGCTCCTGAACATTTCTTACCCATTTTCCTGGCCAGTCCCACTTCCCCACATATCCACCTTGGAGAGAATACATACATATGCCAGTGAAGTAGGGATGCTTCATGTCTTTAGAGACTTGTCCGGGCAAGAATATGGTTCTGCCAACGCTCTGCCAAGAATATGGGTTCACCCCTCCAATCGCATTTCCTGGAACACAGCTAATTCTTTGGGAGTTTCTTGGGCTGACTGTGACATTGTGTAACTGTTTTGTTGTTTGGGTTTTTTTTCATATTCACGCACTATAGGGAATGAAGAAGAGTAAATAATAAATGTAGAATAGTTTTGAAAAGGCAAATTACAAATATAGAGGCAGTCAAAAGCCAATGGAGTAAAGTAATGTACTCCAATTATTGTTACCACTGCTAATATTACCATATCATTTAAAATTATTTGACTGAGCTCCCTCAAGGGTATAATGAGGCTGTAACACCTGTATGTACTCTAAGGTGGTTGCCCATCTACTAGGACTTGTCGAAACTGCTGCTCAGATGAGTACTACTCTGTTTGCATGTGGGATGGATCGAACAAGGCAAATCACATTCAGAAGCAGGAGTCCAGGCGAGGTGTGTCCACAAATACAATTATTTCTACAGTTACTGTGCTCAGAAGAGTTCTCACCTGACTGAACTGTCTCTGCTCTGTTGATCCAGAGAGAAAGTCAACAGGATTTAAGTCAGGATTCCTGTGAATGAAATCCTTAATGATGTGTTAAAGTTCGTGTCATGGAACTTTCTGAAAAATGAAAAATTATTCCCCTTCCCTGTGAGTCATTTGCTGCTGCCCTCTGACCGGTGGTGCTGGGTTGAGGATTGCTTTTGGTTCCTCAGAACAGGATGCTAATACTATCCTATTAAATGGATGACCTTGTGTCATTTGCTGCTCCTCCAATATTCAGCAGGTATTTTCTAAAAGATACCCCCTGGAGTTCTTGAAATTCAGTAGTGGTATAAAATAATTAACTGAAGGTCAGAGGTAGTTCCTGCTACATCTAATTTGTAAGCAACTGTTGAGGAGAAGCTTACATGTGATATACATGCTAATGAAGATCTCAATTTCAGGCCATATTTTAAGTATTATAAAAGTCCTTGGGGATAAAAGTGGCAGAAATTTAAATGTTGAGGAAATTGTAAATACAGGCGGCCTTCAATTCAGGTAGGTGCTACTGCCAGCGTGCTTAATGTAAAGTTTGTGTTTATAACCACTAAAGACATTCAGTCTTGCACTCGGATGTAAGCAGACATCAAGTTCCATTCAGATCAGAAGTTGCAAGTTTGAACGTGTGCTTTGCTGGTTCGGGATGTGGCTGTCTATGGAAGATCACTTTACAAACAGCAAGAAAATGCATTGCAGTTCAGGAGGTATGAAAGGGTCCCTCCCTTAGGTGGAAATCCCCCCACTAGACCCAAAGGAAACCATGTTTGCACTGACCAGTTATGCCCAGCTTCTAACTAAAATTCCTCAAAAATGTGATATAAATAAAGCAATAAATTTAGAATATGGTACAGCCAAGCTGAAGAAAAAAGATGTTAATGTAGGAATGTTAGTCTGTTTGGGATGTCTCAAATCAGCATGATCCCAAAGGTAGTTTGTTCAGATACAAGTCCCTGCCCTCCCCCCCTCCCCACCATATGCACACCTATATGTCTTAAAATGTCCATTGGGAAGCAAAATCTGAAACAAAATATAAGTAAGGACATTGTGCCATATAATTTCAAGAGAAGCTAGACAACAGGACTTTCATAAGACTCAATCTTGTATTTCTTTAGACTTTTTTAAAAATCAAAAATGCTTATTCATGCCATGTTAATAAAGCCTATTTGAGCTGTCTAAACAGTCTGCAAGTTATGTAACACATCACTTAACAATTAATTTGCTCAAGATTTTAATTAAAAATAAATTGTTGAACTGGTTAATATCTGACTTAATGTTCAGCCAAAGAGACTCTAGCAACCCAGAGCAAAATTTCCTGCTCAGCAAAATGGTACATTTTCTTTTATCAGTAGTCAGTTGGATTATTTTGTTCACAAATAAGAATTCTTTGGTAAACAATTTGATAAATGATTCAGCCTTACTTCCTCCTGTCTTGGGTGTCATCAAATACTTTTGATCTGTTATTTGTCTGCAAAGGAATTTTTCTGGAACCATGTATTATTGTATGTCTTTATATGACAGTATCTTTCTAGGTAACAAATATTTCCTACACATTTTCAAAAAACCTAATATATATTTAAGTAAAACACTAATAATAAGCCATTGGACTGATGTATTTTAGATAATAGCCTCCCGATTTTCCATCTCTGATTCTTTTCACTTAAGAGCAAACCGGTTCCACACAGGAACTAAATCCTACCATTTTCTGAAAAAGATACATGGAGATGATGAAAAAAGAGATAGCTGTGATATCAAGCATTCTAGTTCAACCTAATATTGGACCGCTAATCTGCAAAACAAATACAACAGTAGACAAAGAGGATTTTCTACTGTTTGAGTTTCAGCTTTGTGATCCTTACTTACCTGTGATAAGTCCTGTGTTGTGCCCAGCAAACGGCTGAGTAATATCCAGCAAGTAACATCACCTAAAGAGTTTTGCCAGGCAAGTAGCCTCTGCAGGTACCATCCTGCTTGTATAGAGCTGGTTCACTCAGAGACACAAATCATCAGTGAGGTTGTTTTGAGATCTGCAGCTCATGGGGACATAGTACATCGTTCTGCTGTCCCCAGATGGGGCTAGTACTCCATGATGACACAGAATGAGGGGAGACAATGTAAAATTCCTCCATATCAGTTGCAAGTGTTCAGGAAAAGGGTGTGTTTTTCATGGGATAATTGATAAGAAGGGGGGAAAAGGAGAGGAAAGGACAGAAGCGCTCTGAAGCAGAGCCAGGTGGAAAAGAAAGAGGGTGAATTCAGACTGCCTTTAGTTAAACATCATTAATCAGCCAAAATAAAGATCTTGGCTATTGACTTGGGTTTTCGCTGGGGCTTTCAGCTCCAAACAAGCAACCAGAGGGAAAGCAAAGGATGGATTGTCTTCCTATTTGACTCTCAGTGTAGTCAACATTTGAACAACTAAAGTTTAGGGGGATTAATCCAAGTCATATATAGTTTCCTACCTACCTGTAGGAATCAATCTTACTCCTATTGATATATAAAAAAAAAAAAAAAAAAAAAAAAAGAGGAGGAGTCTCTTTCATTATTGTCTCTTTAGTTTCTTTCCTTGCCCCAGATGACACAGGAGGATTAAGCTAGTGGAGATAAAAGTGCAGGAGCTCCAGACTGGTCAAAGACGACATTATACTTTCTGACAACAAGACAGTAAAAGTGTGTGTGTGTGGGTTGTTAGTCTTTTCATTCCTTTTGTCAAACCTAATTTGAAGTAAAGGTACCGGCCAGAGCTAGGTTACTGCCATGTCTTTAGAAATTTGTGCACTGTGTACAAAACAAGGTGAAGAACTGAAATGTTTCCTGTCTGAAGTGAAAAAGAAGTCTGCATTTAATTCCATCCAAGGGAGAGCCTTTTAAATAACTGGGAGACTTGCAAAGAAATTAGGGCCATCCAAGGAGGAGGAGCAGAGCTGTGATTCACCACACGCTCTTGGGAGGTTGCCACCCAGCTGTTATAACAAGATTATTTTGTAATGTTTGATATCCATTTCTGTACAACCTGCATGACAGTGCAGATGAGCTTTGGCTGAGAGCCCTGTTTTCTGGCATAAGTGGGCAAAGGTCTAACGTCTGAGGAGTGTGAAAAATAGGAGATTCAAAACTGAATGCTGGTTTAACTACGTAACCTCATATCCATCCAAAGGCATAGGGAATAATAATAAAGGTCTTTAAAATTCCCTACCTACAAGAATTTCACAAGCAAGGTTTGCTCTGTGCATTGCTGATGCTGCCTTCCTTTGGGGAAAAAAGTTTTTTGTGCCAATTCTATGTTTTTCTTGTTCCTGTATAATAGAGTTGAAAGAACAGACACTGCTTCATACTTCTGGAAATGAGAGGAGTGGGAACTGATTCATGAGTTAGTCCAGAGCAGTTATCTTTCCTGTTCAAAGAATTATTTCTGTTTTGTCTATAAATCTGGCACGGTATTGCTGTTGGATCTGTCTTGGCCAACTGTGATGATATCTCTCCGACTGGCTGACAGGTCACTTCACCCTAACCTTATTCAGCCCAAAGGGAAGAGCTGCCACCTCTCTGATACCACCTCTAATGCCAGTGAAGATCAATATATGAATGAAACTTTTACTGTGTATGTATGAGGAATATTTAGCAATGTACATATAGGATTGCTTCAATGTACACGTGACAAAGTCAGGAGATACAAAGGGTAGCTTGTTTGTTAAAGATCTGAGTCTCAAGCTGAACAGAAAGGAAATGAATGGTTTCATCCAGCTTTCTGCAAAAATGAAGTTTGTGTAACTTGTTTGTTGTAGGGTTTTTTCTTTGTTAATGTTCATGCTCAGATACTGCAAGCAGCACTGTACAACACTTGTTCACAGATGATGAAGGTCTTTAGGGAGCTGGGTAAAAAGCTCAGGTTTAGAGATCAGAAAATGAGGCGCTCTAATACTGAGCATGGATTTTCAAAAGAGCTGGATGGGATTTTGCACTGAAATTCCTTTGAAAATCAAGGCTAATGAGCACCTGTTTCTTCATCAGGTTTTGAGAGTTACCCCTTAACAATTTGTGTAAGATTCTTAGAAGATAGTAGTCAGTAAAAGACTGACTAGTCTCAGGACTCCTGTTCTGCAGGGTTTATAAGTATTGCACTATGTTCACAAGGTTCCCACCTTTTCTTTCTGTTATGTAGAACTCATGCAGCAGGTGCACAAACAATTTCCTTGCTCTGGAAGTCTCAACCCTCGCTCTGTGTTCAATATCTTATCTGTCAACTGGATTTCTTTCTCTACTCCTATGGAAGGAACTGAGGGTTTAAGCACATGAGGGAAGAAAGAAATGGTTTTAATTTAATACATTATTTTAGTTCTTTAGTATTGAATTGTCTTAGTGCTTTATTAGGGAGAATACCCCATGCACTAGGCATCAAAATGTGCATGGCTAAATGGAGGTAATGTTGTCACCAACAGTACTGGGAGAGCAATGCGTCCCACTATTTAAATACCCTATGGAGTCATGCTGCATGGCACGAGAGGAATAATGTAATGCTGGCTCATTCTGACAAACATCAAAAGAGTAATCCCAAATCCTATCACAATGCAGTGAATAATCACGATGAATTATGTAGGCTGCTGGAGATGTCACATTATAAACAACTGGTTACAGTACCAAGACAAGCAGGGAAACTTCAGCATCTGGCTCTGCATTACAGGTACCGAAAACCTGCATGGGTCTACCCTGAAGAACTGCCAGCTGAAACAGAGAGGCTTTTATGAGATATCCACCCCGTGTAAGCCCTGTTGTTTTTCTGTGTGTCTGCCACATCAGTAGGGGAAGTAAAGCAACTGGCTGGAGGCAGCATCAGTGGGGGAGAAACAGCAGGGAGATGTGTGTATGCCTGCGAGAGGGACAAGAAGGTAGAAAACCAAAGGAAAAGAGTGGAGGAGGGTAGGGGGCTTTGGTGCTTGTCTGCTCCCTGGGGAACAGCTGATGGATGGCAAAGAGTGAAGTCAGGAGAACCATACTTGCAAGGTGCCAGCCAGGGCTAACAATATGTACCAGGCAACACTGGGGGCTTTCAAGGATCCTGCTCTGACGGTAATGCAAAGGAATTCAGGGTGGAACTGGAGCAGAGTTTCTCCATGAATAAATCAACACCTACCTATTGCTGTTCCCCGGGAGCAGGATGATGCTGTATGATAGGGAACGTGCTGTACTGTGCTCTCACCTCGTACCAAGGACTTTAATACTCTTAGAGCCAACCACACTAGAAGCCTGTCAGCTCCTAATCAGATCTTATATTTAATTCTGGTTCTCTAAAATGGACATAAAAGGAATACAGCAGTTGTCATTTCAGTTTATACCTAAAATCTAACTAGCTGCTTCTCTGTAGGTATACGGGTTATTTTCAGGTGCTGTGAGAAAGCTTAAGAAGTTCTGCGGATGATGAATAGCCTAATGAAGTCAGGAAAAGCTGCATAATTAAGCAAGGTTGGGGTAAAATCATAGCTACTTTGGAAGAATTCTAAGTAACTTTAACAAGGTCAAGATTTTACCTCAGGTCTTCATAGAATAGTTTGCCACCAAAGAATTTTTTTTTTTTTTTCTCTAGCCCTGAAGGATGAGGGCTTATAGCCTTAATTTTATTTATCCCTTCTTACGTAACCATGAATGCTCTCATTAGCCGTATAAATGTCTAATAGTCTTTTGAATGCTGGTAAACCTAGACATTCATTAGTAGCCCAAGGGCAAAATAATTCTTTTCACTAGTGTTGCAGATTTATAAAGTTTAAGCCTTATAATATTTTTCTCTTAGGTGGGCCAGGAATGTGCTTAATTCATTCTCTCATACTTAGAAAATGATTATTGAATAGTTTCAAAAGTTTAGCTATTGGAAAACATCTGCATTGAATTCTCTGGAGCTTTTTCACAGGAGAAATAGTTGCAAATATTCATTGAGATCAACTTGATGTGGGGGTTTCTGGCATGCCTTTCAAATTTTCTCCATTTTGAAGAATATCATATTCATTTCTGTGGGACAGATTTACTTCCATTCCACACAGATCCAATCTTCCTCACTTCGATTGCTGAAAACTATTTCCACTATGAATTTATAATAAGGTAGTAGGGTTTCCACACCAATGGAAATGCTTTTATGTTTCTCCATGACTTTTATTTTTCAGTGTTTCTTTTGGAGTTTTCATTGCATGTGTTTTTTCATGTTCAGCCTTTGGCAGGTTGGGATGCGTGATTTACGATGCAGCCAACATATTTTGACCATGCTCCAGCTGATCAAGAAGAAGCTATTTTAAACAGAAAATATGGCTGAATACAGCAAAAACATTATTCTCAAAAAAAAAAAGAAATTGAAATAAATTTGAGGGTAAGGGTAATAGCTTTGTTTAGATACTTTTGTGTGAGGGTTCTCAGTAAACAGCTCTGTCATTGAATGGTTGTGTGAGAACAGGCAAATTACTTTTTTGCAATTGTTGTTTTTCCTAATCCCTCTCATGTCTTCTTTGTCAGCACTGATATCTTCAGAGGCAAGATGGGCTATTTGCTCTTACAGTGCTAAGTGCTCTTGCAGTGAGGCTCGGGATGTGGATCCAGGAGGCAGCTGAGCTGGTCACAGCTTGCTGACACTGAAGAGCGAGATCCCTCTCTCTCCTTCCTTGGCTCTGGCACTTACCTGTTTGCACAGAGAGCCAATTTGCCTCTCTAACCCAACTAAAGGTTTCGCTTTTTGCCACGGTAATTTTCTGCTGTTTTAGTAAATGGAATGAATGCACCATGGGATTAGACCTGTGCCAGAGCTGGCTCAAGGTAAAGCATAGGAAGTGCATGGCATGGGAATTAGGGAAAACCAAGAGAGAGCTGGATGGTGTGCTGTTGATTTGGTCCAAAAACTGCTGCAATCTGTGTAATAATGAGAGTTCGTTGCGGTTCGCTACCACAGTACAAACTTCCTTTTTGAGCTCAGATGAGCAATGCCGTCCTCTTCTGCCTGAGATCCATGTTACTACAAACAGGGTAAGAACAAGCAGGCTTCAAAGTCAACGCTGTGGCTGTAAGCTGTTTGTTGAAAGTGGAAAGAATTTGGAGCATTGTTTGTTACTATATCAATATAAGCCAACATTTTCAAAAATACTTGCTTTAAATTCAGGCTTTTAAGTAGATATTTAAGCTTCCAAGTATTCAACCGTCACCTGTTCACCTTCCTATCTCTCACTAACTTTGTTACGGTTTATGGGTGATGGATAACTCTGAATTCAGGCTGTTTCTGTATGTGGGTCAGATTATATGGGTTTTGAAATGTTGCGTTAGGCTGGCAGGTTTGACAAACCAGGCCACTGTTTTGACAGAGATGTCTTTTTATCTTCCTCTCAACGCAATCTGGGCTGAAACTCGGTGCTTGTCACAAGAATGTTCTTCAGTGGTCTCAGAAAGGAGCTGAAAGCTGTCAAATAAGAAATTACAGTACCAAAGCTTTGTGTGTGCCAATGTGACTGAAGAACAGGACAAGGTACCTTGGCAGCAAGCATTTCTGTCCCTCTTAGCATGGATGAGCTCTTGGCTTCGTTCCCTCTCCTCACTCTCTATACTTACAGATGGCTACGGCTGAGATGCCATAGTGACAGAGAGGGGTCTACAGACAGGAAGTGTTGTGTTGCTAACCAATATACAAACTTTTTTATTTGCTGCCATCCTTTGCAAGTGTTTATGCTCTACACTTTCCAGTGAGCAGAATGAGATTTCCCTGTCTTTCCAACACCCGAAGCAGTAGCTGATCTATGACCAAAATTTATATGGTGCTCCAGAACAACCAATTGTGCGGAGGCTTGCTGATTAAAGACACATTTGAAAACGTGCAGCTGTCATCAAATGTAGGTGATGCACGTTTCAGAGAAATTACATGCTGTGGGTGGACATTCTTTACTGATTTTGGCTGTACCCTCTGAAACACAAGCACCTCCACCTCTTGCCCATCAGCTGGCGGTTGCTGGCTCACCATTCCCACCATGCTGCTGGTGGAGGGAGCTGGCTAAAGGGCTCCCATTGAGGCAGCACAAAGATTCTAATCAGCTGCCTCAGGACTCCTCGCTTTTGGACTCTGTAGCCCATCTAAAATGGCTTTTTACTCCAGAACACACAGCCTGAGAGCTGGGACATGTGTCTCTTTAGCCCATCCCATGGGCAACCACGAGCATGTTCATTGATCTGTGTCTCATTTAGTCTTTTAAGCTCAGAGAGGAAAGGCTCATGGATCTGGACACAAGGGTCTCAGCCCAGTGCTGATGTTTCGCTGAGAGTCCTCTGGCATCTTTTTTCCTCCATTAGGGACTGCTGTGCCCTAGAGACAATTTCCTCCTTAAATAAAAGAGTGTTGCTATAATTTTCTCCTGCAGTATATATTCCAGTTCACAAAGGTACACCACAGATATATTGGCCATTATGGTTCCCCTGAGTTTTCCTCCATTAACCATAACAAAATGTCATTAACTATTTAGGAAGAGCAGCCTGTAAACATACTTCTAGTTTCATGGTTTTTTGTTATGTCCTGTAATGTACAGGATAGAGACAAAAGATTATTTAAAAAATAGCTTTGAGGTAACACGTTACTGAAGTCATTTCAAATGATCTGAAGGAGTCATTTGGAATGACAGCTTTTATTATTTCCTCTGCCAGTAAATTAAAGAGGGGCTAAAATGCAAGTGATTGAACTGAAGCAGGAAATCTGTTTCCAGGTGTTTGCAGATGATGTTCTAAATAATTTAGTAGCTGGGAACAGTGTGTTATGCAGTCATCCAGCAGAAAGGAGAAAATTGAGGGTGTGCAATTCCCCCAGCTACTGTTCCGGTCTTACCGATGTTTACATCAGTAAAGAGGTGGAATAACACAGTGGCGAATCTGGCCAGTGTATTGCTGTTTCATAATAGTATGTATTTCCTACTTGAAAACATAAAACTGAGAGCCCCCTCAGGTCTCTCAGGTCTTTTTGTTGCTCTAATTTTATTTTTTTGCATAATTACAAGTTCTTCCAAACGATTAGCTGCATGTGCAACTGATTTTATGTCCTTTACTTCCTAGAGGCCTTGTGTTTTCCCAAGTATGGGGTAGATGTTTTGTATTCCTTAACATCCACTTTTGTCCTTGACCTTAGCTGATATCTCTACCATAACTTGTTTCTTGCTCTGAGACTGGGCTATGACAGCTTTTTTAAGAGCTACAACTATAAGCACATGAGGGTGAGGTATCAGCTAGCAGAGACTTTCACCGGCGTCATTGTGACCAGGAAATAATATGATACTGTCAGTACAGGTTCTAGTCTGGTGCAAATACAATAGCTTATGGCTGTAGAGACTCATATCAATTCAAAACAGTTGGGTTAATTAAGATAATAGAGTCCTTTGTTCATTTTAAATAGGAGATAGTGGTGATGTTACAGACTACAAGTGGGTAAATAATTTTCATATATATGTACGAATTACCAACCCACTTCTAGCTTGAATAGCTATGTAGTTCATTTAATTTTCATTCTCTTTCTTGAAAAAATTTCTACAAATAGAATAGACACTTCTCAAACATGAATGTCCGTTGCTGTTATTGGTCAGATGGGTCACCTGAGTATGAGTCTGGCACAAGAAGTTAGAAAGGTCAGGAGCGTGGCAGATTTTAGGACAGAACTAGATACTTACAGGGGTTTTGAACCATTGATAGTTTACATGAGACAGAAAAAAATACTGGAGAAATCTAGGTTTCTCTGTATCTTTGAAAATCATGATCCACAGCTCAATAAATCACAAGGAAGGAGTTAAAATCATGTTTTAAAATATCTTTCTTTTTTTTTTTTTTTCTGTATTAACTTTGAGTTTCTGAGGTTTGTTTCCTGCCCTGCCCTTCCCTCTGCCCACCCCCACCAGGTTTTTGGTACTTTCAGAAATTCTATTCCACTACAAAAATTAAGTTGCATTAATTTCCCACCCACCCCGCCGCCCCCAGTGTGAATCATTTGCTGTGAAGCAAATAGTATAGTCATTATTTTGGTAGTCACTCTGTGTTTTATGAGTTCACCTCAGTACAGGTTTACTGGTTTAGGCACATTGCATATGGATGTATATACATGTATGAGTGTGTATATGATGGAGAAATCATACTTCATTCATCTGGTGGTCTGTTCCATCAATGTTTGGTGCTTTCCATTGTCAGTTTAAATATCCAATAAAAGTCCAGTGTTTGGAATAAGCAGCAGTCCCAGCCTTCCCTCCTTCAGTAATGCAAACTGCAACAAGACCCATAGGTTGCATAAGTGATTGTTTTCCCATCTCTAGAGCACTTTGCTTCTGACCTCAGCGTTGACAAAGATTCCTGGAAGCCCTGCTGCTGATGGGCTCCTGGAGGCTTTGAGTGCTGCCCTTTGACTGGCAGGCACAGAATTTGCATTAAGTACTTTGAAGCTCTTGGAAGAGACCAATTGAAAAGTCCTTCTTTTTGGAAAGCAGCTGAAATAAAATCAACCTTAGCATTTGTGCCTTCATATGAAACATGTTATTTTCCTTAAATGTAAGGAATTACTTGGACTGATGTTTTCAAAGGCACCAATGTGATTATCAAGCAGAAGTTTCAACGTATCAGACTTGAATTATATACAGTTCCAAGCAGTTATTGCATTCTCCCCTCTGAACTCTTTTTTGTTAAACTTACATTCAGGTCTCAGAGCTGTTTGGAGAGAAACAGGCTCCTATTCTAGGAACAGTGTTCTAGGAACTGAATTTGGATAATCTCCACCCAAAAGACCTTTTTAAACCAGTTGCACAAAGAAAATATGATAATGTGTGCAAAAAGAATACTGAGGCTCGTCTTAGTCTGGTTGCATGCAGATCAGCTTTGCAGTTGTCCTTGTATCTGCACGTGTATTTGAGTAATCTGTCACCTATTTGACAAAATCTGGTCTTGGGTCTAACAGGAAAAGTTGAGGTCCTAGTTTCCATTTCTAGTTTGTTGAGGAGTCAGAGACTGATAATTTTAGGTAAGTACGCTTTTCATCCCCTGTTCTAGGACAATATTTTGGACACCAGCCACGTTTCTGAGTGTAATGAGGGAGCAGCAAAAGCTTCTATTTCCTTTAAAATTATAAAAGTCTGTTTGCAGACAAACTGCACCTGCGTGCTTGAGTTTGCCATTTACATTTCCTTTCATGCTTGCTACAGGAACTTTTAAATTCAAGTTTTAGCATATATTGGTGATAGTGGCAGATTGAAAAAACACTTGAAACACGTGAAGTGGTCTGAAGTCTTTGCTCTGCGGAGGAGTCAGACACTGAAGTAACTTCTCAATGATGAAAGGTACCTCAGTAAATGAAAACCCTAAGCTGCAAAACTACCTGTTTGCTGAGGGATTCTGCTTCTGATCGACATAAATCTAGTGCCCTCTTGATCTGCCTCTGCCTCTGCCTCTAATTCCATCTGCCTTATTTCTGATGCTTATTTCTCCTATAGATCAGTAGTTTTGGAATGTGGGTGTCTGGCAGATTTCTTGAGACAAGTTCTTACTACTCCTTGATAAAACAAGAGATATATGTCAAGCTGAAATGTGGCAGTAGGTGAGGAAGGCAGTGAGAATAAGGCGAAGGAGATAGAGTGAATGTGAAAAAGAGGGCTAGCAATTACAGACTAGATATCGCTGGCATGTGTGTATTAGAGGAGATCTTCAGATAAGGCTACTCTATTGTGCTTCATGAATACAGGTCAGTTGTAATAAATTCCTGCCTAACAATTGGTTATTTCATACTTAGTTAAAAAACTTGTAACTTGCAATGTTCTTTTTAGTCTGCACATGTTTTCCTCCTCTTCTTCTCCTTCTTCTGGGAGGGATAAATTAAATATTTTTAAAGTAGATTTGAAGGCTTCTCTGTTCCTTATTATACCCAGATGATAGAGAGCCTTTTACAACTTCTAATCAAACAGGAACAGTTTTCTGTGGAATTTTTTTTCCTCAAATAAATAGATGCTGGTTTGCAAGTTCCTTTTTGAAGCGGTGGGATTCTTTAGAACTTCTCTGCTCATTAGGAAGTTTCATTGGTAAAAAATAGCTCCCTGTCTAGCTCCTTTCTGGGAAAAAAGATAATGGTTGAGCAAAGAGAAGCAAAAGAACAAATCCAATATTCCTTTTGCAGTTCTCTCATTTATGAACTATAATTATTTCAAATTAGGATGAAAGTTGCTATGTCTATGTTCTCCATGAATAAAGCACAGTACAGACCTTTTCACCATTACAGAAATGTAACTACCTCATGAGGTAGGTGGAGACTAGATCCCAGACAATGTATGTGCAAGCATGTTTCCACCCCAGTGAATGTTAGTGTACCAGCCTCGTCCCTTCACACACCTCTTGTAGTCTCCCTTCCAGCTCATCTTGTGTTTCCCCACAGTAGGAGAACCTAATGTTTGGGCATGCTAAAACTAGGACCTGTTTGAAACAACACAGACAGAGGAAAATAGTTTTTATTTTTTGTCCTGGTTAAGGGACTATGTGCGTATTCTGTTATCAAATGTTACGCACATGGTAACCTCTTCTCTCTCCTTGGTCTCTTGCAATGGATGGACTCGCATTTATCTGCGTAACAAAGGTGCACAGTGAAATGCAGTGAAAATAGAAGCTGACAATACTCTTTCATTTGCCTGTGCTTTTAAAGTCAGATAATGTGTGTTTTGTCTTCTGCTGCTGGGCATTTTGTGAAGGTCTGTTCAGTGGTGGAGTGGGCTTTTGTGTAAGCTGAGTGAGGCTTGGGCGTGTCTCTCCCAACGACACTGGACTGAATTTACCCTGGCAGGAGTTCCAGGGAGCCTGGGTATATGACACTCAAGTACGAAGCCAGTTTTTACTGTCGATTTGACTTCAAAACCAGACTCCCTATGTTTTCCTATGGCGAGAAATACTTGACTCCAAGTCCAGGTCACAGCGTATGAATAAGGAGCCAGATTGTACTTGTCCTGGCTGGACATCACTTCCCACCTCCTGAAGTTAGCACTGAACAAGAGCTCTGGTTCAGAAACTGCTTTTCGGGACTTTTTATCTTCTCTTCAGGATACAGTTAAGCCCAGAAAGAAGGTTCTCCAGCTGTTCTGAATGTCTGCTCTGTGCCTCACAAGAGAAGGCATCTATTCAGCTCCCAGGCTAAGTACACCCATGCTGCTTGTCCCAACAAACACTCTCTTTGCTGAATTATCATCTTAAAAGAACACAAGTATTCACCTTGTTGCTGGATTCAGCAGTCCC
This sequence comes from Aquila chrysaetos chrysaetos, assembly GCF_900496995.4. Lineage (NCBI taxonomy): Eukaryota > Metazoa > Chordata > Aves > Accipitriformes > Accipitridae > Aquila > Aquila chrysaetos. The sequence continues at coordinate 11,289,240 of NC_044014.1, forward strand.
ATCAAATATCTATTCAGATATTAACACAGGGTTACCTGGCTCTGGATGTGCTTAATTATAACTCAGTTTGCATAGTTGCATAGGGCAGAAGACAGTTGCATATTTCTACAAGTTAGTTGTAACTTTAGTCAAATGTATAAATAAAACCCAAAAGCTTATTGAAATCTTCAGCCTAACAAAATGATCTGATAAAAAGCAACACCCATACCAAATTTTCACGTGTATAACCAGTATTCTTCCTAACCTGCTCCCTTTCAAAACTAGCTATATTTGACAAAGAGTTACAACTTATCTATATTCTATGATAGCGCACACAACATCAGATGCAGGTCATGAGAAGTTGGAACTAATTAGTTGTTGGTGGTGTTCCCTGGTTTTCACATGCCTACAGCATTGACCTTTAAATCCAAGATGGATATCTTTAGTAATCCTTTTGCTTCTGCACCCTTGGTGCTTTCTTCCTGCTCCAGCAGACCTGCAACTAGCAAGAAATGCACTCTGAAGAGGAAACATAATACATGGAAATTCTGATAAGAACAATTTAGTGCATATAGTCTGTCATCCAGGCATACACATTTGAGAAATCTAAGCACGCAGAGACATATGGAGAACTTATATATATATTTGTGGGTTTATCAGTAGACAGGCTGGAGAATGCCAAGTCCCTGGAGATGTAAGTCATGGCTGACACTAGTGAAACTGGGTGAGATGGGTAAGATGACCTGAATGTAAAAATCAAAGGGCAGAATATGGGCAAAGGAAAAAAACCATGATGTTTTATATCAAAGGCACCGTTGCTTGGTTTTGCATCAGAAATAACATGGTATTGGGGGAGCTCAGATCCTTATTGATTAAGGTTCTTTTGGGACTGCAACTAAACATTTGAAGAGCGTTTGTTACTTTCTACGGAACTGAAAAAATGTTTCCATAGGTATTTGCCCTTGATGGTTAGGAAGAAAATCTGTATTACTACAGGTCGTATTACTCTGGGAGATATTTGCTTAGTGTTCTTAAAAGTAATGCATGACAAATACAGATGCTCTTGTGCCCATATAGGCTGACTTTTAGTTGGGCTTTTTCCAAAGGTCAAAGTCTTATCACCAACCTAAACTTACTAATAGCTGCAAGGGTAACAGCAATTGCGACTTACCTTGTGCAAGCGCAGCATGATATCAACCTGAAATTTGTATGTCTGGAGTGGAAAAGTTCTGTTAAAAGCTTAAAAAAAGCTATCAGAATAACTAAGAAGAAACATACTGAAATGGAAATGGTAACAAAACCTGTGAGCTACTGCAGAATAATCTAGGGGATGGTACAATTGTATTAGCATAAAAAATTAATTTGGGAGGGGGGAAGAAATTGAAATTAAAAGCAGAATAAATGATATCTAAAGGATGAAAACAAAGTGAATGGATATGAATTCAACTTTTCTACCTGAAACATTTCCAGTTCACAGGAGGGGAGATAGCTGGAAACGTTGGATACCCTGAAACCTATATTTTCTCAATATTGTTTTCTCACAACTTTTCACACACTCTCAATATCGATACGTTCCCATACCTCATATGGTAGGTGCCAATCTGTTACCTACCATGATAAATACTGCCCTTTAAACATCAGCTTTTATATACTTAAACTGTTACCACAAGTGACACTCAGTGCTTGTGTGAACTGCTTGTGGTTTTCCCAGTAGTGAGTAGTGTATTCACTGGCACTTCAGAAACTGGATTTCTGTTTCCAGTTCTGGCAGTAAAGTTTAGGTAAGACCTTGCACTTTCCTTTCCCCTGCATCCTCTATCTGTTTAGATTTGTGAGGTTTTATACCTCAAGTGTTATGGCTTATTTTGTATTTTAAAATGCTTATACAATGGGCCTTGATTTCAGGCAATTACTTTAGAGGATCTCACGGTACAAATGCATGATAATGACCATAAAAACAAGAGATGTGACACCCACCAATATCCATTTTAATGCTCTTGAGCAGAACGTGTTTTTCCTGACTCTGCTGTCTGGGGCACAACTTCCCTCTTTCATTCCTGTTGGGCTGAAAGGAATCTCAAGGTTGCATCTGAAATGTGAGAACAGGAGGTAAAAGCGGGTGTAAGAGAGGTGATGAAGAAAGGGCAAATTCATTAATGTTTTAGAAACTACACCTGACTCTGCAGACTTCTGCGTGATAAATTTGTGCCTTGTGATTTTCATACTGGTCTTTTCCCTCTCTTCAATTTACAAACTTTGATGTGCTCCTTTACTGTGAAGAATAGAAAAATGTGCAAATGATTTCATTACAGGTTTCTTAATTTCCCTGGCAGCTCTGGCCCAATCATGCTGAGATGTTCAGATGAGTTCCTGTCTCTTCCCTGCACTCGAACTCTTTGAGGATACAGCCATAGGAATGTACTTTGCAGGGTATTTGCAGCTGAAGCATTTTCCTTTTTTTTCCCTGCTTGTTGTTGAAGATCCTCAGTCTCAACCAGATTATTTTTTTTCCCCCAAACAATTTTCAGACAGATTCGTTTCCTAATCTGGTTCCCATCTCACCAGATCAAAAGTGTGACAAGCATGACGAGGGGGAATATTGCTAATACCCTTGGACAGCAAATCTTGCTACCAGGAGCAATCTGCCAATGATGTCAGATGACAGTATTTCTTTCCTTCTATCGTAAAATCTGTACGTTTTCTTTCTTTACTATGCAGCACAACATTGATCTGCCACATTACTGCAACTCTTACAATCATTCTTGTCATAATCAGACATACTGTAAAATCATTAGATTAATTAGAATAACATTGCAGTAATTAGACTTGCTGTGCAATTGCCACTGAAATTACATAAACCAGTCGTGTGCCAGGTTTGCCTTCTGCTTCGCATTGTAGAAACACAGAGCCCCTAGGCACCGTCCCCTGTCAAATCTGGTGCTCCTTGTACAAGACCAGCAATGCAGACAGATGGAGATGGCAAATTCTTTCCAGGATTCTGCTCTACTAGCTGTTTTACTTTTCAGTTGCAGGTATTGTTACTGTCTTTTCTATGTTCTACATTTCTTGGGTTTAAATTGAGACTTGTTGAAAAACTTCTGTAAAATAGCTGAAACCTGGCCTATTTCCTGCCTTAGCTGTTCTTGTGACAGGAGATATAAGGACTCAACAGGAACGTTTCCTGAAGTTGCTTATGTGACCTTGACCTAGGGGCAGAAGGGCTTGATGGAAGTGGCCAGGACAGGTATGGAGTACTAGCATTAGGGCAGGCTGCTTGTGAGTGTGTTCAAGAATAAAGTTTGAAAGTACAGATGGATTTACCCTCATAATAGTTTCAATAACAAAGTCACCTCGGAGCCATACGGACAAGTGGCAAATCAGGCTCTAAGGCTACTCCTGCACATAACAACCCAATGATTTTTAGTCCAAGTCATGGTCCTGTAGGGCCCTGCAAAACCAGTTTCCAGCCTGTGTGGGTTTTGGGGGAGGATGGAATCGTAATTGCCCCAGACTGTTCAGCAGTTAATGCAACCATTAAGATGACAAGGCAATTAGAACTCATTTAAAATTAGTATTAAAATCAGAAATGCTGTGTCACTGAGAATAGGTTTGCGGAGAAATTATTTACCTTGTTTAAAATGCAACATTAGCAATAATCTTTGGTCCTAAACCTGAAAAGTGGTGTAGATGAATGAAGCATTTCTACATTGAATGATCCAGAACCATGAGACGATGCGGAATTTCTTAGTTCATGAGTTGATTGTGCAGTAGAGTTATCCTTCTAAGTCAATAAGAGTGTTTGCATGACTGTGAATTACTCTTGGGAGTCAAGCCTTGCAAAATATGTGTGGACTGGGGGATGTATCACGGCAATTCCTGCCATCTTATATTTCCTGTCAAACTCTGAATACTTAGTTTAGCTTTCTATTTGATTTCAGCAACTGTTATAAGCAACAGCTAAGTCTTTCCCCATCAACATTCCCTATTGTGGCACTGTGGCTGGAAGAACTAGTAAAGGCTCTATGAATAATACAAGCATGTTAAGATGACACCCATGTTGTAGACATCTTAGCATCTAAACAACGTTGCATTAAAATGTCTTTGCATGGCCTATGCAACATTCCTGTTATGCAGCTGTGCTGGGTGGCAGGGAGAGTAAGGCTTTTTCAGAGAAATATTTGATATTATCGAATATCTGATATCGTAAGCCTGGAGAACAATTAGTGCAAAGGATGTTTTCTAGAAGGGTTCAGTCATAAAGCAAGGAGATCTCAGTAATAGTTGCATGGTTCATATCAAGGAAGGATTGTCATAATTTTGAAGATGTATGTCTTTCAGCTTGTATTTTGTTAGTTGACAGTGCAATGTTCTGTTGGCTGGATCAGATCCTGAACTAATTGGTTCCTTTTCTCCCCTGTTTTGCTTGTGTAATTTGTATTTAGCTCCTACCTAAGTTGTTCGTCTCCTGCACTGTTTCAGCATTATTAAGAAATTACTATTCTAAGCACAGAACTAACTTTTACTGGCAGGAAGAGCATCTTCAGGGGTTGCTATAGTAAACACACTGTTGAAATACCCTTGACAGCAATGAAATTGAGCACCGTTAGCATGCACGAAGTATACTCTCTAGTTTAGAAAATGATGCATTATTTTGTTTGATTCTATTAATGCCCCAACATATTTATTTTTCACCTTCATGAGATTAGTTGGTCAGATTTGAAAGAATCAAAGAGAAAACCTTTTTCCCTGTTAAGTTGCATTATGTATAAATCCATTGGGAAAGCGGATAGTGGCCTTTCAGGCAAGTAGAATTATATGGGTTCATAGGAAACAATAGAAGCTCATCTGTATAGTTGTGTCCATTACAGATTTGCACTTCCATTTCCTGAAGTGAATGGTAATACCTCAGTTTTTACTGTACTGCATCTCTGATATTGTTGGTTATCTGGAAGTTTGAGGAAATCCTGGCCTGTGCCAACTTAGATCTAGTACTGAGTTAGGTTTTGTCTAGTCTTTATGTATCTATGTCTGTCATACTGTGGAGAGTAAAACATGTCTCTCTGCTTTTCTAACTGCTATCTCCTGCTGTTTCTTCTATGCTAGCAAAAAAACCTGAAAAGGCATCATAGGAAGCCAGAGCTGATCCAGCGTTGTGTTTGGCAGGAAAGGAACGAGTCTGTGTTCCAGCAAGGCAAGTGCATTTCCTTGTCTCTGTGCATGATGATTTGTTCGTATCGTCTGTTATGGGATTTTTGACTTGTAAACGAATGCATTTGGGACCTCACTGAACTGGCAAGGCACTAAAATAAAGAAATAAATGAAAGAAAGAAAGAAAAGTGCTGTCTGCCAAACAATTGAAACATGGGGACTCCACTACATTACTGTAGATGTAGAAGTGGGTCCTTCATTCTTAAAACAAAACAAAACAAAAAGGACTGTGCTTGCATGAAGACTTAGCAGAACAATTTTTAAAGATTAAAAGTCAGTGAGTGAAGGCAGTAAAGATTTACCAAAGATAAATGATAAGAAATTAAGCCAATTTTTTCCTCTGATAAACTTTAGACATGTGAAGTTCCTTAGGTCTAATTCCCTGTACTTCAGTAAAGCATTTGAGACAACAACACAAGGATAGTTATTAAAACTGGAAAAGACAGAAGTCAGCTGCAGCTGAAAGAGAAATAACAGTGGGTTGGTCTGGAAAGGAAACTGTTGGACTGAAGGGTGATTGCTATTGAAATCCTCAAGCATAGGTCTTGCTTAATACTTCCATTAATAAACTTGGCACAAAGTGTAGAGCGTTTTAAATGAATTTTTTGATCTCACAAAGTTGGAGACATTGTCAATATAGAGGAAGACTGAAATACCATACTGGAAGAATTAGATGACCTTGAGAACTGAAGTAATAGAAATGAGATTAAATTTAATAGAGCAAAGCACAGGGTCATGCACAGAGGGATTTATGAGCAGAATTTTTGCTACTAGTTCAGGTGGTACCAAGCAGAGATGACAGCTGGAGGGAAAATCTGGGTGCATGTATTGAAGGCACCAATGTGTCAGAACAGATGCAAAGAGGGCTGAGAGGATGAATCAGGCAAATGAAGAGCCTATCGTGCACAAAAAGACTGAAGGCGCTTAATGTGTGCTCTGGCAAAATGAAGTCTGAGAAGGGATGCGAGTATTCTCTGATGGGGCTAAACATGAGAGAAATAATTTAAGGCACAGAGAGGCTGGAACAATTGACCATAAATGGATCAGGAATAAACTGACAGCTGAGAATCACAATCATCCTAGGAATCATATGTGGGCATCACCTTCCTAGCAGAAACAGTGGGTCTAAGAAACATTATTATTAGACACATAGTTTATAAAATATATGAATGCAGTGATATGATAGGGCTGATGCCTACAATAGTAAGGAATTAGACTTCATGTCCTTTATCTTGTATTTGTATGCAAGTACTTTACCTAGTAAAGTTAAGGCTATCAGAATCGAAACAAAACAAAATCTGTGTTGAGTCAGCCTGTATACTTAGTAAGTTGTCTTTCCCAAATTAACCAATTGGACGTAACGATCTTACAACTCCTACATGGTTGTAAGATGAAGTAGTGTTTGTATGATGATTTATTAATTATTATTTTTTTCTTTCTTTTCCTTATTCTATTATTTTGAGAAGTCGATGTACCTCTTCTGCAAGCAGTTTTGACACTAAACATTACAGCAGATCCTTCTGTCATGTCTGGTATTGCAATTTAGTTAACTTAAGCACAGCTATATGAACCAAGGTTCTGGCTTTCAGGCTCTGCTGAGTTGTCTGTCAGGAGTCATTTTTGCCACTCTATGTTTGTGTAAAAGACCAGTAAAAAAAGGCATAAAAAAGTCAGGAAAAAGCCAGGTGTACATGTTCCCTGCTCTATCCCTGAGGAAGATTTTTAGGACTCTGGGTTTAATAATGCCCCCTATAAAGGTGTAACTTTGCTGTCGATAATATTGGGAGAAGCATGAGACCACGAGTGACCAGTATGAACACTTGTCATTGTGACCCAAGTCCTCAGCTGGTGTTAATCAGCCTTATTTTCTAGATATCTGATTTATACCCCTGATCCCCCATATGAGACTGCCTGTGAATAGCATCTAATATGGCCTTGATTTTCTTGTTGCCAGGGTCACATCATCCCTGTCAACTTCTCTGGCAGAATATTTATAATTTATAGATACAATCCAAGCTTATTCAGCTTATTAATTCAATTAGATGTTTACAAAAAGCCATACAAGATATTTACAAGCCATATTCTTTCTCTAAACACAATTATATTATGTCACTGCTTCTATGATTTCCTTGTCATTTTAAACCACATTTGCAATAAGGGGCTGATGAAAAGCTCATTGAAGTCAATGAAGGCCAATGAGTTCTACTTCAGCCTTTAACATGCTTAATATAGCAAGAAGTATACAGTGTCCTTGCTGTTCACTGCTGATGCTTCTCTCCCCTTCAATTTATTTTTCTTGTTTTCCTTGTAACTTTATTCTCTAAATATGGTATGGTCTGCTCAGAGCTCTGGCAGGAAACTGTCCTGAGACAGGTCAGCAATTTCCAAGTGCTATTTAGGAAAGACATGTGGGATGCTTTCCCCTGCCCCTTTCACACCTAGCAAGGGGGAACTTTCAGGAGTTATTTTGCCAGGCTGCATTTTGTATGGCAATGGGTTAATGCCAACTGCCCTTTCCCTGGAGCCTGCAGTGTAAGCTCCATTTCTTATTGCTGCAAAATAACTCCAACATCACTCTCACTTGGTTGTAGTGAAATCCTTCCATCTTTTAAAAGAATTATTTCTGATCAAGCACTTATGCACTGACAAACTACAGTACGAACTGATTTTTCACTCCCTGGAAAAAGAAAAGATCTATAAATTACCACTTACTTGCTCTTTAAAGTACCCCTTGTTCTCTCAAAACACAGAGGGCTGACATTTCTACATGGCTTTAAACATACTGACCTGCTCCTTGCAATGGCCACACGTCACTTCTCCAAATAGGCGTTACCAGGTTTCTCTTGCTAGCTTGCATCTGTGAGGGACTGGGTCTGTCGACCACCAGCCTATTTTGTGCTGGGCTCAGGTAAAGCTCCTATAGTGCTCTCATACAGTCATACTGGCTGAGGTATTGTGTTATCCTCTCAGAGGTGATGAAACTCAGAATTTTGTTTCGGGCTCATGTTTAAAATGAGAATTTCAAAGCATTTTCATAAAAGTATGTGTCCCTAATCTGCAGGCACTATTTGCTGCAGTCATCATCTTGGAGAATGGTTGGTGCTTAGACCTCCAGCTGGGTCCAGCTCTGCTCGTTTCTTTACTGACTTTCAAAGCTTTCATGTGCCTCTTTTTCTCATACTCTGTCTGCTATGGTGACAAATTTCAAAATGAGCGCTCATTTATTCACAGTGCAGCAAGAGATAAGCATTTTAAAGGAGAGCAGTAAAACCTCCCCCATTTCTTTTCCTTGTTTCTTAACCTGAAGGTGATGGGGCAGTGTCAGTTCTGGCAGGTAGGAGGAGGCAGCTATGACCAGCTTGCCCTTCTCCTTCTGCCCAGTAAAAGGCAGGCAGGGTTTTGGGTAGGGGAGAGAAGAGATTCTAAAATCCCCAGAATTCAGAAGATTGAGAGATGTCGCTCTCCGTTTTAACTCTTTTAACATAAAATAATCCAAACAAGCAGGAGAACAGTCACTTCTGGTGAGAATGGCTGATGAATACTGCTCCTGGGAGCCTGGCAGTGACACGGCTCCTGTTCAGCACCCACCTACCTGGCCTGAGCAAATGAGCAGACTGTTGGTCAGTCCTACTCTCTTACGAAGAAGCCATGTCCTCACTCAGCAGTAAGAAACAGGACAATCCTTTAGTATCTTGGAAACATTTCCTTGTTTCTGTGCTCTTTTATTTTCCAAGCGTTTAAACCTTGTCACCTTCTCTACCTCTCCTCCTTCTCTTCACATTCAGCTGCTTTACTTTTCATATCCACATCTTGCCTCCTTTGTAGCAGGGCAAGCCTACACATTATTTTTGATAAACTAGCATATAAAAACCAGGGTATATGCTGTGGTGAAAGAGAATGCATCTGTAGCTTCAGGAAATAAAACGTTATATCAGCAAAACTGATTTGGCAGGGTACACAATAAACTGATGAGGACTTTTGTGTTCACAGAAGTCTATCTGTCAAAGCTATCTGCTTAAAAATATTTTGTTGTTGCCTTTATGACTTTTCAGTTTGGGCATATAGTACTTTCCTCAGCCTTAAACAGGTAGCATTAAAAAAATTGAAATATCTTTAAAAACCATTGAAATGGTTTTTAGAAAATGTATTTATTTATTTATGTGCATGACAGGTTAATAAACGAGGGAATTTTGTCCAGCATCCCAAACCCATACAGTAAAAGTCCAAGAACAGAGAAATGTCTCATGATCATATGCAGTTATGATCATACACATCCTCTATCAAATTGTGTCATTACATGGAGCCCCTGCTGGAAGTTCTACTCATTGCTGGATATAACCAATGCTACTTGATACATGTCGATATTGTCAGAGCAAACTTTCACTGCAAGCAAGCTGGTGAGCTGTGGAGAGCAACCAGCATCCCCTCTGCACCGGACTGCCCCAGTGCAGTTGTAGTTCACCCCTGACAGCTACTAGGGTTTTGGTCTGGGGTTTTTTGTGAGTTTGTAAATGTTTGTCATTCTGCTGCTTAGATGAGAAGTCTGCAGGGATGCAGGTCAGGAATATTGTTGATGCGATCTTGTTGGTTTTGTTTATTTTGGCTTTTTTTTTTTTAGTCAAAAACTGTAGATAAATTCTTGTTTCCTGGACATATTAGACACAGAAAAAAGCAGAGAGTTCCCTTGTTCAGAAATCTCCTAAGTGTCATTTTTGGCAAGTCCTTTGCACCATCTCAGAGTAATATTTGTCACCTCTTTTTTAGAATGTAACAAATATTCCCATGGTTTTGTAATCAAGAGAAAAATTTAACTGCCACCCCATGCAGAAGGCAACATCTCAAGCCTACAGATGTTTTCATAGCATAAAATTCACTTATTCTTTCACTCATGTGTCTTAACATGTTGTAACTTCTGGATGTAAGAACTCTAACCTGGTAACTGGTAATTTTTTCCATCATTTTAGCCCCGAGGTGTTATAGCACTTGCAGACTGGAAGTTACCATAAATGAACTGGGAGAAAAATAGTCAAGATCTGCTTGTGAAATCCAAAAGGAGAGGGATTGAATGGTCAAAGGCAAGCGAAAAATCCCTCTGCCATCAACAGCAGGGAAGGAGAAATGCTCAGGTAGGCCGGAGGTGTCAATTTAAGTAGGTAAGAGTTTGAGGGAATCTCTGATAAAACATGGTTGTGTATTACAAGTAAGTTTTTGACCTTCAGTCTTCTATTCTCTTTCTAGGGGTGGGAGGATAACAACAACACAGGAAAAAAAGAAGCATAATTCAGTTTCATTTGATGCAATTCTATAATATATGCTTCTGTTAAATGAAAATGTGAATTATATTGTTCAGTTAAACTAAAAAAGTATCAGACTAAGAAAGACTTTCATAGAGAAAGTTCCTATTTATTTTGCATTGACCCTTCTTGGTTTCCTTTGGGATGCTGTTGGTTTTCTGTGAAATAAGTCTTGCCTAAGTCAGTTCCCTGCTGCCTTCTATCTATGAGGTACAAAAACATGGAACAGAGTGGTTCATTTTCCCTGTGTATGTGAAGTAAATGGAGGCTTGTCCATGGAAGAAAGGAGTCTGTCATATCCAAGCTTTGCTGATTCAGCACAGCTACAGCAGATTAAATGATATATGGAAAAGGCTGTTTTCCTCCTGACAAATGTTGAGCAAATTGCAGAACCAGACAGGAAGTTTGCTTAAAGAGATTCCCTGGTTATTTATTATCAAAATCACCTTTTCTTTTGAATTGCCTGCTACTCCTTGGTCCTAAAGCACCACAGTCAGGACAAAAAGGCTGTAAAAGACTTACTTGCTTGGACCTTGAGTGAAGGACACCTTAATAACAGAACAAGGGTCTCAGTGGTGATCAAAATGAAAAAACTTCAGGACCTGGTTTTGTCGCCAAAGGGGGATTCAGAGCTGTGCTGTCATCAAGTCCCTGGTAATGCTATTTCTTCATAGAATCCTCTCAAACATTTCATTTTAGATCATGCTTAAGGCACTCTGATACTACTTTCTACAGTAAGCACTAGATATTTATAAGTTAAGTGAATGTTTACCAGTTAATGTATTTTCTTGAGGGACTCTTTAATCCTGTACTCGTCAAGTTTTTATGCTCTCTCCAAATGTGCGCAAGTACATACACCCTATGAGAAGCCCGCTGACATATGGATGTATGTGTATTCATCTTCTCCTGCCTTCCTTTCCAGGCACTGCTTTATACATTTGGCCATTAGAACTATTTACCATTCTTGGGTTGGTGTATTTCTTACATTTTATTCCTACACTCCTTTGTATTTCTCTAGCTGCCAGAAGACCAATTCCTTGGAAGCCCAACCTTTGCCCTATCAGCTCTATAGTAATAGATGGGTAGATTTTTCTGGAAGAAAACAATTTTATAGGCTCAAGTTCTTGTGCTTCTGCTTTATAATTGTGGGCTGTTAGATACCTGGACATAACTTTCTACCAGGCTACAACTATTTTCTGCCCTCATACCAAAATCTTCAGTTTCCTTTTCCCCACCTAAGCATTTTTTCGTGGGAGAACTACTAGTATGGGACTGCCCCACTACCCAGTTGTCCTCTGTGCTCCTACCATGGGAACTACTTCCCCATTGCCAAGTGGTCCACGTGTGCTAGCTTGCAGATGTTTTCTGACCTTCAGAACAGCTTCTCAGTTTTGTGTAATACCTGATTGTTTCTGCCACTTCTCTTTTTTTCCAGCCATCCTTATAACCTTCTGGAGCTCGTCAGAGCATCGCTGAAGGTTATTGAGAAAAGGGATTTTTATATGCAGCAAATAGATGTTCTTTTCTCTGTATATGGCATAATAGATGTTCCTTTCTTCTGCATGTGGCATTTATGAGAAGAGCAGTGGCAATGTGGAGGCAAGTTCTTTAAAAAGCCTGGTAAGTTTGGACAGCTTCAGCAAGCAGTGATTTTAGATATGGAAAAGGCACCTTATAAAAGAGAGATTAAAAAGCTGAAGGTCTTTCGGTTATTTGGAAGGAAATTAAGAGATGCGTTTAACAGTCTCTAAAAAAAACTATATGGAGAGAAGATGTATGATAGAAAGGGGTAAATATGTAATTTTTTATAGTGGCTGGAATTTGAATTTACACCTAATCTAGAAATAAAGTCCAAATGGTTGCTAGGACAACTTATGAATAAGTATGGTAAGTTTTTCATCGCTTCAGGGCCTCACATAAGGACAAGAGGTCCTTTTGAAAAGTCAGATCAATCAGAAATAGTGGGCTTCCCTTGGAAAAATGATAAGTCAATTTATGGTAGTAGTCCTTTCTGTTACTACAGCTTATGCCTTGTTCTTCTCCTCTTTTTTCTTTCTTGAAAATAGGAATATCTAGCCAAGACTTTGCATGTTAAACTTAGCACTGGAAAGGGAATTTTGAACTGCTGTATTCATCTCCACGTGTAGTAAGACAAAACCATGAAATGGTTGTGTGATGTGTCATTATTGTACTACCTCAAAAGGAACAACTTCCCATTGTGGCATAATACACAGTGATGACACCACTACATTGTACCATAACGAACCATCGGAGTTATTGAATCTGCTTAAGTGTGCAGTGATGATTCTTAAAACACACATCAGAACTGGATATTTTTCTATGAACTGATGAATCTGGAGTTACTGCAACAGTAAATTCTTCAGGTCTTGAAATATTTGTTTTCTATTTTTCCAAAAGCAATAAGCACAGACCAAATGCCCTTCAGTTCCACTCCAATAAAAATAATTTAAGTCTTCCCATAATAAGTCTTCAAAGGCACCAGAGTTCTTTCAGGACTAAAAATCTTACATAGAAACATATCATATGTTGAAAATGCCAACACTGAACAATAATCTTTTCTAAAACTCTGCAATATATTTTGCCAAGTAAGTAAACATTAATAGTTTCTCAGTAAGAATAAAATCTGTCACAACATTTTCTACTTTAGAAGAGAGTGGGTCTTCTTGGTAATAATGAACGACACTCTTGTATCCCATAATAATGAACAACACTCTTGTATCCCATAATAATGAGTATTAGTTGAGCACAGCCACTTCCAGAAAGTAAAGCCATGTGATTGAGGCAAGGCAGGAATTATAGCAAGCTTCAAGGGATGCAAGTCCAGGGAACTAGGAACTTAAAGGACCTGAAAGCCATTCTCAAACTACTCACCATTTATAACACAGTACATTTAGCATGTAGAAATATAAAGATTGTCACAGTATCATATGATAAACCTAAATCAGAAACATATCGGAATGGATTTTTAAGTGACTTGTTAGGGTCTTCAGCTGTACATCTGCAAAGACTTTTGAGTTTGAGTGCACTTAGATGTGATAACACTTGAAAGAACAGTTAGACAATCCAGGTAGTGGCTGAATACTGTCATTTCCTCTGTGGTTAGGTACTATTCTTTAAATAGTACCTTTAAAAAACAAAACTAATAATCTTATTAGGTCTTGGTTACAAATTTATTAAAATGGTAATGCCATGTCCTGAGCTAGGCTGAAATTAATTCTGTTGTTGACTTCAATTTCTTTTTGCTAAAAAGAAAAGAAGTCACTGAATTTTGGCAAGGAAATTTTATATTTATTTATAAGCAGTGGACAACAGTCAGTTGGTAACTGGTGAGAACTTTTGCAGCAACTGAACAGAGAGTCAGTACATTTTTAGGGTGCACTGGTTCACAGGTAATATAGATTGTAACCAGATTGAGTTTATGTTAATAACCTCAGGTGAGAATTATGATTCATGATACCTGTTGGATTTTGCTATGGCATCTGGAGAGGTTAACGTGTTCAGCTCTAAGGCTGAAGGGAGCTAGTGTGGTTCCATATAGCTATATCACTTAAATGGCTAAATGCATCTGTGGCTTAATTTCAGAACAGATCATGAACCACAGTCACAAGACCCAGGTCTTCTGCTGCTTGAAAGTTCATGAGTTTACATGGCTATGGTAGTTGCCATCCCGTAGGGTGCCTTTTCTAGGTTTTATCTGTAATGTGGAAATGACAGTGATTTGATCCTCTCTCTCATTTTTTTAAAAGCTTTGCTTTACTCAGGATCTTACTTTGAATTCTTACAGCTGTTAATATAAAGATCTTTCCACCTCAGCTGGGGCTAATGCTATGCAAATAAATGTAGTTGACAACAATCTGTCATATTTTATTGTAGCTTTTGAATTATACTTAAAAGTGAACTGCTGTTGGTGAAGAAGGCAAAAATCAATAGTTTATAAGGAAAATTCTTCACTGAGATAAATACAGTCTTTGGCTATAATGGATTTTGGCCTTGCATGTTTGATTCTTTCCACATTTCCTCTTAATTCAACTCAGCCTTTCAGTACTTGAATCTCAATCAGCAAATCCCTCTGATTTCATTCAAATAGACTTAGACTTTCAGAGTGTCAGAAGGAGGTTGTTTTTTACCTTTTTTATACTCAACAGCCAGTGAGTTTGAAGGCATTTACCTTACAAATTGCTCATGCAAGGCTTACAGGGAAAGGCAAACATACATTCCTCTTCATTCTTCTAGAATACATTGAAGAGTGCTATTTTACTGTACATGACAAAGGTAATGTTTTAAAGCAAGATCGTAAAGAAGTTTCTGGGCTTTTACATTACTACACAGAACATGTGAAAGAGCTTCCAAACACATCGGTCGTGTCAGGCCTCTGCTTCTTAAAATGTACCCCTTTTGTTCCTGTGGAATCAAGTATTAGGGAAGGTGAGGTTGTCACATCATTTACGCACTCCCCTTCTCCTCTCTTCTTTAAGCAGGGAACAAATTCTGTAGTGACTCTGCAAACTTCTTACCATACATTTCTCATTCCACCTGCTCTGCTGCAAGAGGAAATCTGTAGGTAAAAAATTAAATAAATGCCAGTGCTAGTTGTACTCTATTACACATTTAACCTAAAGGGTTGTTCATTTTTCCTTAAGATCTGATGATATTTTTGTTATTTCAGCAAGAAAGACACCAACTCAGGTTTGCCATCACAATGAAGAGCCCTTAAAAAGACTTGGATTGAGGACACATCTGAAAAACCTGAGTATTTACCTGAATCTTTGCCGAATGCTGTAGTTCTGGGATCTGCAATGAAACCAAAGCAAGTTCAATGATGTTTCTAGCAACCTGTTGGTTTCTTCTTAATTCTTTCCAGGTGAAAAGAATGTTGTCTTCCTGAGTCCCCTCCCTTGTTTGCTACTTCAGTAATTATGCCACTTCCTAGTATGTGAGTAGGCTACAATTTTAAGGACTCCAGAGTTTTGCTACCAGCTCTCAGCAATGGACTTTGCTAGAAAACTCTGTTGTAAGTGAAAAATCCCATTCTGTGAAGGATTTTGAATGTTGTTTTTCTCTTGTTCAGAATTAATCCTGAATTCAGCTGGAGAGATATAAAGTTTAGAAATATCAGTATTTCATTTTAGATCTCTTGGAACTGAATACTTTGTTTTATGCTTCTTAATATATTGCTTATAAGCACAGAGATCGGGGAAAAAAAAAAAAAAAACCAGAGCAAAAAGGCCATGATTCATCTGGGGCTGCCTAGATACATTCCCCCTTCTCCCCATCTAAAAAACCTTTTTGGCTAAATCAGTTCTTTTACCTAAAGTGTTTCTTTTGACTTTTGATCGAGCTGTGTTTTCCCCTAGGAAATAGTTAAAATGTTCCAAATCAGTTCTTTGTTATTATGCTGTGGACATTGATTTCAAAGACATAGATTTAGGTTCTCACTTCTCATAATCTCAAACCTAAATCATGTACCTGAGATTGCTTAAATTCACCCTTTAACCTGATGTGTCCTCTCAAGTGATGAGAATATATTTTCTTGATGCATCCATTGTTCAGAGTAGCATAGAGAACATGAACGTGATGTACCCTGAGTTACTACCCATGTTATAACATTGCCATTACTGTCATCCAGCTACTATTTCTGTATCAAGTGGCTTCTGTTCTCAAATTCTCCATTCATCTGTGTTAGAAAAAAGTCTGAGAGCAGGAAATTGAACAGAATCATTTTCAACAAATATATATAAATAGCCAAGCGTATTAGGTCAGGTTGTTAACAGTCAGAATATATAATGAATAAAGATGAGAGGTGATTTCATTCTGTGGCAGATTGTCCCTTTTTAGTTAACTTTGAGGAAGGAATTTTCAGAATTTTTGCAAAATCTTTCCCTAACCTATCTATCTTTCTCTTCTTTGTATTATGCAAGCTAATTTGCTTTGGAAGACTTTTTTTTTTTTTTTTTTTCTTGGCAAGCTTTTCTTTCTATATCTGAGTAAGATTACTCACTAAAACTTCAGCCTTTCACTCTCTCCCCCATCCTCATAATATAGGGAAAATGGTATCACACAATCTGTTTCTAAAGAGAACATATTCATGACACAAGCCATTGTGATGTCTTCACAGGAATGAATAAGGGGAATGGCTTTAAATGTAATTTCATTTGATAGTTTGTGAAGATAACAATGCAGATAGAGCTGAGTCTTGGTGCAGGACTGCCATCCTGAAGCATTCAGCTGAAAGCTATGTGGCAAAGGAAAGCTATTTTTAATGTTTGTCTGATGTATTTGGTTTCGCTCTAATTTACTTCCATGCTTTTCCAGTGAGGAGCAGGGCACTGCAGACTACAGTAGAAACATTTGCTTTTTGAGAGGGTGTCTCCTTACATTAAAATTTTGTCTTTAGTGCTGCATGCAACAATGAATGAGAGTGAATATTGCTGACTAATCATGATTCTAGTGATGCATTGTCTTGCTTAACTACCAATTATTATATTAAGAAGTGCATCAGAAAAATTCTTTTCATGCTCTAATCTTTGCCCTTCTTAAGCTCAGCTTACAATGTTATTAGGCTAGTGCCTTACCTTAGCCAGCATTAACCTAAGAATAGGCAAACATCAGAAAATAGAATAAAAATTACTCGGATACACAACTGGATAGCAGCTATAGAATTAGTTGTCATTATTATTAAGAATCCAGCTGTGATTGATAGGAAAAAAATGTCTGAAACTGTCTACTTACAATGCAGTCTACATCTTTAGGTTTGCTACAGTCAAAATAAATACAAGAGGATACTAGCATAACACAAAGATACCAAGTGTGTGCTTGCCTGTGCCCAGAATTATTCTGCACAGTAATTTACTTCTGCCTGTTAATACTAAGAGCTGTCACTATGTCTAGCCTGAAAGTTTCGCTTTGCTCTTCCTCCCGGCTTTCTGTGAGATCTTACCCAGTTCCCAGTTTGTTATTGCTAGAGATGTGCCAGAAAGCTAGACGTGCCACCCTGTTATCCTGGGCAGGGTTGTGAGACAAAGCTTCCTTAGGAAATGTGAGTTAGTCCCTTTCAGATGAAGATTCCCAGGTGGGTATAGGCAATCCACTGCATTGTGAATTACTGAACCCAAGAACGAAGTTCTTTGTGCTTTGGAGCAGTAATGTACCTTGGCTGTGACACTTGCTTCCCTGTAGTTGCTATATTGTCCAAAGTGGAAAGTTAAATATGTGGGTCTGGAACTGTTGTTGGTTCCCAAATCCCTGGTGCAATACAAATAGAGATAGCAGAAGCAGCTTTTCTAAATCCCATGATTTCTTCTTGCGTTCACCTGAAAAAAAAAACAGGGAAAGATCGTGTCTCTCTACTTCCAAGCCTATCTGAATTTTATTTTGGCTTATTAACTTTTAATAAGAAGCTAATTAATTCTTCTCCTGATCCCTGAACTTGTTGTATGCATTGACTTGGAAGCTGGTTTTAATTAATGAAGAATTCAATGCCAGCTAAACCCAGCTGTTCATGCCAGAAGCCACCTCTGCCCTCCAGTTTATCAGAGGTCCTAGTTACTCATTTAAGCTGGTGGGATGGTGTGACTGAAAAATCACAGGTCTGGTGATCTGTAGAACAATCACAGAACTATTAGTGGTTAACCCTGGGAGTTCAGGGATGATAGGGGAAGGATGAGCACAGTCCATGCCTTGGAGAAAGTGTAGTTAGGGAATTGTAAATCTTTTTGTGTAATTTTAAACACCACATAAATTATGGAATAAATAATCATGGAAGCAATACATAAGAATGTGAACATAATGAAAGACTTAGAAGACAATGTGCAGATGAATAACAGCTACCTCGCTTTGTGAAGAACAAGGCATATCAGGCTGGTCTAATTAATTTCCTGGGCCATGTTTTTTAATAGGTCAAAGCTGGCATCCAAAAAGTGGTCCGTTAACATTGGGCACTAGCTCTTCTGTGAGAGGAAATAAGATGGAGGAGGTGAGATTTGAGAAGAGTGCAGACATGTTTGAGATGTGGGAGAGTGTGGCAGGCTGAGGTGTGAGCAGTTTGGGGACAGAATGACTTGGAAAGAGAGGTGTTTCCTTGAGAGGTAGAAAAAATTGGGAAATGCTCAGAGGAGGTTTGCAACAGGAGTGGGGAGGCTGTGAGGTGGGAAGCCTGGGGCTTTGCCTTGGGATGGGCACCCTCTGTGGGAGTAGAAACAGAGTTTCAGAAGCATGAAATGTCCTGGGATCCAAAAGACTGTGCTCTCTAATCCTGTAGCAGGACTCTAGTATGGGACTGAAACATTTGCTGCTTCCTTTGCGGTTCATTCTTTTTGCTTTGTTAAGCCTTAGCAGAGTGATAGAGCTATAGTAGCCTCAAGTAAGACAGTCTCAAGCATTCTCATTGTATAAGATTTCTAGGGCAGCCAAGGGAGACAGTGCCCTTTTTTACCTTTTCATGACATAGTTTTTATCTGTTTTAAAGATAATGAAAATATCTTGAATTATTTTTCCACTGGAAGATGTTTTCCTCGAACAGAAGCATACAAACATTTGTTTTTGAAATCGTTTCCTGCTCAAGAAATACTGCTCTTTTAATGCAAGAACTTATAGAAAACATTAAGAAAAAATCATGTTGTCTCTTGGTTAGGAATTACCATTTCACAGTCAGTCCCTCAGAGGTGTTATTGAAGAGGTAAAACCAAAGTTCATGTCTATGCGTGCAAGCGCAGTACTCCACAAGGGGCTGCCCATATGCAAGATAGAAGTCACTAGAAGTGGACGTAAATGCTACAACAACCAGGAGAAAGAAATTTGTCTTTGCTCTTTCCCCTAACAGACTTCTAAGCTGTTTGGGAGCGTTCATCACAGTAAAACTAAGGCCACAGTGTGTAAAACAGAGCTGAGAGAATTGCAATGGACAGACTCTGGCTGCAACGTCTTCCACGGTTTCAAATGCTGCAGACTTTCTGAAGAACCCAAGGCAGCCAGTCCTTAGTAACTGCTGAGAGCCCAGCTTTTTCCAAACATCATGTCCCAGATACTTCCCATAAGAACATAATCTCATTTTTAATGATTCCCACGGTCAGCCATTCCAAGGAGGTAGGCTTTACATAATGTTCTGCTTTCTTCTACTCCATGCCTGTGCTCACCACATTCACAATTTCTGTTCTTTTTTGTCTGCTAGGGAACAACCATAAGGGAAGAGTAAATTTTTTTTCCAAGTTCCAATTGCTCAGTTTCCAAGAAAAGTTACTTTTTTGGTTTTTAGCAGAAAAGCAAACCAATAAATTCCTGCAAGAAAATTGTTTCCCAAAGAATGCAGAGTTAATGCCATAAAATGTAATTATACAGAAAAAATCTGTAGTGAATTATAGTTCTGTTAGCTTCTCGGTTTGTCTCTATGTGCTTTATTGTTCTGTGATGATATCCCACGGGATGTAAAATAAATGTCATATTTCTTAAAGGTTTATGAAATGTGGCAGGAAATTCTGAAATTACAGACACATTTTGGAGAAATATACTTATTTCCTTTCGATCATGTCTGTGATGTTCCTATAGTCCTATGATGGACCTACAGGTCCTCTGCCTTCTTGGAGGAATGCTGCCATATGCAGATGCTTTAGACAATAGCTGAAAGTCTCCTTTTTGAAGACTCTCTTACAAGCCTTCAGCCAGTGAATCTGATGGGCGTAATGCAAATAGACATTCATCTGCTGTCAAATATAGTTTAAGAGAAGTTTGCTATCCCAAGAAATTGCCTTAATCTAAATAGCCCAGGCGGTCCATCTAGATTACAATCAAGGTCCCTGTAATGCACAATGAGGCTAAGCATTCCTTGTGTGATTGTTAAAAACCCATGTCAGAATCCCCAAGACAAACCTGAAATATAAAACAGAAAAGGAGAGAAGAGGAAGGATCCAGTGAGGTAGAAAAGCCTGACTTAACTTCTTATATTGGGTGCTAGTGCTTCTCTGTAACTGGCCAATGTGCTCCATGTGTCAATACAAGTTTTGCAAGCAAAATATCCTTAAGACAAGTATCTGCCTTCCTTCTCCCTTATCTGTATCTTACAGTCGTCTTGCTCTTTTTGCTTGTTATTTTTTTTAAACAGTCTTTTCATCCCAGATACAAAGCCTGACATCATAACACTATTCTCTTCTGGAATTCTTTCACTTCTCTGTCACCTTTGTGTATCAGTAGAGCCTGTCCTTTAGTCAGAAGGACAAAGTGTAGGATGCAAGGCACCAGGTTTTAGGGCCTAGGCTTTTATAAAAGTTATAATAAACAGTGTTTCATTATAGCATGCTGTACTTACCGACACAAGAAAGATGCTGTTTCTTTGCTACAGGAACTGAGAAAATTCTATTAACTCGGATAAAGGGCTTCTGAGCTTTTACCTCTGTTGGCTAAAATCTGGTTTCCTTTGAATTCCCCTCTTATAAAAGATTACAGAGTGCTTGGTTGCTCTGTTGAAATTAAAGGGGAAGGAGGGTAAGTAAACCTCCCAAGTATTATCGTGCTCAAATGCCCTGTCAATGCACACAAACTCTGTTACGGTTTCTCCATAGCAGTTTACCTAATCTTGCAATGAAACTGTCATTGTCATAAAAGACCTCTCAGACAAGATCAAGAGGGAGAGGAAACTATGCTCTCTTTTCAGAGATGGGAGCTGGAGGTTTCTGTGTGCTGCTTTTGAAAACAGAATTGTACACAGAATATGGCAGTTGTCCTCTGCCTCATCTCCAATCTAGTCAATTCACCTTGTCAGCAGAGCCAAGACACTCTACTGCTCTATAAAAAAATCAGAGGTTAGGGCAACAGGTAAATAATGTATATAAGATAGAAATTTCTTTTAAGGCTGGTTTGACATTTGGGAATATCACGATATTCCCTTTTTTATTGCAAACATGTAAATATTTATCTGTGTGGTTTGCTTCTGCTTCTATTTAAGATGCAATGGGTCAGAAGATGAGTACTCTAAGCAATACCCAGAAATTCTCTGAGGTAGTTGTTAAATCTTAAGCTACTTATCAGATGCCTTGCTTTGCTGTTCAAGAGCCTTGCTGACCATGACTAATTTGTCCTCAAGTTCCATTGAAATGTCTCTGGCTCCTTGAGAAGGATCTGTCTAACAATGTATTACAAATACAATCCCTTCTGTTTAAGCTTAGTGTATCTTTGGCCTTGTTACAGCTGTGAAATAATATGTCGCTGGAGTGATACTGCACAAGAAGGTTATTCGAAGATGATGTGGGTTTGGCACAGATAGCAAGTTCTTTCATCTTCATAGGTATCGTTCTAGTTGCATCCTTGATGATTGAGAAAAGTCTTAAAAAAACCATACACTTTGTGAATTTTAAGCTTCTTGTCTTAACTTACTTCTTATTACTGGCATTTTACCAACAGACTGAATTATCCAATAAAAGAAATAAATTACAATTGACAGGTTAAAACATGGATCTATATAGTCATGGATAGAGAGGCAGGTAAAAATCATAAATACTACATTTTAATAACTTCAGTACCTTTTAATTGTTAACAGCTACCTGAAAGTAGCTTGATGTAACTGCTAGTTATTCTTGTCTCAGCACAGTCTTACTCATCAGACTTTTAGATACTAGTGTATGTTGGTACCAGCCATAGTACTATCTGATAAGTTTTCCTAATTTTCCCCCAAATTTCCCAAGTTTTCTGATTTTGTTGGCTGTCCACTTTACCTTTTCTGTTGTAGCAAATATAGTAAATGTCAGCAAAAATTAGAAAATCCAGAAGAGATCGATGTGATATAGTCTGCCATTAGAGAGGAGGCATTAGTCAATTCATTCTTGAGATACAGAGCATAACAAAGAAAGAAAACTGCAGAGCCCAAATCAGTTTCATTGAGAAGACTAAAGCAAGCTTTAGCTCATTCTCATCATATCTCAGAAAAACTGTAATGTAGAACCACAAGAGACGGAACTGGAAAATATTCAGTGCCGTTATCTCATTTTGACTCTCCCTTTTGAGCAAGTACAATTTTATTCCCTCTACACTAATTCTTAATAAGGTTTCTTCAGTTTTCTTCAATATACTAATACTTGTTTCTGTCAGTTGGCTTTTAAAGAAAATTCTCCTCTAGCAGAAACACTGTACGATCTAAAAATAAGCTTGGCTTACTGAAGTGTACACATGCAATGTCCATCCTAACAGTTTGATTTGAATAGGTTCATGTCTAACTTCTGAAATGCAGTGACTATATTCCCTTGGTATTTTACCCATGAGAATGTGTATTTTACCCTTTGCATTCTGTCTTGCATGATGGACGTTTGACGGTGGATGTTATGTTTCTTCAGTTTGAGTCCTAGTGCTTCACTCTTGCTCAGCTGTTTAAAATATAGCTGTGGAAGGAAGTCTGGATAAATCCTCAACTTATTCTTGATGGATGCAGACCAGAACTCATGTTCATACCTGATATATCTGAGAACATTAAATTTTTCTCTCTACTTCTTACCATTGGTCATATAGGTCAAAGGGGAAGTGTTTAGAGATTCACTTACCTTGGATGCTAGCACAAACTTGATTTTGAGTGGGTACGAGTTACTTATTGTTTGAATTTATCTGTGCTTTGAATGCCAAGGAGAAATAAAGGAATGGATAAGGCTGGTGGTTTTTAAACAGTGCATTGGCAGCCTTTGCAGTTTCACAGAACATTAAATTTCCTGTTTAACCATAAATGGATACCTCAGAAGTTGGGTTTTTTTTCATTGTATTAGTTTCTGAGAAAAAAATGTTTGGAAAAAATTAATGGAGGAAAGAAATGGATGTAGCAGTAATAATATTGTATCACATAAGAAAAAAAAAAGTAAGAAAAAAAAAAAGTTTGGAAACAGAATTACACTGTTCCATTCCAGCAATGTTAGAACATAGTGCTTCAATCTGATTTCACTAAGTGGAACTGTGAAAAATATAAGATATCCCTAAAGAAACCATAGATTTCAACAGACAGTATTCTGTAAAGCCAAAAAACCTCTCAGCTCTTGATATGACATTTAGGTAGGCAACTACACATCATGATGTTACTAGGAATTTTAATGGCCAAGAAACAGAATAATAATTAGAAATGTTTGTTTTGGGGAAAAGGCAAACCTTTAACCAGGAAGGTTAGAAAAAAATATTCCTTGGGCAGATTATTGTAACCCTGGTAGGCGTGTGCCATCTTCAGCACCGTGGGTATCTGTACGCAGGCCTTGGGGGATCTCCAAGTTTATTTGATAATGCTTTCAACAACATAAATTCTCTACATGGGAACATGAGGCTTACAAAAATCTCACCTGTCCCATTCCTACTATTTTATTAATTGTCTGAGTGAACTTGCTCCGTACTTGGAGCCTTCATCGCTGCATATAAGGCTCAAGTGCTTCAAACGCAGTTCTTTGCTAGGGAGATGCCCCCCGTGGCAGTCATTCTCCACCAGTGCCAAATCTTTCTCCTTGCAGCCACTAAAACTGCACTTTCTGATGTCTTTCTGGGTTCAGGAGCTTTCTCCCACGCTGGTCTTCTAGGAGGTCTCATGTGCTTACACTGGTCAGGACCTAAACTTCCGTGGCTCTAAGCCTCCGGTTCACTGAAGTCAGCTGGTGAGTACTCCACTGATCCCCTGCTTTGGAGCCCAGGAGAAGCCAAAAGGCAAGCGTTTCCAGTTTTCACAGACTTTTCTAGCATAAGCAAATCTGTCAATAACACTTCTGTGGTTCTTTCTAGATCTAGTCTTCTTAGACCTTAGAAAGCAAGCCACGCTGCTCATCTCCCAGCCTTATCCAAGAAATGTTTTTAGCTCTCCTCAGGGGTCTCAGCAGGTTTTGGCCACCTATCTCCCCCAAGAAATTCCTCTATCTTTGTCTATTTCTTTTTCCTGGATGCCACCTTTTTCTTGTCATCAGTGCACGTAGGACATCACTGGATTGCTGGATCTTCTGCATTTAATGCAGATGAGGTTTGCGTAACGTGTACTTGGCTTAGTGTTCAGACTGGTCTTAGGAATTCCTATTCAACATCAGGCATATATGGAATGGTAATTTAACCAAAAAAAAAAAAAAAAAAAAAAAAGAAAAACAAACTCCACACACCAAACAATTCAACAGCAACAATGACAAAACCAAGAAAATACTATTCTCCCTACTTTTCCTTGGGAGACCAAGTTGATCAAGCTCAACTACATACAGCAGAATCAGGAATATAAAATTACATGGTCAATTCTTGGTATACTGCAGACTTGCAATATTCATACCAGAGACTGGCTGAGCATATGGCTGTAAACCTCACTTGCTTACCAGCAGGATGTTCCATATGTTCATCAAAATCTTGCTAACCAGATTGAGTGGATTTCTTATCTTGTTTTCTTCAAACATTTCAGTAACATCAGTAAGCCAAAAGTGTTCTGTACTAACCAGGCCCTGGTACAGACCATGCCCTTGGCTGGCCATCACCAGGCTCATCTATTTTGTCCTGTCTTCTTGATATGTCTTGACACCTAGCACAAAGAAATGTTACAATTTTGGTGCCAATTTACCTTAAGCAAGCTTGGGCTATGCTTTACTATTATGCTGCTTGCCTTAACGTGGAAAGAACTTTCATATCTTCACATATATGAATATTCAGACACAATTTCATAACATTAATTATTACGAAGACTTCTAGGCCTAAAGAAGATGCAACATAAATAGGTCACTATATTTTTTTTCCTTTATTATTCATTCACTGTAAACAAAAGGGGGGAAAAAAAAACCCTTTAGTATCTGCTGATGTCTGTGTAGCAAAGCTGTGAGTTTCACCTTTGAGTTACCTCTGCTGTAGATATTGTGGCAAACTTTTCAGGGAGAGATTTTTCTGTGCAGATCCTGAGTAAACATTTTTACCTTCTGCCTTGTGAATTTGAAGCAAGACTGAGCTAGAAAGTCCTGCAGAACACTGTGGTATTGATAGTGTATGCTTTAAGTAGTAAACACAAAAAGATGAAGGTTTTGAGCAACTTCCCCAGTGTGGTTGTACTGAATGTTAAACCAGAAAAGAAACAGCTGCACACAGTTCACTGAACCATATACTTCACTTTCTCTTACTCTTCACTGAACACTTCAGCAAAATACAGCTGTTTACTTGGTCTGGTAACAGTCTAGTCCCAAAGGAAGCTGCTTTTAAAAGATTGTAGCTGGTCAATGTGCCTTTACATCTGCACACAGTTTGCAGTGCAGTCAGTTATCACACATCTGTGCATATCCCAGGACCAACAGCTGGCTTCACCTTTTAATTAGAATTAGTGTACATTTATTGATATTTCTGGACTAATCTGTTAGAATAATAAACTTTCCTGAGCTGTACTGCTAGCATGGTTTGACTGTGCCGTAGTGGGAACATATTGGTGAGAGGTTAATATAAAAACAGCATAAGCTGGACTCAATTAATGAATGTAGGCTGTTACAGAGTGGGCTTTAGCATGATCTGAGGCCAGATTTGCACCAGCCCCCAAATGACACTCAAATTGTTGCAGCAACTTAATCATTGAACAAGTAATCTGCTCTATAGCGTCCCTGATGATAGAAGGTGCCAAGCAAGATCTCTTGGTCTAAATGGACTTGGTGAGGTCTGTGCCCGCTCGACCCAGGAGGTGGGTGGAGGTAGCTGGACCCTTGTCACACATTCATAGCTGCCATTTAACATCTGCTTTTGGTATTTGAAGGCCCACCAGCCTGAATCTCTTCTCCTTGACAGTGCATGGTGAGCATGAGAGAACCGCCGCTGTGCTCTCCATCTCCATACCATCGTCCCTGTGTTAGGAGGCTGCGGAGGATCAGGCTGCCACGAGCACTGCAGACCCTTACCCAATGGAAGTACCTGACTACTCAGCCAAACCAACATCGCAGCCATGTGTGCAGCTAGGTTTTTGGTCTAGTAACAAATAACTCTTGCCGCTCTTGTTTAGGAGGGGTACTATCCGGCAAGAGAGCTGTTTGTTTCCTGTCTGTACTATCTTGGCTATGTAGACTTTCATTTTCTCCATGATTTTTCACCCTCTTTGGGTGTGTGTGTGTGTGTAACTGGTTATTTGCACTTCTACAGAAATAGAATTGCTTATATATTAACATGCACTGAAATGATTTAGACTTCAGTTTGATGTATGAAAGTGTTCTGTATATGTACTTTTCATTCTCAGAGCCTACTGTAACTTTAATTAAACTCCTGCAAGCTTTAAAACAAAATACCCTTAATAATAAATAATTAATTAAAATAATAAATAAGTAATTGTAGGAATTATACATATGTGCTTCCCTCAGGTCTCTGCAGCTCTATTTTAATTAAGGCAAAGGTCCCTATTTGAATAAATGAATGATAATAGGGATTTTTTTAAAGAAAATCATATTGATTCCTTCTATGTTGCTTTTGCAGAGAGAAAGTTTATTAAAAAGAATAGAGTGATTCTGATAGATTTTTCGTACTTGGCAAATGTAATCTGTGTTCTTTCAGAAATCTAATTTTCTAGATTAGTGAATCACATCTGATATTGCAAATGAGAAAATGCTTATTACTTTGATAACATAGCATAGAAAACAATGTGAATAACATGGATATTTTTCTTGGGGGTCAGCTTTTCAGTAGTATTAGCGCCTAATATGCTGCAACTGTACAATGCTTCTGAGTATTGTGTGTGTATTTAGTCAGAATTTTGTTTTCTTAGCAGAACAAAAGAATTGTTTATAATATACAGTAACATCATCAAGCTGTAAAATGTAGCAGATAAGCATTCAAACATTTGCATTCGTTTCTTTACAAAGTTGGTTACAAGAAGTAAATGGATTTATAAAAGAGGTAATGAAATTGGAGAATTAAAACTGGAAGGAGATCTCTTCTCCACTATTTTCTAGACAGCACTGGAATGCTTTGCTTTTAATAAATCTATCTAGCCTGTATTTTATAGTATGAGCTGTGATTTTTCTACATTTCTGCAAGTAAACTCCTTGAGAATAATTTGGATAGTCTGGCCTGCAACACAACTATTAACTAAGAAAACTGAAAGGCTGAGCAATCACCCTTACAGTTAATTCCATTTAATGTCTCTGAACTGAACATGGCAAAGATTGAGCAACCAAGTCATTTGTGGAGGGTTGACCCTGGCTGGATGTCGGGTGCCCACTAAAGCTGCTCTATCACTCCCTCTCCTCAACTGGACAGGGGAGAGAAAAATATAATGAAAGGCTCATGGGTCAAGATAAGGACAGTTTATTAAAGCAAAGTCGCGTGTGAAAACAAAAGATTTTATTCTCTACTTCCCATCAGCAGGTGATATCTGGCCACGTCCTGGGAAGCAGGGCTTCCATACACAGTTGCTCCAGAAGACAAACATAAATAACAAATGCCCCCACTTCCTCCTCCCTTTACTTAGCTTTTATTACTGAGCTGATGTCATATGGTATGGAATAACCCTTTGGTCAGTTTGGGTCAGCTGTCCTGGCTATGTCCCCTCACCCCCAGCCTGCTGGTGAGGGGGCGAAATGTTGGAGGGACAGCCTTGATGCTGTGCCAGCGCTGCTCAGCAGTAGCCAAACACTGGTGTGTGTTATCAACACCTTTCTAGCTACCAATACAGAGCACAGCACTATGAGGAGAATTAACTCCATCTCAGCCAGACCCAATAGACTGAGCAACCAAGTTATTGGATCATTTTTGAGAACATGGTCTTGCAGCTTTATCTCAGTGCTAAGACTGTTTCACTTGGTTGCGAGCTTGTTTTTCTCCTGTTATTGCTGCCACACCTGTTTGGTTCCTGTTAGTGCCATGCATAACAGCATGCACACAAGTGAGATACAAAGGCACTGGTTAGTACGTAATTTCTGCTTTAATGAGCTAAAATGCATGGTTATGGTTGATCTGTTATGTGGTTGCATTTTCCCTTCATAACTGTGATGTCATTAGATCTTGTCCATTAAGTATTTCCTGTGAAATGATTTGGAGCGGTCCAGCCCTTTCAGTAGATGTCTCAAGTACCATTGCTGCCAACGTCTTCCTTCAGTTACTGGCTGTGGTCTCTTTTTCCACCAATCAACCAACACTTGAGCTCACAATTTACACATGTTCTTAAGTACTTAGCTAATAAGGTATTAACTGTAAATATGCTGTAGAATTTATACGAAACAGATGGTGCCCTCTCTCATTTGCAAGCTCCAGCCATACTTGTTTTTAATATTCTTCACATGTCATACAATGAGTTTTTTCTCATTTTTGATTGCTCTTCTAGCCTTCTCTCATACACTAAAAATCCTTCCTTCTTCAATTCTAACACCTTTATAATAGTCAGTCTCTTATGCTTATGCATTATAAATGTTACGTCTTTATTATTAACCAAAACCCTTTATTATCAAAATTTGACACCTATCAAGTGTTCACATAACACAGTAATGATAAAGTGTCTTCATAGAATAATCTATGCATACAATGAAAAGAGATTCAAATTCATTAATATTTAGAAATGAGCAGTCAAAGAATTTATCCCTTTTTAACAGGCCTATCACGGTATGCATGCCGAGCAAATGTTATTGACCCAATAGGAAAGAGATCAGATCAAAGGAAAATAGCACTGAACAGTATTTTAAGAGATCAGTTTCATTGCTCCTTTACTCCACAACCAAATCATCTTTATCTAATCAATCCTGACAAATGTCTGCCTAACCTGTTCTTAAAAACCTTCAGTGCTTCAATGTTCTTGATCAGATTTTCCTCCTATTTCACCTCAGTCTTTCTGCCTGCACTTAGACGTATTACATCTTATAAAGAGAACAGAGTCCTCTTCTTTCTAAGTGCCTTTTATGTACCTCAAGATTTACCACGTCCTTCTTCATGCTAAACATTTTTTTTTTAGGTCTTTCTCCAGAAGTTGTGCTTTCTAGACCTGCAATAATTCTGTTGTTTTCCTGGCATCTTTCTAGTAGATCTGTGCATTTAAGATACTATCCCCTAAACTGAATATTCTTCTTGGGCTGCAGGTCTTTACAGTAAATGGAGTAGAAGAATCATTTCACACATCCTATTTAGATGTCCTAGAATAAACTTAGAAAAATATGCTTTGCTCAAAATATCCTTTGGTTTCATAGTACTAAATCCAGTAAAGAGCATGGAGAAAAATGGCTGGGGGAATTGTGGGATTGTTTGTGGTCCTAAATTGATGAAACGTATTTTTCCACGATGCAGATGCAAGCAGAATTTTTTCTGTGATTGATAGCTCAATCCTATGTGCCTAAGTTGAGATGACATTTCAATTTTATTGCTAGTGATGGTTTTGTGGCTTTTTCCAAAACGGAAAAGTGCTTATGTTTCTGTTTCTGCCTTTTTTTTTTTTTACTTAAATTCCCTCTTTCGTTGGCTGTGTTTCATAGTGAAAGAAGATAAAGGAAAAAATGAGTGCTTATTGTGAAATAATCTGTAACTTCTAGTTGCATAAGAAGAAAATATGAAACTGGGACTAAAGCCTTCCAGGTTGTGCAGACAGATTAAAAAAATAGCCTTTAAAAAGATCAGTTGATTTCAGTGAACAGGTTTTTTCTGTTTTCTAAAGGATAAAATTTACATGCCCCATTGATTCTTGTAGGCTTTGTGGGTGCAGTCAGGAATGTTGGCTCCATGCAGCAGCTGAAAGGGCAGAAGAGTTGGATGCAGTGCCTTTCTTGGGGGGAAAACCCCTCTCTGTCTGCAATAACCCTGAGGCGATTATGCCCTGCCAGTTCTCTCCCACTGAGATATGCCAGCCTTTCCTCTGTGCTTACTGTGAGAGGTGGGAAAGAACGATGCTTACAGTGCAGCTGATTGAGAGAACTAAAACAGCTTAATCTAGTGAAGTAGATTGTAACAAAGATGCATAGATGGAAGCGCTAGAGTAAAAGATAATAAATGCAGATTAGAAATAAAATTCATGTTTGTAACAATAAGAGGCTAACCACTGAACGCAGGGAGAAAGTAGATTTTCAGTCTTTGATGTTTTCACAAGTCTAAGAACCTTTCCAGCAGATGTGCCTTTGCCACAATCTAAGTCTTGATAAAACTGAAGTAACTTTATGGCCTGTGCTATGAAGCTGCTCAGGTGTAGATGAGGTCGCACTGGTAGCTGTCCAGGTAGACAGATGTCAGAGTGAACAGATTTTCCTGGTCTTTGGTTGACTTTGTCCACAGGCCCGTTTAGCTTCAAAGGCTAAGCTGGGTACCAACTAAAGGTTAACAAAGGCTGAGTGCTTCTAGTGATCAGCTTAATCGTGGTTCATCACACGATACAACACATTTTGCAAACTCAAAAATACTGTGGTGGGGTGGCTTGCTGTCTCTGGGTTTGATTCTTCTGTCAACCCCCGTACACCCAGTAGCAGCTGAGTTTCTGATGCCGCAAGTTGTGCACATGGCCACTGAAATCAGCAAGTGTCCCATGAGGTGGCCCTGTCCTTCTTGTGTGCTTTGTAGGGTCCAGTCCCTTGTTACGCAATGGGTCAATATGATCAGTAATTAAAAGCTTTTCATATTCATGAGGCTCCTTAATCTTTTCACCTTTACTATACTACCTGCCTGTTCTAACATCTGTTGCTGTTCATGGGCTAAAGTTTAATATCAGCTTTAATTTCCTCTTCTTTTTTTTTTTTTTTTTCCTTGTAAAATGTACTAGCCTAAACATATTTTGTCCTTTATTTTCTATACTTATGTGGGGTCAGTTCTGGTCACTTAGAAATATTGAATTACTAATTGGTATTTGAATGTACTGTGTGGAGTTCTATATTAACATTTAGTACCCTAACAGGAATACGTGGATTAAAACTTTGAAAGCATTACAGAGACGTGTAGTTTTAATCAATTTCTTATCATTATAATCACACTAGCATTACTGAACATGATGACACTTTGCTTTGGATCATGGACTGTATCCCAGTTTTGTAGTTTCCAGAAACTTAACAGCTCTTAATTCAGTTTGAACTTTTATTGTGAATAAGAAATCTTTCAAGTGTTGAATAGCACATTTTCTTAACAAGGAAACCCCTTTTCTCCAGCTGAGGGTCAGATTCTGCTCTTTATTATCTTGGTTGAAACGTACTTGGCTTTTAGCCAAATTACATTGTTTGTAAATGCATCTCAGCAACCAGAAAGTAGTATTTATTAATTTTTTTTTTTAATTAAGAATCCCCAAACAAACTGGCATAACTTTCATAACTTTTGCATTACTGCTTCAGTTTAACAACTATAGATAAGTCATCCAGGATTCAAAGCTACTAACCTTCTTTACAGCCCTCCACTCTGTCCAGTTCATATTTCCAGTTCATGTAAGGGACCAGGATCCAGTCTAGGGACTGAAGCTGTGTTGATTTAATAACAACCAAAGATATGATCATGTGAGGCTCAGACCCATTTCTGAATTTTAATCTTAGTTCATATGATGCCATGGCTAGTTCATATGCTGAGTGGAACCAGTGGTCTGCCTACTCCACATCCAGTCTCTTACATGGGCTGTAGGTGGATCCTTAGGCTGGGGTAAATACAAGGCAAGCACATAAAACAGATCCCCTTAACAATCTCCTTGGCAATTTTCAGATCAGGGACTTTGGGAGCTGGATGTGATTTCTGTAATGTGAATGTAGTAACTCTTAATGCATTTCTTTTGCATTAGTTAATACAGTATCTCCTTAAGCTCAGATAAACTTTCAACACCTACAGAATCCTTTGGTAGGGATGGCCACACATCTGCTATTGTGCAGTGGGTGCAGAGCTGGAGAAAATGCAGAAAATATTATGCTGGCTTTCCTAAACTATGGTGTGGATGCACCATTGTACTATGGTACATGGATATCCCATCCCCAAAACTCTAGAAGGAGATTAGAGGAGTAAGAAGGACACAGATGACAAACTAAGTCTTTAATTCATAATTATGTATATAGAGAGAGTGTGCAGAAAGGCTGTAAATGGTGCATTTTTCTATTTTGTCTTATAATTCCCAAATGAGATACTTAATAAAATTGCTATGCTGCTAGAAAGTGGAATTTGCTGGAATTTGCAATGAGGATTACAAATATATCTGGAGTTACTAGATGGTAACAATTTTGGCAGAGAATATTAAACCTTTTATTTCAGGACTTGAGCTAATCTCTTGCCCACTCCGGCTCATTCATTACCCTGATGTGATGGAGAGGTCATGCCATATAGGCGAGGTTCTCGCAGCTTCTTCAGAAGCTCCTGTTACTCTGGTGACTCCTACAAGCCAATAAGAAATTCTCTGCTCATTCTGTCACTCTTTATTTGGGCTCTATATTTTTTTTAAATTAAAGTCTTTCAAAGATACTGTCTTTTAAAGCCTTTTAAAGATAATGCAAAAGAGTTTTCAGATGTGTGCGTTTAAAGCTTTAGCAAAATAAGCAGGTGGAGTGAAAATGCCAAAACTTTCCTAGCTGCTTTGCATTCATCACTATCAGAGCAGAAGATACCTCTCCATTAACTCTCAAATGAGAAACAGGTTTGGTAGTTATGAAAAAGCAACATAAAGAATCCATTTTTTCAGGTCATGATACATGATGTGTACTGCAGTGTAACAATTTGAAAAACCTATTTAAAGACTACAAACCTACTATTGCTATTAGTCCCTTCCTGCAGTTTTCAAAATTTAATTTGTGGCTATATTAACAAAAATATTTCCCAAACAACAGCAGAGGGAAAACCACCTGAGCACTGTGATCTTGGATTTACTGATTTCATTATCCCAAGGCATGTTAAATGCAAGGGACAAAACATGTTGTGGTGCCTCTCTAATGATAACAAGTAGCATTATATGACTTTTATTTTAATCATGGTTGTTTGTGTGGTTTCCAGCTGATAGGGAGAAAATACCTACTGGGTGACACACTGAACACATTCATAGTAAATAACAGTCTCTTTCCTTAAAAAGGTGAGATAAAGGGGAGCTAAGAATAGGCAAAGGGGAGCTGGGGTTTTGAGAGAGAAACCAGACATTTCCACTCACAGAACCACTTAGGCAAATGTTTGAAATCTAAGTGCATAAAACTTCTAGGCAGAAATAAGGAATGCCAAGGGTGTCTGAAAAAGTCCAGATGAGCAGTAGCCCTCCTGTAGCATACTACAAACACATATGTAAAACATAGGGGTAATACCTTCACATTCATGCTGTCCTTCCTACTTTAGTGTCAGCACGTCACACCAGATGAAAAGGTCGTAACACCAGAATAGTCCTACTGGTTGCTGTTAAAACACATTCAGTAATCCTATTTGTTTCTCCTTTCCAGCCTGAGCATATTCACTGCTATCTCATAGCTAGCTGCCCCTTACACTAAACAGCACTACTTTTTCTTTTTGAGCTTTCTCGGTGTCTCCTGTCCTTCTAAGGTACATTCACCCTTCATCTTATCAGGTTACACAACCAGAGGGATTTTAGTCTAAAAGCTTCTTGCAAACTTTCCCAGCCAGACCAGAATAGGGATGCTGCATCCAGCAGACCAAGATCTGAGGGGGAGAGACTCGTTTGCCAAAAAGGAGCTGTAAACAAAATTCCTCTCCAATGAACTATCGTTAGCCCTGGTCAGAGATGTACAACAGGTGCAGTGCTTGAGACCAAGAATGCCTTTATCATTCTATCAGTTGAAGCTGTTTGCCGGCAAGCTCAACTACCCACCTACATACTGCCGGTAAAAAAGCCAAAATACAAGCAAACCTCCCTATCTCTTTGTCCTGGTTTCAGCTGGGATAGAGTTAACTGTCTTCCCAGTAGCTGGTATGGTGCTATGTTTTGAGTTCAGTATGTGAAGAATGTTGATAACACTGATGTTTTCAGTTGTTGCTCAGTATTTAGTCCAAAGTCAAGGATTTTTCAGCTTCTCATGCCCAGCCAGCAAGAAGGCTGGAGGGGCACAAGAAGTTGGCACAGGACACAACCAGGACACCTGACCCAAAGTGCCCAACAGGGTATTCCATACCATGGGACGTCACATCTAGTATAGGAACTGGGGGAAGTGGGGGTGGGGGGATCGCTGCTCGGGGACTAACTGGGTGTCAATCGGTGGGTGGTGAGCAATTGCACTGCACATCATTTGTACATTCCAATCCTTTTATTATTGCTGTTGTCATTTTATTAGTGTTATCACTATCATTATTAGTTTCTTCTTTTCTGTTCTATTAAACCGTTCTTATCTCAACCCACGAGTTTTACTTCTTTTCCCGATTTTGTCCCCCATCCCACTGGGTGGGGGGGAGTGAGTGAGCGGCTGCGTGGTGCTTAGTTGCTGGCTGGGGTTAAACCACGACACTCTTCCCCTAAATAACAACTTTGTTGTATCAGCAGCTAGAAGAGCAAAATTGCCATATTCATTTGGTAAGGTATTCCCATCTTGTCTCTTGTACATGCAAAACATCCTCTGCTTAACTAGCCCATGCTACATAAACTCAGTGATACCCTTATACTACTACATGAAGAATGGATGGAGGAAAATTACAGGCAAGGGGTTTTTTAGCAGAATTTAGTGTTCAGCTTCACTGTGGAAAGACATAGAGTCTGTGTACTGTGAAGAACAGAAGTGTTAATTTGTTTACATTGATGGAGCTGCATCTTTTTTACATAGCTGTAAAGGAAAAGAGGGTTAGTGCTGGCTTCTACTGTAAGTAAGAAAAATGAAGCCATATTCTGATATGATGTAAATCAGCCTAAATATGGAGATAGAGAAATATGCATCATCTGAAGAACTGCTCTGAAGATGTTTTTTCACAGCATTTAAGTAAGTACTCAGGCTGAGACTTGAAGTTTCACTGAAAAGGTGCATTTATCTTAGTTCTGAACTTTATCTAATAGCCTATTCCTCTTAATCATATTACAGGAAGACATATGAAGTTTAACCATACCATTAATCACAACTGGGTACACAATGTGCTAGTACAGAAGCTCTATTGCTCTCCCTCCACCGGCAATTAATGCAAATAATTTTGACGTCTTAGAGATACTGTTATTCAAGCAATTAAAACCTTACTGCCAGTGCAATCCTGTGAGAAGTGAAGTATCATTACAAGCCTGATTTTAGGGGGCTCTCTCTTACTTGAAAGAATGTCTTCAAATTTTTACAGGAAAGGCATATAATGAATCCTATACTGATACCCCTAGTAGCAGATCACACAGAGCTAATCATAATGTCAAAGCTATCATTAAACACAAAAATGTCTGCATGCACAGAGCATCTGTTTAACTGACAGAAATCTGCTCATTGTCTCTCCTTCATTTCAGAGCAAGCAGAAGAGAGAATGAGATTTCCTGAATCACTGATTCAATTAAAAGCTTCAGGAGCCTTAAAAGGTGCTTTCGCCCTTCCCTGCTTCTTTCTTTTATTTCCTTTGATAGAGTGCTGAGGAGAGGTGATACCTGAAAAATAGACTTTAATTTCAGTGGCCACAAAACTACCAGCTAGATCCTCGGCATTTTGCTGGTTCCATATTTCATATGTTAGACACATGAACGTGTGCAGTAAACACAAATTCGTGCAAGTGGACTAGAAGTATGATTACTCAGTGATGTATTTAAATTGCCAAGATAGAAGAGTAGTGCTTTTAGTTCACCTAGCAAATAGATCTGGGCTACTGACAAGTATTAGGTCTGTATTTCAATATAAATTCAGACCACCAGCTTCAGGGGTGTTCGAAGGTAGCGGTTCAGGTTGAGATAATCTGAAAAGCAAAGTAGAAAAGCATATTTGGAGAGCAAAGCTAAACTTTGCAAAAAAAAAAAAAAACCCCAACACTCTATGACCAGTGCTTGCTTGTCTAGTGAGCAATTTCTCTGTCATTTTTTAATATTAATCTCAGAACATGAGGATATAGCCATTCATAGATTAGCAACTGAAAAGAGCTCTTGGATTTTTCAGTGTGAGCTACCAAAGTAGAAATAATAAGAAATCAAAGTGTATAGCTGCTGCCAAAATGAATCCATTATCTTGTCATGTTTACCCTTTTTAATGGGGTATAATGAGCAGGTCCTACTGTGAATGTAAGAAGCTAGATGTTGAAGGCACCAATTTATAGTCCAGTGGTTTTCATCAAATGCTTAAATTTCTAAAATGTGATAACCAGAGAACATAAGGAGTGCCATACGTGAAGCAATTCTCTGTTATGTCATGTGCTTTGAGGCTACCCTGCTGCCTGTTGTGTCTCCATTATGAACAGAGTCCTTGAGCCCATTAGTCTCTGGATTTCTATAGGATAATCAAATAATTGTCCTACTCCGGTTGTCCAAATCAGCTGTTTAGGCATCTATCTTTGATTGAGTCACAGTGGATAACTTGGATAACATAACTTTTCTGGTGCATAGATTTTTGCTATCCAATAGCCAAACCCCCAGTCCAGGGGGGAAAGCGAACATATGGCTAAGTGTTTTTTTGGATGTGGGCCACAAGTGAAAGAGTAGAAAAAATGGTGTTCTGTTTCTCCCTTTGGTGAGAATCATATGTAATAGAGACAATGCTTTTCAAAAATGAATAGCTTAGCCCTACAGTGCATGAGAAAATGGTACCTATTTACAAAAATGTATATATGCAGATACTGTTGCAAGAACAGAAGTGGAGAAAGTAATACACAATATTAAAAGTAAGAACTAACAAGTAAATAAGGTCTAAAGGTGTAATTGTTGAGAAAATTCAGCTCTGTGTTTGTGTTTCACATTACACAAAAAAATTGCCAAATAGATTCAGTATTTGATTAGTGCGTGTGGAACAATGTCATGGTCTGAAGTTGCTAATGTAGCCCAACTTCTGATTGCACTGAAAATAGATTTGACAGTGAGGGCTGTGGGAACAAAGGGATTAATTTGTATCTGGTTTCACACCTGTGCAGATCTGCTGGGTCTATTGATGTTACAGGTTTATGTTGCCACAATCGGCTCTGAGGCTTGAAAATAAAATTAAGTCATATTTCAGTAGGTAGATCCAGCTGTATTTCGCAAAGATCCAAAACCGGGAGCTCTTTTTCTCAGAACAGAGATCTGTTCAGGCTGCAGACTGCTAGATAGTGCACAGCAGTGGGTTTCAACCTGTGGGCGAAGGAATTTCTGTAACACAGCTGAGAAAAGCCTATTGTTAGTAGAGTAAATTTTCTCTCAAGGGGTTGGGGGGTCTCTGCTGGAAAATTTTAGGACTTTACAAGTCAGGAAAGACTGAAAACCACTGGTTCAGAGTCAACCAAAGTTAGTTTGGGAACCAGAGGCAATCTACCTGTGACTACATAGAGCTTTTTGTCCTGTGTCTTGTCAGGAAAAAAATAATCATTGCAGGAACTAGATTATTTGAAAATAGCCCCGGGAGGAAAGATAATTCTACTTAAGAAGCTAAAAAAAAAAAAAAAGGTAAAACTAAAGAGGAATTTGTGCTTCCTAATGGTAGGATTTTTACATCTTCCATATGTAAAAATTGTCATAGTTGCTTTGACTTTAATGAAGCAATGATAATTACTATGTGTGTAACATTTTCCTTCTTTTATTTTCAGAATAATGCTTGTATTTTCCAGGGCTCTGAATTTTCAATCTTTTCCCTCCCTAAATCAATCTGTAAAATTCTTTTGTTTGAACTGCAGATTAGTTATTATTTATTGGATTCTTTCAGGAGCCAAGGCTGGCAGAGCAAGTACACAACAAATTTGAAAACAGGGCAGAAAAAGTGGGAGTTTATGGAGGAGTGAAGTAACTTTCCTCAATGTCTCAAAAAAGGTCTGCATAAGAGGTGGGGTTAGAAGCTAAGAAGACATGCAAAGAAATAGAAAAAGTTGGCTTTCCTGAGACCACAAGAGATCTGAAGTACCAGGTATCTGCCGTACCTCACTGGTGGACATTAGAAATTTTACCTGAAGAAGAAGCCCTCTGAGCTGTGGCTCCATGCATATCTTGGGGACACAGCACATACCTTGTTTATTTGGAACTGACCTGCATTTATCCTAGCATTTTGTTAAGGGAAATGTTCCTTTAAAAATAGATATGGAAAACAAGCTTTACTGTGAAGGGTAGCAAACATCCCAAACTAATTCATTCTAAAAAGCCTGCACTTCAGGGAAAAAAAACCTTGATCTATAGACTTTAGCAAATATCTTAACTAGTAAAAGTCAACCCATTCATCTTTTTTCTGATGCACAACCTTCTGTCTCTTCCACCCATTCCTTCCTTTTCTGTACTTCTCTTCTGTAATTGCCTACCCCACCCTGAACTTGCACCTGAAACATCTCAAAATGTGTTTGCAGTGGTCCTAACACCCTGAAGGTGATGAGAAGCAGGTCTAAGGGTAATAAGACCTGCATGGTACTTGTGGGTGGCTTTGCTATGGATTGCAATAAAATACTCTGATCCATGGCCACTTGAGGGAGCTGCTACGAAGTATGTGAAAGAGCTGGAATGAATTTGACTTTCTCTGTAGAGGTGTAGAAGATGTAAAGAGATTCCTTGTAGGATCCTGTGAGTTTTTACAGATGTTTATAGTATTTAAACTATTCTGCATATATTCAGGTTTTTTCTAAAGTTACACTTTTTATCTCTATATGGCTCTGAATTACGTCACATATTCTACAAAACCTGCATGCTTCTTACTGATACCGGGTTTGTTTTTTATCTGAAGTTAAATAGATATCTGTTTCAAATATCTAAACAAATTGAATCGAAGGGCTAACCTACATCGCTGGCCACAAAAATGAAAGATTTGGAATAGTATATGGGAAGGGAAGATTGTTGACTTTCTAGCTGTGCTAACTCACTTGAAAAAAGTAATCCCATCATATAATTTAAACATGAAATGGTTCAGCATAGCCCAAATCTAGTTCAGTGTGGCCTGCTTGCAAATCAGGATGATGACTGTGTACTCCAGCAGTGGTGTTGGATGTAACAGCAAATACCATAGTTTATTTGAATCATCAAACCTTGAAAATAGTTACAGGGTAGTGTGGAGGACTCCAGTCCCGAGGCAAACCTGTACATGTGGGGTAAGACCAAAAATGCAGTTAACCCAGAATTCTGAAAAAAATGTTGGGCTGAGACCATATTACACCCCTCTCACACGAGTTCATGCCAAGCACTCAGTTGATCAGTGAATTACGTGGGAAATGAGTGTGTGAGGAAGAGGTTCTTGCTATTTTAGGCAATTTGTGTTTGGGAATTTAGATGGGAAAAATGTTCTTCTCATTTTGTTCAGTTTCAATAGGTGCTTGAAGGTGGAAGCACATCAGCTTGGGACACCTTGAATGAACACTGAAAGTGCTCACAGAAGCTACGTGAAACTGCATTTAGCTGTCCATGCCAGTAATGATCTGTGTTGCTGTTCCCATAACTTGCTTGGTGTTGCCGGATTAAACTGAACCCTTTAATCTGCTAACTGAGAAACTAACCACCTGAGATATCAGAGAGGTCTTTCTGGAAAATCAGGCTATCCTGTCCTTTTCCTTCACAATATCAATGTTTAAGAATTTCAAGCTGTCAGGAGCTGTTTATTATGCTGTTTATTAAATATTCATACAAGCCATAAAAGTTTAGATTTAAGTTTAGCTTTCCTAGCTTGCTTTTCTTTTTTGTCCTCCCTGCAACTTTCCAAACTTTTGAAATGTAAGTCAACAGAAAACATGACAATGGAGCTCTGTAATTGACAGTCTGATTTCCAGACTTCTCCAACAGTGTCAAATTTTGCACTGCAGGGAAGAGTAAGGAAACTTTATAATTTAGTGCTAAAAAATATGGAAAATAGAAAAAGTCTAAATTTAAATTTTTATAAAATATCAGAAATTGTGTGCTTTTCAGAATTCTAAAAGAAAGGAAGATTACAGAGGGAACATAACTTCTGTTATCTGTTCTTTCTGGAATTCTCTTTTAAAATTCTCAAAATTATATTTCTTCTGCAAGTAATTTCATTTTTTAGCAAATTTAATTTTGAAACTTTAAGTCTTTTTGAACACATAATTTCTATACCTGTCTATTTACTGTGGTACTTTGATTTTTAGTATGATCAGCTTGTGGGAGACTGTCAATGGGAAACCTGGCAGGAATTTTTGTTGTTGTTGCTGGTTTTTTGCAACTGGAAAGGGTTTATTTTCCTTTATACGGTTTGCCTCAGTAGACTGAATCCTCTGTGACACCTTATGTTCTGCCTTTCGGGAGGGCACAAGGAAGGATCTATGAGAGGCCATGAACATGGACTGATGTCATGCAACAGCTGGGGTACCTGGATTGTTCTAAGGGTTTTTTGGGGGGGGATTACAGGGTGGTTTGTGACGGGTTTTGTTTGTTTGTTGGGGGGCGGGGGGAGGGCATTGTGCAAAGAAAATAACATTTCTTTATGTGGTTAGCAAACATGGTAAAATAATAACAACAATTCAAAAAATGTCTAGCAGTAATTCCTTATTTCTGTGAATAGCTCCATTGGGACATTACTAATGTCCCAAACTCTCATTTGGATTCATATGAAAAGTAGTAGAAAATAATGCTGTGAGTGGAAATAAGCAGGTCATTCGTTAGCTTTCTTCATGGGGAAGAGGCCAGCTCTGACTTACCATCAGGACCATGCCCAGTGAAGACATGGTTACGGTGAGGAAACACGCAGCTCTTACCCACGCTGTCGACATTCTGTGTATTAATGAGAGATTTCATGCTCAGCAGTCGTCAAACCACATGTTTTATAGGCATTAAACTCACCATGCAAAACTTCTTATGGTTTTGCATTGCTTCTCTGCAGGACGTGCTTAGGCTTAATTAATACACCGGAGGATGGTTTATTCTTTGCCAAATATGAGCCCGTTAGGGTCACTAAAAGCTCTGACATCATAGAGATGTGAGTCATATCAGTGAAAGCTGCCTGAGGCTACGTTTAACCTTGTGCACTCAAGCTGAAAAATAATTAATAAAATACTCCCAAGTGTTATGTTTTTCCCTCCCCCCAACTCAACATCTTAATTACAAGGGAGTAGGTACAGAGAGAGCTGCTGTGTTTGTAGTCATCTTGCCTTTCTTTGTGACCTTTCTCACTGAAAAATGCTTGTAGTCTCATACTAAAATACCTGTAGTGATGTCACCAAATTAATCCCAGACCTTATTTACATAGGAACTCTATTCTTCTTTAAACTGCAAGCTTTAGGGGATTACTTCTTGCCCTTTATCCAATGCCTAGCATAAGTAGGACCCTGGTCCCAGGTGGAGCCTTAGGCACTATGGTAACAAAGATAATAGTAGGTATGTTATTATTATTATTACCATTATCTCCATGTGGACTGTATTCAGGCAGCCTAAATTGTATGCAAGTTCCTATGTCTAGTCAAAGGAGAGAGCCCATCATCTGTAAAAGCAATTTGGAGGGTGCAAGTGACATGATAAGAGGGAAACACTAGACATGAGAATAGACATGGAATTGTAATTTTAATTGTTTTTTAGTTTAGTCATTGCTGTTGCAAGACAAATAAAAAATATTCAAAGTTTAAATAAAAATTGACAGATTATAATCATGGGGTAAAAGGTAGATTTATTCCCCCACCCCCCCAACTCTAGAGAAACTTTGATACTTGCAGAAATGTCAAATTTAGGGAGTAATCACAAATTCTACAAAGGATCTGCAAAAAGCAATGGTTTTTCTTTTTAAAAATCACCACATTTCTGTGCTGTCTCAAGTACAAAAATGAAAGAGAGAGAGAGAAAGAAAGGAGTATAACCTGCATGTAAGTGCTCTAATTTTAGCACAGCTGGTCACAAACTTTCTATCAAAAACCCCGCCTTTTTTCATTGGACAAAGACATTTCAAAAAAAAAAAACCAAACTCTTTTTTCATAGTTATTGGTAGAAGTGTTCATAAAAAGTTACATTGTCATGAATTTTTTACTTTGGAAAAAGTATCTTCTGGAATTTAAAAAAAAATAGAGGCTGTTGAAAAGTTGTATTCTACTATTGAAATCACATTGCAGGGGTAGAAAGTAGCTGAAATATTATTTTCTAGTTCAAATTGACAAGTACAGTTGCAGATGACTGAAATCTGCCATCCTGCATCAAACATCTTGTATTTTATAATGTTAGAGTTTGACACTTGGGACACTCATGTTTTCTTTCTAGGGTCTCTATCTTAGATCCCCAAGTATGAAATCTCACTCTGTGCTTGAAAGGGCCAAGAGAGGTTGTTCAGACCTCTGAGGTGTCTGTAACCCTTCACAGATTATCTGGAGGCTTCACCCTAAATCCTTACTTAAATTAGATTGCTCAAGTGAGATGCTGTGAGTACTCCCCAGAGTTCAGCTATGAAGAACATATTTTTACCTAAGTGTCAAGCAATTTCATCACAGCAAGGGGAGATGCCTTGATTTGTTGGATGATGTTGTGGTTGATACTAAATAGCAGCTATCATTAATGACTGCAAAAATAAGGTAGACTGTTTCAATATGTATGCTGTCCTGCTGTATGATATCAAGAAGAGTGTTTGTGCTGACACAGTTATTAATGTAAAAACAGCAGCAAAATAGGAATGAAAAGGCTTCACAGTAAACCAGAAGTTGGAATGAAAGCCTGAAATTCAGAGGTGGGACCTTAGGAGACCCAGAGCTGGTTTCTGAAGCTGTATTTTTTCCCACATCCTGGAATTCTCTTTCCGGAAAAATTCTATATGATTTCATCCTGATTGGGAATAATAATGGAATGCATTAAGGGGTTGAGGCTCTCCAGAAAAAAACATACTTATTCTAAGTTTTAGACATGACATGGCATAAATTCTGGGAAATTTCTCTGGTGGAGGAAAGCCTGGACTCAAAGTGCTGGGAGTGTTTTCAATGGAAGGACAGTTTCACACGTGCCCCGTTTGTGTATTCTTCCATAGGCATTTGCTGGTGCCTAGTTTTGCAGTTAGGACCGCGGGGGTTTGGCCTGATTCTATAGGGTTGTTCCTACACTCTTAGTGTGGAGGGAGGAGGAAATTTAGCCTAATAGGTCAAGGGTTGTTATTCAATCCAATGAACCTAGTGCACCACTGTTTGCACATCATGACTTGTTTTAGAGAGATTTAGACAGCGAAGGAGGTCTGAGAGTGTTGCAATTAGACAAAGATACTGCGTGTGCCTGTTCAGAGAGGTCAGAGCTTGTGAATGTAGTAAGGAGATGCACCGTCAGCAATTGGCAGAAGAAAGAAGGGAAAGAAAGATAGATGAGCTCCAGATTTGCTATCAGAGTAAGAAAAAGGATGGGAAGAGAAGTGAGCAAGAACAGAAGCAGTGAAAGCTGAGTCAGAGGAGAGGTCAGTGTACTCCTGCTAGCGCTGGCTTCATGGGTTACCCTATAGAATCAATTTCGTTATTAGGTCACGACCACTGAAAACAACTGATGTTGCAATGATTTCAGACAACACCAGGGTGTTTTTAGCTACTGCTAACTCCCAGAGACATCTCCTGGACACTAGTAAATGTTATATGTCTCTATGGTTAAAGAAATAAACAAAGCAGCCTGACAAATGTTGAATAACTCATCTGTTATTTGCGGTGGAACAAATAAAAGCAGAGTGATGCCTAAGGGGAGTTTGATTTTGAAGACAGATAGAAGGGAAAGTTGTTGAATACCAAATGCAGCATCACTTATGAAGTTATACACAGGACTGAGAACTG
This sequence comes from Aquila chrysaetos chrysaetos, assembly GCF_900496995.4. Classification (NCBI taxonomy): domain Eukaryota; kingdom Metazoa; phylum Chordata; class Aves; order Accipitriformes; family Accipitridae; genus Aquila; species Aquila chrysaetos. The sequence goes on from NC_044014.1 coordinate 11,333,348, forward strand.
CTGAACAAATATTTAACAGGTGAAAAGAGAAGGATATTTTGCCTCTCTCTTCCCTTCAATTACCAGAGAAAGCAAATGCAGAAAGAGGCATTTTTTCGCATGGTCTAGTATAAGACTGTGTAGAGTGTTCCTCATCAGAAAGGAGAGCAACTCTGCTTTGAGGTTTTCATCCGTATCCCCGGCTCTCTCACCAGCTTGCCAAATGACCCTGGGTAAGGCCACCCTCCTCCCTGTGCTTCAGTGGCCTCACCTGTAAATGTCTAAAGGTAAATTCTTCTGCAGCGTCCCCAGTGAAGGATCACTTTGTAAACAGGGCAGCAAAATCCACCAGTGGTAAGAATCAGAATAAAGCCTTTGCAACATGCAGCAAAGACTGAGAGCGTTTTCTGACATGGAGTGAGGGTATGGCAGCACAAGCCACGGCACTGCGGTGGCAGAGGGGTCAGAGCAGTTCTCTGGAGCTCCTGCGTGGGTTCGCTACGGGTGCTCAGTGCCCAGCTCTTGCTGAAGGCCACTGTGGACTGAGGAGCCTACCAACAGCAGGGTTTCTGGTTTAAAACCGTCTTTAGCCCTAACTGTGAAAGAGAGCCTGTTGGAAGGGAAGAACGCCTGAAATTAAGAAAGCCACATCCAGAACTGAGACTGAACTTGCAGTTGCATAGTCTTCAGTTTATGCCATTGAATGGACAGTGACTTTGCAAGTGATTCTAGATAAATGTGGTGGAAAACATTTGTGTTGCTAACGTAAGGGGCAGGATTCTCTTGACTATAAAAGGAGTGAAGAGAATCAGCTCAAATGTAGATGCTTACTGTGTTGGCACATAAATTTGGTCAAATGAATCCTGACCTCGATGTTTTGAAATAGCAGTGATGTGTGAGGTCTCCAGGTTCCTAAGCTTGCACTTTTTATATGCTTGTGGTTTCCATGCACTTAGGGCTGACATTGCTAACCTTTCCTCTGCCCCAGGCTAGGCTAGGAATCTCATGCAAAATAAAATCAAAGTTCTTTTTGTAATCACCTGAGGCCAAGAGCTGGGTAAAGTAAAAACCGCTTCACCCAGCCAAATATTGAGAGACTTTGCATTATAGCCACAGGATCTGACAGTGCTGAAATGTTGGCTTCGCTTCAGTTCCCCTCTGCTGCATCTTCATCACTCACTTGCCTCCCAAGCTTAATTCAGATGTAATCTTGGAAAAAAACCACATTTTACACTAGTGAATAAAGATGACATGTTGCCTTGTTCTTCCTCTTCCTGATTCCACCTTCCGTTGATTTATTAAACCCCTGAGTTTTGATGACAAAGTATTTTTCATCATACTTCTCTGAAGGGGCATTTATCACATGCAGATCATTGTTGATGTTGATCCATGCCTTCTCTGGAGAGCAGCACTTGTGGATTTTCTTGCTCATATTTATGCTTGTTCAAAAGCTATTCTGAAGTAAGCAGTACTCATGCCTGAGCTTATTGACGTGATTTTCACATGGGGTAGTTCCCCCCTGCCCATTCCTTTCTGAATTGTTTTGTCATTCTCTGGATGGGTGTTGGTTGAGGTATGAGTCACAGAAACAAAACAGTGTTAGTGCATTCGTTAGTGCTTTCAAACAGATCACACTTAATAGAACAATAATGCATTATGTCCTGTATTGTTCCATAGGCTAATTACCTAATCAGATAATGTTGGGGAAGCAAACTTGTAGCAGACATTAATTATCAATGCATGGACTGGTAGCAGATGGCAGTATTTGCAGTGGATGGTTCAGTGGATTAATTAAAGCTTACACAACTTCATGCCCTTCACTCAAAACCCAGTGTAATAATAACTGCGTGCTTTTTAAAAAAGGAAAACAATATTTAACTGTGGTTCTTTAACTGATTAGGTTTTCCTACAAGTAGTTACAGAGAGTGAAAGGAATAGTTGATTTACCAAAAAAATCTCTAGTGGTCTCCATTTGCCTCAGGAGTACTCAGTATGGATTTAAAATAATCAGTATTTATTGTAAAACATATCAACAGTTCTGGGAATGGGAACTAGGCATAGCTATGTGCTTTTCTTTCCAGCTATTGGGCTGTAGAAACCTGCTCCATTTTGTTTGGTTGGCCAGATTAATCTATGTTACTTTTTGTTGCATCTCCCCCCTGAACTATATGAGAACACTGGGGAATCTTCCCTGCAGCTTGGAGATGACGTGAACTGTCTCAGCACAAAAAAACCCAAACAGATGCAACTTTTGCCTGGCCAAAATCTAAGTAAAAACTATTCCGGCTCAGATCTGAGGCAAGAATACATGTGGCCAACTTCCACCAGGAGAGCATTCTCTGCTGGGAAGACATTGACCCACTATCCTGAATAATCCTTGGTGTGTTGAGTGCAAATACTTCTCAGCAGTGCTTTGTCTGCTCTGAGAACCATAATTTTCTCCAGGGATGATACACAGAGCTGTGATGCTTCCCAGGAACTTTTTGAGCCTGCTAGGAAAGGTGAGCTAGAGCTCTCCCATGCCACGCTGGCGAGGGAGGGCATTTGCCAATGCTGCACGGGCAGCTGTGAATAAAACATCTCTGCACCAGCGAGGAGGTCCAAGGGGAAGGGAATACCAGAGCAGTTTCCAGCACCTGGACACCAAGAAGAAAGCTATGTGTGAAACAGAATGATAGATATCTAGACTTGTTTGGGTAGCATGGCTCATCAGAAGCATGTATTGAAAGGAAAAAGGCTATGGCAAGAAATACCTTATTTCTCTTACAGCCAAGTTTGCTGTGACAAATTGGTTAGGAGTGTGAGAGGCAGGCATGCTATCACATGATCTATTCATAAAGGAAGAAAAAGCAATAACTGCTCCGACACTAATGAGGTATAAAATATCTCACCTGACAGCCACCAACACATACAGGTCTTGATTTTTCTCTCGGCAATATGAGCTCAGTCTAGATTTTATTACCTCCTGCTGGCTGTAAACTTTATGGGAGAGACAAAACCGAGACACCAGACTCCCTCTGTAAGTTATAAATAAGTTTAAAGATGCAACAGTTAAGTTTATTGTCAGTTTTTGAACTTTTGACAGTGAATATCTGATTTGGTAAGCAATAAACTCACAGTACCTGGAACTTCTATGCACACCTCTCAGATTTTGCCACTGCTGCTTTTGCGTAGATCACATCTGGAATCTAGTACCTTGGCTTGCTGCAAGCCCCAATCCTCCTCCCACAGATACTGAGGTAAATCAAGAATAACTTCACTGAGGGTTATAATACACTGCTATAAATGGTTGAAAGGACTGGATAATTTCCCCAAAATATATCGTATTTTTATTTACATAATCTGTGCCCATAAAGCCCGGTGCCTGGTCAGTAGGAAAGAAATCAGTGTTCCCCCAGAGTCCAGAAGAATCCCACACAGAGATGCTTCCCTTCTTATTTAACAAATAAATTTTCTTTTAATTCTTTTTTTTCTTTTTTTATTTGCTCTGAAGTCACTCTAGAAATGAAGGATGGATTTTCCTGAGTAACAGAGGGTATTTGCTTTTCCTGTCTGTCTTGCTACCTCAAATCACTTAAATGTATTTGGATTTCTTGACTAACTAGTGGGATTTCCATTTCCAAACCACCTTCAACATAAAAAAGAAAACCCCATCATTTGGAGGAGGCATTAACCAGATTTCTCCCTCTCCTTCAGTTTTATCTGTGGAAGGTTGGAAGCTGTCTTCTGTTGGCATGTGCCAAAGTGCATGCCTTTTTCCTTGACTCTAGGTATGTGAAGAGACTCCATCCTGCATATATAGATCTGTCTCTATATCTTCTAGCAAACATCTGGAAAGTTCACTAGTTCTGCATGACTAAGGGCCAAAGGAAAGCTGTCGTGATTTAACCCCAGCCGGCAACTAAGCCCCACACAGCTGCTCACTCTCTCCCCCCCTGGTGGGATGGGGGAGAGAATGGGAAGAGTAAAAGTGAGAAAACTCATGGGTTGAGATAAAGACAGTTTAATAGGTAAAGCAAAAGCCGTGCACGCAAGCAAAGCAAACCAAGGAATTCATTCACCACTTCCCACGGGCAGGCGGGTGTTCAGCCATCTCCAGGAAAGCAGGGCTCCATCGCGCCTAACGGTTACTTGGGAAGACAAACACCATCACTCTGAATGTCCCCCCCTTCCTTCTTCTTCCCTCGGCTTTATATGCTGAATATGACATCATATGTATGGAATATCCCTTTGGTCAGTTGGGGTCAGCTGTCCCGGCTCTGTCCCCTCCCAACTTCTTGTGCCCCCCCAGCCTGCTCGCTGGTGGGGTGAGAAGCAGAAAAGGCCTTGGCTCTGGGTAAGCACTGCTCAGCAGTAGTGAAAACATCTCGGCATTATCAACACTGTTTCCAGCACAAATCCAAAACATAGCCCCATACTAGCTACTGTGAAGAACATTAACTCTACCTCAGCCAAAACCAGCACAAAAGCTTAAAATTTAAGAAAGATACTGAAAGGACCAAAGTCTTGACAGTTTAACGTCATAGGGCTGTGTTGCTTGGAAAACATTCACAGTTAAAGAGAGCAGGAGTTATTACCATTGTGTTCTGACTCTCTGTTGCACCCATTTCTGGGCAAAGCTCTCCAGCTGCGAGAGCACTAGTTTGATTAGTTGACTCTACTTTTGTTTTCCCATCCTATGACACAGAGCTAGTCTTACAAAATCAATCCCAGCAAGACTTGGAGGCACTTCCCTGCTGACTGCCCAGTGTTTCATGACTGCCTTGAGGCTAAAGCTTCTTGGTGTGGCTAAATCCAGTGTTTGGCTTTAATTTTAAAATATTGTTTCTCAGAAGTTCATTCAATATCTTTCTCATAGCTTTCACCAGTCACAAAATGCGTTTCCACAGTAACAAATAGAGCAATGTTATTGCCCATGCACCCTGCCATAAATCCTTCAGGTGGTGATTTTTAAAATGTGGATAGCATAAAGACTTGTACAACTTTGCTGTTTCAAAGTAAACTTGCAGATTTCAGAGTGTCAGCCAAGAGATTTCCCACTGAGTTTCACTCAGCAGGAGATGTGAATATGTCTCTGACATAACTCACACTCTGATTTTTTTTGTTGCTGTTGTGTTTATGTATCTATCCTTCCTCTTCCCTGTGGTTGTACCAGTGGGTCAAGTACAATTAGACCCTGGCCAGGACTTGCCGAATTGCTGGCTGTTTGTTTGATGTCACGAGCCCCAGCAAGAGCAGAGGGCAGCCAAAGAGCAGCTCTTTGCCAGCTGGGGAGCCAAGGTGGTGGTCGTAGCTCAGGGAGAGGAACAGGTTGTAATCTCACCGAGCTCCTCCAGATGTGTTAAACTCCTCCAGTGATGCACGCTCCCATTTAAAGAGGTGTGTGGGTGACCCCCGTGTATTTGTAACAAGCAACCAGCAAAAATGTTCATGAGTTTTCAAACAGATTTCATTAAAGATTAGAAAATAAGGCTTGGCAGACCCCTGAGAAGTCCCCTAGGCTTGAGTTCTTTCTGCTCAGCACAACCTCCCTGTGAACTTCCCCTCACTCCTGCTTCAGACGGCTATTTCTCTGCCCTGCTTCTGTGGAGAATCCCCAGCCTAAGTGATTTATTACAGAACTTACCCATAAGTAAAAGCAAGGTAAGGTTTTTTTTCCCTGTTAACACCTAACGTGAATCTCCTTTCTGCATTTGAATTAAAACCATTGGATTGACAGACTATTGTGTGCATTTGTGCCAAAGACAGTGTGTGATGCTTCCAGCAGGCTGGATAAAAATTGGGCAGCTCAGAATCGGCTTCCACAAGGCCCATCTCAACCTTTGCTGTCGAGCTCCTGTAATGACCCAGTTAGGACATGTAATGCTCAACTGGGAATCCACTGCATCTCTGCCAAGCAGTTGTATGTCATTCTCGCAGCACTGGCTGCACAGAGGCACAAGTGATTTGTCCAGTCTCAAAGGCAGGAGTACTGCCAGTTTGGAGTTAACTGCAGGGAAGCACAATATTCTAGCCTCCCTCTTTATTAGGTATCTCTCTGTTATACCAAGCTGCTATATCAGGCTGTCCTTCAGGCCTCCTTTCTGTGCAATAGGAGACAAATGGGCAGGGAAAAGATGCTCCATATAAGGATTTGATATCAGCGTGCTAATATATACGGGAACAGCATTAAGTCTAATTTTTAGTATATTAACCTGTCTCCTGCCCTGATTACTAAAATCCTGTCTGGATCAGTAGAAGTGTTTGTATCAAACAGCTACATGAAAAGCACATAGAGTAACAAGAACAGGAAATATATGCTGGTAATCCATTTAAATGCAAATAGCTGGCTATTTGACCTGAGATGGAAAAGTTGAAATATGTTCAATATTAAATTCATAGATCAAACTAGCAACAACAGTAGTTTAAAAATTATCTGCATATGCTTCCTTGAGCAAAGCATTTCAAAGTTAAATTCAATAAGTTTCAGCTGCTGCAAAGAGAAAGCAGACTGTTTCTTACTAGATTTAACTAGGGCACAACACTGATGTACATGCAAGTGTTTTCTCTATTTGAACCCCCAGATTTACTTTTGTTTTCAAAAAACCCCAACCTGAGAACAGGGCTGTAAAAAAGATGACTGGTTCATTTAATTGATTAGTGAAGTTTTTAAAGTAGTGTTACCAAACATAAGTACTCAATAATCATGAGTTGAACTTAAAAATCACAAGGTTATTTTGTTTTTGTTGTCATTGTTGTTTTTTAATATACATATATTATTTTGTAATTATCTTTTGAGTTGTTTCCTGTATCTTTTTGATTTTTAAAAGATATTTATCCTTCACAATCCTGGAAAATGGAATTTATGTTTCACCAGCGGGTGAAATCATTTCATAGTCAGCTGGTTCCAAGCACTGCAGCTTTAAGAAAAAAAATAATGAAATGTTCTCACTGGCTTAAAATAAAAATTCCATAAAGATGTTATCACTGGACTTTTTAGATGGCCTCAGAAACTATATGCTCAAGATCTCATTTTAGAGATATTTATAACTGGTTTGGCCAATTAGATATAACAACATATTTTTTCTTTTTTTTTTTTTTTTTTTTTTTAAACTCAGATCATAGTCTATCACTGGGTGATGAATAACTCTGAAATTTGAGTTAGTTTCTGTTTAGGGTAGCTCAGTTCTAAGGAAAAAAATCATAACTTAATATAGACCTTTTCTAAACTAATTCTAGATTTGGAATTTTTGCTCTTGTGAATTCTTGCCATGAATTTTGACCGTTCTCCAACTCACTTGACACAAGTTCAGTGCAGCTGGGTTTGGGAGAGGTATTAGCTACATAACAGTTAACAGTGATCTTGCATGTGTCTCTGACAGAAAAGTTTCTAACCTCGTTCAGGTGCTCTGTCTGTGCCTCTGTTGCCTGTCCCCTGCAAATGATCCTCTAGGCTCTGCTTCTGCTGCCCTTTTTCACTGGAATTTGGAGTCATCTTCCATCTTAGGGACAGAGATTTTCCGAATTTAGACCGCCTGAACTCTCTATTTGAGTGCAGTCTGGATGGGATTATTATTGTGTGCCCAGCCAAAATTAGGGGCATCTTTCTCCACCGCAGACCCAGCTATACACCTCTCACTATCATTTTAAAGTCTGTTACTTTTGCTACCCTCCAGCAAGATGAGGTTGCTGCTGAGGAGAGGAAATAATGAGCCTTATTGAGGTGCTGTCCAAAATCCATTTCAATGAGTCTTCCTTTGTTGCAAAGAATAAATTCGCACAAGAATTTCACTTGAGTATGTGAGCACACCTGGCCAAGATAATCAGAATATAATTCTTTTGCCATAGCTCTGTTTGTATGTCAGAAAGTAGGTAGCTGAATACCAGGGAAAAGGATTCAATGCGAGTAGTTTCTAGTGTTGCAAATACAACTTGTTAGCAAGAAGTGTTCCTGAGGCTGTCCTGGTTGTTGACTCTTTATACACTTGTCTTTGCTTACAGCTTAGACACTCAGACACCTTGCAGTTTATAAAAAAATACAACAATAAAACATTCTTAGTACTAATGTCATTTCTGTACCCTTGAGGATAACATGAATATCAATTTGTATTTTTATTGGCTCATTATTTAAAGATCATCTGAAGTCTTCATGACAGACTGTGAAATGTTTTTCTTGAAAACAGGTCTTTTTCAGAATATTCTGTCTATTCATCCCTTTGTTAATTTTAAATGGATTAGTTAGGTTTGGAAATACAATCTTTTAACAAAGTAATCATCTGGTATAAATGAAAGTGGCTGAAAAATCCCTGCAGGCACGTTATTTGTAAAATTCCCATGATCTTGAATGTAATGCCCTGGATGATGAGATGTGAGATAGAATGTCATCAGCAAGGAGTTCATGTATGCTTCTTGATCATGTGGAGCTAGAAATTCTCCTGCTGAAACAGCTTTGAGTACTCTGCTTTCTTACCATGACTATGGAATATTTCACTTGTACTTATCAAATGAGCCATGCTCCCACTTGCTGTGGTTACAGCCCCGTTTCCCAGGGCAGGTGGTAAGTTCAGTTTGGACAGCAGCATTATTGACCCTGCTGAGCAGCTCACAGTGAGGTCTCTGCAACCCTGGTTAGACTGCTTCTGCTACGCAAGTTGTAATAATTGCTTGGCTATATCTACCTTTTACTGCTGCCTGCAGTGAAGTGCGTCACTGTCAGGGCTGGGTGCTGCCTGGGTAAGACTCTGAGGGATGAGCAGTGTATCATGTTAAATAACAGCATCCTCTTAGCTGTGTGCCAGCTGGCGTGAACTGTGGCAATAAAGTTCTCTTATCACATCTCTCCATCCCTGATCCCTCTGCCTGGTATAAAGTCTTCTTTTGGTTAACGTGCTATATGCCTTGTCTTCTAAAGTATCTTTTAAGTGACATTTTATAACCACGTACCTCTACCTCTTATGAGAGTTATCTCCAGACTTTTAATGGCCAAGAATGTGATTCATAAACACCAGCCTAGCAACTTCTTTGAGCTATTTAGGACAAAACTTGCTCTGCTGAAACACTGAGCACAGAAAGGGTAGAACTTTTGGATTGTAAAAAATGAAGTTGTTCAGGGATAGACATAGGCCTAATCAGCCTACTGGTGTTGACAGCCCTGGAGCTATATAGACTCACACCAGCTGAGCATTCAGCCCACAGTGATGGCTGTGGTAAAATTGGCTATGTAAAGGTGACAATTATTGAGCCAAACAGCAGGAAGGACACAAAGCCAACACCATGGGGAAACTGGACACGATTGTGGCTCAGGGAAGCCCACTGAGAAAAATGTTGTCTTTATAATTAAGCTTAACACTAAGGTAGGCTGGGACTTAAACATTGTCTCCTCTTGTAGTGGAAGTGCTCTTGTGGAAGGAGAAAATTGTATGTCAGAATGTCGTCTTGCTTCTATCTAAAACTTTTCATACGATCAGCTGCTAAACAGCAAATCATCATTCCCATCTTCTTGCCCAGAGCTTTCACTCCTCAAGAAAGAAGCTTCCCTCCCTCTCTCCTCTAGAGAAAGCATCTCTGACACACTTTTCCTACCAGCTTCCTACCAAAATAAATCTAGGGTCCATTAACATCTGGAGTTTGAATGGGTACACAGGATGTTTCAGTAGTGAGTTTTTTAAGGTGAAAGAGCAGAACTGCTGTGTTGTATCTTTAGGAAAAATACTGCTAGCTTAGTCATTGCAGATGCCACATTAAAACGAAACTGTAGATTTCGGAATGGATTTTTTTACATCATTATGATTCAAAGTAGCATATTGCTCTCCAAGCACAGAAAAGAAGTCGACAGGACATGAAGAGCTTTCATAACTAATGACTTAATCATTGGGTTTTGACTGGCTTTTTTATTAATGCAGACATTATTACTCTGGGCAGATTGCTAGGTGTCTCTTTGGCCTTTGATTTGCATGAGTAACCCCTGTTAGCCCTGTCACCTTTTGAACTTTCAATTCAAATGTTAATTTTGGGAAGGAGGAAGTTGTGAGCAGGAGGGACAAGGGAGAAAGGAAGAGACAAGCCTTTCTTCATGCACACAGCACTGCAGCTGTGCTATCCCAGCCCCTCAGGCTGGGCACACCAATGCCCCATGGGCATACAAATGCACTATCCCCACACATGCTGTGCCACATACAGGAATAAGGCTTGAACAGCCTAATATACCTAATGCTTGTGGGTTGCTTTATCCTTTTCTCTTTCCACTTTTCCTGTTCTTGCAGGTAAAATTGCCTACGGAATAATTTGGAGTAACCAGACTCAGCAATCTACATTATGATTAGTCAGCGCAGCTCAGCATGACAGCACCTGTTCCTCACCCACTGGTGGCTGTCTCACTCTTACTGGGCTGTGCTGGTATATGTTCAAGTACAGGAGCAGGCTTTGCCTGTGGATATCAAGGCAAGAAAGGCAGGGAACACTTCAGCTTTTCCTGTGTTATCCATCACTATGCCGTCTCCCCATTCAGCAGCAGACCCAACTTTTCCCAGAAGTTCTTTTGAAACTGTCATATCTATTGAATCTTTTGAAGCTATCATAGCTGTTGAAGGAATTAACTTGAATTTAATTTGATCAGGGTGATTTATTTAAGATCTGTTTCCAGAACAAAAGATACCGTAGAAGTATTACGCTTACCAGTTTCATAGCCTTGCTTGAACACACTTATCATATAAGCCAAGCAAGCAGACCTGTGCAGAAACTTGCACTTATGTCATTTTGCCAGTCCCAAAGGAGAAGACAAATGAAAGTGGAATCTTTAATGTACCAGCTTAGGTCTGTTAGTGCTGTTGGTTCCCCTATTTTTTAGTGTTCATCTTAACATTTCCCAATAAAGTAGCTTAATTTTGACACATAGAGGTACCAGTCCAATGACTATGGGTCATGGGACCTGTTACCTTTTCTCATTAACTCTCTGTGTAATGCAGGTCCAATTTCATTTGTTATTGCAATTGTTTCAGCCCACCCTTACCTGTTTTTTCTTGACAGTCTTTTTTTGTTAATTTCCAAAACTGCAAAAACCGCAGTATCATCAGGAATACTTACATTTTATAAACAACTTCCCTTACTAAATTAATTCCTGCCAGTTTGTAGTTCATACAAAACCTGTGTTATTAAAATAAATGTGCGCTGTCTTTCATAACTTGTTTTTAAAAGCAAACTCCACAGTTTTATTGGTACTTTACATTTCAGCATGCCCCGACATGGTGAGCGGAGCTCTGAGACTGGACCAGAACATTATGCTCTGGATGAAATCTTTGGAGGTTAGAGTAGCAGAATATGGAGTTTCTAGAGAACATGTGGTGTGTAAGTTGCATTTTTTTAGCCTTATAACTTGATCAAATTTGGACAGATTTTTCACAGAAATGGCAAAAGACATTTACAAGTATTTATCCTGTTCCCAAATGTAAATGGTATCTCCAGAGGGTGGGGGAAAAGTTAGTGTCCAGAGAAATGAAGACCAGGACTCTTCACAATCAAACCGGTGTAATGTATTTTCCCTTCACCATGATTTCAGCAGTGACAAAAGAATCATTTTGGTTGAAATTACCCACAGTCTGTCAGTCTTGGATGGGCAGGCAGAAAGACGTAATGTGTAAAACTTCAAACTGTGGCCTAAATTCTGAATAATTGATAATGGGGAATGGGTTTCCACAACAAATTCAGTCTTAGTGCTGTCAGCTGTGCTTGCAGTAGGTGTAATTGTGTACCAAGCCATTAGAGGACATTTATCTCCCGTGTGCTCAGTCAGGGTATTGCACAAGTCAGGGTAGTACACAACTGCCAAGAGCTCTGACTGGAAAGTTAAATCATAGGTTGGATGCTAGAACAGAAAATCAGAGCTAAAATTTCATGGTAAAACATCCTTTAGTAATCTGTATTTTACTGCTGCAGGGACTGCAATAAAATTATTTTGCCTTCTGATCTGTTGATGTCCCCTTTTAATTAATAAGGTACTATCCTCTTTTAGATCTCTTGTTCTTCAGGCTTGCTTTCCTGTGTAATAAGGAAGACAAATCAACTGAGACTGAGTTGATGAAGACGTGGCACAATGCCTAGCTAAAGCAAATGAATATAGCTTCAAAGGACAGCAGTATCTGAGAGGTTTATATGAGAGTTGAGCAGGGAATTGAGGACTTTTGTATATTGGAAAATACTGATTTTTGTTGAAATTTAACTTGTTCCAAGAAAGAGCTGAGGTCAACACATATTCCATTTGAAAATTAATTTGATAAATTTTGCTATGTAACTCTGGAATTGGATCTGCTTATGCCACAGAGTCCTTTTCCAGCACAGGCAACCAATTGATAAATGCCTGGTATGCAGGAGACTAGAGAGCATCGCTGCACATCATCATACGTGTTGGGCTGCAGAACAGTCTGGTAGGTTTGCATCAGCCTTTCTCTCAGTGGCAACACATCAGCACTCATAGTCATTCTCTGATTGACCTGCTTGTCAAGATATATTCACTTCACTGTGGCTTTCAGGTGAAAAGTCCCATTTCATGACAAAATTACAGCTGATCTTGAGATACCTTGCCTTCAATTTCACACGCTGGTTCTTTCAATAAGCTGATGTGGAAATGATCCAAAGCTTCATTTTGACACACTAAACAACTGAAGATTTTCTTACACTCTGGGAGTACTTTTTGCTTTGTTTTTTTGTTTTAAAATTTCTTTTCATTTGCAGAAATAGCTTCATTTCTGGTGAAAAGGAAAGCAAAGTATGAAATTAGTCAAAATTTGATCCAGTTTTGGGGAGATTTTCATTTTGTGAAAATTGTCATGTCTTTTCTCTTGTGTCCGTATATGAAAGGAAGAAAAGTTTCAAAATCTGTAAGTTTTCTTTGGGTGAGAGAATGCTCTCCTGCTAAGTTTCTGTTCAGGTCATGTATTGCATGGTGACCAAGGGAGGCAGAATGAGTGTTTAGGAAGGAAAGGTGACATTTTCCAGATTGTTCTGAAGTATAATGTGAAAACTACAGCCCTTTTCTCTTGGTTTCAGTGGGACTTGGTGATCATATTGCAGCTGTTAAATACACAATAGAAATGTCAGCTTGGTCACAGATTCTGTATGTTCAAGGGCAGTACAGACTGCTGGCAGTTTACATGTGCAAACAATTATTTTCTTTTCTGTCTTGTTGTTTTGCTCTCATGCATACGGCAAGACTACTCTTGGTCTTGGTAAGAACCACTCTCTTTTCCAACGATGCGAGTCACTCGGTCTTCACAAGGTCAGCCCAATCTCTCAAATGTTCTCCAACTCCACTACAGCAATAAGCTCACTTGCTGTTGCCTCAGAACATGATGCCTCAATTGGTCCAATCTGTTGTCCTCCTAAAGGACTGACCCCTAGCCCTGGAAAAAACCAAAGGGAATAAGTTCACTGCTTTCAACTGAAGAATCCAGATCTGGATTGAAGTTTCTAATTCAGTCTTTTTAGCAGAATTTGTCATTATTTTGAATTCTATCCAAGCCTCCAGCACCTTCAAAGGCTGTCAGGTACATGCAGTGCAAAGCTACTGCTATGCAACTCAATGTACAATATAACATGTCTGAGAGGAATATTGATTTTTCACAGAACATGAAAAACAGAAAAATAGGAAAACACTTTAGCATGACCTTGGCCTTCTGCACGCATAACCTAATGTTTATGTCTCAGCTTACTTTCCTCATACTTGTTTGAAGGCCTTTGTGGAGCTTTTCTAAAGACAGTAATATCAGCTGCAATATGGAAGTGATTTAACAGCTCTCTGTAGATTTAGGTTGCTATTTCTTTTTCATGTAAGATTTTTCCCTAGGTGAATTGAGATGCATTCTGGGGCATTGCGGTATAGTTTAGCCTCATCTGAAACTCACTTTAACATCACACAGTCAAATGTTTGTCTCCCACTTGAGTACTGTTTGGTTTGATATCCTACTTAAGGGCTTCTGGGAAAGAAGCAGAAAGGGCAGGAAGAGAAATAGGCCTGAAGAAAACAAGTCTAACGAGACTGAATACTTAGCAAAGTACTTGAGTACTACCATCACTAGGCTCCTCAGGCTGCAATTTTGTGATGACTTTAAGCTAATCTAAAGGTGGGCAGCTGCAATTCCACCCGCTTTAGACTTTTGAACCTACTGGAAGTCATGGGAGCAAAATCTGGATGTTGAACTGCAGGGAAGCCTGCTTACTAATTCAGAAAGCTGACAAGAAAAACAGAAAAATGTCTGGACAGCTCAAATGTCTGAAATATGATTGTAGAGAACTGGTTGCTTAATTGAAATAAAGACAAATTATTTTTCTTGGTTTGAGTTTGGAGTAAGTCTGTGCAGTGTCCTTTATACCTAATGTAACATCAGCACTACTAATAAAAACCTCAGTTGCGTTATTTTCAAACATGGTTTCCATAAATTAGTCTGCTAAACTTATAATTAGAAATGTAATCAAGAGATTTTAATGGGATTTGGTACAGCAAAGCAGCCATAAATGCCACGACAGTTAATGATGCTTGTGAGTCCTGGAGACCCTTCCAATACTATCGAAGGTAATTTGTGTTTATGTCTCCACTGATATGTCCTGTTATTGTTATGATGGATGAAATGTACATTTCTGAACTTTGTGCTATAGTGCTCCCAACGCATAGGATGAGGTACTTCAGCCATAGACCAGCATCCCACAGATGTCTTAGTAAGTCAGAAAGGATGGCAGAGGATGGTAAGAACAGAACTGCTGTGAGTGCTGTGAGAGCATTTAGTCTCTGCCTGGTTCAGGTACCATTCAGCTTCTGTTCTCTTCATGTCACTGGAGACTGCAACATCAAACACTTTTGTGACATATAAAGGAATGGAATTTTGTGTAAATTTGAGTAAGATGAACTTTAACGTTAAGTTCTGGGACACTACATTGATTTTTCTGTATGGAATTAACAGAGAATATATTTCTTCATGTAGGCTTGTCTCTAGAGACTATGGTTGTGGAAGACTAGTTAAATTAATGGAGGAAAGGATATAAATCTGATGATGAATTCTTTTTGGATGCTAAATCAATAACTGTGGTTGTGCCAATTAAATGCATTGCATAACTTAGGCTTTATTTTGTAGCATAATGATAGTGTAAAGAAAGAAATCAAAATTAAAAAATAAAAGCTTCCTGTGAAAGTTTCAAAAGGAAATGTGTCTGTTTTCAAGGTTGGATGTGGAGCACAGACAACACTTTATGTTGACCAAGATAAAAAAAAAATACATATTATTTATAAAGTTAGCTTAAAATCAGAGATGGAAATATGGATGTAACCAAGCGTTAAATCTGCTGGTACCATCTTACCACTCAGCTTAGGTCCTGCTGATAAATCAATGGCAATCCCTGAACTAAACAGAAACATCAGAAAGAAATGTGAGCTGAGTGGAGGACGGAGAAAACACCTCTTCTGAGATTTTTTAATTTGATGCTGAAAACAACAGGAAAAATGGGTAGAAATAAATAACCTTCTCTGCCCTTTCTGCCTTCGTTGCAAGCTTTTGAGACCACAGCATCCACCAGACTATCACTCAGCCTTTATTTCTCTGACCTTCAGAGAAACCCTGACCAAAATGTGCCACAAAAAAAATTATTATTTCTCACCTGGAGGATTACTTATCTTCCCACTGCTGCACACCTCTGAGTGTGTGCTCTTTCTGTTCCTGAGTCTGTTTCCTTTCTTCATTCATTGCCTCTTACTGAAGAAAAGAGTCTAGTCTAGGCAAAAAAAGACTGTGTCTTTGGCTGTGCTGCTCTCAGCCTGTGACCAGGAAGGCAGCTATGTCTTAAATAGCCTGTCAGTGATGTAGGCTGGCCTGGCTCTAGGCAGCTGATAAGGATGTGTACTGAACCCCTTTCTCACTTACATAGACTCTTCATGCAATGCTCTGCAGAAACAGAAGCAGCACATTTATCTTTGCTGTTCTTTCTTCCTCGCTTTCTGGGTATTTGTCTTATTTTGTCTCCAAGAAAACATATCCATACTCATAAGAGAGATCAACAGCAGCAGCTTCAGCAGCTCATTTTTGCTAACATTGTTTTGAAAGAGGACAATTAATGCCACCTTCATTATCAACAGAAAAGACAGTCGAAGAAGGGGCAGCATCACAAAAATTTCTCTATATACAAAGAGAAAGGGAAGAACAGCTAGTGTTAAAATTAAAGCTTTCCTTATTACTTTAAGTTTTAAATGTTTTAACTATCTGGGGTTTTGTTAGTTTGCCAGGGATGCTTTTTCTGTTGCTTTAAATAGAAGGCTGTTAAAAGAAGCATTTGCCATGGATCTAAGCTGACCAAGGTATCAACTAAAAGTGTTCAACCTTGCTTAAAGGATAAGATATTTGATCCAACTCTTTTGATCCTCTGCAGGTTTTTTTGTTCTACGAAAATTAATGCAATAATTGACTCCGCTGGATTACAATGGGAATTTGGGGGTTTAACCCTGTTTAAACTGGTTTTGTAGTCTCAGCGGGATGCCTGTGGTTTGGAACATTCCCTAACCATAAAGCAGAATGTTACCTTCAGAAGAGGAAATTTGCTTTTTCAACTACTGGCACTATTTTTAAGTAGTACCAGTATGGCATCTCAAACAGCTCTAAAACAGCCATCTGGATTTCCTCAATAGCCTGGGTAACTGCTGTTTAACTAAAATTACCCTCAAGTCAAGGAAATTTTAAGAGCAAAGCAGTCATACAGCAGATCCATACGATACCATTGGCCAAAAGCCCTCTTTATCTCCAGTCTAATAAAACACCAGCAGAGTCTAAAAGAATATTTGCAACAGGGCATTGTCTGGTCCCTGAAATGTGAAGACAATAGCAACAGGCCCAGATTTTTTAAGTCTTCCCAATGATTCCCATCACTAAAAATCTATTCCAGGGACTGTTGCCACTCCTGGGAAGTTATTGGTGAGATTTTCCTTGAGTTTTTATAAATAAAGATCATTAATCTTTAGCTAACATACAAATCACATATTTAAGAATTATTATTACAGCTGTTGAGACTTGAAGATGAAGGATATGAAATTAAAAAGCTTTGTGCTGATTTTTTATCTTTGACATTGCAGCTTTGACATGCTCTTGACAGTTCTTGTATGCTTTTGTTTCTTGTCTCCTTCCTTTGTATTTTGACTTATTCTCTAGTTAAAAATAACCACCGTGCAAAGATTTCAACCTTGTATTTCGTCTTTCATTGAACATGTCAGGTTGTGACAGATGTGTATGTTTCTAACCTGAGTCTTGATGATGCGCAAGTTTGACACAAATGGCCTTAACTACATGCATCACGTTTGAATAGCGAACTCTTTGGCAAAGTAACACTCTCCCAGCTTGTTTTTATCACACAGGCATACAGACTTGGAGAAATCAAACCTTCTATCTGTCCACAGGGGTCTTGCAGACACTGAATGACCACTGAATTCAGATGCAGTTATCTTTGGGTGCTCAGATGGAAGCTGCCAGTTATTTTGAACACAGTGTATTATACTTCTACACTGGCTGCATGTGTCCCCCCTCTTTCTACTGTATGAAATGCACATCATTTCCATGTGTGTCAGCTTAACAGTACTTCTGATGGTAACGGTGACTCTCCTTCAGATCAGCAGGTAAGAACCGCTTTTTGGTCAAGCTATTCTTTGTATATGGAAAGGCTGTGCAGCGTACCGGGAGTTAGAGGTTTCACAGCTACCAAATCTACATGCCTGACTGTTATTTTTCATCCACTGTTAAATGCAAGTTCGGTCTGTATTTGAACTAATAGTGAGGGAGCCCTCAGGTTGTTTGTTCACTTCTTGGACAGTGTAATAGTCAGTACTTTGTCCTTATTTGGTTTCTGATCAGTTGAAGTCATGAGTCTGGTGCAACACCTAGCCTATTGAGTCTGCCTCCATAGGTTGGCTATAAAGAGTGGCTACAAGCTCTGGAGAACTTTAGTGCTACCTGTCAAGTGGGGACTTAACTTCTTCCATGAAAATGGAAACCTTTTTTCTTACCATGACTGAAGTTCTGGGTTCTTCCCACGATTAGGAATAAAAATGAGAAAAATATCATGTGAGTTAGACCTTTTTGTGGTGGTGTTGTCTGCATCTACCAGATGGATCTTGTTTTTCCAAATCAGTCTGCACAGAGCTAAGATTTGGGAACCTGGCTGAATGAATCAGGCGAGCATGATGCAAAGAGCCAAGAAATGAAGAATCAAAATAGCTTGGTATGTTTTGCTTGAAAAAAATAGTGTTTTAAATTTTCACCAATATTTTTTCATTGAAAGCTCAGATTAATGTTTTTGAATTTAGGAGATCTTGGTTTAATTTTTTCCTGGTAAAAGTCCATTTTCTAATTGTCTATAATGAATAGCTATAAAATACCCTCAAAATATAAAACATTATTCAGATGTGAGATTTCATTGTCGAGTACCCTGAGGCACGTGTACATTATCATCTCTTCCTGGGTCAGAGGTGTGCTTTTGAAGTAAATTTCACTTACCATACTTTAGTTCACACTGCAGAGCAATTTCAGAAGATGCAAACTGTTTGGGAGCCCATCTGAAGTAAATCTCCCCCAAAATAAGCTCAGTGAAGATGTCAGGTCCTCAGTACCAGCTGTATTGCTCTATAGATCCATTCCCACCGGAGTGAGTATAGACACAGACTTTATTTGGACCAATTAGAAAGATTTAACAGTTTACATCCAATTTGCACAAATAACCACAAATGTGAAGCTTTTCCCAGGCTACCCTCATCTTTTAACTTCCCCAAACCCATCCAGCACTTTCACAACATGCCTTCTCATGAGATTTGCTGTGTCTCTGTTCCCAGACGGAAATACCTTCGGAGCTGCAGTGTCTCATTTTTGGTTCTGATTCTGGCGGAAGCCCAGATACACATAAGGAATACAAAATGAGGAGGAAAGTTCCATCAGGATGAAACCACACAGAGTTTAAAATCATTCATACACAGGTTAGAATTGTATCCTTGCAGATTCCTTTACAGAAGGGCAGTCACTTGAAGGAAAATTAGGCATAGATCTTTAATGTTGATCTATGGTACATTCTCTGTTAATTAGAACCCCATGCTGTAAGTTGTGTGGGCTTTTATTGCTATTAACATGCACTGCACAAGCCATCCTTAACTTTCTGCATTTCTGCAATGTGCTCTATACCACAGCTTGGAATAATCATGGGATGTTTCTGCTGGACTTATTTAAGCTCTTTGTAAACTCCATGTGGTTTTAATGAGCAGAACAATACAGTTGAACTAGCGCAGAATACACATGAAGAATACCACAGAAGGATTGAGCAGTGTTTACATTTGTAGCATCTTGGCCTGCTTTCTCTTGCCTTATGTTTCTCCTTTCATTTGCTTTTATCATGTTGTCATTTTGTTTAGTACCAGAGGTAACTGGTGCCTTAACGCGTCCAGCATCTCATAGCACAGATAGATGCTTTCATTCCCTGTTTGCACCAAGCAGATACAGAGAATTTATAGTCAGGTGTAACATATTAAACTGCTATGATCCAATTCCCCCTTAACATGATGAGAAATACTTACTGCCATCTCTGCAGCACCTGCTCTGACTTGCTGTCTGGAGAAGCTTGTCCTGCTATATCAACTAAATTGGGTATCTTGGGACACCAGTCACCCAAGCTAAGTGCCTAAAATGTGGCTAAGTGTGTATCTTTTATATATCTTGTTAGTCATTCTGGGCACAGAGAAAACATTTTCTGAAGATGTATCATTAATTCATTGTCCATTAATGGCCTGCCCTATGTGTAAATGTCTCTGGACAGTCCCATATGTTTAATTTGCTTCCTTTATCATACAAAGATATTCTCTCTGGCTCGGCCTACACTTTCCTCTGATTAGACTCAAGCATATGAGTTTTTCCCATGACCTTTGTTTTGGAATTAAGGCATTGGAAAGACCTCAGCATTTCTAAAATATTGTTACCAAATCAAGCCAGAAAAGGGACCACAAGTGCAGATGAGAGGCTGTGGAATAATAGTCCATGTTGGCCAAGCAAACAGGAAACCCTGAAATACAAATATAGTATTATCAAAATCAGAGTAGATGTGAAGACTTTTCATGTAGGGGACTCACTATATGTTCTCTTTAGATTAACTACATTTCCATAGGTGTCATCAAAAAAATGGAACTAAAATATTAGTGTACTGATAAGTATATTTAAAGCTTGATCAAAAGCCAAGAAATTCCTTATCAAGGCATCTTTGCCTACAGACAACTTTAGATCTCCCATTTAGAGAGATGCCCAGAAGATATTTTGTCACAGCTACAACTGTGAGAACAAACGGTCTCTGGAATAAAATTACCAGTGTTACAGATGTCAAGACTTCAGTGTAGCAGCAAGGAAGCCATTGGTCTTGTTTGGCTTTAGCTACTTTTATGCTGATTTTATTCAGGTGCATTGACCTGGCAGTACCGCCATAGGTCTGGCTCCTTTTATGTTGCAAGTATCTTAGTATGTATTTATATTATTTTTTAAAAGCCAAAGACTTTTAAGAAAGAGGGAAGCTCAAAAAGATCACATCAGTAGTCTAGTGCTAAACTGGACACACTCACGTGGTTAAAGAAGAAACAAATCCTTTCCAAAATAAAGGACTTCATCAATGGACTAGATATCTGTGCAAATAAATCAGGACAACTTCCCCATTGCCAAAATTGAGGGTGGTTAATACTGTTCAAATATCTAGATAAGCAAACAAAACCATAATTAAAAGAACAAAAGTCAAAATCAACAAGGAACAAGATTAATTCTCCTTTTCATTCTGTCTTAGCAGGATAGTGGAAGGAATACATACAGCTAGCTCCTGTGTTTCAGTAGTGTGTTTATAATTTCCAGATGCCGGGTGCTAATTCCCAAAGACATGCCAACTTCATCACTTGAAGCCTTCTGGAGTTTTGTGTCCATCGTCTTCTACAACTAAGTACCCAGAGGATTTAGTGCCTTCCCTGTGCTTTTCTGACTGTCATCTGCTGTACCAAATAAATTGTGATATTTCATGACAGTTGGGACTCTCTCAA